>NC_062220.1:72943304-73568304 GCF_902686445.1 Sciurus carolinensis
GATTAGTATATTTCAGTTTTGCTTTATATTCTTTTATTTTAATTTTAATTTTTAATTTTTAATTTTTAAAAATTTGCTTTATATTTTTTCTCTCATCTGTTTCCCATGATTCTCTCTCTCTCTCTCTCTTTTCTTCTGCTAACAGTCAATCTCTATTTTTCTCTCTTTCAATCTTCCTTTAATTTTATACTTCTATCTTCTTTCTTCCTCTTTCATAAATGCAGTTATCTCATATTAGACAAAGACACCAAAACCATATATTGGAGAAAAGATAGCCTCTTCATTAAATGGTGCTAGGAAAACTGGAAATCCATATGTAGCAAAATGAAATTAAACCTCTATCTCTCACCCTGCACAAAACCTAACTCAAAGTGCATCAAGGACCTAGGCATTACATGAGAGACACTGTGCCTAATGGAAGAAAAAGTAGGCCCCAATCTCCATCATGATGGCTTAGGAACCAACTTTCTTGATAAGCCTCCGAGAGTGCAAGAAGTAAAATGAAGAATCAACAAATAGGATGGTACCAAACTAAAAAGCTTCTTCACAGCAAAGGAAATAATCAAGAATGTAAAAAGAGAGCCTATAGAATTGGAGAAAATCTTTTCCACCTACACCTCAGATAGAGCAATAATCTTCAGGATATATAAAGAATTTAAATAGTCTAACATCAAAAAAGCAAATAACCCAACCAATAAATGGGCTAAGGAACTGAACAGACACTTCACAGTATTAGAAATGCAATCGATCAACAAATAAAATGTTCAACATCTCTAGCAATTAGAGAAATGCAAATCAAAACTACTCTAAGATTCCATCTCACTCCAGTCAGAATGGCGTTTATCAAGAATACAAGTAACAGTAAATGTTGGTGAGGATATGAGGAAAAAGGTAAAGTCACACCTTGCTGGTAGGTCTACAAATTGGTACAACCACTCTGGAAAGCATTAAGGAGATTCCTTAGAAAACTTAGAATGGAACCACCATTGACCCAGTTATTCCAGTCCTCAGTATATATCCAAAGAACTTAAAATCAGCATACTACAGTGACACAGCCACATCAATATTTATAGCAGCTCAATTCACAATAGCTAAACTATGGAACCAGCCTTGGTGCCCTTCGATAGATGAATGGATAAAGAAACTATGGTATACATACACAATGGAGTATTACTCAGTCATAAAGAGAAATGAAACTATGGTATTTGCTCATAAATGGATGGAACTGGAGATTATCATGGTAAGTGAAATAAGCCAATTCAAAAAAAAAAAAAAACCAAAGTGCAAATGTTCTCTCTGATACACAGATACTAACTCACAGTGGGGGAGGGGGTTGGGAAGAATAGAAGTACTTTGGATTCCCAAAGGGGAATGAAAGTAAAGGAGAAGGAATGGGAATAGGAAAGACAGTGGAATGAATCGGACATTACTTTCCTATATTCATATACAAATACACAACCAATGTAATTCTACATCAGGTATGTACAAGAATGGGAAGTTATATGCCATTTATATATGTATAATATGTCAAAATACATTCTATGGTCATGTATAACTAAAAAGAACAAATAAAAAACTATATTGAGATTTCATCTTACTCCAGTTAGAATGGTGGTCATCAAGAATACAAACAATGGGCCCACTCCGGCTGCGGGCTCTCTTCACGGGGCGATCCAAGATGGCGGCCTAGAGGGAGACTGCACCCCCAGTCGCTCCAGAACCCAGGAGTTAAGAAGGGGAGGCATAGAGAGACTCGGACTGAAGTGGAGCCACGGGTGAGTCTGCCCACTGGGTAAAGCTCAGCCCGGGTGGCAGGCCCAGATAGAGGTGGCTTATCGGAGCCGGGCAGGGCAGCTAGAGTCATCCACAGGCAGCCCTGCGCACTCCGGCGGTGGGCCCCGCCCACACAGCCAGCTTCTCCAGGTTCTCGGAACGGAACTGGCCCGCTAGTGAGAGCCTTTCTGACCAGAGCAGGCTCCGAGTCCCGGAGCCGCTGCAGCGCAGTGTACTCCTGCAAAGAACCAGCAGAGAGCCTCGATCTGCAAGCAGCCTCAGGGATCAGGGCAGGGCAGCCGGAGACCTCTTCAGGCGGCTCTGCCCACTCCGGCTGCGGGCTCTCTTTACGGGACGATCCAAGATGGCGGCCTAGAGGGAGACTGCACCCCCGGTCGCTCCAGAACCCAGGAGTTAAGAAGGGGAGGCATAGAGAGACTCGGACTGAAATAGAGCCACGGGTGAGTCTGCCCACTGGGTAAAGCTCAGCCCGGGTGGCAGGCCCAGATAGAGGTGGCATAGCGGAGCCGGGCAGGGCAGCTAGAGTCTTCCCAAGGTAGTCTTCCACACTCCGGCAGTGGGCTCTTCCCACACGGCCAGCTGCACGGTGCAGGCCCACAGTGAGAGCATTTCCGCACAGAGCCAGTTCCAAAACGTGGAACCAGTAGGGGGCTAGGGGCAGTTTTCTTCGAATGAGCTGCTTTATCAGATTCCTCCAAGACATCAGGCTACTGAAGGCTGGGAGGTGATACACTGGAAATCTACCGGGACACTATAAGCCAATAGTGGAAAACTGCAATATCTCAGGGTCCCACTAACAACTGACCATTATGAGAAAACAAGGGAAGAAAATGTCCCAAACAAACCTAGATACTACATCAATAAAACCCAATGACAGCACAGCAGAAGAAATGTCAGAAAGGGAGTTCAGAATGTACGTAATTAAAACGATCAGGGAAGCTAATGAGGAGATGAAAGAGCAAATGCAGGCATTGAAGGAGGAGATGAAAGAGCAAATGCAGGCATTAAATGATCGCACCAATCAACAGTTAAAAGACCAAATACGGGAAGCAAGAGATCATTTCAATAAAGAGTTAGAGATACTGAAAAAAAACCAAACTGAAATCCTTGAAATGAAGGAAACAATAAACCAAGTTAAAAACGCCATAGAAAGCATAACCAATAGGATAGAACACCTGGAAGACAGAACCTCAGACATTGAAGACAAAATATTTAACCTTGAAAACAAAGTTGAACAAACAGAGAAGATGGTAAGAAATCATGAACAGAATCTCCAAGAACTATGGGATATCATGAAAAGGCCAAATTTGAGAATTATTGGGATTGAGGAAGGCTTAGAGAAACAAACCAAAGGAATGAACAATCTATTCAAGAAATCATATCAGAAAATTTCCCAAATCTGAAGAATGAAATGGAAAACCAAGTACAAGAGGCTTATAGAACTCCAAACATACAAAATTACAACAGACCCACACCAAGGCACATTATTATGAAAATACCTAACATACAAAATAAAGACAGAATTTTAAAGGCCGCGAGAGAAAAGAACCAAATTACATTCAGGGGGAAACCAATAAGAATATCAGCAGATTTTTCAATCCAGACCCTAAAAGCTAGAAGGGCCTGGAATAACATTTTTCAAGCCCTGAAAGAAAATGAATGCCAACCAAGAATCTTATACCCAGCAAAACTTACCTTCAAATTTGATGATGAAATAAGATCCCTCCATGATAAACAAAAGCTAAAGGAATTTACAAAAAGAAAGCCAGCATTACAGAACATTCTCAGCAAAATATTCCATGAGGAAGAGATGAAAAACAACGATGCAAATCAGCAACAGGAGGCGCTAGCCTAAAGGAATAGCCAAATAAAGGAGAAACCAAATCATGTCAAAAACAAATATGAGTCAATTGACTGGGAATACAAATCATATCACAATAATAACCCTGAATGCTAATGGCCTGAATTCATCAATCAAAAGACACAGACTGGCAGATTGGATTAAAAAGAAAAATCCAACAATATGCTGCCTGCAAGAGACTCATCTCATAGAAAGAGACACCCATAGACTAAAGGTGAAAGGATGGGGAAAAACATACCATGCACACGGACACAGCAAAAAAGCTGGAGTATCCATCCTCATCTCAGATAATGTGGACTTCAAACCAAAACTAGTCAGAAGGGATAAAGAAGGACATTACATGCTGCTTAAGGGAAGCATAAATCAGCAAGACATAACAATCATAAATATCTATGCCCCGAACATTGGCTCATCCACGTACGTCAAACAAATCCTTCTCAATTCCAGAAATCAAATAGACCACAACACAATAATACTAGGCGATTTTAACACACCTCTCTCACCACTGGATAGATCGTCCAAACAAAAATTGAATAAAGAAACTATAGATCTCAACAACACAATCAGCAATTTAGACTTAACGGATATATATAGAATATACCATCCAACAAAGAACGAATACACTTTCTTCTCAGCAGCACATGGATCCTTCTCTAAAATAGACCATATTTTATGCCACAAAGCTACTGTTAGTAAATACAAGAAGATAGAGATACTACCTTGTACTCTATCAGATCATAATGGATTGAAATTAGAAATAAATGACAGAATAAAAAACAGAAACTTCTCCAATACCTGGAGACTAAATAATACACTATTATATGATGAATGGATAACAGAAGACATCAGGAGGGAAATAAAAAAATTCTTAGAAGTAAACGAGAACAAAGACACATCATATCAAAATCTCTGGGACACTATGAAAGCAGTACTTAGAGGAAGATTTATTTCATGGGGTGCATTCAAAAAAAGAAGTAGAAATCAACAAATAAACGACTTAACACTACAGCTCAAAGCACTAGAAAAAGAAGAGCAGACCAATACCAAAAGTAGTAGAAGACAGGAAATAGTTAAAATCAGAGCCGAAATCAACGAAATCGAAACAAAAGAAACAATCGGAAAAATTAACAAAATAAATAGTTGGTTCTTTGAAAAAATAAATAAAATTGATAAACCCTTAGCCACACTAACAAAGAGAAAGAGGGAGGAAACTCAAATTACTAAAATTCGGAATGAACAAGGAAACATCACAACAGACACGAGTGAAATACAAAACATAATTAGAAGCTATTTCGAAAATCTATACTCCAACAAAACAGAAAACCTCGAAGACATCAACAAATTTCTAGAGACATATGAACTACCTAAATTGAACGAGGAGGACATACACAACTTAAATAAACCAATTTCAAGCAATGAAATAGAAGAGGTCATCAAAAGCCTACCAACAAGGAAAAGTCCAGGACCAGATGGGTTCTCAGCCGAGTTCTACAAAACCTTTAAAGAAGAGCTCATTCCAATACTCCTCAAACTATTCCATGAAATAGAAGAGGAGGGAACCCTCCCAAACTCGTTCTATGAAGCCAATGTCACCCTGATACCTAAACCAGACAGAGACACATCGAGGAAAGAAAATTTCAGACCAATATCCTTAATGAACATCGATGCAAAAATTCTCAACAAAATTTTAGCAAATCGCATACAAATATATATTAAAAAGATAGTGCACCACGATCAAGTGGGTTTTATCCCAGGGATGCAAGGTTGGTTCAACATTCGGAAATCAATAAATGTCATTCAGCATATCAACAGACTTAAAGTTAAGAATCACATGATTATTTCAATAGATGCAGAAAAAGCATTCAATAAAATACAGCATCCCTTCATGCTCAAAACACTAGAAAAAATTGGGATAGTGGGAACATTCCTAAACATTATAAAGGCAATCTACGCTAAGCCCATGGCTAATATCATTCTAAATGGTGAAAAACTGAAAGCGTTCCCCCTAAAAACTGGAACAAGGCAGGGATGCCCTCTTTCACCGCTTCTATTCAACATCGTCCTTGAGACTCTAGCCAGAGCAATCAGACAAACCAAAGAAATTAAAGGGATACGAATAGGAAAAGAAGAACTCAAACTATCCCTGTTCGCTGATGACATGATTATATATTTAGAGGAACCTGGAAATTCCACCAGAAAACTTTTAGAACTCATAAGTGAATTCAGTAAAGTAGCAGGTTACAAGATCAATGCTCATAAATCCAATGCATTTTTATACATAAGTGATGAATCTTCAGAAAGAGAAATTAGGAAAACTACCCCATTCACAATAGCATCGAAAAAAATAAAATACTTGGGAATCAATCTCACAAAAGAGGTGAAAGACCTCTACAATGAGAACTACAGAACACTAAAGAAAGAAATTAAAGAAAACCTTAGAAGATGGAAAGATCTCCCATGTTCCTGGATAGGCAGAATTAATATCGTCAAAATGGCTATACTACCTAAAGTGCTATACAGATTCAATGCAATTCCAATTAAAATCCCAATGATGTACCTTGCAGAAATAGAGCAAGCAATTATGAAATTCATCTGGAAAAATAAAAAACCTAGAATAGCTAAAGCAATCCTCAGTAGCAAGAGCGAAGCAGGGGGTATTGCAATACCAGATCTTCAACTCTACTACAAAGCAATAGTAACAAAAACGGCATGGTATTGGTACCAAAATAGACAGGTAGATCAATGGTACAGAATAGAGGACATGGACACAAACCCAAATAAATACAATTTCCTCATACTAGACAAAGGTTCCAACAATATGCAATGGAGAAAAGATAGCCTCTTCAACAAATGGTGCTGGGAAAACTGGAAAACTATATGCAATAGAATGAAATTAAACCCCTATCTCTCACCCTACACAAAACTCAACTCAAAATGGATCAAGGACCTCGGAATCAGAGCAGAGACCCTGCATCTTATAGAAGAAAAAGTAGGTCCAAATCTTCAACTTGTTGGCTTAGGATCAGATTTCCTTAACAGGACTCCCATAGCACAAGAAATAAAAGCAAGAATCAACAACTGGGATAGATTCAAACTAAAAAGCTTTCTCTCAGCAAAGGAAACTATCAGAAATGTGAAGAGAGAGCCTACAGAGTGGGAGAATATCTTTGCCAACCATACCTCAGATAGAGCGCTAATTTCCAGAATCTATAAAGAACTCAAAAAACTCTACACGAAGAATACAAATAATCCAATCAACAAATGGGCTAAGGAAATGAACAGACACTTCACAGAAGAAGATGTACAAGTAATCACCAGATATATGAAAAAATGTTCAACATCCCTAGTAATAAGGGAAATGCAAATCAAAACTACCCTAAGATTTCATCTCACCCCAATTAGAATGGCGATTATCAAGAGTACAAGCAACAACAGGTGTTGGCGAGGATGTGGTGAAAAAGGAACACTCATACATTGCTGGTGGGGTTGCAAATTAGTGCAGCCACTCTGGAAAGCAGTGTGGAGATTCCTCAGAAAGCTTGGAATGGAAACACCATTTGACCCAGCTATCCCACTCCTTGGTCTATACCCAAAGGACTTAAAATCAGCATACTACAGAGATACAGCCACATCAATGTTCATTGCTGCTCAATTCACCATAGCCAGATTGTGGAACCAACCTAGATGCCCTTCAGTTGATGAATGGATAAAGAAACTGTGGCATATTTATACAATGGAATATTACTCTGCAATGAAGAATGATAAAATTATGGCATTTGTAGGCAAATGGTTGAAATTGGAGAATATCATGCTAAGTGAGATAAGCCAATCTCAAAAAACTAAAGGACGAATGATCTCGCTGATAAGTGGATGAGGACATATAATGGGGGGTGGGACGGGCTAGCATTAGGTTTAGGGTTAGGTTTAGAGTTAGGCTAAGGAGAGCGGTAAGAATGAAGGAAAGAAGGACTGTGTAGAGGGAAAAGAGGGGTGGGAGGGGTGGGGGGGAGGGGAAAAATAAAATAAACATCATTACCCTATGTAAATGTAAAAAAAATAAAAAAAATAAAAAAAAAAAAAAAAAGAATACAAACAATGCATACTGAAGAGCCTTTTGAAACTTCATGTTATGACAAAGTTTATTATTTTCCTTAAAGTTGAGCAGTTGACTTTTATGGTCTACATGATGAACCCGTTATTGGTAAATGATTGAATTAACCATTAGGTTTCTCCTTAAAATATAACATTGCAGTTATCAGTAGAAGAATATAAGATCTTCAGATAGTATATCAGAAGCAAAATGTGTTTATTTGTACTACAAATAAATTGTAATTTTGCTGTTAATTCTGTACTTTTTTATTGAAAATGTTTATAACTTTGCTTTTAAAATTTCTTATGAAACCATTTGCAAATTTCACACTTAATTTATTAAAAGGCTTTAGCTACAAATAAAAAGAATACAAACAATAACAAATACTGGTGAGGATGTGGGGGAAAAGTAACACTTATGCACTCTTGGTAGAATTGCAAATTAATACAACCACAATGGGAATCAACTTGGAGATTCCACAAAAGACTAGGAATGGAGTCACTATATGACCCAGCATTACTACTCTTTGGTGTATATCCAAAAGAACTAAAATCACTATATTACTGCAAAACATGAATACCCATGTATATAGCAGTGCAATTCATAATAGCCAAGTTATGGAACCAGCTAGTTTTCTGTCAATTGATGAATGGATAGAGAAAATATGGTATAAATGCATAATGGAGTTTTATGCTGTATTAATTAGGTTGTCATTGCTGTGACCAAAATACCTGACAGGAACAACTTAGAGGAGGAGAGTTTATTTTGGCTCACAGTTTTAGAGGTTCAGTCCACAGATAGCTGAAGCCATTGTTCTGGGACTGAGGTGAGGCAAAACACTGTGGTGAAAAGGTTTAGTGGAAGAGTGCCACTCTGCTGTGGCAACCAGGAACAGAGAGAGGCCAAGAGGCTTCAGGAACGATGACCCCTTCCAGCTTACTCCCAGTGACTCACCTCCTCTAGCCACACCCCACCTGTGTACAGTTACTGACAAATTATTCAAACTAGGATGGACTAATTAGGTCACAACTCTCATATCTAGTCATTTTATCTCTGAATATTCCTGCATTAACAGAAACTTTGGGAAGACACCTTAGATCCAATATACGCAGTCATAAAAATGGACTGGGGTTGTAGCTCAGTGGTAGAGTGCTTGCCTAGCACATGTGAGGCACTGGGTTCAATCCTCAGCACCACATAAAAAAATAAATAAGTAAAATAAGGTAGTGTGTTCATCTACGATTTAAAAAAAAAAAATGAATGAAAGTAGGTCATTTGCAGGAAAACAAATGAAACTGGAGAACAGCATGTTAAATGAAATAAGCCAGACTCAAAGTCAAGGGTTATATGTTTTTTTTTCATCTGGGGAAGACAGAAAGAAAAAAGGGAAGTGGATGCCTATAATCCCAGTGGCTTCAGAGGCTGAAGCAAGAGGATCATAATTTCAAAGCCAGCCTCAACAATTTAATGAGGACCTAAGCAACTTAATGAGATCCTGTCTCAATTAAAAAAAAAAAAATTAAAAATAGCTGGGGAATATGGAGATGATATCAATCTCAAAGCTCCATCTTGGGGGAACTCAGGGGCACAAAGGGCTTTTGCAGGAAGGGAAAGAGGTGCACTGAGAAATAGACAGGAAGGCTACATGCTGAGTGGTGTCTTCCTCATCCAGGGTGCTTATCTCTGGCAGGAACATTGCAACTGACCTCAATCTCCTGGAACCAGTTCCTATATTTTCTTTAAATAGACATAGACATAGTACTTTTCTTTAATCTCACAGCAATTTACATGCTTGGTGTCAGTTGATGCCCCTTATTAAAAGAACATGGAGGTGAGTTATGTATACATTCTGATGTTATCCGAAGGTCATCAGATGTCTGGGTTCTACAAATCTAGCAGTTAACATCTTAATCATTTAGGTGTGGTTTTTCTATAGAATTTAGAGTGCTGGGCAAACTTGAGGGGACAAAACCCTTGCAGAAGGGAAAAGAGGGGGAAGTGAAAGTAACTCAGCCAAGAACAACTCTCAATGGCCCAAAGGAGTGGCCACTGCTACAGGATGAGCCGCTGTGATTCACCACACACTCCCTGACAAGATGCCCTGCCTCCTCATAGAACCAAAAGCAACGGAATCAACTGACCATGGACCAAAACCTCTGAAATGTAAGCCAAATAAAACTTTGGTCCTTTAAATTTGATTTATCTCAGATATTTTGTCACAGGGATGGAACTCTAACACAGAAAATTGGTATCAAGATGGCAGGCAATTGTTATGCGTATACCTGACTAGGTGGTTCAGAAGCTTTTGAAATTGGTTTGAAGAAGGAATTAGGAAAATTTTAGAGGGTGGGCTTGAGAAAGCCTAGAATACTATCAATAGCAATTTTGATTAGGACCCAAAAGCCTAGAATGATGTTAGAAATGCAGAAAGGAAAGGCTACGCTCATGGTAATGAGGACTCTATTGCATATTGGAGTAGAGAATATTTACATTTCATTCTGCCAAAACTCTTGTCTTCATTTCATCCCTGCCTTGGGGCTTCGTGTGAGAATGAGTTTAAAGGTGATGAATTGATTAACCTGGGAGAGTAAGCTTCAAGGCAGCCCAGCATTTAGAATGTAGCATGCGTATTGTTTGCTATTTTTATAGCGGGACTTATATGAAAATCAGGAGCAAAATGCAAAGGGTAAAGATCTGAAAAACTTACAGTTTTGCCAGAAAAGGAGTGTGTTTACAGTTGTGGCCAAGGAAGTTATGTTTGCTAAACAGTTTAGCATTTATTAAAAAGAGACCAAGTATTTTGCACCAGAACAATAGGAATGATTTTTTTTTAATTGTAAACAAATGGGATACATGTTGTTTCTCTGTTTGTACATGGCGTAAAGGCATACCATTTGTGTAATCATAAATTTACATAGAGTAATGCTGTTTGATTCATTTAGTTATTTTTTTCCCTTCCCCCCCACCCCTCCCACCCCTCTTTTTCCTCTATACAGTCCTTCCTTCCTCCATTCTTGCCCCCCTCCCTAACCCTAACTCTAACCCTAACACTAACCCCTCCCACCCTCCATTATGTGTCATCATCCACTTATTAGCGATATCATTCGTCCTTTGTTTTTTTGAGATTGGCTTATCTCACTTAGCATGATATTCTCCAATTTCCTCCATTTGCCTGCAAATGCCATAATTTTATCATTCTTTATGGCTGAGTAATATTCCATTGTATATATATACCACAGTTGCTTTATTCATTCATTAATTGAAGGACATCTAGGTTGGTTCCACAATCTGGCTATTGTGAACTGAGCAGCTATGAACATTGATGTGGCTGTATCTCTGTAGTATGCTGATTTTAAGTCCTTTGGGTATAGGCCAAGGAGTGGGATAGCTGGGTCAAATGGTGGTTCCATTCCAAGTTTTCTAAGGAGTCTCCACACTGCTTTCCAGAGTGACTGTACTAATTTGCAGCCCCACCAGCAATGTATGAGTGTACCTTTCTCCCCACATCCTCGCCAACACCTGTTGTTGCTTGTATTCTTGATAATCGCCATTCTGATTGGGGTGAGATAGAATCTTAGGGTGGTTTTGATTTGCATTTCTCTTATTACTAGAGATGTTGAACATTTTTCCATATGTTTGTTGATTACTTGTAGATCTTCTGTGAAGTGTCTATTCATTTCCTTAGCCCATTTGTCGATTGGATTATTTGTAGTCTTGGTGTTCAGTTTTTTGAGTTCTTTATAGATTCTGGAGATTAGTGCTTTATCTGAAGTATGATTGGCAAAGATTTTCTCCCACTCTGTAGGCTCTTTCTTTGCATTGCTGATAGTTTCCTTTGCTGAGAGAAAGCTTTTTAGTTTGAATCTATCCCAGTTATTGATTCTTGCTTTTATTTCTTGTGCTATGGGAGTCCTGTTGAGGAAGTCTGGACCAGATGGGTTTTCAGCCGAGTTCTACAAAACCTTTAAAAAAGAGCTCATTCCAATACTTCTCAAAGTATTCCATAAAATAGAAGAGGAGGGAACCCTCCCAAACTCGTTCTATGAAGCCAATATCACCCTGATACCTAAACCAGACAGAGACACATCGAGGAAAGAAAATTTCAGACCAATATCCTTAATGAACATCGACGCAAAAATTCTCAACAAAATTTTAGCAAATCGCATACAAAAACATATTAAAAAGATAGTGCACCATGATCAAGTGGGTTTTATCCCAGGGATGCAAGGTTGGTTCAACATCAGGAAATCAATAAATGTCATTCACCATATCAACAGGCTTAAAGTTAAGAATCACATGATTATTTCAATAGATGCAGAAAAAGCATTTGATAGAATACAGCACCCCTTCATGCTCAAAACACTAGAAAAAATAGGGATAGTGGGAACATTCCTTAACATTGTAAAGGCCATCTATGCTAAGCCCATGGCTAATATCATTCTAAATGGTGAAAAACTGAAAGCATTCCCCCTTAAAACTGGAACAAGGCAGGGATGCCCTCTTTCACCACTTCTTTTCAATATCGTCCTTGAAACTCTAGCCAGAGCAATTAGACAGTCCAAGAAATTAAAGGGATACGAATAGGAAAAGAAGAACTCAAACTATCCCTATTTGCTGATGATATGATTATATACTTAGAGGAACCAGGAAATTCCACCAGAAAACTTTTAGATCTCATAAGTGAATTCAGTAAAGTAGTGGGATATAAGATCAATGCACATAAATCTAAGGCCTTTTTATACATAAGTGATGAATCTTCAGAAAGAGAAATTAGGAATGATGTTTTGACTTAAGAGTACTTAGGAATCAGCAAGACTCTACCCACTGTAGACTCAGACTTGTTTGAGAACAAAGCCCAAGGGTATGCTACTCACACCGGCTGCTTAGGACATTGATTCCCTGGGATTTGTTTCTCCATGTTCCCATGTTCAATTGTCAAGCATTCAGGGTCCACCACAAAGTCCAAATGGAACCAACTTCTGCTTGCACCAGTTAGCTTGGAGTCATCTATGGAGTATGTGGGCATTCAGAATGCTGAAGTTGTGGGGTCATAGAGTCTTTCATCCAAACTTTAAAGAAAAGCCTGAGAGTCCAGGAAGTATGTGGCAGGGTCTGAGTCCCTGCAAGCAGCTCCTTACAAAGTGATGCATAGTGAAGATGTAAGATTGAAGCTGAAGCTACAATGGAGATTTCATAAAGTTAATGATGCCAGAAACATGGAATGCCTACCAAGGGAAGCTGTAGGCAGTGAGTAGATCCAGCCCAAGAGGTCCAGCTGGCAAGGCTGTCGAAGTGGGACTGTCCAGGCCCTTTGGAGCTCACATCATACCACCATGTGCCCCATATGATAAAATTGGAACTATAGGTTTTAATATTTGCAATTCTGGGTTTTGGTCTAATTCCTCCTTGTTTTTTTCCCTATTCCTCCCTTTTAGAATGGGAATGTTTACCCTGTGATACTTTATCTTGGAATTACGTTACCTTATTTTTTATTTTTATAAGGGTTCATAGCTGAATTTGCCTTGAGTCTTGGAGGAAACTTTGAACTTGAACTTTTGAGCAATGTTGGAACTGTTAAGACTTTGGGGACTCTTAGAGATGGACTATATGCATTTTAGTGGGGTCCCAGGGATTGAACTCATGAGCACTCAATCACTGACCATAAACCCAGCCCTATTTTTTTGTATTTAGACACATGGTTTCACTGAGTTGCTTAGCACCTCACTTTTACTGAGGCTGGCTTTGAACTCCCGAACCTCCTGCCTCAGCCTCCTGAGCCGCTGGGATTATAGGCGTGCACCATTGCACCTGGCTAAATGCATTTTTCATTGTGAGATGGATAAGCGCCTTTGTGGGCCAGGAGTGGAATGTTATAGCTTGAATCTTAAATGACTTGATCACAAGTCTGTGATGCTATTGGGAACTTGTAGAAACTTTAGGAAGTGGAGCCTAGTGGAAAGAAATTAGGTCACTGAGGGTGTGCCCCAAAAGGCAATATTAGAACCCTAGTCCCTTTCATTCTGTCTTTGCTGCCTGAGCACCATGAGTTGAGCATCTTTGCTCTACCACATGCTCCCTGCCTTGATGTTCTGCCTTGCCACAAGCCCAAAAACAATAGTCAATTGACCATGAACTATATATAACTCTTGAATTGTGAGTCAAAATAAACCTCTCCTCCTTTATGTTGATTTATCTCCAGTGTTTTATCATAGTGATGGAAACTTGGCTAACACAGGCATCCATAGTCCTCACCAGATGATAAAGAAGCTCATGATACACAAAACAGCTTTAAAAAAATAACAAAACCCTGGTCTAGAGGGAGGATCCTATCAGTGCTCTAATCCTGGGACTTCTCTCAGACACTAGATTATAGCTTCAGAATCCTACTCAACATCAGGCAGCCACCAGCAAGCAATTGGAGTTGTCCTCTGAGACAACACCTAGTTACTATCTCTGGTCAATCCTGAAGGAACTGACATAATGACAGGCCATCTCCTCATCCCCAGGTTCAGGTCCCCGTGGAGGTCAAGACATAGTTGGGGATTATATCTGCTATAGGATGTTTCTGCCCATAGGCAAGGCTTCTGCAGTTTTGCTGAGTGTTTACAGCAAGTCTCCGGGGATCCAGGTAGCTTCTGATAGGCCCCTGGAAGACATGATCAGAAACTCAGAGATTTCATAGTCATGGCACTGTGCAAAGACCTTCCAGGGTTCTTCAGGAAGCCACCATGTGTCCGTGTGTCACAACCAGGACTGCTTGCCAGTATAGTCATATATATTATTCAATTATTAAATGTTCCTTAGCAGTGTATATAGCTACTGGCTGGAGCTCCCTAAATAACCACCCTATCTCTGTATACCTCTGCCCCAGAGATTCTTGGTTGGCACAAAAAGGGAACAGTCCTGGAACTGGCCAAGTCTCTTGCACATACGAACTTGTTTTATGTATCTGCCCTCCTTCCTCCACCTCCCACTCGTGCCGCTGCTGCCAGAGCAGCACTCCTGAGTGGGGTTGAGAAAGATTATCATCCTGTAGGAAGATATGCCCAGTACCTACCTGGTCACCCTAATGCTACAGCAACCTATGGCCTGTTTCTTTGGGGAACTGAAAAACCCACAGTGCCCCATAATGTTTAAAATATTTTGAATAACCTCATGGCTGCAAACATCCTGCCCTGCCCCTGAATTTGCCATTTTTACAGAGGAGGTATCAGGGAGTTATATTTGTTGATTTGGTTGTATGAGGGAACCACAATATCACTTCTCCACATTTTCCAAAAAGTGCTACCATCGGATGAACTGGAATTCACAAATAAGGGCCATGTTGCATTAGATGGGAGATAGCTATCCATGCTTTACCTCCATTAGCTGCCATTCCTGGAACCAAATCCCTTCACTGGGGCTTAAGCATTATGATCCTTAGAGAGCTGGGGCCCTGGCATCTTTGTTCATTCCCTGCGAGCCCTTGTCTACAACAATGATGGTCACTGAGATCTAGTAAAGCGCTCCACCAACCAACACATGGCACCCCGTTCCCAAACGCAGTGCCTTTTGTCTAGTTCACGGCCCTCACGTGTGTAGATGGCTTTATTATTGCTTTTAAGCTTGGGTAAGAAAATTAAGGTGAAAAATCGGATATTTTCCTGCTGATTCCAAAACGTTTCACTCAAATGTGTTCTTCACAGTCTGGTGTATGATTTCAGACCCTCAATGGTGAACAATGCCGTTGAACATTATTCAACAATAAATGCATGCTGATTTCTGCAATACACTGTTGAGCTGTTGCTAATGGCAGCCTGTGTTTGTGTGCCAGCTGGTAGCGGCTTACTTCTCTTCCAGTGGGCTGGACACTTGGAGTCAAAATAGCTGAGTGGATTTTCTCACCCTACCACTTCTGAACTGTGCGCCCTGGGGAGCCACTTAGGCTCTCCAAGCCTCGGCTATTTATCTAAAAGGAAGTTGGCGTGAGGTTTAGAGGAATGTGAAAGGCTCCAGACCCATGACTGGCATTTAACGAGGACTCAATCGTTTGTTATTTTTGTTATTTTAATGCTCTTTAGTATTTGAGTAAGTCAAGGGGCTACAGCCAGGCAAAATAATGAGGGTCTGAGTCTGTATTTGGAATAGTAAAAGGAAGGCTCAACCCTTCTATTATCTAATTATGCGTTAAATTCTGTTATGGGGCACTCTCTAGATTAATAACTTTTTTAAAAATGCAAATGCCTCTGAGGTGTACTTCATTAAAACCTTAGCACTAATTTACAATAATAGGATATGTGTGATTGGGACTAAAATGTAACACATAAGTATCTTAAGGCTTCCTCTCCCCAGAGGATTGACAATGAATGTGGAAGAAGAAATACAGACAGACAGGGAGAGTGAGGGGATGGGGGCAGGACTTTGTCAAGGAACCTGGTGGTTTTCTGGCAGGTAGGTATGAAGTCCAGGGATTCACTATCAACAACGTGGCCTAAGAACAAAGAAAGAAAACCTAAAAGGAGAGGACTGGAGCAGTTTAAGTTTGGAAAGAAGACTGATGGAGGGGGAGACTATTGTGTGGGGGGCTGGGAATCCAGCTCAGTAGTAGAGTCCTGGTCTGGTATGTGTGAGGCTCTGGGTTCAACCCCCAGCATCACAATAATAATAATAGTGATCATGATGATGATGATGCCATGGTTCACACAACTCCTTGTTTCAGGTTGAATTCTCCAGAAGCAAATGCTAAGGTTCGGGTTTCAAGAATTGGATTAGTGATCTTCTCCTGAGACAAAGCCCCCGGTGGTCTGTGGGCTCTGGCACCTCAGCAGCCTGGCACAGCCAGGCCTGTCTCAATCTGCCCCACTGGGTCCCCGGATGTGGGCTTGGTTAAGGATGTTTCTTCAGGGTTGAGGCAGATGCTGAGCAGATGATAGCTGAGGACTGTCTGCTGACAGTGAGATGAAGCTGAAACAGGAGTGGGGTGGCATGTTCCCATGATGGCCATGTTCTCCCAGAACAGCATTCAGACCCACATTTCCAAACTCATTTGCAGTTCCTGCATTGCTCTGTGGGCTTCCCTTCCTGAGGGGAAACTTGGACAAGGGAGGTGAGCGGACAAACCAGGCCCATGTCTGCTTAGTTGGTTGTGGGCTGCAATTAATACTCATCTCCCCTTTTCACTGTCCATTCTAAACTCACCTTGCCCTTGGCTACCAGTTCTGCTGGCCTCAGTAGCCTACCTGGATAAGGGCTGTAACCCAGGCCCTTATCCCCAAGGGGCCATATGGTTCTGGTCCCCACACTGTTCCTAATCCTCTTTACTTGCCTGTGTACAATCACAATTGGGCTAGGGAACACCGCGTAGACTCACCCAAATTTCTTCCTGGCCCATGTGGAGCAACAGGCCTGCCTCCTCCTTATGCTCAGAGGCAATTAATCCTGCCAGGTAAGAGTTCTTCTTTCTTCCAGTCCCTGGACACAAGCAGCCCACACTTCCCCAGGTAGAATATGATGAGGATCTTCGTGTTTTGTGTTCATCTGTCCAACTACATGTTCTCCCTAGATTTTCTTCCCTACCCCATCCTCCTGTCTCCAATCTTCCAGGTCTCTGATCAGCTGACTGGCTTATTTGATGCCACCTGTGCATCCACAAATATTCTAACCTTGAACCTTTTCTCTTACTAAAGTAGAGAACCAGATATACCCAAATTTCTGTCTGTGGGAGAATTTTCCCTTGCCACTATCTTTCAAGGCCATGACTGAGTGAGGTTGAAGGGCAGCTGCTGCCCATTTTCATCTTGCATTCACACTCTGAGCTGACCCTCAGATTAAGCTGACCCCTAATTTGAGCTTTCTTCTCCTTCTTCAGGTGGTTGTACAGGATCACCCATGCAGCCATCAGCGAGCTGAGGAGGGGTCCTGGTGGAATGGATGCTGGGGCAACAGAGGGGCAGGGCATGGGGGTCTGGTCTGCCTTCTCATGGGACTTCTTAAGTACTCTTGTCCTATTTGTGTTCAATTTTGGATATACCTTTCATTTTGTGAAGGACCATTGCTGGGCCACACTAATATTTTGACTTGGTGAGTCTGACAGGACCCAACTTATGATGGTCAGATTTAGAAGCTTGGTCACTTGGTGACCTGTGGTCAGGCATTCTGTCTCTACCACAGCCCAGGGGCATGGCAGAAGTTGTTTACCAAAAGACTTTCCTTGGTCCTGAACCTCAAGGGCCTATTCTGCAATTTTCTCACTGAACCTTGCCTCAAACTCTATGCAGTAATTTTTGCCACCACTGAAAACTACACCACCATTGCCTATGCTAAATCACAGGACTCATACAGGAAGGCTGCTGCCATTGCAGGCTGAGCCTGCTTCAGAGCTCTTGCCCTTTCTGCAGCTCACGTTCAGCAGGCTTTCACCTCACCCAGCACATAAGCATAGAAATAAAATATGCTGCTCCAGAAACCATAATGCCCATCAGGCATGATGTGCCTTCTTCCTGGTCAGAGATAAACAATGCAAATATTTTGTCTTCTCCTCTGGAGTGCTATCCAGCACAGCCCTGACCACTGGGCCACAAAACTTTAGTGGAAGTAGCAGGCCCTTTTTTTTTTTTTTTTTTTGGGTGCTGGGGATGGAACCCGGGGCCTTGTGCTTACAAGGCAAGCACTCTACCAACTGAGCTATCTCCCCAGCCCCGTAGCAGGCCCTTTATATTCAAAGAGCTCATCTATACTGACAAGTCAGTCCACTCAGTGCTTGCCTCCTCCAGTCCTCTCTAAAGAGTTGACCTTCAGTTTTCTTTCTCCCTCTTCTTACCTAATAACTATTTTTTCTTATCCAGTTAACTTTAAAATATATCCCTTTAGTGAATAATCAGAATATCAAGGTCTTACTCTATATAAAGCATTTTAATAAAGTACTCTGGGGTCTTTAATTTTGTATCAGACCCTCGCTGCTATATTATAAATAGACGAGCACACTGTCAAGGTCACAATGAGATGAATGTTCTAGAAACATTGTGGAAAGGAGAAACTCAATCATTGAAATAATTGGATTACCTTCTGTTCTTAGACTTAGGATTTCTCTCCCTGCTAGTAAATCTTGTTAGAGAAAGTTTTATTGCCTACCCTTATGCATCTGTCTTCGAGGACTGGTTCAGGTTTTCCTGTGTGCTCCTAGCAGTTCTGTGAAATTGTTTGCTGTTGCTTCTTCAGTTCTGTTATGATTTGAGATATTTCGAAAGAAGAGCGGTGTGTTGCTGACCGCGTTGACCACATCCTCACCAGTATCAGTTTACTTCCAGGTTCCTTTTTTATAAACCACATTATCAATCCCTATAATAATGATTCATTCTTTAAGTATTTCAGGTGTTTTTTCATAATTTATTTTACTTTGATTTACATGGTCTCCCATTCAAATAGAAGCAAAGGTATTTATACTTCAGGAGGACTAGGGCAAGCTCTGAATGTTTTGAGTCCTTTGAAGTAGGACACTGAAGGAGGTATACTGATTCTAGTTTTCTTCCTCATACCATGACACTGATATTTTAAAAAATTTGTTCTTTTTAGTTATACATGACAGTAGAGTATAATTTGGCATATTTATACAAACATGAGCACATCTTATTCTAATTAGGATTCCCGTCTTATGGTCGTACTTGATGTAGAGAATCACTGTGTTGTATTATATATATAGGTATATATGACACTGATATTTTTGAAGTGAGAACAATTTAAGAAATACTGTATAGATACAAATAATGTATTAAGAGATGAGGAGAAGACCAATTGAAGGGCAGTTCATGGGATGAAATTAAAATATTTTGTAATAATTTCTATAGTGAAGATCCCATTATAATGTTTGAACATGATATGTAAATTTTACAGTTTGTTTTCAATCTAACTGTTGCTTTGAAAAGTTATTGGCAGTTACAGTTATTTATGTCTCAGAGTAGTTTCCTCAAATTGAAACTAATTAAGAAAAAACCTATAAACTTTAATTACTTGAGAAATATTGTCTAATTTGATATTACTGTTAATATGACTCAAACTATGTGAAAATCTTAGTTATAACTATATAATTAGTGATTTTATTGAAATGCAGGCAATAAAAGGGAATGTATGGAACAAACACAAAATACATTATGAATTTCATGTCCTTATGTTATTACTCTTCCCAATATCTCTGGACTCTGAACAGACGATGCACAATAACAATTCAATTCTATCTCGTTTGATGTTTTGCCAACTTTCACATTTGTCCTTTTTTTTTTTTTTTTCTATTTCATCATTAAGAAAATTTGTCAGGAGGGCTGGGACTGTAGCTCAGTGGTAGAGCACTTGCCTAGCACATGTGAAGCACTGGGTTTGATCCTCAGCACCACATAAAAATAAACAAATAAAATAAAATAAAAATTGTGTCAATCTACAACTAAAAAAATTTTTAAAAAAGAAAATTTATCAGAACAGAGTATATTTTACTTAAATTTATTAGCTTGATTTATAACTTTTAAAGGTTCAGACTCATAGGAAATGACTGTTCTTTTTCATTTATTTGTATGAGTGTGTCCCCAGGCTCCATGAGTCTGTGAAGAAAACTTACCTCCATGCCTTAGATATTTTTTAATAGTCCCATATTCACATGATTCTAAAATCTTTTTTGAAATGTCCAAAAAATTAAATAGGAAAAGTACTAACTGCTGTCTGTTATGGTTTGGTCGTGAGGTATCTCCCAAATCTCTATCATTGCAGGAATGTTCAGAGGTGAAATGGGTATAGATTATGAGCGTTATGACCAATCAGTCCTCTCTAGTTCTAACTGTGTGGAAACTGTAGGTAGGTAGGGTGTGACTGGAGGAAGTGGGTCACTGGAGTGTGTCCTGGAAGGTTGCTTCTTCCCTGTGGCCTCTTTCCCGCCCCCCATCTCCTTCCTGGTTCTGCCATGAACCCTTCTCTCATGATGTTCTCCTCATCTTGGGCCCAGAGCAATGGAATTGATCATCTATGGACTGAAACCTCTGAAACCATGATCCCTAGGTAAACTTTCTTTCCTCTAAGTTGTTCTTGTCAGGGATTTTGGTTGCAGCAACACATCAGCTAAGTAAAACACTACCCTAATTCCATCCATGATATATTTACCCTAGGCTGCAAACCATCTCCCACATGAAAATCACATGAATTCTATAACTTAAATCATAATTATGGCTTCTTATTCCTCTGCACATGCTTTTTACAGAAACATCAACATTCTGTTAAATATTATCCTATACCTTGATTTTCCTACTTAACATATTTTGGCAATGTTTCCACATTAGTACACAGAGAAGCTTTTAAAATAGCTACAGAGTATTCTGATATGTGGATATACTATATATTATTATTTAACTTGCCCCACATTGAGAAGGACATTTGGGTTATTTCCAATTTGCTGATATCACAAACAAAACTGAATTGAATAAACTTCTAAATTCATCATTTTGTTGTGTACATGTAAGTCTGTGGGAAATAATTATAAGAGGCCGACTGCAGCATCAGGAGGGACGGCAGTACTTCTCCACTAGGGATGGGTGAAGTCGTTGCTTAGGACTGACCTACCTGCTGCAGCCAACTGGCCATTGCTGCTCTTGGCCCACTAACGCCAACAATACCCTGAAGTCACAGAGATCAGCTACTGTGTATTCTTTCATCCTTCCTCAAGCTGCCTCTGAGCAGCAGGAGGGATGGTAGTGTCCCCAAGATTTATATTCAAATTTTATTGGTATTTATAATTTCTTCATATTTCTAATTTTGTTTCTGCTTGCTAGTTTGATAATATATAAGCTTCCTGTGGCTGTTATAATAAATGACCACAAGCTTGGTAGCTCAAAACAACAGAAATTTATTCTCTCCCCATTCTAGATAACAGAATTCTGAAATAAGTCTGGAAATAAGTCCAAGGTGTCAGCACATTCTCTTCAGAGACTGTAGAGGAAAATCTGTTCTGGCCTCTTCCAACTTCTGGTCACTGTAAATTTTCCTTGGTTTGTGGCCATCTCACTCCAATATTTATCTCTGTTTTAGTATTAGTGTTAGCTGTATTAACTCTGTAATGAAATACCTGACACAGGCTACTTATGAAGTAGAGAGAGGATTATTTAGGCTTAAATTTTGGAGGTTCATGTGCAAGACTGGGAGGCTCAACTGGTTTGATTTTCTGGCAAGGGTAGTCTATCATGTCGGAGCATGTATCAAAGCAAATGCTTTCATCTTGAGACAGGAGAGAGAGAGAGAGAGAGAGAGAGAGAGAGAGAGAGAGAGAGAGAGAGAGAGAGGGATTTGGGGGGACATGCTCTCACGTTCCTTTGTTCCTTTTCGAAACATGCCCTCAGTGACCTAAGGACTTGGCATTAGGCTCCCCCTCTTAAAGGTCCCCAGCACCTCCCACCCTGTGGACCAAGTCTTCATCACTTGGATCTCTGGGGGACACTCCCCATATTGAAAACATAGCAGACTCGATATCTACATATCTTTCCCCTCCCTTTTCTCTGTGTCTTTTCTGTATGCTACCTTAAAGCACCCTCTGCCTTTCTCTTTGTAAAATTATCCTCCAAAAATTTGGAACTAAATTTGTACTTTGTTTTGTGTTATTTGAGTGCTTATTCCCCACTGTATGTTGTCAAACTTTTGGATTTTACAATCCAATAGGGAATATTATTTTAGTATACTGTCAATTTGCATTTTCCTTGTTATGTACGAATTTGAATATTTCTATATATTTATGAGCCTTGTATTTTTATTTTACTGTGACCTGTCTGCTCATGTCCTATGCTCATTTTCTCCCCTATTGAGTTTTTGGTCTTTTTAAAAAAACAACTTCTAGTGCTTTTAAAACCCTTTGTCATATTCTGCAGCGTTTGTGTTACGAAGATCAATACAGTTGATGTAGTTCCCCACCCACCGCCTTCATGAGATTAAGTTTTTGAGTCTTTTATGGGTTCTGCTTTCCTTTTTAGAAAGTGTTCCCATCTCCAAGGTTATGAAGGCATTCTCTCATGCTTACTTTTAGAACTTTCATAATTTCATTTCTTCCAGTTTTTCTTTGAAGTCTTTGATCACTTTAGAGTCTTATTTGTGTGAGCTATAGATACAACTAAATTTTTTTTTATTATTTTATTGTAAACAAATGGGATACATGTTGTTTCTCTGTTTGTACATGGTGTAAAGGCATACCATTTGTGTAATCATAAATTTACATAGAGTAATGCTGTTTGATTCATTTAGTTATTTTTTTTCCCTTCCCCCCCACCCCTCCCACCCCTCTTTTCCCTCTATACAGTCCTTCCTTCCTCCATTCTTGCCCCTCTCCCTAACCCTAACTCTAACCCTAACACTAACCTCTCCCACCCTCCATTATGTGTCATCATCCACTTATTAGTGATATCATTCGTCCTTTGTTTTTTTGAGATTGGCTTATCTCACTTAGCATGATATTCTCCAATTTCCTCCCTTTGCCTGCAAATGCCATAATTTTATCATTCTTTATGGCTGAGTAATATTCCATTGTATATATATACCACAGTTTCCTTATCCATTCATCAATTGAAGGACATCTGGGTTGGTTCCACAATCTGGCTATTGTGAACTGAGCAGCTATGAACATTGATGTGGCTGTATCTCTGTAGTATGCTGATTTTAAGTCCTTTGGGTATAGGCCAAGGAGTGGGATAGCTGGGTCAAATGGTGGTTCCATTCCAAGTTTTCTAAGGAGTCTCCACACTGCTTTCCAGAGTGACTGCACTAATTTGCAGCCCCACCAGCAATGTATGAGTGTACCTTTTTCCCCACATCCTCGCCAACATCTGTTGTTGCTTGTATTCTTGATAATCGCCATTCTAATTGGGGTGAGATAGAATCTTAGGGTGGTTTTGATTTGCATTTCTCTTATTACTAGAGATGTTGAACATTTTTCCATATGTTTGTTGATTGCTTGTAGATCTTCTTCTGTGAAGTGTCTATTCATTTCCTTAGCCCATTTGTCAATTGGATTATTTGTATTCTTGGTGTAGAGTTTTTTGAGTTCTTTATAGATTCTGGAGATTAGTGCTCTATCTGAAGTATGATTGGCAAAGATTTTCTTCCACTCTGTAGGCTCTTTCTTTGCATTGCTGATAGTTTCCTTTGCTGAAAGAAAGCTTTTTAGTTTGAATTATCCCAGTTATTGATTCTTGCTTTTGTTTCTTGTGCTCTAGGAGTCCTGTTGAGGAACTCTGGTCCTAAGCCGACATGTGGAAGATCTGGACCTACTTTTTCTTCTATAATCTGCAGGGTCTCTGGTCTGATTCCGAGGTCCTTAATCCATTTTGAGTTTAGTTTCGTGTACAGTGAGAGATATGGGTTTAATTTCATTCTGTTGCATATGAATTTCCAATTCTCCCAACACCATTTGAAGAGGTTATCTTTTCTCCATTGCATATTTTTGACACCTTTGTCTAGTATGAGAAAATTGTATTTATTTGAGTTTGTGTCCATGTCCTCTATTCTGTACCATTGATCTACCTGTCTATTTTGGTACAAATACCATGCCGTTTTTGTTACTATTGCTTTGTAGTAGAGTTGAAGATCTGGTATTGTGATACCCTCTGCTTCACTCTTTCTGCTAAGGATTGCTTTAGCTATTCTGGGTTTCTTATTCTTCCAGATGAATTTCATAATTGCTTGCTCTATTTCGGTAAGGTACGTCATTGGGATTTTAATTGGAATTGCATTGAATCTCTATAGCACTTTTGGTAGTATGACCATTTTGACAATATTAATTCTTCCTATCCAAGAACATGGGAGATCTTTCCATCTTCTAAGGTTTTCTTTAATTTCTTTCTTTAGTGTTCTGTAGTTCTCATTGTAGAGGTCTTTCACCTCTTTTGTGAGATTGATTCCCAAGTATTTTATTTTTCTTTGAGGCTATTGCAAATGGGGTAGTTTTCCTAATTATTCTTTCCAAAGATTCATCACTTATGTATAAAAATGCATTGGATTTATGTGCATTGATCTTATATCCCACTACTTTACTGAATTCACTTATGAGTTATAAAAGTTTTCTGGTGGAATTTCCTGGTTCCTCTAAGTTTACAATCATATCATCAGCAAATAGGGATAGTTTGAGTTCTTCTTTTCCTATTCATATCCCTTTAATTTCTTTGGTCTGTCTAATTGCTCTGGCTAGAGTTTCAAGGACGATATTGAATAGAAGTGGTGAAAGAGGGCATCCCTGCCTTGTTCCAGTTTTTAGAGGGAATGCTTTCAGTTTTTCACCATTTAGAATGATATTAGCCATGGGCTTAGCATAGACGGCCTTTACAATGTTAAGAAATGTTCCTACTATCACTTTTTTCTAGTGTTTTGAGCATGAAGGGGTGCTGTATTTTATCAAATGCTTTTTCTGCATCTATTGAAATAATCATGTGATTCTTGACTTTAAGTCTATTGATATGGTGAATTACATTTATTGATTTCCTGATGTTGAACCAACCTTGCATCCCTGGGATGAAACCCACTTGTTCATGGTGCACTATCTTTTTAATATGTTTTTGTATGCGATTTGCTAAAATTTTGTTGAGAATTTTTGCGTCGATGTTCATTAAGGATATAGGTCTGAAATTTTCTTTCCTTGATGTGTCTCTGTCCGGTTTAGGTATCAGGGTAATATTGGCTTCATAGAATGAGTTTGGGAGGGTTCCCTCCTCTTCTATTTCATGCAATACTTTGAGAAGTATTGGAATGAGCTCTTCTTTAAAGGTTTTGTAGAACTCGACTGAGAACCCATCTGGTCCGGACTTTTCTTTGTTGGTAGGCTATTGATGACTTCTTCTATTTCATTACTTGAAATTGGTCTATTTTAAATTGTGTATGTCCTCTTCGTTCAGTTTAGGCAATTCATATGTCTCTAGAAACCTGTTGATGTCTTCGAAATTTTCTATTTTGTTGGAGTATAGATTTTCAAAATAGTTTCTAATTATGTTTTGTATTTCAATCGTGTCTGTTGTGATATTTCCTTGTTCATTCCGAATTTTAGTGATTTGGGTTTTCTCTCGTCTTCTCTTTTTTAGTGTGGCTAAAGTTTTATCAGTTTTGTTTATTTTTTCGAAGAACCAACTATTTATTTTGTCAATTTTTTGTATTGTTTCTTTTGTTTCAATTTTGTTGATTTCAGCTCTGATTTTAACTATTTCCTGTCTTCTACTACTTTTGGTGTTGGTCTGTTCTTCTTTTTCTAGGGCTTTGAGCTGTAGAGTTAGGTCGTTTATTTGTTGAGTTTTACTTCTTTTATTGAATGCGCTCCATGAAACAAATTTTCCTCTAAGTACTGCTTTCATAGCATCCCAGAGATTTTGATATGATGTTTCTTTGTTCTCATTTACCTCTAAGAATTTTTTAATTCCCTTCCTATTATCTTCTGTTATCCATTCATCATATAATAGCATATTGTTTAATCTCCAGGTGTTGGAGTAGTTTCTGTTTTTTACTCTTTCATTTATTTCTAATTTCAATCCATTATGATCTGATAGAATACAAGGTAGTGTCTCTATCTTCTTGTATTTGCTAACATTAGCTTTGTGGCATAATATATGGTCTATTTTAGAGAAGGATCCATGTGCTGCTGAGAAGAAAGTGTATTCGCTCTTGGTTGAATGGTATATTCTATAAATGTCTGTTAAGTCTAAATTATTGTGTTATTGAGATCTATGTTTTCTTTGTTCAATTTTTGTTTGGAAGATCTGTCCAGTGGTGAGAGAGGCGTGTTAAAATCACCTAGTATTATTGTGTTACGGTCTATTTGGTTTCTGAAATTGAGAAGGATTTGTTTGACATACATGGATGAGCCACTGTTTGGGGCATAGATGTTTATGATTGTTATATCTTCGTGATTTATGCTTCCCTTAAGCAGTATGAAATGTCCTTCTTTATCCCTTCTGTCTAACTTTGGCTTGAAGTCCACTTTATCTGAAATGAGGATGGATACCCCAGCTCTTTTGCTGGGTCCATGTGCATGGTAAGTTTTTTCCCATCCTTTCACCTTTAGTCTTTGGGTATCTCTTTCTAAGAGATGAGTCTCTTGCAGGCAACATATTGTTGGATCTTTCTTTTTAAACCAATCTGCCAGTCTATGTCTTTTGATTGATGAGTTCAGGCCATTAATATTCAGGGTTATTATTGAGATATGATTTGTATTCCCAGTCATTTGGCTTGTTTTTTTTGTTGTTGTTGTTTTTTTTTTCTGTTTTTTGACAGGACTTGATTTCTGCTTTATTTGGTTGTTTCATTAGGGTAGTTCCTCCCTTTGCTCATTTGCATCATTGTTTTTCATCTCTTCCTCATGGAATATTTTGCTTTGAATTATCTGTAATGCTGGCTTTCTTTTTGTAAATTCTTTTAGCTTTTGTTTATCATGGAAGGATTTTATTTCATCGTCAAATCTGAAGGTAAGTTTTGCTGGGTATAAGATTCTTGGTTGGCATCCATTTTCTTTCAGGACTTGAAAAATGTTGTTCCAGGCCCTTCTAGCTTTTAGGGTCTGGATTGAAAAATCTGCTGATATCCGTATTGGTTTCCCTCTGAATGTAATTTGGTTCTTTTCTCTCACAGCCTTTAAAGTTCTGTCTTTATTTTGTATGTTAGGTATTTTCATTATAATGCGCCTTGGTTTGGGTCTGCTGTAATTTTGTGTATTTGGAGTCCTATAAGCCTCTTGAACTTGATTTTCCATTTCATTCTTCAGATTTGGGAAATTTTCTGATATGATTTCATTGAATAGATTGTTCATTCCTTTGGTTTGTTTCTCTAAGTCTTCCTCAATCCCAATAATTTTTAAATTTGGCCTTTTCATGATATCCCATAGTTCTTGGAGATTCTGTTCATGATTTCTTACCATCTTCTCTGTTTGTTCAACTTTGTTTTCAAGGTTAAATATTTTGTCTTCAATATCTGAGGTTCTGTATTCCAGGTGTTCTATCCTATTGGTTGTACTTTCTATGGAGTTCTTATTTTGGTTTATTGTTTCCTTCATTTCAAGGATTTCTGTTTGGTTTTTTTTTCAATATCTCTAACTCTTTATTGAAATGATCTTTTACTTCCTGTATTTGCAGCATGGCAGAAGAAGTGATAGAAAGGGAGTTCAAAATGTACATAATTAAAATGATCAGGGAAGCAAACGATGAGATGAAAGAGGAAATGCAGGCATTGAATGATGAGGTGAAAGAGCAAATGTAGGCATTGAATGATCGCACCAATCGACAGTTACTTTGGGATATTCTAAGGACAGTTTACAAAACGAATGTTTAATATCTCACCAGTAGCAACTGGCATGTGTGTATGTAAAGTGGTTTATACTTTGAATTAAAAGCAGGTGCCAGAAAGGACACAAATAATACAAGTGGTGAGGCATATTGGGCTCCGTCCCCAAAGACCTATACCCTCATTATATATAAAGTGAAAACCACCCCCCTTTGGGTCACATTTGAACTTTTGTAATTTTTCTGAGTGGTGCAGCCCTCTGGGGTCCTGAAGATGGGTTAGAGATTTGACTCTAGACTGATGTCATCCTACACCTGCGTTCTGTCACATCCGTCTCTGTGATAGCTGCCGCTCCTCCACTGTGAGCAGATAGAGACTGCACCTTCTTTCTTCCTACCCCCAGGCACAACCTCCCTCGCCACCTGTGCCCATTGCTGTTCTTCTCTCTACTTGATTTCTCTTTCTTTGCCCTTTGTCTTCTCTGACCCTTCACCTGAACTTCTCAGGTTGGGTACAATCAGGATAACTGAGCACTGTGAGGACATTGGCCACTATAAGAGGGTTCCTCACAGGATGTAAGTCAATCCTTCCCCTCTTCTGTGCTTATAAAGCTCCACTGACTTTCCATTTCACCCAGACCCCCCATAACCTCATTCTCTGTAGTGCTCTCTCTCTCTCTCTCTCTCGCTGGCTTACTCCAATCCCAGAGCATTTGTCTCCCTGCTGATTCTTGCACAAGACAGGCATGACCCCAAAAGGGGGCCTTTTCACTTGCTGTCTCTTCTGTCCAAAACTATCTCCCACTGGGTATTGGGTGACTCACTTTTTCACCTTTTTATTTTAATTTAAAAAAAAATTTTGGTACTGGGGATTGAACCCAGGGGTGTTTAACCATTGAGTTACATCCCCTATCCCTCCCCAGTTTATTTTGAAACAGGGTTTTGCTAAGTTGCTTCGGGCCTACGTTGTTGAGGTTGACTTTGAATTTGCAATTCTCCTGCCTCAGTCTCCTGAACTTCTGGGATTATAGGCATGCATCACTGCACCAGTCTTCACTTATTTTAGTCAACTTTTGCATTGTTGTAATCAAAATACCCAATAAGAACAACTTAAGAGGAGAGAAAGTTTGTTTGGGCTCATAGTCTCAGAGGTCTCAGTCCATAGACAGCCAATTTCATTGTTTTGGGGCCAAGGTGAGGGGTGAGGCAGAATATCATGGATGAAGGACCCAGTGGAGGAAAACTGTTCAGCTCATGGCAGAGTCAGGAAGCAGAGACTGGAGGAAGGGGCCAGAGGGAAGAGGCATACTTCCAGGGAAGGGCCCCCAGGAACCCACCTCCTCCAGTCATGCTGCACCTGTCCACGTTATCATTCAGTTGGTTCATTCAGACTAGGATGGATTGATTGGGTTACAACTCTCATAATCTAATAATTTCACCTCTGAATATCTCTTCATTAATGGAAGCTTTTGGGGGACACCTCCTATGCAAACCACAGTACACCTCTTGCAATTCTTTGCTTAAATGTAGCACTTTCTCAGTGAAACTTTCCCCAACCACAGTATTTTTAACTGCAACCCACCTTATCCCCTGTGCTCTTCCTTCTCCCTACCTTATTTCTCTCCCTAAGATATTTTATCTCTTTTAGGCACTGATGAATCCCTAGCACTTTGATCAGTATTGGACAAATAGGTGAACATTAAGTAGTTCAAAAATTAATATATTGCATCTTTTAGAATTGTGAGGTCATCTGAGCTGTTCCCATCATGACTTGAGCTCCAAGTTCTCTTTATTATTTTATTTTGTTACTTTATTATAGAAGATTGAGACACTGATTGTATACGGTTTGTTCCTGGCCAGGTAACTGAAGGTGCAAATTGGAAAAGATCTGCACTATGAAAGACCACAAGGGTTGGTCACTCTGGGTTGAAGGGCAGGTGAAACATAGCAGGCCACTTCCCAAGAGACTTTGATCAGTCCATGTGAGAGTTCTAAGAGTCTCTGTCCCACCTGCCTGAACTTGCTCCAGTATAGGCAACAGGCCCCGCATATGGGTATCTCTAATAGAAAAGCTCCACAGCTTCACTGGCGGGAGGAGCTCATCCCATTTCCCAGGTCACAAGAGGCTTTAATTTACACAATCAGAATTGTGCCTTCTCAACACCTGCGTCCTAAAATATAGACTTCTCTGTGTTTTAGGATGACAATGAGTGACATGGGAAGACCTACACTAGCCACCCACTCCCTTTAGTCTGCCCAGACCTGAGATTGGGTTGCTGGCACAGCTGGGTATGTCTGGGGTTGCTATTTTGAAGTTCAATTTCTTGACTTCAGAAAAGGAGCATATTCTGCAATTGACTAAACCTTGTTACCTGAGTGATCTTCAGGGACTCTATGGGAAAAGCCCCTTTCCCTGTTTGTTTGTTTGTTTATTTTTTAACTCTGACCTCTGAAACATCTTTATTCTGCGTGTGTGTTCTTAGCACATCTTTTCTATCTTTATCAGTTGAGGGCCCTCTGATACACAACACATGAGATTACTACTGTGGGTCAAAGAGCTTGGACCACTTCTATCCTTCTAACACAGTCACCTGACTCAAGGTGACTAACTCACCTGACACAACATTCCAAGGTAGGATTTACTAACATTTCACCAGCACTGGTCAATTTGTACATACAATAAGAGGAAAAAGGGTTAATAATTCTAATTATTAATGAAACTTAATAAAAAGCAACTTGATTTACTGTACATTAACACTAATATGAACTGTGACTCATATAAGGGGGTTGTTTTGTTCCAAGACCTGATACCTGGAATTTTGTCCTTCTAATTTTCTTCTTTTACTTTTATTCTTTCTCTCTTCAATTTTCTGTCTCTCATAAAGCTTTTGTGTGATGATTTTGCTAATTGACATTGTATCATTAGTTTTATAAAGTAGAGGACCATTTGGTTTATTTGCTAGTATTTGATTGCCTATTAATAATTCCATTCAAATACATATTGGGGTGATATTTTCTAAAATAGTCTCAGACTATAGTATACAGTAATTTCCTAAATTTACTTATACTCAAATTGTCATTGCTTCTTAATATTATTGTGTCTGTTGGTATAATCCAGTAGTACATGTACTATTTTTCTTTTATTATTGTAGAAAATGTAATAAAAATTATAATTAGAACAGCTGATAGAATAATGCCTGAAGTAGACAACAACCTCAGATATTACTAATTATAATTCAGTATAATTAACTCTTTATTATTATTTATTTGGACAGAAAGAAAACATACTCTGGTGCTTTTGGCTATCTACCCACACATTTTGGTGTGGATGATAAAATGATGCCAAATTTTATACTACTATTTATGTGTATGCATGTACACACACACACACACAATTTCTTTTGATTTTCTTTCCTGTATAAGGCAAAGGTTTCACCTTATCAATTAAAACCTGTTAGTGAAACTACTCATTTAGGCAGGGAAATCATGAAGTACCTGTGACGCCCTGAGGCTTAATAAGTAGTTTCTGGGAAGCTGTGTGACTGTCATAGTGTCACTATTACTACAAGTTTGTTATTATTTGATTAGCTTGCTACAGATGTCTTCTGAGACTTCACCATAGATCACTGACTGCATTAACCATTTCTCTCCTTAGTTACTGGAGCAGTAAATTCTGGGAGCTCCGCTGAAGGAGATTGCTATCTTGGACTCTTAGAAAGCCTTCCAGGTATGTTAACCCTCTTTGGGGTTACCTCAAAGTGAATTTCCCAGACTAATTTGGAAAAGGAAATTATTTTTTCTTACTTGTTGATAATACCCAAAACAACTCTTGAGTACACAGAAGTATAGTCAGTTTCTCAAATGGTTAGAAACCCAGTTAAAAAGTTACCTCTGGCGACATATCTCTGCTTTATAAGCAACTCTCCTCAAATTCTGTCTTTTGCCTCAGAAACTGCCACAGATGCACCTGAAATGTCAAGGGAGGAGAAACTACTGGATGTTTAACAGAAGGCATAATAAAAACGTAGCCTTGAATTACACCTTCAGGTCTGAATAGAGTTTTTAAAGAAATAACATTTATTCTGGTTGTTGTAAGTACACAAAGGAAAACAGAAGATTTGGAAAATATAGACAAGAACAATAAAGATTTAGGGATTTAGCTTTTCATAATTATCATTATAAATAATGGTATGATGAACATACCTGTGAATATATTTTGAGTGTATCTTTGCTTATTTTCTTAGAATAAATTCTGACAGCTGAAATAGTTAGGTATAAAGTTTTTAAAACTTAATAGCTAAGTTGTGCTCCAAAGGGGTCATGTTATTTTGTCTATTATACATGTCATATATGAATCCCCAAAACACCTGTGCCATCAGACAGAAATGGAGATTTGCATTACCATTCTAAATAGTCATCCTGAAAGCCAAGTTCAGGTAAACAGTGCAACATTTTCTCCAGAGTCTTGGGGAGCAACTATTTGGGAGTTTTTTGAGTCCAATCATATAAGACACAAGAATTCCTTCTTTACTTCGCTGTTAAAACCTGGGAATCCTTGGTATGTTCATTGGTTAATTTTTTGGTTGACTCTTGTTAGTGGCATTGGTTTATTGAATTTTACCAAAACTTTAATCAAAACGTTATTCAACATGTATTAGGATGATTATTAAGAAAAATTACAAGGGGCTGGAGTTGTGGCTCAGTGGTAGAGCGCTTGCCTGTCGCGTGTGAGGCACTGGGTTCGATTCTCAGCACCACGAAAAAATAAAATAGGATAAAGGTAATGTGTCCATGTACAATTAAATAAATATATAAATAAGAAAAACTACAAGCCCTTGTTGAGAAAAACATGAAAGATCAGATAGAAGTTTGGATTTATGACCCATCTCATCTCTCTCGAGCTTTCTAGGCATGTGTCTGAAGGAAGTTTCCCAAATGTTGAAAAGCTTTCCACTAAATATATCTAATAAAGCATGCTACCTAATTGAAAAACAAAAACTACAGATATTAAGAAGTGTTGGTGAGGATGTGAAAAAACTGGAATCCTCATACTTTACTAGTAAGAATATGAAATGGTGCCACCACTCTGAAGAACAGCGTAGAAGTTCCCCAAAAAGTTAAACGTAGAGTTTGTGTATGACCTGGCAAGTTCATTCCTGGATGGATACCCCTGTGAACTGAGAATTTTTTTTTTTTTTATTGTAAACAAATGGGATACATGTTGTTTCTCTGTTTGTACATAGAGTAAAGGCATACCATTTGTGTAATCATAAATTTACATAGGGTAATGTTGGTTGATTCATTCTGTTATTTTTTCCCTCCCCCCACCCCTCCCAGCCCTCTTTTCCCTCTATACAGTCCTTTCTTCCCCTATTCTTGCCCCCCTCCCTAACCCTAACTCTAACCCTAAAACTAACCCCTCCCACGCCCCATTATGTATCATCATCCACTTATCAGCGAGATCATTCTTCCTTTGGTTTTTTGAGATTGGCTTATCTCACTTAGCATGATATTCTCCAATTTCAACCATTTGCCTGCAAATGCCATAATTTTATCATTCTTTATGGCTGAGTAATATTCCATTGTATATATATGCCACAGTTTCTTTATCCATTCATCAACTGAAGGGCATCTAGGTTGGTTCCACAATCTGGCTATGGTGCATTGAGCAGCAATGAACATTGATGTGACTGTATTTCTTTAGTATGCTGATTTTAAGTCCTTTGGGTATAGGCCAAGGAGTGGGATAGCTGAGTCAAATGGTAGTTTCATTCCAAGTTTTCTAAGGAATCTCCATACTGCTTTCCAGAGTGGCTGCACTAATTTGCAACCCCACCAGCAATGTATGAGTGTACCTTTTTCCCCACATCCTCGCCAACACCTGTTGTTGCTTGTACTCTTGATAATCGCCATTCTAATTGGGGTGAGATGGAATCTTAGGGTGGTTTTGATTTGCATTTCTCTTATTACTAGAGATGTTGAACATTTTTCCATATGTTTGTTGATTGCTTGTAGATCTCCTTCTGTGAAGTGTCTATTCATTTCCTTAGCCCATTCGTCGATTGGATTATTTGTATTCTTGGTGTAGAGTTTTTTGAGTTCTTTATAGATTCTGGAGATTAGTGCTCTATCTGAAGTATGATTGGCAAAGATTTTCTCCCACTCTGTAGGCTCTTTCTTCGCATTGCTGATAGTTTCCTTTGCTGAGAGAAAGCTTTTTAGTTTGAATCTATCCCAGTTATTGATTTTTGCTTTTATTTCTTGTGCTATGGGAGTTCTGTTGAGGAAGTCTGGTCCTAAGCCGACATGTTGAAGATCTGGACCTACTTTTTCTTCTATAAGATGCAGGGTCTCTGGTCTGATTCCGAGGTCCTTAATCCATTTTGAGTTTAGTTTCGTGCACGGTGAGAGATATGGGTTTAGTTTCATTCTGTTGCATATGGATTTCCAATTTTCCCAGCACCATTTGTTGAAGGGGCTATCTTTTCTCCATTGCATATTTTTGGCACCTTTGTCTAGTATGAGAAAATTATATTTATTTGGGTTTGTGTCCGTGTCCTCTATTCTGTACCATTGATCTACCCTTCTATTTTGGTACCAATACCATGCTGTTTTTGTTACTATTGCTTTGTAGTGTAGTTGAAGTTCTGGTATTGCAATAACCCCTGCTTCATTTTTCCTGCGAAGGATTGCTTTAGCTATTCTGGGTTTCTTATTCTTCCAGATGAATTTCATGATTGCTTGTTCTATTTCTGTAAGGTATGTCGTTGGGATTTTAATTGGAATTGCATTGAATCTGTATAGCACTTTTGGTAGTATGGTCATTTTGACAATATTAATTCTTCGTATCCAGGAACATGGGAGATCTTTCCATCTTCTAAGGTGCTCTTTAATTTCTTTCTTTAGTGTTCTGTAGTTCTCATTGTAGAGGTCTTTCACCTCTTTTGTGAGACTGATTTCCAAGTATTTTATTTTTTTCGAGGCTGTTGTGAATGGGGTAGTTTTCTTAACTTCTCTTTCTGAAGATTCATCACTTATGTATAAAAATGCATTAGATTTATGAGCACTGATCTTATATCCTGCTACTTTACTAAATTCACTTATGAGTTCTAAGAGTTTTCTGGTGGAATTTCCTGGTTCCTCTAAGTATATAATCATATCATCAGCAAATAGGGATAGTTTGAGTTCTTCTTTTCCTATTCATATCCCTTTAATTTCTTTGGTCTGTCTAATTGCTCTGGCTAGAGTTTCAAGGATGATATTGAATAGGAGTGGTGAAAGAGGGCATCCCTGCCTTGTTCCAGTTTTTAGGGGGAATGCTTTCAGTTTTTCACCATTTAGAATGATATTAGCCATGGGCTTAGCGTAGATGGTCTTTACAATGTTAAGGAATGTTCCCACTATCCCTATTTTTTCTAGTGTTTTGAGCATGAAGGGGTGCTGTATTTTATCAAATGCTTTTTCTGCATCTATTGAAATAATCATGTGATTCTTGACTTTAAGTCTATTGATATGGTGAATTACATTTATTGATTTCCTGATGTTGAACCAACCTTGCATCCCTGGGATGAAACCCACTTGATCATGGTGCACTATCTTTTTAATATGTTTTTGGATGCGATTTGCTAAAATTTTGTTAAGAATTTTTGCGTCGATGTTCATTAAGGATATTGGTCTGAAATTTTCTTTCCTCGATGTGTCTCTGTCTGGTTTAGGTATCAGGGTGATATTGGCTTCATAGATTGAGTTTGGGAGAGTTCCCTCCTCTTCTATTTCATGGAATACTTTGAGAAGTACTGGAATGAGCTCTTCTTTAAAGGTTTTGTAGAACTCGGCTAAGAACCCATCTGGTCCTGGACTTTTCTTTGTTGGTAGGCTTTTGATGATCTCTTCTATCTCATTGCTTGAAATTGGTTTATTTAAGTTGTGTATGTCCTCCTCGTTCAGTTTAGGTAGTTCATATGTCTCTAGAAACCTGTTGATATCTTTGAAATTTTCTATTTTGTTGGAGTATAGATTTTCAAAATAGCTTCTAATTATGTTTTGTATTTCAGTCGTGTCTGTTGTGATATTTCCTTGTTCATTCCAAATTTTGGTGATTTGGGTTTTCTCTCATCTTCTCTTTGTTAGTGTGGCTAAAGGTTTATCAGTTTTGTTTATTTTTTCGAAGAACCAACTTTTTTTTTGTCAATTTTTTGTATTGTTTCTTTTGTTTCAATTTCGTTGATTTCAGCTCTGATTTTAACTATTTCCTGTCTTCTACTACTTTTGGTGTTGGTCTGTTCTTCTTTTTCTAGGGCTTTGAGCTGTAGAGTTAGGTTGTTTATTTGTTGAGTTTTACTTCTTTTATTGAATGTGCTCCATGAAATAAATTTTCCTCTAAGTACTGCTTTCATAGTGTCCCAGAGATTTTGATATGATATTTCTTTGTTCTCATTTACCTCTAAGAATTTTTTAATTTCCTTCCTAATATCTTCTGTTATCCATTCATCATATAATAGCATATTGTTTAATCTCCAGGTGTTGGAGTAGTTTCTGTTTTTTACTCTTTCATTTATTTCTTTTTTTTTTTTTTTCCATTATAAAACCAAGCACTTTATTTACTATTTACTAAGTAACTTACCATTCATATAGTATTAGGCCATTTTATAGGATAAAAAAAATCTTAAGCTAATTTCATTTTTGTAAGTCCTATTTCCTTAATTATAAATATATTTCCATAGTCTTTTTTTTTTTTTTTTTTACGTTTACATAGGGTAATGATGTTTATTTTTTTTCCCTTCCCCCCGACCCCTCCCACCCTTTTCCCTTTATACAGTCCTTCTTTCCTTCATTCTTACCGCTCTCCTTAGCCTAACTCTAAACCTAACCCTAAACCTAATGCTAACCCCTCCTACCCCCATTATATGTCCTCATCTGCTTATCAGCGAGATCATTCGTCCTTTAGTTTTTTGAGATTGGCTTATCTCACTTAGCATGATATTCTCCAATTTCGACCATTTGCCTACAAATGCCATAATTTTATCATTCTTCATTGCAGAGTAATATTCCATTGTATAAATATGCCACAGTTTCTTTATCCATTCATCAACTGAAGGGCATCTAGGTTGGTTCCACAATCTGGCTATGGTGAATTGAGCAGCAATGAACATTGATGTGGCTGTATCTCTGTAGTATGCTGATTTTAAGTCCTTTGGGTATAGACCAAGGAGTGGGATAGCTGGGTCAAATGGTGTTTCCATTCCAAGCTTTCTGAGGAATCTCCACACTGCTTTCCAGAGTGGCTGCACTAATTTGCAACCCCACCAGCAATGTATGAGTGTTCCTTTTTCACCACATCCTCACCAACACCTATTGTTGCTTGTATTCTTGATAATCGCCATTCTAATTGGGGTGAGATGAAATCTTAGGGTAGTTTTGATTTGCATTTCCCTTATTACTAGGGATGTTGAACATTTTTTCATATATCTGTTGATTACTTGTACATCTTCTTCTGTGAAGTGTCTGTTCATTTCCTTAGCCCATTTGTTGATTGGATTATTTGTATTCTTCGTGTAGAGTTTTTTGAGTTCTTTATAGATTCTGGAAATTAGCGCTCTATCTGAGGTATGGTTGGCAAAGATATTTTCCCACTCTGTAGGCTCTCTCTTCACATTTCTGATAGTTTCCTTTGCTGAGAGAAAGCTTTTAAGTTTGACTCTATCCCAGTTGTTGATTCTTGCTTTTACTTCTTGTGCTATGGGAGTCCTGTTAAGGAAGTCTGATCCTAAGCCAACAAGTTGAAGATTTGTACCTACTTTTTCTTCTATAAGATGCAGGGTCTCTGGTCTGATATCAAGGTCATTGATTCATTGTGAGTTGATTTTTGTGCAGAGTGAGAGATAACCAATATCCTTAATGAACATCGACGCAAAAATTCTCAACAAAATTTTAGCAAATCGCATACAAATATATATTAAAAAGATAGTGCACCACGATCAAGTGGGTTTTATCCCAGGGATGCAAGGTTGGTTCAACATTCGGAAATCAATAAATGTCATTCACCATATCAACAGACTTAAAGTTAAGAATCACATGATTATTTCAATAGATGCAGAAAAAGCATTCGATAAAATACAGCATCCCTTCATGCTCAAAACACTAGAAAAAATTGGGGTAGTGGGAACATTCCTAAACATTATAAAGGCAATCTACGCTAAGCCCATGGCTAATATCATTCTAAATGGTGAAAAACTGAAAGCGTTCCCCCTAAAAACTGGAACAAGGCAGGGATGCCCTCTTTCACCACTTTTATTCAACATTGTCCTTGAGACTCTAGCCAGAGCATTTAGACAAATCAAAGAAATTAAAGGGATACGAATAGGAAAAGAAGAACTCAAACTATCCCTGTTCGCTGATGACATGATTATATATTTAGAGGAACCTGGAAATTCCACCAGAAAACTTTTAGAACTCATAAGTGAATTCAGTAAAGTAGCAGGTTACAAGATCAATGCTCATAAATCCAATGCATTTTTATACATAAGTGATGAATCTTCAGAAAGAGAAGTTAGGAAAACTAGCCCATTCACAATAGCATCGAAAAAAATAAAATACTTGGGAATCAATCTCACAAAAGAGGTGAAAGACCTCTACAATGAGAACTACAGAACACTAAAGAAAGAAATTCAAGAAAACCTTAGAAGATGGAAAGATCTCCCATGTTCCTGGATAGGCAGAATTAATATCGTCAAAATGGCTATACTACCTAAAGTGCTATACAGATTCAATGCAATTCCAATTAAAATCCCAATGATGTACCTTACAGAAATAGAGCAAGCAATTATGAAATTCATCTGGAAAAATAAAAAACCTAGAATAGCTAAAGCAATCCTCAGTAGCAAGAGCGAAGCAGGGGGTATTGCAATACCAGATCTTCAACTCTACTACAAAGCAATAGTAACAAAAACGGCATGGTATTGGTACCAAAATAGACAGGTAGATCAATGGTACAGAATAGAGGACATGGACACAAACCCAAATAAATACAATTTTCTCATACTAGACAAAGGTTCCAAAAATATGCAATGGAGAAAAGATAGCCTCTTCAACAAATGGTGCTGGGAAAACTGGAAAACCATATGCAATAGAATGAAATTAAATCCCTATCTCTCACCCTACACAAAACTCAACTCAAAATGGATCAAGGACCTTGGAATCAGACCAGAGACCCTGCATCTTTCATTTATTTCTAATTTCAATCCATTATGATCTGATAGAATACAAGGTAGTGTCTCTATCTTCTTGTATTTGCTAACATTAGCTTTGTGGCATAATATATGGTCTATTTTAGAGGAGGATCCATGTGCTGCTGAGAAGAAAGTGTATTCACTCTTCGTTGGATGGTATATTCTATAAAAGTCTGTTAAGTCTAAATTATTGATTGTGTTATTGAGATCTCTGGTTTCTTTGTTCAATTTTGTTTGGAAGATCTGTCCAGTGGTGAGAGAGGTGTGTTAAAATCACGTAGTATTATTGTTTTATGGTCTATTTGGTTTCTGAGATTGAGAAGGATTTGTTTGACATACATGGATGAGCCACTGTTTGGGGCACAGATATTTATGATTGTTATATCTTGCTGATTTATGGTTCCCTTAAGCAGTATGAAATGTCTTTCTTTATCCCTTCTGACTAACTTTGGCTTGAAGTCCACATTATCTGAAATGAGGATGGATACCCCAGCTTTTTTGCTGGGACCATGTGCATGATATGTTTTTTCCCATCCTTTCACCTTTAGTCTATGGGTATCTCTTTCTATGAGATGAGTCTCTTGCAGGCAACATATTGTTGGATCTTTCTTTTTAATCCAATCTGCCAGTCTATGTCTTTTGATTGATGAGTTCAGGCCATTAATATTCAGGGTTATTATTGAGATATGATTTGTATTCCAGGTCATTTGACTCATTTTATTCATTTATTTGTTTATTTTTGACACAACTTGGTTCCTCTTTATTTGAGAGTTCCTTTAGGATAGCTCCTCCCTTTCCTGATTTGCTTCTTTGTTTTTCATCTCTTCCTCATGGAAGATTTTGCTTTGAATGTTCTGTAATGCTGGCTTTCTTTTTGTATATTCTTTAGCTTTTGTTTATCATGGAAGGATCTTATTTCATCGTCAAATCTGAAGGTAAGTTTTGCTGGGTATAAGATTCTTGGTTGGCATCCATTTTCTTTCAGGACTTGAAAAATGTTATTCCAGGCCCTTCTAGCTTTTAAGGTCTGGATTGAAAAATCTGCTGATATCCATATTGGTTTCCCACTGAATGTAATTTGGTTCTTTTCTCTCACAGCCTTTAAAATTCTGTCTTTATTTTGTATGTTAGGTATTTTCATTATAATGTGCCTTGGTGTGGGTCTGTTGTAATTTTGTGTATTTGGAGTCCTATAAGCCTCTTGAACTTGATTTTCTATTTCATTCTTCAGATTTGGGAAATTTTCTGAAATTATTTCATTGAATAGATTGTTCATTCCTTTAGTTTGTTTCTCTAAGCCTTCCTCAGTCCCAATAATTCTCAAATTTGACCTTTTCATGATATCCCATAGTTCTTGGAGATTCTGTTCATGATTTCTTACCATCTTCTCTGTTTGTTCAACTTTGTTTTCAAGGTTAAATATTTTGTCTTCAATATCTGAGGTTCTGTATTCCAGGTGTTCTATCCTATTGGTTGTGCTTTCTATGGAGTTCTTAATTTGGTTTATTGTTTCCTTCATTTCAAGGATTTCTGTTTGGCTTTTTTTCAATATCTCTAACTCTTTATTTATTTATTTATTTATTTTTTGTGGTGCCAGGTATTTGACCCAGGGCCTTGTGCTTGCAAGGCAAGCACTCTACCAACTGAGCTATCTCCCCAGCCCCTCTAACTCTTTATTGAAATGGTCTTTTGCTTCCTGTATTTGCTCTTTTAACTGTCGATTGGTGCGTTCATTCAATGCCTGCATTTGCTCTTTCATTTCATCGTTTGCTTCCCTTATCATGTTAATTATGTACATTCTGAACTCTCTTTCTGACATTTCTTCTACCATGCTGTCATTGGATTTTTTTGATGTAACATCCAGATTTGTTTGAGGCATTTTCTTCCCTTGTTTTCTCATGTCGTTCAGGTATCAGTGGACTGCTGAGATGTTGCAGATTTCCTCTATTGACTTATAATGTCCCTGAAGATTGCTAGTGTATCTCCTCTTATCCTTCAGTAGCCTGAAGTCTTGGAGGAAGTTGATAAAGCGGTGCTCCCCAAGGAAGCTGCCTCTCTAGGGTTGGTGACCCTTAGGTGGGGTATATTCCCTGCTAGTGGGCAGAGGTGCCTCCACTTCTGGACCAATGGTCATCCAACAGGGAACTAGGCTGCGGGCTGAGGCAAGGCCTGCTTGGGCCTGTATCTCTGGTTTTACCATCCTTATATGAAAACCTCACCCGGCGGGGAAGACTCACCCGGTGGGGAGGTCTTGCTGGTCAGTTCCCCTCCTAGAGGTTCCCCTCAGTCCACAACTACCACCTGGGCAGGGCAGCCTTCCCAGGCAACGTTCCCCGGGGGCCCGGACCTACCTCCTGGGCCTGGGAGCCTCACCCTTCGCAGATGAGTCTCCTTCGGTTGCCCCTCCTCAGAGAAGCTGCCCGCAGTCCTGGAACCTTCGCTCCGCCCCTCAGCTTGTCTCTGTGTAGCTCTTTCACCAAAAGGTGCCTAGGTCCCTGGACCGTGCTTTGCACCTAATCGCCTGGCTATGCGACCCCTCCTCTGAGCAGCCACCTGGAGCCTCGTACATATGCTCCAAGCCCCAGTGACCTGACACTTGCCTCTTCCTCCAGGCAGCCACCCAGTGTTCTGTGTGGGCGCTTGGAGACCAAGCAACTCCCTGCGCACCTCCACCTCTTCAGGATGGCCCGCCCCCCCCAGTTGTTCAGGAGGTTGCACTGAGTCCAAACAGCTCGCCGTCCAGCTCTTCCTCTGGCAGCCACCGGAGCCCCGGCAGGTTGCTCCGAAACCAAGCGTTGTGCTGCGCAGCCTCCTCTGCAAAGTTCCCCGCTGTCCGTGTTCACTGCTCCAGCGGGGAGAAGGGTATCTTGCCACCTGGGCAGGGCAGCCTTCCCAGGCAACGTTCCCGGGGACCCGGACCTACCTCCTGGGCCTGGGAGCCTCACCCTTCGCAGATGAGTCTCCTTAGGCTGCCTCTCCTCAGAGAATCTGCCCGCAGTCCTGGAAACTTCGTTCCGCCCCTCAGCTTGTCTCTGCAGCTCTTCCACCAAAAAGCCGCATAGGACCTGGGACCCTGTTCTGCACCTGATCGCCTGCCTATGCAGGCCGTCCTCTGGGCAGCCGCCAAAGCCCGGCGGGTTACTCTGAAACCAAGCGCTGTGCTGAGCGGCTTCCTCTGCAAAGTTCCCAGTGGTCCGTGTTTACCACTCCAGCGGGGGGAGGGGCGTCTCGCTGAGCAACTCTACTTCACAAAGTTCCCTGCATTCCGGGGCTATCGCCCCATCTGGGACGCCTCCCCAATGGGAGAGACTCACCCGGCAGCTTTGAGTTGGTCCCAAGTCTTCTCACTATCTCCTCTTTTGAATCCTGAGTCCTGGAGCAACATGAAATGCAGCCGCCCTCTAATCCGCCATCTTGAAAACCTGAACTGAGAATTGAATACATGTCCTAGCAAAAACTTGTGCACAAGTGTTCTTAACATCAGTGTTCATAATAACCAAAATGTATAAGCAACTCAATGTCCATCAACTGATGAATCAATAAATAATGTTTGGTATGTCCATAAAATGGAAAAATATTTGACAATAAAAAGGAATAAAGTACTGTCACATGCTACAACATAGATGAATCTGGAAAACATTTTGCTAAGTGAAAGAAGTCAGTCACAAAAGGTCATCTATATATGGTTTCTTTTATCTGAAATGTCCAAAATAGGCAAATCCATAGAAGCATAAAGTAGATTAGTGGTTGCCAAGGGATGGATCGGAATAGAAAATAAGGAGTGGTTACTAATGGACGTGGATTTCTTTTTGGAATGTTGAAAATGTTCTGGATTTAGTGGTGGTTGCACGACTCTGTGACTATGCTAAAAGGCACTGAATTAATTATACACTTAAAAAGTTTTAGTCAACAAAAATGAAAACACAGCCATGCAGAGACATGTATGTGATTGTTTATAGCAACATTATTTATGATAATCCAAACTAGAAACAACCCAAATGTCCAGCAAGGAATGAATGGATAAACAAAATGTACACACAATGAAATATTATTCAACAAAATACTGATACTTTTTAAAACATGAGGAAACTCAAAAACTTAAAACTAAGGGAAAGAAGCCATATCTTTTATGATTCCATTCATATGAAATGTCCAGAAAGGGAGAACTTATAGGGAAGGAAATAAGATCAGATGTTACCAAGAGCAGAGGGTGGGAGGGGGATTAACTGTAAATGGTTATGGAGAGCTTCCCGGGGTGATGAAGACATCCCCAAACTGGGTTTTGGTGATGGTTGACCTCTCCATAATTCTTCAGAACTCATAGCTATTTAAATGGGAAAAGAATATGGTATATAAATTCTTCCCCAATAAAGCTGTTAAAAATAAAAACTTCATCAACAGACTTGTTTATGAATGTCCCTTAGACATTCTCAAAATTCTTTGCTGTAAGGATGAACACTTTCCACATGCTGGAGGGTCTGAGTGGAGGAGGAGTTTGAAAAACGTTAGGAGTGTTTTCAGCCTCAGCGATCTCAGGAAACCGGTGTGAAGGGAGAGGCCCTTGCCCTGGCTGAGATGTCTCAGTGCCAGTGGCTTTGGCAATAGTCAGGTCCTGCCCTGTTTTGGCTGGTGTGGACTCTTCTGTAGGCCCTGCGCAGTCTCTGGAAAGCTGATGAGTGGGCAAGAACAATGCCACCAGGGGAACCTCAAGCCGGTTCCCAAGTCACAGAAATAAAGATACACCTGCCTTTCATAATGGAAGTTTTCTTAATTAAACAGGATTACACAAAATGAACACGGACTTCATTTATAGAGCCCATTTGACTATTTTTAATACCCATCATGCTTGATTCAGGGAAGAACACTTTTCCCCAGCCCATTTCATACACAAACAGACAACCTAGATACACACACGCACACAAATGCACCTCTCTTGTGCTCGGAATGACTGAAATGTATCTACCCAGGGGCAGTAATATGGTATGAAGGGTATGGCAGTGTGTTCTTGTATCAGGTACTTGAGTGTGAATCCTGGCTCCACCACTTATTAGTTGTGTGGCCTTGGATAAAGTATTCTCTCTTTATGCCTCAGTCTCTTCACTTGTAAAACAGGGATGATGGAAGATTTTTGTCAGGATTATTATTATTATTATTAGTTATTAGTAGTAGTAGTAGTAATATTGAAAACTGAACTTCCGGGTGCTTCACCATTGAGCTACCTCCTCCACCCTTTTTTGGATTTTATTTTGAGACTGGTCTCTTTCAGTTGCAGAGACTGACCTTGAACTTGTGATCCTGTTGCCTCAGCTTCCTGATGTTAATAGCTTTCAAGTCTTTAAAATATTTCCATAGGCACATAGTAGGTGCCCACATGTATCAATCGTAGGTAGGCCCTGGTTCCAACAGGTCTTAATCTTGTGACCTGGGGAGTCATTTTATCTCAGATTTTAATTTGGTTGTGTAAAATAGTAGTAATAACTGCACTGCTTGCTTCTTGGGATTGTTGTGAATGTCTCATAAAATATGTGTGGATGGTGCCTGAAAAGCAGCAATCCCCATTTGCATACCTGGCCTTTTCCTTATCTCAAGTGACATAAATGATCTGGGAACGTGGTGGTTGTCACGCTTCTTGTCAGTCTGTCATCCTTGTATAATTCCTTCCATGTCAAGTCTCAGTTTAGGTGTGGCTTCTCTAGGGAAACTTCCCTCCTCCCAAAGTGTGTTAGATGCCCCTTATGTTTGGGAGGTACAGAACCTCCCAAACATACCCTACCTGCCTTGATCATTGCAATCGTGCCTATATTTTATCAAGACTAGCTTCTGGTCTGATTTTGAGATCCTTGCGGACAAGGATCAGTCTGCCTTGCTTACACTTGTGTCCTCAGCACTCATCACAGTACCTATCACACAGTATCTGCTCCATTGATGCATGTTGACTAAGAGATGAATACCTAAAACTCATAATTCTCTTTTAGGTCAACACACAGTTATATTCAATACCATGAGATCAAAAAAGGAACACATCAACAGACCATATGTATCATACTTACTCAAAATCTCTCTCTCTCTCTCTCTCTCTCTCTCTCATACGCGCGCGCGCACACACACACACACACACACACACACACGAACCTATGCCCATAGGGCAAACCTGTGTTGATGAATAAAACATGAACTGCTGGTTGGGGGTTTTCTGTTGGTTTAAATGTATCAATGACCAAACATTTTTATGCACTTTTCTATCATTCTTATTCCTCTTTTTCTATTCAAAGACAGAGATTGAAATATTTCTCCTCTTGTTCCCACATCTCCAATGTTCCCTTTCTTTTGGATCATTCCTACTGGTATGTGAGTAGGCTGCAATATCCCTAGTCTTTATAAAAATCAAAACTTAGATTTTAGAAACTCCTTTGACCCCACAACTCCCTCTAGCAACTGTCCCATTTGACTGTTTCCATTAGAGTAAAACCCTCAAAATAACTTCTATGTCCTCAATTCCAGTCCTCCTCTTCTTTCCTGAACTCCAAATCTCATCTTGTCAAGGTTGACAAGCTCTTGTTTGCAGCCTCATGCAGTGGCCAACTCCTAGTCCACCTGATGTGACCCATTAGAAGCATTTAACAGAGTCGGTCACTCCCTCCTCAGCAAACAGTTCTTCCCTGGGCTTCGGCACTGCACTCTTCTTTCTTCCCTTCTTCTCTCTGGCTGAATTGTGGCTGCTCCTTTCCTGGTTCTTCCTCGTTGTCAATGTCTCCAAATGCTAGGGTGCCCTTGGCTTAGTCCACAGAGCTGTTGTCGGTCTGCACTTGTGACCTCAGGCCCCCAGTCTCAGGCCTCTCTTCCCATCTTCTCTGCATGGCTCTCCCTTGGTGTCTTGTCCTTCCTCATGATGGCTTTATACACCATCTATCTCCATATCATTGGTGCCTTGCTCAGACCCATCACCTGAACTCCAGATTCAAAGAGTCCGGTGTCCACTGGACAAATTCACTCCAATCATGATTCAAAAGCTTCTCACTGTTACTGTGTTCAAACCTGAAGGGACACCAATGTATTTAATTTACTCAACTCATTGTTTAGTTCAATTTCTCTGACTGACTCCTTATGTAGCTAACTCATCTTCTGTTGCTCCCCTTGCCCTACTCTGCTTTGTGCTGTTTCCCAGATAGGCCAGACGTGCTTCTACCCAAACCTCCTCATGGGCCCTTCCCTCTTCTTTGGATCACTCTTCTATACCCACTCTGCCTGCTTCCTCCCTCCTTTAGGGATTTGTTCAAATAATCTGTTTCTAGTGAAGTTTTCCCTGACTACCTATTATAAATAACAAGCGGCTCTCCCTCCAAGCCCTCCTGATCCTCCTTCCTGCCTTATTTTTCTCTGTAGCATGCATCAGCATCTCACTATTTATTTATTTGCCTATTATCTGTTTCCCCTCACTAGCTTATAAGCTCTATAATAGTAGGGATTTTCATCAGTTTTGTTAGCTGCTTTATCCCCAGTGTTTATAGTAGTGTCTGGAACATAACAGGCATTGGCAAGTAGCCTTCGAATGAGTGGACCTCAAGCAGTGTGTGTGATATGGAATCTAAGATTTCCCATGACTTGGGGTCATCCATATCTAGCTAGTCTTTCCTGGTCACTCCTCTCTTCTTTCAGTCTCATCCAAGCGAGTTTTCTCTTTCCCTCTTCACTACTCCTGGTCCATGGCACATTTTTATAGCTGGACTCATAGCAGTGAATTCGGATGTGGTTATACACTGTCGGTTTTCCTTCCCAGGCAGTTGGCTCCTTAGGGCAGTGACTGTACCATTTATTTCTCAAATCCCCGCTACTTTGAACAGCGTCTGGAACTAGGACATCAGCGAAATGTCAGCCAGAATGAATTGCCAGTACATAAAAGAGTAGGTGCAGATAGGAGTGTGGGACGCAGAGATGACGGATTTAATCTGTTGTTCTGTGTGTGGTTAATGTCGCCATACCGTTCCCTTGGCTTACTGAATCATAGGCTCAGAGACGTCCAACAACTTCGTGAAGTTCTCAGGGACTAGTGAAGTACAAACAAGTGCCCCTCCACCTTCTGCACGGGCTACACGGTGCAGGCTCCAGCGCCCCAGCTCGGAGTGAAAAGCAGAGGCCCAGGCGCTCCCGGCCCCTCCCCTTTGCCGCCGGCCCCGCACCCTCCAGGGCCGCTGCCAGAACTGTCCCATTCGGTGCTGCTCCCCCTCTTCTCTTACTAGAGGATCCTCCAGGCTCTGCCCTAAGCTCCTTTCTCTTCTCTCAGGCTCTTCTTTTGATGGTCTCATCCGTTCCTCCAGCTTTACCTGTGAGAATACCACCAAACCTAAATTATAGAGAGAATTTGGAACTGCTGAGTATGAAGTACTTTCTCCAAACCTAAGATTTGGTTTCCCAAACAACATTTGCAAACTATCTTCACAATTTTCACATCAGTCTACTACCTGTATTATTATTTAAAAATACATATATATATTTTTAAATTAGTATGTCTTTCCTCTTTTCATAGTCCAAGAATTAGTATCAGTGAACTCAAGTGTTCCGTGGTACATTTTTTAAAAAAAATACATTAAAATAAATACAGAACAGTAGAAAATGATTTTAAAGTTTCCTCTTAAACAGACCATGCTTTGGGAACCTTGAATGTAACAGCTTCTTCACTTAGCAGAATAGGAAGCTAAGAACCAAAGAGCTTAACAACACATCAGAGGCCACATTTGCAGCTGACAGTGGAGCCTGGACACTGATTTGTGCACCACTGTGACCTTCAACCCCACCCCCTCTTCAGAGCCAGAGACTAACTCACTTCTCTTTAGATAACCCAGCAGCTGAACAGATTCAGACCTACAAAGAACACATCTTTCCACTTTCCAAAGCTATTTCTTCTCTTGACTTCCCTTTTCTTATTTCTACCCAGATTCTAATCACCTCTGATTCTTGAACACCCACATCCAAGTTGCTGTGGATATTGTCCCTTGCACTTCTAGGTTATCTGAGCTGTCAGAGACAAGGTCACCCTGTTGAACCCAAATGGCAAACCCCTATCTCTCCTCTGAGTTCCCTTAGTGTTCTGTGTGGTTAAATTTGTGGCATTATTACATACTCTCTCTTGTAGTTATTCTTTCCCATGATGTGAGATGTGCCTTACCTGTAAACTTTTGGGGAGAGGGGTGTGATTTAATTATCTCTGAACCTTCACATTTTCTCACATGTCCGCCACACTCTGCAAAGGAACGCTTGAATGAGTGACTGAATGAGTAAATAAATCAATAGATGGAATGGATGAATGGCATATCTAAATAAAGGCAGGGCAAGTGCAGGTGGGAACTTAAATCTTATTGTTAACATTTATGTTGCTGATTCTTTTAGAAAACTTAGATGAGCTCTCTGCTTCCTGGTTGTCATGTTCTGATCTGCTTTCCTCCATGCCAAGCCCTTTTGCCATGATGTTCTACCCCACCTGAGGTCCAGAGCTATGAAGCTGGTGGACCAAGGACTGAAACTCTGAAACCAAGAACCGAAATAAACTTTTCCTCCTCTAATTTGTTCTCCTTGGGTATTTTGGTTGCAGTGACTCAAGCTTGACTAAAACAGGGCATTTGATGAAGGAAGTCAACATAGGTAGGTGTAATGCCTTGGAGTCCATGCCTTGATTCTGGGCTTCCAGCTATAAGACCACCCCAGGTTCCATCCTGGAAGGGCTGGGGACCTGCTCAAGATGGACTGATGAATTCAAGTACTGAGAGTAGGAAGAAATGATGAAGGAAGATAAAACATGTATAAAAAATACCTTTTGAGAGTTTTTTTTTTTTATGAAAAGGAAAAATTGATTTTTGAAACCTTATGGAGACAAATTATACCAAGAACATTTTTGTTTGGTATAGGGTAGAAATGTAACTGTCTCCAAGAATTTTGCAGATTAACATTCTATCTGGATCTTGTGCAAAATAAAGCAAAATACAGGTTTTTCAAAAAATGATTTAAAAAAAAATCAAGAGATCTCAACTGTGGAAATTTTCTGCTTTTCTTTATAAGAAGAATACATGTGAAGGTGGGCACACACCTATAATCCCAGTGAATTGGGAGGCTGAGGCAGGAAGATCACAAGTTTAAGGGCAACCTCAGCAACTTAGTGAGGCCTTAAGCAATTCAGTAAGATTCTGTCTCAAAATTAGAAATAAAATAAAATAAAAAGGGCTGGGGATGTAGCTCAGTGGCAAAGTGCCCCTGGGTTCAATCCCCAGTATCAAAAAAGGAAAAGAATAACACTGTGAAAATGATCTCTGGGTTATCAGATGTTAAATTTTAAAAATATATAAAACCCAGTTGGACGAGTGTTGCTGATACTGAAGACTCTCAGCTTGAAGAAAGCCTTTGCAAAATTCAAAACAGTGACCTGATTATACTAATCATCAAGAGACCTACAGAGGAGTCAAAAATCATGAAATTGTTCATAAAGTTTCTAATAAAGAAATAAATAAGCATTGTACCTTTCATACATTAAAACAAACTTTAGTGAAGTTTTCTTGAAGTTTCATAACTCAGAAATAGTTATTACTCTAGAGTCAGTTGAACTTGAATCTAGGCATGAAATATAGGACATTCCTAATTCAGAGATCACTGTAAAAATCCAGCTCACTTATTATTGGCCACAGATGAATTAGGATGAAAGTATAATTTGTTAATCGACAAATAATCTGTTTGAAGAATAAGCAAGATGATGATTAATAGATGTGTTAATCATTCTGTCAGGTTATGGCAGTCCTGCATTCGGCTTTTAACTCCAGCATGGATACTCTTAAGGTGGCAAAAGTCTAAGTCTACAATAGTGTGATTATGACACGTTATTCACACACGAGTAAGTCAGAGAGCTGTAGGATCATTTTCTTTAATGCTCTTATCTTATACTAACTAGAACACCAGTTCCTTGTCTCTTTGCTTAATTAATCCATTATACCATTAAAAATCAAGTCTGTTCTTTTCTTCTTTTTTTTTTTTTGCAGTGCTGGGGATTGAACACAGGGCCTTGTGCTTGCAAGGCAAGCACCTTACCGACTGAGCTATCTCCCCAGCCCAAGTTTATTATTTTCAAAGTGTTGTCTTCCCTGGTTCCTGGGGAAGAATCTAGGTACCATAGCTATGGTTTGGCTCTGGAATGTCCCCCAAAGGTTCAAATGTTGAAGACTTGGTGGCCAGTGTAGCAATGTTCAGAGGTGAGGCTTTTGGGAAGTGTTTGGATCATGAGAGTTCTGACCTCATAAGGGGATTAATAATTTGATGGCATTATTAGGAGCTGGTGGAAACCGTGGGAGGTGGGGCCTATTTGGAAGAAATGGGTCACTGGGGTAGTGCCCTGGAAGAGTATATCTTGTCTCTGGCCCCTTCCACGTGCTCTTTCTCTTTGTGCTTTTTGACTGCCATGAGTGAGAAGCTTTCCTCTACTGTGCCCTTCCACCAGGATGTTTCTGTCTTGGAGCTGGCCAGCCATGGACTGAAACCTCTGAAACTGTGAGCCAAATAAATCTTTCCTTCTAAGTTCTTTTTCTCAGGTATTTTGTCCCAGCAATGGAAAGCTGACTAACTCTTATTTAATAGTCATCACAGATGACTCTGATACGGGTGGTCCATAGGTCACACCCCGTGTGACTCCACATGGGAATGTAAGCGCTTCAAGAATGAAAGCCTTGTTTCATTTACATACTAGATAGTCAGTGGACACTTTGTAAATGAGTAGACACTCAGTTAATGCTTATTGAATGAATGAACTCAGCCACTGTGGGGTGTGTGTGTGTGTGTGTGTGTGTGTGTGTGTGTGTGATGGGACACTCATGCAAAGGCCAGATCTGCTTCATTCTTTAATTCACTTTTGTAATAGCTGTCTTCTTGCTATTCATCTTGGTATGTGATATCAAACCTTTATTACTATTATTTCAGCATTGATACACTATAATTTATTTGTGAGGGTAATGTCTACTTACTTGGAAAACCCCTGTTACAAAAGTTGTTGAGAACATGGTGACCAAAGACCCAAAGTACAAATCACCCCCGGAACTCTCCTTAGATAGATGCCTATCGCCAATGTAGAGATGCAGGCTCATGACCCAAAGCATTGCTTTACATTCTTAAATTAACAAAATCACCTTTTATTGCTTCTTTTTGGAAAAGATATTTTAAAAATAGAGAATAATGTCTGATGTCCTGTAGGCGTGTTTAAGGAGTTAAGTGCTTGTTCAGTTAGGTTCCTAGTTAGTAATTTTATTTTATTCATTAAGGCTCTGTTCAAGCAGCAGAAATCCTTAGTAAATCAAAGAGACTTTACTGGAAGAATAATGACAAGCTCATGGTATTGAAGAGAAGCAGGAGACTTCCAATGGCCCATGATCTGGCGACTGTGGTAGGCAGCATCCTCCCCCTCCCCTGCCTTTCTTCCCTTTCTTCTCAAGAACCTAAGTGCCAGGAGAGAGCCAGTTTTGTTTTGCTGAATTTAGATTATGTAAAATGAACTGAACCTGACTGTAGACTAACCGTGGGTGGAGAGGGAAAGAGAACAGGAATCACTTCCAGGTTCCTTTCTTGCACAAATAAATTGGTGATGGTGCCATTTCCTAAGGCTGGCGGCAATGAAAGATGGTGAGGCCAGCTAAATCTAGGGAGGGGCTAGACGAATGGTTTGATTTGGGGCATGTTGAACTGAGGTGTGTGAGACGTCTAAAGCTGTTCAGTAGCCAGGTGTGGTGGCGCATGCCTGTAATTCCAGCAACTGAGTCAGAAAGATGGCGAGTTTGAGGGCAGCCTGGGCCAAAAAAAAAAAAAAAAAAAAAAAGGCCAGGGGTGTAGCTCAGTGTAGGGTGCCCCTGGATTCAATCCCCCCAAATAAATATAAGAGGCCATGAGTGTAGCTGAGTGTAGGGTACCCCTAGATTCAATCTCTTACCCCAAATAAAGTTGTTTAGTAGGCAGCTGGATGCGTGGATTTGTCGCACACTTCTGCCTCTGCAGACCTGCTCTGGGTCCTGGGCGGCTGGCTTGCCTCAGTGAACTCCCTTCACCTCTGGCTTCAGATTGGGAGAGTTCAGTGGGGAGCACCAGCAGGAAGCCAGGAGAAAAGGCTTGGGTGCTGTGTATGCAGGGTGCCCCGCCCTGCAGGGCTTGCTGTGGGCCTTGAACCTGAGATTGTGGCTCTTGTCAGCCATCCTCTCTATCTCTGGCTGTCTCTCTGTCTCTGTCTCTGTCTCTGTCTCTCTCTCCAAGTTCTGGCTAGTTCCAGAATATCACATGACCCCTTATCATCTCTCCTTACCCTGTCTACCCACTCCTGTTGTCCCAATCCGAGTGTATCACCCATTTCACCAGAGTCTTGACCAATCCACGGGTACAGAATTCAGAGCAGAGGCTCAGGATGGATGTGTATTTTGTGAATCATCTTCTTTCTAGATGTAGCTGAAGTTGTGAGGAAATGGAGTGCATGACACACAGGGACAACGCTTCCTAAAGCATTGCTCCTCCCCAGCGCCCGCCCAGAGTACTCCACCCAGGTTTTGAGGTAAGACGACACTGAACACTCTGCCAGGGCAAGTAAGCACTGGACACAGGCATGACCGCCAAGTCGACTCCACCTAGTGCACAGGAAAGCGGCCTGTCCCCTCTGGGCAGGTGGGTAGCTAACAACCAGGCCACACTGGAAGTGACCGTGAGCCTCCGCCCTATCAAGACAGAGCCAGGTTCTCCAGCCCACGCAGGATCCGAAGGAAATCCACAGATGTGAACAGGGAAGGCTTGAAGTGCTGGGAATGGTGATAAGAAACAGACTTCAAACTATGCCTTTGTTTTTGGTACTTTGTACTCCTTCATTGCTACATTTTCATCTGGATCTCTTGCTCTTACTAAGTAATGGGGGAGAAATGGAAAGCATGTCGGATTGAGCTTTAAGGAGCTCTCACTTGTCTTTTAGTGAAACAGGGCAGTGAAAAGAAGGACCTGATTAAATGGATCTCCAGGAACCCCCTTGACTCCACCAAAGGGAGAGTAGGCACCTGTATTAACCATCGCACAGGGACAGTGGGAAGGAGGCAATTTCCTGCAAAGAAATCAGAACGATGTGAAAATAAGAGAACAGAGGCTGAGCGTCTAGACTTAACATTCCCCCTCACTTTTTCAAGCACATGTGCACATCCATGTAGCATGAGCAGCTATATAATTTTATTAAAGTGGGATACAAATATATCTACTTTGTCAGCGAGGTACTTCTTCTGTGACAGAAAATCCAAAATTGTGATGATTTAAACAAGACAGCATTTTATTTCTCTGTCGTGGAACTAAAGTTTGGAGATAGTGCTGGGCTGCTCTAGCACTTCATGGTGTTAGTTGGATGTATGGATCAGGAATCCTCTATCTTGTTGCTCTGCCAATCTCAACTTATAATTTCTACCTCGTGGTTCAGGGTGGCAACTTGTGCTCCTGTCATCTTCTCTGGATTCCAGTCAGCAGAGCACTTCCCAAATGTTGCCTAATATCTCATTGGCCAGAACTTAAACATATGACCATATATCTTGGTAAGCTACTGAGAAATATTGTTTCTGATGGCTATGTGTCCAGCTTAAAATCAGGAGTTCCAGTATCAAAGAAACAGAGGAGAAAGGATCTTGAGACATCACTTGTGATCTCTGCCAAAACATGTTGTTCTGTAACCTGTTTTCTTTTTCATTCAGGTATTCCTTTTATAAAACTAGTTCTGATGACTCCCTGTTGGTCAGGGCTATCCTGTAGTGTTCCTCCACGTACCATGTGTCTCCTTACACAAATCACCACGAGAGGCATCAGATGACACAAGTATCCAACATGAGGCTCACACAGCTTAGGGTGGTCTCCTAAAACCAACCCCATTGGTCCACAAATCTCACAATATCAGAGCCAAACGAACCTGTGGAGAAGATCCAGACCAGGAAATGAGCCCATGTTTCAGCTGAGTGCCGCCCAACTCTAAAAACTGGCCTCACACAGCAGGTCCTGACTTCCGTGTAAAAATGCTGGAGTTATGTTTGATTCATGGACACACTTTACATCCTGCTGTAGGCAGATGTGAATGTGCACATGCTACCCCTGGCTACACATCAATTTCCAGACAGAAATAAACTACCTACTGTTTCTTTTTCTAGGAGGCTTATGATGCTGTGGAGAATGAGGCCATAAATTTCTGCGGGAGATAGAAATTCCACAGTCGGCACTCATTACCGTGTCATTGGATGGTCTTTTCCCATAACAAATATGGTCAATTTTGTTTATGGGGTTGGTAGGAAAGGTAGCCATTGGCTCAGAGAATTTGGCTCATTAAGTCAGAGTAAAGCAATAAAAACAAAAAACAAAAAACAAAAAAAAAACCAGTATCTTAATTAATGTGTTATAGAAACAATCTCGAGGTCCAGCCAGGAGCATCCTGGGAAAACAGTAGGATAATAGAATTTTTCTCATTGTGATGGAGCTACTTAATTTTACACAGGCATATCATGACTTAGGGGATCAACAACGACTCTGTTTCTGGCAAATTTTTCTTGAATTCTTATCAAACCCTGAACCCTGTCCTAGATAACATGGGGAAAAAAAAAAGTGAAAGGGGCTTATAATAAAAATAACATCTAGCTCTCAAGATTTTTGGTTAGAAACATTACTGTGAATGACAGGTAATATTATAAACTTTAATCTGTTCTACCAATGTTATTTTAATCATTATTTCCCTTTGTCTCATAACTGCACCACAGATGTTATTATTTAGCCAGCAGGAGGTATATATATTAGTCTGTTATAATTATTAGGTCCCAGGGAGCCCTAGGTTATTAGTCCCAAAGATGCTGTCTTAGCCAGATGGCCAAAGGGTTGCATGCAAGTCTGCTAAGGGAGAGAATTAGTGAGTCATCACGTAATTCTACCCATTTGTGTGGGTAGAAAGTTGTTTAACTTGAACTTAACATAAGCAACTAAAGATATTGCTCTGGAATACTTTTAATAGAACCTAAAAATTCTATAAGCTTATAAAATGGTAACAAGAATTGAGTAATAAAGGTGTTGCTTCAGTTCCTGGTAAACTCTGTATGACACTGCCCATGCCGAATAATTCGTGAGGCCAAATTTTGAATCTACATGTAATAGTTTGTCACTTCTTGATTGATCCATAAAAATACACAGTGCACAAAGAATTAAGCCAACTTATCTTCTTCCATATTATGTAGAAAGGGTCTTCAGCACTTTTTCATGAATAAGATATTTAAACTGATGAATATTTTGATATTCATTATCTCTTACTATGTGACAATTTTACCCAACCCTTAAAGGCTTAAAAAATAATTTCTATGGGTCAGAAATCTGAACATAGCTTAATGGGTATGGTGATTTAGATCTGGAATGTGTCCCAAAGGCTCACGTGTTGATGGCTTGGTCCCCTGTGCAGTGATGTTCACAGGTGGGGCTTTTGGGAAGTGATTGGATCATGAGGACGCTGATCTCATCAGTGGATTGATCCATGAGTTGGTTCATATTGATGGCATTATAGGAAGATAGTGGGAACTATAAGAGTGGAGCCTCGTTGGAGGAAGTCGGTCACTGGGAGTATGCCCTGGAAAGATTCTTCTTGTCCCTGACACTTCCTCACTCTCTCTAGTTCCTGGCTGCCACAGGAAGCCACACCCTTTCTGCTATGATGCTCCACCTCACCATGGCCATGAACAGTAGAGCCAGTCAATCATGGACTGAAACTTCAGACACTATGAGCCAAAATAATTCTGCATTAAGTTGTTTTTTTCTCAGGTATTTTGTCATAGCAACAAAAATCTGACTAGCACAGTTGGGTGGGCTCAAGCTGTCTCTTAAAATTACAACCAAGCTATTGACTGAGGTTGTAGTTTCATCTAACAACTCAACTGATCGTGACACTGGGATCTGCTCAGAAGCTCATTCATATGGTTCTTTACACTTCTCAATTTCCTAACAATTGGTTTTTTTCCACAAGACTAACACATGACATGGCAGCTGTCTTCCCATAGGGCTCACTGGGAGAAGGTAGTATGGGGAGAAAAGCCAGTTCTTTTTGTCTTTTTTGATAACTTAATCTCAAAAGTAACATGTTACCATGTCTGCTATATTCTGTTCATTAACTTACCCAATAAGCCCAGCCCACACTCAAAGGGAAGGATCATACAAGGTCATAAACACTGGGCAGTGGGCATCATCAGGAGCTACCACAGAGACTTCCTATATCAATGGTATTGGAGTGTTCCCTTTTTGAAATGACTGTCAGATGGTCTTAATTTTAATAAATTATTTCATTTTGCATAGTATCTCATTGGATATTTGTTAATGAAATGAGACCCTGCGAATTTAGAAAACTGCTGATAATCTAGAAAGTATTTAATATGATTTAGGTTTCATGACCTATTTGTAGGCACTTAGCCTATAAAGTCTACATATTATTTTATTTTTTATAGGTTGAATACATTTCATCTAGCAAATTCTCTTTTGGTGAATTAAATGGTAACCTCATTCCCATTTCTCTCTCTTTCTCTCTCTCTCTTTTTTTTTTTACCAATGAACAAAAATATAAATTTTACATAATGAGAATTTGACTTATTTTATATTTGACAAGTTTAGGCTAAATGTTATACACATTTTCTAAAATGTAGGAATCCTGTATGTGTCTGAGAGTGTATACATGACTTTAACCTCTAGAAATTAGTATTAATTACTGAATGATAGGCTATGATCAAGTCAATCAGGATCATTTTCTTTTGGCCAGAAAAAAACTTTACTTAACATTTCTTTTAGTGAAGGCCTACTGGCAATGAATTCTATCAACTTTTGTTTGTCTGATATTTTCTTTGGGTAAAGTTTTCTAGCCTGACAGTATTTTTTTTCTTTCCTTTTTAAAAAAAATATATTGTTCCAGCCTCTTCTGGCCTGTATGGTTTTTGATGAGAAGTTTATTCTCATTCTTATCTTTGTTCTCTGGACATAGTGTTTCATAATTTGTCTCAGTGTGGTTTTCTTTATGTGTATTCTGCTTGGAATTTTTTTGAGATTCTTAGATCTGTGGGTTTTTCATCAAATTTGGAAAATTTTTATTTTACTTTCTTCAAATATCTCTCCTTTTTTTTTCTGGGATTCTAATTATACATATTTTAGAATCCTTGACATGTTGCTTACAGTCATTGACGCTCTTTGTGCTTTTGGTTTTGTTTTGGTTTTGTCCCTGAGTTTCATGGATAGTTTTATATTATAGTATAACAAATATTTTTCATTTCTGGTTCTAGGGGTTTTGTTTAAAATGATTTTTCTCTTGATTATAGATAACATTTTCCTGCTTCTTTCTGTGCCTAGTAGTTTATGTTTGGATATTGGACATTGTGAAATTTACATTTTTGAATGTTTGATTTCGTTGTATTCCTAATGTTACAGTTAGTTTTGGCTCACAGTTTTTTGAAACCAGTTGGAATCTTTCAAATTTTCTCTTTAATTTTTGTTAGGGTAGGTCCAGATTGACTTCAGGATAGGGATAATTTAACCGTACAGCTAATGCAGCCCACTTTTGAGGATTTTACCTAATACCTATGTATTACAAGACCTTTCCACTAAGGTTTCTGCAACAGAAACAATTTTCCATGTCAGAATTACAAGAGGTTGATTTGGAAAATGCCTTAAAAAGATAAACATAAGAGGGATCAGGAGTTTGCTGGAAAAGACTCAGGCCATGATGCAGACCTGATTCCTGTAAATGAAGAGAGAGATGGAAGAAGGAATAAAGAAGGGAATTGGGGTGAAAGGAGCCTCAGACTGCAATATAGCCCTGAGAAATTCATGGTCAACCTATCAAGGATCTCAGGAGCAAATATCACCAGTTCAGAAGTCTTGAATTGAGTAGAAACAGTTAGGTCCTGTGCTCCTGCTTTGAAGCCTGTTAACAAGAGCTTCCCAGGAACAGCATAGCCTCAGCTTGCACATTCAGGCAAATTCTAAAGTTGCCTTGGCTGGAGTCTGCAGATAACTACATACTTTGTAGCCACTTTTTGCTTTGAAAGGAGCCCTGGGGAGCTCATTTGCATGACTGGTAAATATTGTATGATTTTATTTTTATGGAAACATTTATTGAGATTTAATAATATTTTTAAAAACTACATGAAAACATTGACTTTATGTATTTGATTTAAACTTTTGATAATCATGCTACAACATGGATGAACCCTCAAAAAATTATGCTATGTGAAATAAGTCAGTCACAAAAAAGCCCAATATTGGATGAGTCCTCTTATATAATGTGTCTAAAAGAGTGAAACTCTCAGAAATGGCAAGTAGGAAGATGGTTATAGGGGGAATGAGTGTACAGGAAGCAAGGAGTTGCTGTTCAGAGGATATAGAATTTCAGTTTTGCAAGAAGGAAAAGGTTTAGAGATCTATTGCACATTAAGTGCCTACAGTTAGCACTGCTGTTTTGTACCCTTAGAAATGGTCAAGATGGTAAATTAAGTGGTATGTGTTTTCACCATAATAAAAAATATTTGATAATTATTATAATTAGTATTTTTCCTTTTAATTTTAATAGAACATTATGAAACAAGAATAAAGATAACTTTCATTTTTGTTCTGGTTATAGTCCTCACCAACATTAAGTCCTGCAGCACTTGTTTCTCTCAGACCTAGACTTCCCTGCCTTAAGTACAGCAACCTGACCCCAATGACTTGCTTTTTATGCCCATCTTGTTGCAGAAATTTGATTATAATAGGACTGATTCTGCTGGGTGCAGTGGCACATACTTGTAATCCCCATAGCTCGGGAGGCTGAGGCAGGAGGATCGCAAGTTCAAAACCAGGCTCAGCAATTTGGTGAGGCCCTAAGCAACATAGCAAGACCTTGTCTCTAAATAAAATATACAAAACGTCTGGGGATGTGGCTCAGTGGTTAAGTGTCCCTGGGTTCAATCCCTGGTACCAAAAATAAAAATTAAAAATTAAAACAGTGCCAGTACCCCATCTCCCTGGCCCAGGTTGGGTGAAATGGCAGTAGGAGACGTCAGGGGAGGAATGAAGCCTCACGTAGGCAGAGAGAGGAGTCTGGGTTAGTACTTGGGGTGTATGTTGCCAGAACTGAAACCAGCAATGAAGGAAGAGTGGGCATTGCATGGCAGGAAAAATGTATCTTCTTCAGACGAAATTCAATAGTGAACCCAATTACAGTCTGAAACCAACACACCTGGACTTTTCATTTGCCTTAAAGAAGAAAATCATGGAACTGATAACTGATCCATTCCTTTTTTTGGAGGTAGGGCAGTATCAGGAATTGAACCCAGGGGCACTCGACCACTGAGCCACATCCCCAACCCTATTTTGTATTTTATTTAGAAACAGGGTCTCACTGAGTTGCTTTTCCTCACTAAGTTGCTGAACTGGCTTTGAACTTGGGATCCTCCTGCTTCAGCTTCCCTAGCCTCTGGGATTAGGTGTGTGCCACCACGCCCAGCTTGACCCATTCTTTTTTTTTTTTTTTTTAATATTTTTTTAGTTGTGGATGAATTTTGTTTATATGTGGTGCTGAGACTTGAACCCAGTGCCTCACACATGCTAGGCAAGCACTCTTCCACTCAGCTACGACCTCAGCCCTTGATCCATTCTTAAGATTCGGGTTTAGTTGTCACTTGAAGAAGAGTCGCACAGGACAGCACATATTCAGAAATATTAACTGGAACTCTGAATTCACTCTCAAGATTTTCATTGACAAAATCAGACCCATCCATCTCCATTATGCTGTTTTCAGAAGGTTAAATACTTGGCAGCAGAGTAGGTATTTGGGGAAATTTTAGAGTTGCACATATCTCAGCAAACTGGTGTGTGTGGAAAGTACTGTTATTGGGAACACAGTGTTAATTAATGCAAAACAAAAGTCCTGCTGGGCAGCACCAGATGGTAGCCTTGTAAGCTGTTTGGCTTTGGAATAGGTACTTGACCTCTCTGGGCCTTGGGTTCCTCATTCTTGGCAAGGAGAGATATGATAGTTCTTATCTCATTAAGCTACTGTGATGATTAAATGCAGTTGTGCATGTGAATAAAGCACTAGGCTGGCACATACCAAGAATTTAATAAATATTATTTATAATTATTGTATCTTTATCCATGTGGATTTGTTCTCCTCCAGGGATTGATTACACTTCTAAGTTTAGCTGGCTGCCTTGCACAAAATATGCTTATTATGAGAGTGCTGAATGGATCACTTTAAACTTCTCACTACTATGAGTGAAAAGTAAATCAGTTCAGAGCCCTCGTAATAATGGGGTGGGGCACCCTTGCACTTGAAGACAGAATATTAGTTAGGATGGATGGTCCATTTTACATTGCTGCTGTAAAGGAGACTTTAGATTCTCCTTTTTAGGTTTTGAAAGGATTTGTCTAAAGAGCATGAAAGGAGTTTATTTTTCATGCCTACTCTTGAGATATGCTGCAGATGCTATGAAAAATAAGAACAAGAAGTGGGAGGCAAAGCTCTTAGACGAATGTGAGATTTAAGATATTACTTCACAGAACTATCACCAAGGAGTTTGGGTCTTATGTTCTTATATTTTAAAATTGTGCCCCACCACTTTCAATAAAGACATCCTGACGATGTTGAATAGCTCATGAGAAAAGCAAATCATTTTTATACTCCAAAAAGTCTCTGCTTTGTTATTCTTGACCATTTGTTCTCAAAGACCAACAATCCCTGTATACCTTTGGAGTTCCACATTGGTTATATCAAGGGTGTTAATCAGTTTTCCAGTGCTGTAGCCATTCCTGAGATAAATCAACTTTAAAAGAGGAGAAATTCATTTTGGCTTACGGTTTAGAGGTTTCAGTGCATGCTCACTGGGCCCTGTTGCTTTGGACCTGTGGTAGCACAGTACATCCTAGTGGAAGTGCATGGCGGAGGAGGCCTATTCACCTTATGGCAGCCAGGAAGCAGAACGAGAGAGACAGACAGAGACAGGAAGAAGTCAGGGTCCCAAGATCCCCTTCAAGGGAAAACCCCCAGTGACCCACTTCCTTCTAGTAGGCCCCACCTACTAAAGGTTCTACCACCTCCCAATGGTGCCATGGGATGGGCATCAAGCCTTCAACACACGGGCCTTTAGGAACGTTCAGAATTCAAATTATAACCAACAGGGCATGTGGAAATTCAGGTACCTTGAAAAAAAACTCTTGAAATCATTAAATCAAATTCTATTTGGTCTGTTTAGATTTACTAAGCTTTATCCCTTCCTCTCTGGCCAACCTCATCATGTACTGGAAGCCATAATCCCTCTCATTCACGTTCACATACTAATTCTAAACATTTATCTTCCTTAAAGTGCAGACCCAGGGGAGCAAGGCTCTAACACATGTGATTACATTCTCTACTTTCTTCTCGACCCAACTTTGTGTTCTAGCTTCGAATGTGAGAAAATATTCACTCATTGACACTGGACATTTCAGGGAGAGGAGGATCCCCAGATGGGAATTGCCATACCCTTTAAGCACCCATCTCTCGGAAAAGATATCCAGGAGTCACTTTGATACAAAGTTTGATACAAAGGTTCATAATAAAACCCACCTAATGCCCACACAGCAGTTGGGTGTGCCCATCTGGAGGCACACACAAGGACTACTGTCAAGGTTCGGGTCACAGTTCTCAAAATGGACTTTTGAAGTTCCTTTCAAACTCAGCATGCCAGGTGTCTTACTCATTTCTCAAGATTCAAATCTCTTTCTTCTGTTCCCAATTCTTATATTAGTTTTGGGTCACTTGACTTTGAAATTGGGGTCCCTGGGATGAAATATTTGTCTCTAGGTGCAGTGTGACATGGCTGAGTAGGGAAGAGATAGCCCTTGAGGCAGATGATTTCCACTTAAGAAGCTTCTGGAGAGAACCTACACTATATTCAACACTTAGCCATTTTAGGATGATTAGGACATCCAAGCTGTCATTTTCATCTTTCCTGCTTTGAAGTTTCAGGGAGAACTTGATGACACTCTGCTCTTCTGACTTTAATTAAAACGTTTCTCCATCTCACTCAAATTCCTGCCTGAGAATCAAGAATCCCCAGACTTTAGATCAACTTTGTGATATCTGACAGGCTAATTTCAAATGACTTTGGATGTTCAACTTATTTAATAGTTTATGGAATGAATTCCCTCAAATGCACTCGGTTGGATATTCTTTTCTTGCTCTGTAGATGTCTTGGGCACACACCTTCTGTTTCTGGTCTCCCTCAGCTCTCTTACAACAGTCTTGTTTCCAGGCATTTAAAGAATCTAGTCCAAATGATGACTTCACTTCATATTTCCACCTTCACCCTTGTGCTCACCCCTGACCTGCAGTTCCCAAAAGAAGCAATGGGAAGGGACATTTGGTCTGTCTTTCTAGGATTTGATGTGGAACAGAATGACAGGCGAAGAACATCCTGCCTTTTAACTTAGCTGATACTGTCTGTAGTTTTGAGATATCAAATGCCTTTTGTTATAGAGAGTGCCTGCATGCTGGGCTTTCTCTCTGAGGCACTTCTGAGAACACCTGCTCTCCAAGAGTCTTCTCATTAGACTGTTCTCTGACACATGTATTGTACTGTCTGATTTCTTATGACTCCCTCTCAGGTCCTATTCCAGAGATCTCACACAGGGGTCTCCTTATCCCAGCAGGGTCCTGTGAAGATGGTTGTAGCTTGAAGACCCGCCGTAGTGTCAGTTTGGCCCATGGGAAACAAGCACCCTGGTCCACCACTGCTAGAAGTTCTGCTTGCATCCATGGTAGTTTTCTGTTCTTGTTTTGGCAGCTCTGGCCAGTCCCAGGAGAGAACAGGCACCAGTTTCTATGCTCTTCTATTAGATAAAATGTATAAGATGCCATTGGTTTGGACTGAACTGTGACACTAGGCCCAACAGACCAAACCAAAATGGAGTTGCTCATGTTGATGTTCCATGTCAAGCTGAGCTGTTTATCTGACTTTCAGAGTCATCACTAAAGATGGAGGGAATGGGGAGAGTGAGAGGGAGACAGTGAGAGAGAGAGAGAGAGAGAGAGAGAGAGAGAGAGAGAGAGCGCCATATCCTCAAACAAGCCAGTTTTAGCAGGCGTGCTGTCTTCTAGGTTTAACCTTTACCATGAAAGGAACGTTAAGATGATCAACCTGCTTTTGGTCGTTTCTGCTTTCTTCAACCCTTTTCTGCCTATAAAGACAAACTCCTCTGCTCAGTTCATCAAAACACTCATTCTTTAAATCCTCAGTACCACAAAACAAAAACAAAGCACTCATTCTATTTTATGGAATAATTGTTGCCTGATTCTAAAATTGCAAATAAAAGCCAATTAAGATCTTTAGAGATGGGCATGTAGCACCCGCTTGTTGTCCCAGTTACTCTGGGGGCTGAGGCAGGAGGCAGGAGGATCACTCAAGCCCACAAGTTTGAGACCAGCCTGTAGACTCCATTCTCAAAAAAAAAAAAAAAAAAAAAAATAGAGTCAAACTCTGGGGGAGCTGCGTCAGACCTTTACCTGGCATCTCTTCCCCTAAAATATTTGACTGTAGGCTCACAGCTCCTTTCAATAAAGTCTTTTCTGATCAATCTCTTCTACAGTATTCCTTCACTCAATATTTTTAAATTTTTTTTTATGTATGCTAAATTTCAATACAGAAGCTTATTTAAATGCTTAACTTGATTTTGTGTGGACAACCATTCCTTCTCTTAGCTTTCAGTTGCTTTACTGCCACTCCGACAACTTGAGGCATACCCACAAGCAGGAGGGGACAGTCCCTGCCTGAGGGAGGACCTAACACCCAGTGCTTATAAAGTCGGGGAATGCAGGTATGTGATGTGGGGGCTCATCTGAGAGCCCATTAACCAAAATAAGGTGGCAGCTTCAGTGTCCTGTGAAGAGTCTAACAGGAAGAAGAGGTTCTCAAGGGCTCCAGACTGCATGTAAAAGAACTCAACAGTGGGAACCTTGTGGTTTGGTAATGAGAAGAGTTGGATATGTTTCTATTTTGTAACTTAGACTTGTTGAGCAGGTTTTTGGAAGTGGAGGCAAACACAAGTAGAAAGAGTCAGAAGAGGAAGTAAGTGACTGAAGAGGGCTTCGTCTCCTCAAATGGAAATATTTTGTTGCCTTATTTCTTAAATATATACTATGCTTAATACAGGGACAAATGCCTTGCACTTTTTGTATCTTTCACCATTTCCTCCCCCAGGGAACTTGTCTTACCACAAAAGAAATGAAAATTTCCCTTTTCAAAGATGATTGTGTGTTTTTAGGTATCCTGCTGGTGTTCTGGAAACTCACCCACTTTGATGTTTCTGGGTACTAATGAGGATAGCGCATGCCTTGGTGGAATACCCTTGACTTTACTTGGAGCAAACCTTTTTTTTTTTTTAATCTCATTGAAAGATCTCAGAAGTCGAGTCATATCCTTGTTGTCTTCCCTGGACATTTGTTTTTAATGTGGAAAAGGTTGTGAGAGAAGGTGACCTCTGGAGCAGCTCTTTATGATTTAACCTACAGCATGCACAGAAGTGCTCTGTGAAACAAGCAACTTTTCAAACAAGGACCCACACTCATCGAGATTTTCACAGGGAGGTAAAAATCACTACTTAAAAATGGGTTAACCGAATTTGCATACCACTCATTTTAGCATATTGTATTCTTATGCAATCCAAAAGGTAGAAAAGTCCGTGTCTAATGACTTATAAAGGAGATTATAAGAATTGGCTCATAGGCTGAAGATTTTCTGATGGGTTACAAAATGAATTTCACTCACAGGGCAAATCTGTCCCATAATCCTGGACACATAGTTTAAAAAAAAATTGCAGTTACTTTATGCACAATAGTTTTGACATTTTATCAGCATGCAATTAAAATCCTTTTGTCTAAAGTTCTGGCTCTAAATTCTTGAGCAGATAGATGCCCAGAATGAACCGTGTTATGCATTTCAAAAGAAGAAATTAATTTGACAAGTGGAGTTCAGTCCCAGGAGGGAGCAAGCAGTGCGGTGCTGCACTCTATTGGACTGCTGCAGAAACATACAGATGCATCTTGTTTGTCTGCCAGGAAAATCTTCCCAAGGACCTATCTCCAACCACTGCCCTGGGAATAATCTGGCAGCCTATTCAACACAGAGGCTCTCCTTTTGACAGAAGTGCAAGAGAAACACAATGAGCTAAGCAACAGAGGGGAAAATGTGGACATTAAATTTGTTAAAATTCATATGGTGGCTACCATAGACTGAATATCCTCCCCAGAGTAATATGTTGAGGCCTGATGTGATGGTATTTGGAGGAGGGGACTTTGGTGATTAGGTCATGGGGTCAGAGCCTCATGAACAGAATTGGTGCCCTTATAAAAAAAGGAAGAGATCAGGCCTTTCTCTTTGCCATCTTTGCTGCCATCTGCAAATCCAGAAAATCCTAGCCAGAACATAACTGGCCAGCACTTTGCTATTGGACCTCACAGCCTCCAGAACTGTGAGAAATAAATGCCCAGTCTATGATATCTTATTATAGTAGCCCCAACTGACTAACATAACGGAGTTAAATGAAGTGAGAAAAGGGAGGGGGACAGGAAAAACAAGTTGGGTGCTGCTTGCATATTCAAAACCAACCTAGATTGCTCAAGCAGAAAAATCCAGGCAATCATAGACAAATGTGCTAAACTTCAGACAAGGACTTTTGTTTATGATTCTGCAGTAGCAGAGGCATAAGAAGGAAAACACACGTGTTGTGTTTCCCCCATTGACTCACTGGATATCTGGTTTCCCACAAACAGAAAGGAATTCTACAAGCCAGAGTCTGCTCTTCCTCATGACACATTAAAAATGAAACAAACAATGGTTTTGAGATTAAGTTACAGGCTCCAATGTCAGACTTCTCTTAGAAACTGGGTATTAACATGCATTTTAAACTTCTAGAACTTCCTTGAATCAGGGAAATGTGAAAAACAGGAAAGAAAACACATACACTTCAAATTATCTTCAATTATTTATTTGAATGTATATAGATGATATGATTTGTAGATAGTATCATTGGTATATACATTTGAATTGACTTTTCCCCCTCCATTTGGGATGTTTTGCTAATGCCGTCTTACTCTTTTACCCTGATCCCACTTGATCAAGAGTATGCCAATGCTGGTTGGATGGGACTGTGGCATATGCTTGGCTTTGGAACAATGACAAAATCTGGTCTAAACAAGGTCATGTCCTTGACCTTGACCTTATTACCATTATTCTTTATTCAAATCATTATGAATTATTCTTAAATGTTAATTTTCCCTCAGGTCCAAAGATTCCTAGGTATATAGACTGGTGCTGAAAAAAGGGTCTTAGAAAGGTGCTTTATTGGCTTCCTAATTTTTGTAGTGAAAACCACGTGTCCTGGATCATAATCTATGGCTACTTGCAAACCCAGCTATTTTCACATTGAGTCTTATTCTATGATTCTCATTCACCAAAACTCATTAGACTCTTTCCACCTATATTAATGAAGCCAGAATTATAGGTGATCAGGTCAAATGATGGAAATGGAGGTCAGTTTGGATCCTGGAAGTTGGAGACTGCCCCTGGGAGATTGGACTGTCAATGTCTCCAGAGACCTTTGATCACCAAGTTTACCTGCCTGTACTACCCATCCCCAAAGACTGCAGACAGGGAATGGCTAATTAATGCCCCCTGGGCTGCTACCTGCCTGGATCACTCCATTTGGCCCTGCCCCTGCTCATCTGCTTCCCACCTTTTGGCCATCCCACTGGCCTCTCCTGGGCCTACTCACTAGGCAGGAAGGAGAGAAATATAGGGGGAGAGAGCAGGAGAACCAAGGAAAATTTAGTCTATAAAAGATGTAGGGCACTCTCACTTCTTGGAATACCAGAATACCAGCCATGGCCACCTTCTTCCTCCCTGGAGAAGTCTGTTACTACACTTAAATAAAACCTGCTTTATATGCTTGCCTCGGCAGCTTCTCTAATGTTCAAACTTCAACCTTTGAGGAAGCAGAACTTGTCACCAATAACCAGCCATATCACTAATAGCAGTGAGTTGGTAGTGAATCAATTATCAGTTCACAAATTATTGTCACCAGAGAAATTTATGAAACCTGGTATGCAGAAAAATCAGACTACCTCAGATTAAGTGACTTCAATTCAATGAGATCAAAAAAAAAAAAAAAAGAAAGAAAGAAAGAAAAGAAAAAAAGTATCTATCAACAGCTTTTTCTTATTCTCTATCTCTCCATGCCAGAGTTGGGTTTAAATCCAGCAGTTATCTCGATCTAGCAGAGAAATACTGTCCCTAGTCTTTTTGAAAGAAAAGATTGATTTGCCACCAAATAACTTCCCTTTCACTTGTTTGGCAGCAAATGTACCCACCTGTATTAATAGCAGCTGTGAGTATACCTGTGCAACCCTAGGGCATGAACCGGGACTGATTTAACCCGGGAGAAGGGGTCTTAGAGAAGGCACATGACCTAGTTCAGGCCCATGAAATACAAGAGCAAGTGTGTTGGGGTAAAACTTTCCTCCCTGATAAGGGCAAGGACTGTATGAGAAGAAAGCGTGTTTCTCACTCACATCTCCTCCTGCTTATGGAGACTTTATGGGAGGCCGGGCTGCCTGGACCCAGCAGTCATTTTGAAACCATGTGTTAATTCTGGGGATAATACCAGCGGGAGCTGACCACACCTGGAAGAGTCTAGTTCTAAGCTTTTGTTCCTGCAGGCTGAAGCCTCTGTGGTTGAATATCCTGTTAGAGTTGACACATTCCAGCTGATACAGATGTCCCACAATCTGCTAGGAGGTAATGCTGCTTCACTCTGCTGCCTGGAGAGGTATTAAAATTTGGCCATCCTTTTTTTCCATTAATTCTTAGTTGTTACTGTGATTGCATATCACCCTAGGAGCCGTAAAGAATAGAGTTCGTTAAAATCTAAGGTTGTGTAAAAGCAGGCCTCTAAAGGTATATTTTGAAGGACACAAAATCCTCCATCTAGCATATACAATGAAATAAAATGGACTTCCTCATTACCTGCTTTTGGGTCTGAAATACCAATTATAGAGATTAATTTCTTAAAGTCATCTTCAAAAGTGTTTTGTTTGTTCTTTTGTTTGTCCTGAAGATTGAACCCAGGGGGGCTTAATCACTGAACCAGATCCCCGGTCCTTTTTTTACATTTTTTTTTTTTATTTGGAGACAGGGCCTCGCTAAGTTGCTGAAGCTGACTTTGAACTTGCAATCCTTCTGCCTCAGCCACCCAAGCTGCTGGGATAGGTGTGGGCCATTGTACCCAGCTTCAAGAGTCCTTTCTTAAGTTACATGTGTTCTTGGGCAAGACTTGCATCCTATTCATTTATCAGCTCACATATTAACTGAGATGGAGACTATTGAGACTGGGACAAAATGAACAGTATCTTAGGATCTGCGAAGGGTAGGATTTTTTGAGATCACCTAGACTTAAACCTTGATTTTGCTACTTGAGAGGTTTGAGGCAGGAGGATTTCAAGATCAAGTCCCGCCTGGGCAATTTAGCAAGAGCCTGCCTCAAAATAAAAATTGTAAAGGGCTGGGGATGTAGCTCAGTGGTAGAGGAGCACTTACCTAGAATGTGCAAGGCCTTGGGACCTTGGGTCCCCAGGACCTCCCCAAACAAACAAACAAAAAGCTACCTTTATTTTGTAGTTGAGAAAACTGCGGAACAGAAAGGTTTTTACCTAGCTAATGCCCATGTTAAAACCAGAATCCCTGTTTCCAGACCTCTAGTCCAGCAGATTTTCAAATTAAGTATGAACAGCACTTTTTTTTTTTCCTTTCTGTGGTGCTGGGAATGGAACCCAGGGCTTCACATGTGCCAGGCAAGTGCTCTAAAACTGAGCCTTACCCCCACCCGCACAGCACATTTTAAACACCTGGAGAAGTCTTGTTGCAATTTTTCTATCTGGGTCTGTGGACTCAAAGCATCATTTGACTAGGAAGTACACTTTTAGCAAGGGTGTTGGTCAGGGAGGACATGACATGAAAGGAGGAAGTGATGACAGAGGAGGGAGCAGACACACGGGCACTGGTGCCAGCATTTCACTGGGGTCTGACACTGCTCCTGCCTTCTGCATATTGGGAAGGGTAGTTCCTTCTCTCACTCTTCCTACCTCCATTCCTTCCTACTTGATTGACTAAATACATGTTTGTTTTGAATCATTAATCCATTTAATGAATGTCGAATGTCAATATATACTATATTTATATAGTGGGTTCACATTCTCTCTCTTTTTTGGGGGGGGTACTGGGGATTGAACTCAGGAGTACTTGACCAGTGAGCCACATCCCCAGCCCTATTTTGTATTTTATTTAGAGACAGGATCTCACTGAGTTGCTTAGTGCCTCACCGTTGCTGAGGCTGGTTTTGAACTCATGATCCTCCTGCTTCAGCCTCCCAAGCTGTTGGGATTATAGGCCTGCAGCACTTTGCCCAATCTAGATTCACATTCTTTAAAGAAGTCTATTTCTATTTCACTGCTACATGTTTATTATAGTTTCAGGACTTTATCCTTATTTCTGTGTGATCTTCAGATAAAAGTGTTTCTTAAAATGCTACATTAAATTATTCTGACATATTCTCATATTTTTGTTAAGCATTTAAGAATCTATAGAGAAATGCATGCACCATTTAAATAAATTATGATTTTTTTAAAAATAAAAAGACAAGAATTTGTTGTAATGCCAATGAAAATCAGTGTCTGCTTTAGACATGTAGTTTTAAAACAAACTCAGAAGAGCACATTCATAATTATTCTTATGTCTCCTTCCCCACGCCCCACAAATATACCCACATTTGTAGTCCTATTTGATTCATCTCTAAGACCATAAATCTTGGAATGGTTTTTGTGTTCTCTTGCCCTCTGCTGGCTAAATTGAGACCTTCCTGGAAACATGTCAAATACCCTTGTGGGTCAAAGATGTACACCCTCCATCCTACTCATTTTCAGGTGGGTTTGGCAAACACCTCCTTGACAACTTTCATGCCAGAGATAAAAATACAGCTTTATACCCCACCCCCACTTTTTATCAAGATATTCATGACCCAGTGGCTCCAGTTCATGACATCTGTCTGTTCTGCAGCATCTTTTGAATTTTGCTCACTGCATCCTGTGATTAGTGTCTTATTATATATTATGCTATTCCTGAATTGTCTCTGCTACATAATTAGGTAAGTTATCAAATCAGGAGTAAACACCAGGTGCATCATTCTGCCGTGGCTATTAATTGCTTGGTGTTTGTCTTGTTTTCCCAATGTGACTGTCATCTCCTTAGGCTTATTTACATTCAACCTCATCAACTGGATACAAAAGAGGCCTCAGTGATGGAAACTAGGCCCCACATCTCCCCTCAGCCTTCATGGGTGAGGAAAGGACCCTGGTGCTTGCTGCATCCCTGGTATTCCCAGGTGTCCTGCAGTAGTTGAGACAGAGCACACATCTTTATTTCAAACCAGACTTTCCCTGCCAGGGTAAGTGGAGGAGAGTGGAACAGAGCAGAGCCTGAGGTCTGTGCTTCCCCTATGTTTCTACTGTGAACCCCAGCAATGTTAGGCAAGTTATACTGCCATTGAAACCCACGGCTCCCTCCTCTTGCCCATGAAATCCTCACAAGTCTGGTGTTTTGGGGTATGCTCTGGAGCAAGTGCTTCCCTTGGATTTCTACTTCTCTGCTCGCATCTCAATTGAGATTTGTAGTCAGTCTTTCATATCCGCAGGTTCCGCAGACTTAGGTTCAACCAACTGTATGGGTGTGGGGGGAATATTCTAAAGAAAAATTGTGTCTGTATTAAACATGTACAGACTTTTTTTCTTGCCATTATTCTCTAAATGATATAGTATAACAAGTATTTATATAGTGTTTACATTATATTAGGTATTATAAGTAATCTAGAGATTATGGGGGAATGTGTATAGGTTATATGCAAATGTGACACCATTGTATAGAAGGAACTTGAACATTTGAATATTTTGGTATACTCCAGGGTCCTGGAACCAATCCCCCAAATACACTGACAGATGACTGTCTCCTAGATATGCTAAAGCTAAATGCTATTTTTTAATTTTACTCTTCCCCCTCTCATTGTCAATCTGTACTTTCTTCCAGAGGGAAAGTGTGTGGACAGATTTCAATTTGGGTGGCTGGCAGTTTTATCCTATGGGAAAACAGCAGAAATTCTTCTGATTTTTTTTTTTTTGTGGTTGTTTTTGTTTTTGTTTTGTTTGTTCTCTCAATGGAAACAAGACAATTGGCTGAATGAAGATGAGAAAGGAGAGCGGAGAAGGCATGAACGTTGCCCAGGGAGCTGGAGACAGAAGGACCAGGCAGGGTGACTGTCTGGTGGCACGAAGGCACCATTCCAGGTTTGTGGTAATGAACTTGGAGACCAGTCAGCATGATCGTGGGCTTTTTCTCCAGCCATGTCCAGCTGCATCCTGTTGTGGTTTTACTGAATGAGTACAAAGAAACGTGCAAAATTAGATATGAGGAAAATGTTAAAGCTGCCCTGTGAAGCCCAGGACTAGGGAGACTACCATGTTCCTAGATCAGATGTGCAGCATCACAGAGATGCCCGTTCTCCCCAATACATACATTTATCGATCATAGTAAAACTAACCATTTATTTTTTTCTACACTGAGAAAAACTGTTTCTAAAATATGTATATATATATAAAAAAAAAAAAAAAACATACAAGCCTATTCAGAGCCCCTCTCCCCCTGAAAAAAGGCATAATGGGTGAAAGATATGGATTGTTCAGAGAAGAAAAACAATTTTCAACAGCCTTTAAATATCTAAAAAAGCTACCTAATCGTGCTTATATTAGGGTAAAAATGATTTAAAAGCATTTAAAATCTTTTCTGCCTACCCATTTGATTGACAAAACTAAAAAAAAAAAAAAAAAAAAAAAAAAAAAATTGCTAAGAAACCCTGTTGGTGAGGTTGTGGAAAATGTGCTGTCCTCACTGCCAGTGGAGTGCAAAGTGGGACAGCTTCTGTGGGAATAATTTGAGTTAATCAATAAAATCATATCTGCAGGCTGAGGATATAGCTCAGTGCTCGAGTGCTTGCCTGATGTTATGGGTTGAATGTTCATGTCCCCTAAAAAGTGCATGTGTTAGGCAATGAAGGGAGGTTCAGAGGTGTAATGACTAGATTATGAAAGCTGTAAGCTCATCTGTGGTTTAATCCATTTGATGGATTAATGTACTACTGGGTGGTAACTGTAGGTAAGTGGGCCACAGCAAGAGGAGGAAGGTCTCTGGGGGGTTGGCCTTGGATGGTATCTTGTCCCTGGCTCCTTTCTCCTTTTCTCTGCTTCCTAGCTGCTATGACATAAGCAACCTTCTTCCACCTCATCTTGGACCCAGAGCAATGGAGTCTGGCCATGGACTGAATCTCTGAAACCATGAGCCCAAAATAAACTTTTCCTCCTCTAGGTCATTCTCATCATGTATTTTAGTCACAGAGATAAAAAGCTGACTAAGATATCTAGCATGCACAGTGCCCAGGGTCCCATTCCTAGCAGCATCATGGCCACCCAAAAAAGAAGACCACATTTGCATTTGCACTTACCTATTGATTTAGTACTTAGACTTTCAAGAATCTTTACAAACTTAAAACAATACAAGTAGAGAGTTATTCATTGTGAAAGTATTTATAATGGCAAAAGATTATACATAATCTAAATATCCATCAATAGGGAACTTCTGTATGTATAAGTTGTATTTACAAAATAGGAAATGGCGTAACTACAAAAAAAGAACCCCTCCCCACCTCTGCCCCAGCCCCAGCAGTGGGAAGCCTGTAATCCCAGTTACTCAGGAGACTGATGTAGAAGGACCACAAGTTAGAGGCCAACCTGGACAACTTAATGAGATCCTGACAACATAAAATAAAAGGGGCTGCAGAAGTAGCTTAGTGATAGAGGGTCCTGAGTTCAATCCCCAGTGCCACAATAATTTTTTAAAAAATGAAGAAAGAAAGAGAGTTTAGGGGTGTAGCTCAGTGATAGAGGCCCTAGGATTGATCCCCAGCACCTGCTCCCCGCAAAAAAGAAAAGAAAAAGAAAAAGAAGGAAAATCTGAGATTCAGAATAAAAGATTAGATGAATAAATAGATAAAAGATATGTGAAGAAAGCTATCTTGTGTATATAAAAGGAGGGGAAATGATGCTGGCTTATTTTTGCCCAAAGCAAAAGCTCTGGAAGAATAAAGTAAACATGGTTTTTGAGAGGGGAAAGGAAAATGGGGCTAAGGAGACAGAGACGGAGGTGACATTTCTCTAGGTATACTGATTGATGTAAATGTTTTACAAATTTTAAAACTACTAATAATGAAATGAAAAAGGAAAAAAATGAATTTGGAAACAAATGGAAACAAAGGAATTTTAAATGAATATCAGATTGAGGGATTGCATGCCTCTTCTTGTTGACCCTGCACTTGGGAATTTCCCTAGAGGAGCTTGCTGGACCATGAAAGGCTGTGGAATGAAGACAGCTTGCTTCAGTTATGTTTCTTGTCTGTTGTCTATCTTTTGGTACTACACAGTCCACATGGAAGTGATCCTGGTTTGTTTTGTTCACTGATGTTTCTATACATACAGCCTGTACAATTGTCTGCACATAGTACGTGCTCAATAAATTTGGTCGAGTGAATGAAACTCCCATGGGCAACGAAGTTATTCTTTGTATGTACTTCTTTGAATGCCCAAAGCAAGTGCAGGTCTCATACAGAGATCGCCTGATACATATTTTGTTGGAGCCCAGATGTTTTTAGCAGAACTACAACTGCACCTCTGTCCTCAGTGACATCTATTCATGTCTGGCCAAAAGCTCTGGACCCTGCCACTGTACTATTGGCAGCTGGCAGTTCCCAGCAGCCAAGACATTGCCTAGACTCACATGCACTGTGCTGAAAGTGGCCTAAACTGCCAAAGATTTACTCTCTCTCACTGTACTACTGACTGGGCTGCTTTATGGGCCTTTCAAGAGGTATCTCTCCATTCCTTTCTAGTGGGCTTATAGGAACAGAAGTGATATTTAGGACACATGGAGAAATAAATCTCCCTTTAAAAATGGCTATATACAGATGAAGAGATTTCTTTTGGTAAGTCAGGTTTAACGATAAACCATAGATCTGACTGTCACTAAGAATAGCATCCTTTGCCCTACATCCCTCTCTCAGCATTTCATTTTTTTTTGTAAAATACACTAAAAGGTTTCGGTTTAGAGACACTTTTTAAAAAGTTTTGCTCTGGGAGTGAGACAAATGTGGATCTGGATTCCAGCTTGGAGAAGTTCTTAACTTACCTTCCTGGGACTCAGTTTCCACAATGTTAGCAACAATTAGCTTTCTATATTGTTGGAAGTATTAGCAAGTATGTATGTTATGCCCCTAGCGCAATGCCAGTTCTTCACTAAAGGGAGAATTAATAAAAATAGGCTTACTTTTCTTACTAAAAATTGTAGGCAATAAGATCAAAAGGAAATAAATAAAAAATGCCCTTGGGTGGTAAGATTATTGTGCTTTTTATCTTGGTGATTAAACTTTTCCAGACTTTTTATATTTTGTAAAATGACTCTACAGTAGTTTTATAGTCAAAACTGTTAATAACATAATTTACATAATGTTTTTAAAAATTTCATTTAGTTGTAGATGGACACAATACCTTTATTTTGTTTATTTTTCTGTGGTGCTGAGGATCGAACCCAGTGCCTCACACATGCGAGGCAAGTGCTCTACCACTGAGCCCCAGCCCCAGCCCCGGCCCCTTACATACTCTTTAATAGTTAAAAATTCTCAATTTTCCTTCCATGATTCTGTCCTATTTCTCAATAAAAACTCACAACAAAAATCAAAGCAAATCAAAGAATTAACATGAGCACATAGACCTGGGCCTAACAACAAAACAACAAAAACAAGTCAGCCTGAAACAAACGTGAATGATAATTGAAACTGAGGACTTGATTAACACTTTTAGGATCTGGTGAGCAGAAAACAAACCTTTTAATGTTGGCCAAGAACAACAATCTTGAGATAAAGGATGAGCCAACAGTGTCCTCTGTGAGCCAGAGAGCAGCCCCATTCTCTGCTGGAGCAAGGAGGGAGGAAATATTCAGTCAAGCCACAACTACCTGCTGTAATCAACCTGGGGAAAGGTGTCACAGCCAAGTGGTGTGGGTTCCCACAATGGGATGGCTATTGTTTACATCACTTATAGAGTAAGAAATTCCCATTGGCTGAGACAGTGCAATCTCGGAGATTGGTACCCAAGAGGGAAGGAAGTGACCAACATGATGGTTGTTGCTCTCTGAACCTCCCAGCCCCTCCTATGTCCTGTCACTTGCAAAGGTTGTGGTCAGGGTTGCAAGAGGAGCAAGAGAGACATTTGTGAGCACCTGGTCCTCATGCCTGAGACTTCTAACCACTCCACATTTCACAAGTGAGAAAATAGAAAGTGAGGCTTAGAAAGGAACATGAACACATGGAGCTGAAAGTAGTATGTTCAAGACTTCAGGTGTTGTGGTTTGGATGTGAGGTGTCCCCGAAATGCTCACGCGTGAGACATTGCAACAAGGTTCAGAGGAGAAATGATTGGGTTATGAGCGCCTTAACCCAATCAGTTAATTAATCACCAAATGGGATTGAGTGGTGACTGAAGGCAAGTGTGGTGTGGTTGGAGGAGGTGGGGCATTGGGGGCGTGGCTTTGGGGTATATATATTTGATGAACTGAGCTTGGTCCCTCTGCTTTCAGATCATCTTGCGAGCTGCTTCCCTCTGCCACACTCTTATGCCCTGATGTTCTGCCTCATCTGGAGCCCTGAGGAGTGGAGCCAGCTGTCTATGGACTGAGACCTCTGAAACTGTGAGCCTTCAAATAAACTTTTCCTCCTCTACAATTATTCTGTTTGGGTCATTTAGTCCCAGTAGCAAAAAAAGCTGACTAAAGCAGCAGAATTGAAGTATTTTTCCCAGGCCTGGTTGCTCAGTTAGCAAAGAAGCTCAAAGAAACTTCCTGTGTTACTTCTTTTCTGCTAGTGTTAAATAGCTCTGTAACTCATGACACCTGCAGTCTGCCACAGAGCTCTGCAGCCTAAACGTCAGAACAAGCCATTCATCTCACAGTCCAACAGTAGACCAAGGGTCAATTAGTCACCAAAACTTTTATTTATTATAGGGAGAATCTATATCAGAGAATAGATGGCAAGCCATCCTTATAACTCTGAAAGCGGTCTTAGATGGCATAGATAAGATCAGGAAATTAAGAAAGGAGCTGCACTCTGTCTTCTAGAAAACACATCTAATTTCCCCCCACAGCTTCACTTTCTTCCATTTCTGCTTTGTGCAGTTCTTTTATTTGCTTCCTCCTCTCCCTCATTTAACTCTTCTAAAAGAAGAATCAGAGTAATGTCCTAGGAAAGAGGTCGTGCTTGTTTCTGCTCAAGGTATCCTCTGATCTGAAGGTGGAAATTCCAGGTATCTGTAAGGGCACCTGTTCATTTTGAGATCAGGAGGCTGCTCAGAGAAGGAAAATAACCTGCTCAATCAATGGGCGAGAGATTGAAGCATAAAAGGGACTGAGACAAAGAGAAGGTCAGCTGTAAGTGGGTCAGGAGACCAGAGTGGACAGAGTAGGCCCTGGAATGCTCTGCCATGAGGCCTCCACGGAGGATTTCAGTCCTGTCCCCACCCCCCACGCCACCCAGGGGCAGGTGACTCAGCACTTCCTATTATTATGAAGGCCAACCCCAGGAGGCCCTAGCAAGGCTGACTACTGTTAAAACTGGACTGCTCTCCTTCTAGCTCCTGGTTCATTCCAGGTCTGCATAGTAAAAGGTTGTTCTAGAAGGGATGTGAGTAACGCATCCCAGTATTCAATGTTCCTTTATCACTTTTGTTTTACTTGAATCAAGAGTTGGCACTGGTCAGACTTTGGGCAGATGCCAGCTGCTTTATCTGGTAGCACTGTCCCATAGTTATTAAGGCTTATTAGCAATTGCTAGGTGCCAACATTGTGTGGAGAACTTTACACAGACACCTCATGTAATTCTCAGAAGCTGACCACAACCATTCCCATTTGCAGAAGAGAAGACAGAGGCTTAGAGATGTTAAACTATTCAAGGACTGAGGAGTCTCACTCAAGCCTTTGGACATACAAGTACTTAACCTGTACTCAGTACTGCCTGGCAGAGACTAGAAATAGTTTGTTGAGATTAAACAAAGCCAGAAGGTGATCATATGCAGGAGAAAGTGGAGAAAATGAAAAGCAATCAGACCCAAAGGGTGATGAGGAGAGAAGGATAGAAGAAGGGAAGTTATATGCCACTTGTAGAAAATCCAGGTAGCTAAGATCCCTGGTCCTGTATGCCGTGCAAACTGCTATCTAGGACATTGTTCACTGAGCCAGCTATAGACCTGTGGAGAGTGTCTTTCCACAGTATCAGAATTTATTGACTAACAATAGATTTACAAGTTACATCAGAGTATTTTGGTTCACTTGGTAGCCATGAGCAGGGCAGTTATGGATTCTTTATTCCACTCCAATCTTAATTACTAATATCTAGAATATTCAAGTCCAATATCACACTTTACCCAATGATTTATAGGTTACACAATCTAAGAAAGGGTTAGTAGTGGCCACAGAGTTGAAGAGGCAGAACAAAGGAAGAGAGCTGATACAGATAACTGCAAAAGAGTCACTGTGGGGGCCAGACGAGATAACCCACCAGTCTAAGAGCTCCTTGGAGGGGTGGAGCTGTTCTGGGCACAGACCTTGTTCAAGGTGACAGCAAAGAGTTTGCAAGGATGCCATGTCAAGCAGAGACATAGGACTGAGCTGACACCTCTGGGAAAGGAGTCAGGGGTTCCTTGTCACCTGTCAAGGAGGTGTCTGATAAGATGACTGGTTAGTGTGTGCCTCTGTAACATGGTCTTGGTTTCCTTCCTTTTGTGTATTTCAGGTGAAGGGGGTACATCATTTGGTGGTCTGGTGTGTCTGATAGACTCATGGGCCTGGTTTCTGGGATAAGAATCTGATATGTCCATGCATCCATGTGCTTCTGATTCAATTCAATAAGGTCACAGGTGGTCATTTTTTAATTAGCTTGGGCCTTATGATTGTGCTTTGCAGCTGGGGGTTATTCTTTTTAATAAGTTCTGTATGTCCAACATCTGGTGGTTATCTATTTTCCCAGACAAATTAACAAGTCATTCTGCCTTAGAACTCATACTTAAAATGGAGTAGCTCAGTGCAAACTGCTGCTTTATAAAGTGGAGTAATTCAGGGCTAGGTACAACCTGCAAACTGCCATTCAATACATCATGGAATAACTCAGAGCAGGGCACAGCCTTCTCTCCACATTTATCTTCCTAACATCTCTTCAAGATGGATATGTTTTGTTATCTTCATTTTTCATGTATACGATCCATGGATTTATTATCTACTTTTGGAGTTTTAAAATTTGTTCTATTTAATTATACATGACAGTAGAATGCATTTTGACACATCATACATAAATGGAGTGTAAAATCTCATTATTCTGGTTGTATGTGATGTAAAGTTACACTGGTCATGTAATTATATATGCACAAAGGGTAATAACGTATGATTCATTCTACTATCCTTCCAACCCCCTCCCTGTCCCCTCCCTTCCCTCCCCTCTAATCCAAAGTACCCCTACCCCCCAACCCTGATTGTGAATTAGCATCCACATGTCAGAGAAAACATTTGGCCTTTGGTTCTTTGGGATTGGCTTATTTTGCTTAGCATGATATTCTCCAATTCCATCCATTTCCTGACAAATGCCATAATTTCATTCTTCTTTAAGGCTGAGTAATATTCCATTCATCTATTAAGGGCACCTAGGTTGGTTCCATTGTTCAACTATTGTGAATTGAACTGCTATAAACATTGATGTGACTGTGTCACTGTGGGATGCTGATTTCTAAGTCCTAAATTGAGGAGGGGGATAACTGGGTCAAATGGTGGTTCCATTACAAGTTTTCTGAGGAATCTCCATACTGCTTTCCGTAGCGGTTGCACCAATTTATAGTCCCACCACAATGTATGAGTGTACCTTTTCTCCCACATTCTCACCAACATTTATTGTTGCTTGTATTCTTGATAATTGCCATTCTGACTGGAGCAAGATAGAATCTCAGTGTAGTTTTGATTTACATTTCTCTAATTACTAGAGATGTTGAATATTTTTCATATATTTGTTGATAGGTTGTATTTCTTCTCTGAAGTGTCTATTCAGTTCCTTAGCCCATTTATTGTTTGGGTTGTTTTTTGGTGTTAAGTTTTTTGAGTTCTTTATATATCTTGGAGATTAGTGCTCTGAGGTACGTGTGGTAAAGATTTTCTCCCATTCTGTAGGCTCTCTCTTTATGTTATTGATTGTTTCCTTTACTGTGAAGAAGCTTTTTAGTTTGATTCTTGATTTTACTTTTTCCACTTTAGGAGTCTTGTTAAGGAAGTCAGTTCCGAAGCAGACACGGTGGAGATTTGGGCGTACTTCTAGGCACAGGGTTGCTGTTCTCGTGCCTAAGTCTTTCATCCACTTAGTTGAGTTTCGTGCAGGGTGGGAGAGAGAGGGGTTTAATTTCATTTTGCTACAAATGGATTTCCAGTTTTCCCAACACCGTTTGGGAGAGGGTATCTTTTCTCCAGTGAATGTTTTTGGCACCTTTGTCTAGTATGAGATAACCATATTTATGTGGGTTTGTCTCTGTATCTTCTATTCTGTATCATTGTCTACATGTCTTTTTTGGTACCAAGTGGTTTTGGTTACTATGGCTCTGTAGTACAGTTTAAGTTCTGCTGTTGTGATGTCTCCTGTTTCACTTCTTGCTAAGGATTGCTTTGGCTATTCTAGGTCTCTTATTTTTCCAGATGAATTTCATGATTGCTTTTTTTCTTTCTATGAAGAATGTCATTGGGATTTTAATAGGAATTGCCTTAAATATGTGTAACATTTTGGTAGTATGGCCATTTTGACAATGTTAATCTGCCTATCTAGGAGCATGGGAGATCTTTCCATCTTCTAAGATTTTTTTTTAATTTTTTTTTTAGTGTTTCATTTTCATTGTAGAGGTCTTTCACCTCTTTTGTTAAATTGAGTCCCAAGTGTTTTATTTATTTATTTATTTACTTTTTTTTTTGAGGCTATTGTGAATGGGGTAGTTTTCCTAACTTCTCTTTCAGTGGATTCATCACTCATGTATAGGAAAGCGTTTGATTTATGGGTGTTGATTTTATATCCTGCTACTTTGCTGAATTCAGTTTTGAGTTCTGGAAGTTTTCTGGTGGAATTTTTTAGATCTTGTAAATATAGAATCACATCATCAGCAAATAGTTTGAGTTCTTCTTTTTCTATTTGTATCCCTTTAATTTCTTTGGTCTGTCCAATTGCTCTGGCTAGAGTTTCTAGGACTACATTGAATAGAAGTGGTGAAAGAGGGCATCCTCGTTTCAGTTTTTAGAGGGAATGCTTTCAATTTTTCTTCATTTAGAATGATGTTTGCCTTGGATTTAGCATAGATAGCCTTTACAATGTTGAAGTATGTTTCTACTGTCTCTAGTTTTTCTAGTGTTTTGAGCATGGAGGGGTGCTGTATTTTGACAAATGCTTTTTCTGCATCTATTGAGATAAGCATGTGATTCTTGTCTTTAAATCTATTGATGTGATGAATTACTTTTATTTATTGCCATACATTGAACCAATCTTGCATCCCTGGGATGAACCCCACCTGATCGTGGTACACTATCTTTTTAATTTGTTTTTGTATGTGATTTGTCAAAATTTTATTTAGTATATTTGTATCTATGTTCTTCAGAGTTATTGGTCTGAAGTTTGCTTTCCTTGTTGTGTCTTTTTCTGATTTTGGTATCAGGTTGATTCTAGTCTCATTGAATGAATTTGGAAGGATTCCCTCCTTTTCTATTTCATGGGATAATTTGAGGAGTATTGGTGTTAATTCTTCTTTGAAGGTCTTGTAGAACTTGGCTGAGAATCCATCTGGTCGTGGGCTTTTCTTGATTGGTGGGCCTTTGATGGTGTCTTCTATTTCATTGCTTGAAATTGATCTGTTTACATTGTGTATGTCCTCCTGGTTCTGTCTGGGTAGGTCATATGTCTCTAGAAATCCTTCAGTTTATTATCAACATGGATTTATTATCTGGTTTTGGATTCTTATAGCTACTGGGGAACAGGTGTATATTCAGTGTCACTGGAGAAGCATCTTTCATACTGAGACCCCATCTCCTACTTTCCATAAATTTTGCATGATTACAGTAAGGCAGCAGAGGCAGGGGCATTGTCTTCCAAAGGTTATCATTGAAATGTACACATTGTCCTCAAGATCAGACTCCACCAAATTAAGGACTTTGTCTTATTTGCTTCTATATCCTTAACTGGGGGAATGAAGAAGGTGATCTTTGTTTATGTATTGAATGAAGACTGTAGAAATAAAAGAATTAAGGAGACTTATATTCATTTATTTATGAACAAATAAATGATTTGAAGATTTTTTGATACTTTATGGTCTGAGTCATTGTCTTTGCAAAGCAGAGGATAGGGAGGACTGTGTCACGGGGTAATATTTTGGGGGAATGTAGTTGAGTAACATTAGGGATGGGGAAGTTTGGAGCTTGGAGTTCAGAGCAGGAGAATCTGGAGAGCTGGTGGGCACTATGAACTTCCCAATCTCACTTTCTTTCCACTCCATCTTAGTCTCTGTACTATTCTCTGATCCATCCTTCCGCCTGCACCAGGAGAGGCATCCTATGACTTAACAAGTCCAAATGTCCAGGTTTAGGCTGCTGACGTTTTTGTCTTTCTCTCCACTGACATCCTCAAATGAATTCAGGTATTCCTCCTCCAGGAAAAAACAAAACAAACAAAATAAAATCTTGGGTAACTCTGTAGTTCCTTTAACATTCTAGTTCTCTTCTTCCATCTAGTATTAAACTTGAAGAAGTGGTTTGTGCCTATCATTTGTTTTGTTGCCTATTAACTTTCAATCCCATGAAATCTGGCTTTGGCTTTTGCTACTACTTTTCTAAAATACTCTCTTTTGTTTGTAGAAATAAAACACTTTACATCAGACCACTAGTTGTCTGGTATTCCTCCTCTTTCTTCCTTTCATGGGTAAAACTCTTCCACGTTTCTACTGCGCATGTGGGCTCAACTGCAGACTGCATTTCCCAGTCTCCCTTGCAGCTGGGTGTGGGCATGTGGCCAGGACCTAGGGGCAACTTCTGGTTTCCCTAAAGCTAACAGTTTGTCTCATCCTTCCCCTTTTGTTCTTTCTGCTGCTCCTTGAGCCCTGGGCTGATCACCTCTGGATCTTTACATGAGAAATAAATAAACTCACATTTTACTTTTATGAGTACATTTTGGGGTCCCTTTATTATAGCAGCTTAGTGAGTACCGTGTTAAACTCCTTTACTTCTTGTTTAAAAAGTAATATTCAGGGGGCAGGGGATTTAGCTCAGTTGGTAGAGTGCTTGCCTTCAAGCACAATGCCCTGGGTTTAATCCCCGGCACCGACCAAAAAAAAAAAAAAATGGAGTATTCATTCAGTGAAGAAACTTAACTTGCTGGTAAGAAGAAAGATGACAACACAAACAATTCCTGATGTTCCTTCTGCTTTTCTGATGAATGAGTCTCAGTAGCCTGTGTTTAACTGTCTTCTTGTCTTTCTCTTACTTACAAGCTTAGGCACACCCCAGGATTAAGTTCTCTGATCTCTTGCCTTTCTATACTCTGTCACAGAGAATGACTCATCAAGGAGTTGATTTAGTCATTAATTTGCTCTTTGATTCAAAAATACCTCATGAAGATCTATATTCTGCCATGTATTGGGGATACAAAAATAAATCAGATGTGGTTCCCACTCCCAGAGGGCTCACTCTGGAGAGGGGAGGTGAGACAGATGCAAACAAGCACCTGGAATATAGTGTGCTGAGTGCCTCGACAGAGCATTGCAGGCAAGACTACAGAGGAAGGCACCTGTCTCCATGGGGGAAGAGGGGTGAAGGTCCCCAGGAGAAAGTGAGCCTTGTAAAGTGAGGTAGAATGGAGGAGGTATAGGGGTAAAGGAAGGTGGCTCCATGCCCAAGAGGTTAGCTGGGAACCATAGACCCAGATGTGAGAACATCAAGGATATCTGCAAGGAACTTCAGACAGTATGGTATTGATGGTAGAAAGAGCAAAGCTGCTTGTCAGGAGCTGAAGGAGGTGAGGTGAGGGACAGAGAATGAGGTGGCAGAGGCTTTGCTTGTCATGCTGAGGATACTTATGCTTTTTCCTTAAGAGGCTTTAATGACAGAAGCATGAAGTTGTCAGATCTACCTGCAGATACAGTATTCTGGGTTGCTCGGGTGAGGGACCAGTTTGTAGGCTATCTGCAGTGGAATAGTTAGAGGTGCAGATGGGTAGATCTAAGGTTTAGGAATGAAGAAAGAAAGGAATCTGAGAAATAGTTAAGAATCAGAATGGGCATGGCTTGGCAAATGAAGAGGAAATAAGAGGAAGGATCACAGATGACTCTTGGGGATCCAGCTCTCTCCAGCTAGACAAAGGAGACATTGTTGGTGGATTTCGCTGCCACCTTCTCATGAGGTGATTGATTGTGAAGGTGAGGAAGCTTCACCTTCAGATCTCTCTCTTTTAGGGGCCATTTCGAAGGCTCTGGGAGGGGCCCTAACAATGTTGTTTGTTCTTTTTTTTAAAGAGGGCCCACACCCTCTTTAAGCTGGAACCAACTCAGGCACACAAAACCTGAATCAACTCCAGCCCATCCCCCTTCAGTTCATCCTTCTGATTACCACTAAACCAGTCTTCAGGGAAGAAACAGCTGACTTCATGTCAGTCCTATCCTCAGAAGCTACTGTCATCATGCCTGTGACCTTTATCAACTTATCAACTTTACTTTGGGGTTGCCCTTCACCTGTGCGCTCTAAAAATTAATTTCCCAACAAAATTCATAGTTTCAGAACAAGAGAATTGACCTGTCTATCAATGAGCAGGAAAGTCATTTATAAAATGTTTAGCCTTTAGTTCTTTAAGACCTGATAGAGCTGCTCTCATTGAGGTTATTCTGTTGAGCCTTCTTGTTGGCCACTCATTTTCTTGCTGTGTTTTATACCAACAGTGACTTTTTTGTCTTTAAAGACTTGTCAAATCTCAAACTTGGAAATTCAGTGGCAATTGCTGTTTGTGGTGTTCAGACCTGTGGAAACCATCTGGCACATGCAAACATCATTCTTTACTGTGACCGTGGGGCATATTTAGCATGTGATCATACTTTAAAATTCTGTTTTTCATAATATCAAGTCAAAGGCAATTTGTGTTTTAGAGTTTGAAACTTTGAATGTTAGTAATTCAATAGTCCTAGTATCTGGGATATAACATGCTATCATCTGTAGTCACAGAGTTGTCCTGGGCCATTCTCCCATCTGAAAGAAGTGTTGTCTTCATTGTTGTTCACTGCATTGTCAGCTGATAAATTACTTCTGAGGATTTTTGTTATGTGAGCGGTTGCTACCCCATGTATGAAAAACCTAATTTCATTTTCTAAGCTTTTCTTCCCCATAATGTTCCGTCTGCATCAAAAGAGTCTCACTCAGACACACTAAAATGGGACTCATAATATCAATTTATTATCTTAACAATCTCAATACACAAGGCAGCCTCACCACATTCTTTCTTTAGGGATAAGGGAGGCCTAGCATTTTTCTAAAAAAGAACATGCCATACAACCTCATATTGCAAAAATTGCAGCCTAGTTAAATATTCTACTGACAGTCCTTCAGTTTTTCTAATAAGAAGATAACCTATTATAAGAGAAGTTGTTACTGAGATAAAACAAAGTTAGAATGTTACTTTTAGCGGACACTTCTGAACCTTGGCACATGGTGCTAATGTTTCATACCAGATCTTTCTCAGGTCCCTTCTTTGCACTTCAGTCTTCACATCTTGTAACAGGAATCAAAGGTGCAGTGAGGCTGACTACACCTGCCTAGCCCTGAGGACTTCTCTTGGATAAAGCACTTGGGGGTGCTATCATTATTTTACATAAAAGGAAAAATCATTTCTACAAGGAAACAAAAAAATTTCAGTCCTACCTAAGAAACATTGAGCAGGCGTGGCCTGGGGCAGGTAGAGAAGCTTGGAATCCAGTTCATTTTTGAGAAAATACTGTTTTTTCTATGTGTGTGTGTATGTGTGCTGGGGATTGAACCCAGGGCCTTGTGCATACTAGGCAAGCACTACCAACTGAGCTATATCCCCAGTTCCTCTGTTTTCTCTCTTAATTCCTTTTTCTTATCCCCAACCTTTTGATGTTTGTGGTGCTTTGGGGGAGTCAGGGATGGGCATGTGTTGGTGGCTAGAGTAAAGCAGAAAGGGGAGCCTGGCAGCAACCTGGGGTGGTGGTTATGAGATGGCAAGGGATGGCCTGCTGAAGGCCTGAGCAACAGCCTGGCTCCACGCTGCTGCCTAAGGAGGACAAGCAGCAGCCAGGGCAGATGTGTGGAGCAAGTACGCATTCCTTGAGGATTTTCAGAAGGAGATAGGAAGGAGAACTTGGTAAAAGACTAAGCTTTCAGACACACACAGCATGAGCTCTGATCTCTGCTTCCCTTGGAAGACCAGAGAATAGAGAAGTGTTTCACATTTGTTCTATTCAGAATAAACACTAATGAGCTCATGTCCAGGAAGGAGGTTAATTCCATTTCACACACACATTCACTCCTAACTGCCTTTCATCCTTTCTCTGTCTCTGTTCCATCTGGGGTTGGCTACATGGGAGGGGGCAGAGTAGGAGGTATTTTATATAGAAGGAGTCAGGAGGATGTCAAAGATCTACATCACCTGTTTGCAGAACGGAGGTCCCTAGAAGCCCTGGCCATTTATGTCATCCAGTGCCTGAAGCAGAGAATTCTCCGTGTATCATACAATTCAGCATCATGCTCCCCAGTTAATCCACATAGATGCTCCCCAAAGATCAGTGAATAAGGAAGGACCATTCCTCAGAGCTCCTTCCATTCAGTGTTTGACATAATTAATCTTTGAGGGAGATGGAACTTGTTAATTTGCCATTTCTTTCCTTTCTCCCTCTTTCTTCTCTTACCCCCCTTCTCTGGCCTCCCACCTTCTTCCTTTGCTGTGTCCTTGATCCTAGGGTATTTTCTGCTCATTATTTTTCCAGCTGTGTTGCTGATATAACCGGTGTCTTATGTTCCCTGTTTTGACCAGAAACCTGCTTCCATCATTAGTGGCTTACAGGGTGCAAAGGGAGCTGAGTGAGCTTAAGTCTGGACCAGGAGACTACTTTTAGCCTAGAAATTATTAAATGAAGACAGATAACTATACATCATATTATTTTTTGAATTTAGATTGAATGATTCAGCATATAAATGTATGGCAGTAAAATTCAAATTGAGAATTTGGCATAACAGCCCTGTACTCCTGCTCCTTTATAAACAGGGCTTCAGTACCACTCCCTTATCTATGTTGGAAAACAAGAAGGATACACATCAGTCTGGAATGTCTTAGGTGAGATCATATAAAATCCAGGTTACAAATGTGGTGCCATCATTTATTTTTAGATTCCCAGCTGCTGTTGACCCTCCTACCACCCATCCCTGCCTCTGGGAAGTCCTCTTTCCTATCCTCCTCCTTTCCATTATGTTGTAATAATGGGAGGGAAGAATCCAGGGCAGTAGGAGATGTCTGCCCTGCCCTCCACAACCTATTTCTTTTTTCTTTTTATTAATTTATTTTTAGAACCGATAGACAAAAACGTAAAAAGTGTACAGATTTATGGGGTACCGTGTGATGTTTCAGTTCATGTATGCCTTGTGTAAATGTTTGGATTGGCTTAAGCATATCTATATCCTCACATAATCTATTTCTATGCCATCTGCATTTAAAACCAAAGGTCATAGGGATTGCTCCCTCCTTGTTGGGTGGAGGCAGAGAAATCACAGTTATGAAAGTAGTATTTGAAATAAGGAAAGGGACTACCAAGTATCCTGCCTACTTGTTATGATCTTTCTGGAATCTCCTGTATGTGAAAACTCCAGTCATCTGAGGCCTCCATTCCTAGAAGGCAAGTATCTCCATGTCCCTGACAAAGTTGTACGTGTTCATAGTTTATCCATCCTAAGTGCTCACTTAGGATAGTAAGTACCTAAGTACTTACTATGTGAACAAATGATTCTTGCTGCCTATAGTAATTTTGTGTTGGAGGTATGAGGGCAATTTCATACTAGAAGATATTAGTCATCAGGCCAGCTGCTTAGTCATGTCCTCTTATTGCCTCTTCTGTAATTAACATGAGCATGAATGCCCATGACACTTTTTGCATTCTACTTCTTTGCATCCAATTTTTGAGCATCAAAGACCAGTTATCATATGCTATAAGTGGTACTTTGTGGTTTTTTTTTTTTTTTTGGTAATTCTTTCAACAGTGCTGTAAGGAATGATCTTTATGTTACATTCATTCATTGGTTCATTCAATAACTATGCATCAGGCTCTGTTTTAGATGCTAAGGACATAACAGTGAACAAGATAGACCAGATCCTGATTTTCCTGGCATGTAGGAGCTAAAGTGTAGGGACGTAACTTGTAATTAGGGGATATACTAAGTGACCAGGCCAGGATTTGATCCATCCAAAATTTATGCTGCTTCTGAAAAATGGTAACAGAGCATCATAAGGAATCTGGTCAGTGCTAATCCTTTAAAACTTGGCACATTTTTAAACTTTTCATACCAATCCCATGTGTTAATACTATTATCCCCATTTTATAAATAAGGAAGTTGGACTCAGAGAGGTTAAATAGCTTCCCAAGCCACAGAGCTAGTCGACAGCAGGGCCAAGTTCTGAATGCTTGTCATCTTAGCTCCAGAGCCCAAGCTGCTTCCAGCTGATCAGTCTGCTGCCTGGGGTAAGCTTAGAGGATAAAGGTCCACGGGCCCTGGGCTTTGGGGGCATGCACGTCAGTAGGTGAGAAAAGTAAATTATAATAAAGCGCAAAGCAGAACATCACAAGGCCACAAAAAGAGCATAAACAAACTGCTTGGGGATTAGGAGGGATTATTTTAGTCTAAGGAGTCTTTGAAAACAGAGGACAAGGGAAAGTGTTCTATTTAATAGGTTTATAGCATATCATCTTTGAAGTAGAAAATGATATATTATTCTCAGTGGAAAGACAATAAATAGAATAAATTCACTTTCTTAATCTTTTTTGTTTTATTCAACAACAGAATTGGCGTAGCATCATAAGATACTTCAATTTCTGAGATGTTAAATAGTTAAATCATGTAGATAATGTGGATCTTTAGCTCTCCCCTCCCCGTACTGGGGATTGAACCCACGGCCTTGAGTGTACTAGTCAAGCCCCCTACAACAGGGCCACAACCCCTGACCAAGCATATCGTGGATCTTAGAATCAGCTAAATATGATTCCTATTTTTATAACATAAGAGCGTGTCTTGCTTTCTGCTCATGGTATTTTAATTAGTGAAAGTATTGAAGAGCCACAGTGTAGTCTCACTTTCATTGAGGTCCCTGTGGTACTGCTGTGTATACTGAGTATTTTGTGCACTGCACAAAGGTACCCAGCTGAGCTGGTGAGGGGTTGAAATCTAGCTTGCATTCCCCAAACCAAACAGTGCTTTCCATTGCAGGACTGCCTCACTCCTACCAAAAGGAAGGGCATTAAGGATTCTCTTTAAAATTGGTATCCATTAGAAAGAGATTTTCTATGAACTAGGAGTGACCCTGGGTTCCTGGGCAAGAAAGATGATAATGGTGCTGCTATAGCCAGGATTGTAGTATACTTTATATGATACCATATAAATATGTAATAATATGTCTACTCCAGGCCTTTAAAAATGGTAGGAGTTTATTAAATTCTTAATTACTTTAAGATTAACTCAATAGTAAGTAAATACATCATCACAGTAAATTCTTTTAGGTGAAAAATTTTATTGATTCCATGTTAATACAGAAAGACAAATTGTAATTAGGGATCAAATAAGTAACTTCAACTCTCAAGTAAACAATAGTTTTTTTGTTTTCCGGTCTTTGTTTTGTTTTGGTACTGTGGATTGAACCCAGGGGTGCTTACCCACTGAGTCACATCTCCAGCTCTTTTTAATTTTTATTTTAAGACAGGGTCTCACTTAGTTGCTTAGGGCCTCACTAAGTTGCTGATGCTGGCTTTGAACTTGTGATCTTCCTGCCTAAGCCTCCCAAGATACTGGGATTAGAAGTGTCTGCCACTGCACCTGGCATCAACTAGATGATAGTTTTGCACAGAACTTCAGGGATTTCACACACTAAATTTCATCTTGGAAAGTTTTTAGAACTCAAATTACATGACCAAACTACTGTACAAAATGATTAAAAAATAATTAGACATTTAACAAATAAAAACATGTGGCTAAAACCTAATACTTTCCCTGTGGTTAGACAGTGAAAAGGCTATTGGCAGTTTGGTTCATGCAGGTTCATTACCTGAAACTGAAAAAAAGTCAAGTAATCCTAATCTGAAAAATCCCCAAATCCTTGGATTTTGGAGCACTTCATATTTCAGATTGTCATGAAACACTTATGGTCCCAAGTATTTTAGATAAGCAATATTCAACCTATAATACATTTGGAAGTGTTCAATTCTTTTTGAATCATCCTGTATCATTTAACAACTTTTTTGGAGAGCTTTCAAATACCAACTCAGTACTTCTAGTTTTGGATGCTATTGTGCTATGAATAAATATTTATTATGGTTCACATAGTAAGATGCCTTTCATAAGTTCGATTATTGGTGAGTAGTCATACTTTATTGAATGACAATTTTGCTTTAGATTTCAATGAGTGATAGTGACATCATCTCTCCACCACAATGCTCCCTCAAAGTTATATTCGACATATAACCTCTTGCGGATACAGAGTGTCCCTGAAAGTTTCAGAGTTGTCATAGTGATCATCGAATTGTGAGCTACTACAGAGCTTATTCTCATAGAAAGTGAAGTTTCCCAGAACAACGAGTCATTATTAAAGCAAAAAGAGCCTTGAAATTGTTCCCTAATTAAATGAGCCAGTGTTCTACTGTAAGACATGGATCTGGCAATGTGGTTATCATCACTGGCCAGAGGCTGTCTTCAATTTTACAGGCTATGTCATGAAACTGTCATGTTTAAGCATTTATTCTTCTGACTGATTGTCATCTTTAAGAAGTATTATTTCATTGGACGGTTTGCTGAGAACAGTCTAAGTTTGAATTGAACAATCCAAAGCTGAACCAGAGGATATTTGCTGCAGGTGTGTGTGTGCATGCACTCATTCACTTACCAAAAATGGCACGTGCTCTGACTACAACCACTTATGTGAATTCCATTGGCAAGTATAAATTAAAATGATCTTCAGAGCAATAAATTTTATGGCTTTTTATAAAATTTTAACTAGCTCTTATTAAAACAAACATGTATACTTCAGTGTGTCATTAATATTGAAATGTTTTAAGCATTTTACTCTCCATCAATAGTTTTCTTCTTGATGCTACCAAATGTTGATTAAAGCAGATCATTTTCCTTAAAATTTTCCTCTTTTAAAAATAGCAATATTCAAGCTCAGACTGTGATTCAGTGGTGGAGTGCTTGCTCAGCATGTGTGAGGCACTGGGTTGAATCCTCAGCATCACATACAAAACTAAATAAAATAAAGTTATTATAAAAAACCCACTTAAAAAAGCAATATTTGTTCAAAGAACACATGTTTTAGTCATGAATGAAGACTGAATGCAAGAACTGCAATATGTGACCACCAAGGCACATTTCCAAGTATTTCGCTTCTCTATCCAGAGCAGCAAAGACTGGAGAGCAGGTAGGGAGCAGACTTGCATGTTAGGAATGTTCACTATGGGTGACTAAATGGATGGCAAACCTGTATTTGCCTGCACTTCCAGACTTGGTGGCCATTGAGAAAATGGTCTGGAAGAACTTCAAAAGAAAATATACTTGATTTGGGTCTTAAATATCAAAAGATATTCAATAGGTTTGGAGAAAGGGCCTGGACAAACATTCCTGATTGGAGGAAATGTCTGTTTGGGGAACTGCAAGTGATCATGTTTAGCTGGAGTGTAGAAGAAGATAAAGCTGAATGGATGCTAGGAAGCCATATTACAGAGATTTTGAAAATCATGCTAAAGAGCATGAATTTTATTCTACTGGTACCAAGAAGCCAATGGAGAGTTATAAGCCAAGCGCTATTTGATTTTTTAAAAAGTTTAGGGAGTGTCTACTATTTTCCAGGCCAGTGCTAGGGGTTGGGTTATGGAGATGGATTAAACACAAAGAGTACAAAACTTAGTAAATAAAAACAAACAAATTAGTGTAAGTCATAGATTTTCTGTAATAGTAAGCATGTACATTTATTGAGATTGGCCTTGTGCTAAGTATGAACATGTATTATCTTACTGAGTTCTCCTATTGACTCTAAGAAGTACTATTAGCTAGTGGCATTTTACAGGAGGAGAAACTGAAGTGTGGAGATTTGGTAACTTAGCCTTGGTAAGTGGTGGGATCAGGGGTCAGATTCTGATTACCTGATTCTAGAAAATTCACCTTTTTACCACTAAGGGTATATAGTTTTTCCATGACAAAAATCTCTCCAGGGCACTAGGGACCACACCAGAGAGAATTATCCATTCTGTAAAAGCAGAGGTGGGAATTTGAAAGTCTTCATGGAAATGGTGATGGTATTTGCCTTCAGGAAGATCACTCTGACAGCCAGAAGCTGGGTAAGTTGTGGCAAAATGAGCTTGGAGGCTAAATAATACTTGATAGTATCAGTGGGAATGAAAGAAAAGGAGAGAGTATAGAAATTTTAGATGTGAAATGGCAGTATGTGGATGAGGTCAGGCTTCTGGTTTGATGTGAGGTGAATGCTAGAGCCATTAAGCATAATTCATAATGCCAAAAGAGAACCAGGTAGGGGTAGGGCAGGGGTAGAGGGGATGCATTTTGAATTTGTTGCACTGGAGGAGTATGTTTAACTGTAAGTGAGGAAATTGGTGATTGAATGTGGAGTTCTGGAGTTTAAGATTAACACGAAAGCTATAGATTGCATTGTGTATCATCTTGAAAGAGTTTCAAACTAATACATTAATCAATTGCTTATATTTCTCTAAATGACAAGACATAACTATTGATTCTATCCTTAAAAAATGGAACCAAATGTAAAAATGAATCATATCACAAGAAAGAAAAGAATGAATCTGGCCAAGTGTACTTCTTTATTTAAAAGCAAACACGTGGGCAGGTATCCTAGCTTATCTGGTGTGAAAATAGTATTGAAACACTATGTATACCTTTGAGGAGAAATATACTGAGGATCGGTAGAGGGTGGATTAAATAAAGAGGTAGCAGGGAGAACAAGAGTAGGGAAAGAACACCCTTGAATTTTGCCTTAAGCATATAAAAGGAGCATAAAAGAATAAATAGATGCATACATGGAAATAATGTGGGACTAGAAGATTCCTCCTTCACATACACACAAAAGACTGGGCTATGAAAATCAAACCAATAAACAACCTTCAAAGAACTAACAGTCATGACATATATCAGATTAACACTATTATCTCGTGGGTGGAGTACATTTAATTCCCTCGGTCTTTGGAATAGAGATAAGGTATCATTGCTGACCCATCATGACAGCTTGTGTTTAGAAGGAAACTAACCATTAATCATTGACCTTAGCATTATGATAATTATCCACCTAGAATACCGCTGACAGAAAAATGGATTCTTCCCACTGAAAGATGTTTTGGTTAAAAATTTTTTTGTTGCCAATTAATAACAACAATAATGAATAGACCTATTAAGGACCACTATGGGAAAGGAAAACTCTAATTAGGAATGCCAAAGATGGAGAAAGAACAAGAGAGTGAAAAAAGTTATCAAAACAGTCATACACGATAGTAGTGGGCGTAGAGGGAAGGAAATTCTCCAAATAGTATTTTAACAGGGTGTCCTTGGACAGAATTTTGTGGAGGTGGCATAAAGTGGGTAGTGGCCCTATGTTGGTGCATTGTACATACAAAACAGCAGATGACAGAAGTGAGAATTTCAAAGACATTTTATTTCTTGGAACATATGGAACTTTTAAGGGTGGTAAGGGAATAGTTGGGTAATTACTTTTACTGAACTCATTTCTGTACACATATAAGAATGTTAAAAATGGTCAAATGGTACCATAATTTTAGAGGTTGTTAGATAAAACAGTATTGACTGGGATGCTTTCAGCCCCAAGTGTCAGGAAATCATGGAAGTCACAATTAAAACTGTCTTAAATATTGTAAGCATTTGTTATCTCATATAATAAGAGGTCAAGAGGAGGTGGGTGGTGCATGTTGGCTAACTCTGTGACTCTAAAACCTCACCCAGATTTTTGTTTTGCCATTCCTGGTGTGTTGACTTTGCTTGTCTTTATGGTCACTAATGACAACATCCAGAGAATCAGAAGATCACTTCTCCATTTGTATTTCTCTTGAGAAGGAAAAATATGTCCCCCATGCCTCTCAACTCTTACACCTCATTGATAGAACTGTGCAGTGTACCTAAGACTAAGCAACCATTTATAAGAGCAATCAGTTGTGGGATCAATCATGATCTAACCTTTGGATCTGAAGTTAGGTCTAGGCTTCCCTGAAACACAAGTCCCTTTAAAGGAGGTTGCCGATCTGAACAGAATTGGGGTTCTAAGAATGAGGAACTGGGGTGAGATGGGTCTGGAATAAACAATCTCTGCTGTAGCAAAGTAATTGCAAAGTTTGTCTTGAATGGTATGAAAAAATATTTATCAAATGTATCATTAATAAAGTTATCAGTCTTTTGGTAGCTTTGTTCAATGGCTGTTTTTTCTCTTATTTTAAATAAAATAATTAAAATAATTTAATTTTACAACTCTTTCAACTATTTCAAAATGATAAATCTGGTATGGTCAGTTCAACTTGGTTTAAGCTTTTAAAGTGTCTTTTCAGAATTCTCGTGGCAGATTGGTTCACAATAAATATTACTAATGATGAATGAAATTGGGCAGTGCACTCATTCTCCATAATTTAGAAAGATGCTAACATGCTTCCAAAGTGTTGGAAGTGTCCCTACTTCCTACGACTTCATCTGAGAGTAAAAGATAGGCCTTTTACGTTCCACTTGTCTGGACAGTTTCCTGAGACAGCAAGACAAACTAGATTAAGAAAGTACTAAGAGACAACTACTCTGCCTTGCAAAGAAGGGAAACTTATTTGACCTAATTTAGGCATAAGATAAGAATTTGCTTTAAAAGTTCAAGGGTGTCCCCTGGAACCTTAAGATAGGATTTTAGTTGAGTCTCTGGTAGTTCTGCTGCCTAGAAGTGGAAGTCCATGAGCAACTGGGTAGTTTCAGCTTGTGTCTCTGCTTCTCTTTGCAGTTCTGTTTCATTTTTTTGTCTCTGCAAACTGGCTTTTTTTTTTTTTTTTTTTAAATGACTGTAGTGGGAAGATGATAGTTACATCTTATTCTCTACTTAAAAGACTAGTCCTGACTCTATCTAGTTCTAATTCTGAATTCCCAGGAGAAGGAATATGATAGAAATTAGGAACTACAAGCTTAGATTAAGCAATCTGCATAAGGTCACCAAACTTAAAGTCATTCTGAATCTAGATCAGTCAGGATCTAAAATCTGGTAACAATCCAGCAAAATATATGGCTATCAAGGAGACTTTCAGGAGCAATGCCACATGCCTTGTCTATTCTTGTCCTTGTCAGTCAGTCTGCTGGGGGTTGGCAGATTTCATTTCTCATCCTATCGACTCTCAGCCAGAATATTTTCCTTTGCTTACTAATATCTAAAGTTCCATCATTAAGAGAATCATTGATTTCTTTGGTTTAAAATAAGGATTATCACGTCATTATAGATTACTTGGCACCTGCCAAAGCACAAAGGTACAAAGGCCACAATGATCTCAGCCCTTAGTAGGGTAGGGATTATTGACTCACATTATGTAGATAAAGCAGTGGGGTTCACAGGGGCAAGGTGACCTGCTCCAGAAGAGAGGACTTGAGGAGACTGTGGACCAGTTGTTTAGGAGCAGATGAAGGGTCTCCTAATCTGATGTCTGGAAAAGTGGGCAGTAGAAACTTATCAGTTAGGAGAGAAGCAGAAGTATGGCCTTCAAGTGGGCCGGGAGAGGACAGCCACAGGCTTCCTGCTGTTTTAATCTTTCACTAAACTATAGGCTACCTGAGACCAGATACCCTGTTTTCATTCACCTCTGTTCTCATAGTGCTTGCTACATAGCAGATACTTAATGAATGTTTATTGAAGGAATATGAGGTTTTTCTAAAAGTGACAGCTAATCAATGTTGAAATAAGGTGCCTTGAGGAATTATATGATTCTTAACACTGGCAAGTTTGAGAAAAATGGATAAATATCCTCTTGCTAATATTAATGGCTAACAGCTACTTTTTGTACTCAGTCCTAGGTTAAGTGCTTTACACATGTTGTTCCATGTATTCCTTGTTCCAATCACCTGAAATAGGTTCTAAATTATCCTCATTGAAATTAAGGCATGGAGAAGTGAAGTAATTGCTGAAGAATCCATTGTAAATTGTATTTCCAGGATTTGAACCTGGAAGACTGAATTGGAGACCTGGATCTTAATCATGTTGTCAAAGGTTTCCCAAATGAGACAGGAGTTTGAAGTAGATCACCTCTCAAGTTTTTTTCAACTTTAAGATGCTCTATTTACTTGGTCAGAAGATTGGTGTTACCAACAGAGAAAGCTGGGAAGGAGAAATAATTAGGAAGTATGGTAGAGAGGTTGGTAAAGAACAAGTTGATTTTGATTGTGTTTGGTATGAAGTGTCAAAGAAGATTAAAATGAAAAAGCCCAGTGATATTCTTTTTCTTCAAAGAAAAGATAATAAAATAAATACATACTATTGCCATAAAAAGCTTTTCCAACACACTGTCATAAGCATCACTGTCCCTGTATCTATTATGGTATTTATGGCTCACAGTACTCTTCTAACACAGCCTTAGGTTGTATTATTGATAATACTGCAACATTATGAGATAAGCAACATTCTCATTTTAGAAGACAAACATTACTTTTATTGTTTTTTGTCAGAAATTTTATTAGAGAAAGTGTATGCAATTTCAAAACTGAAACCCACAGAAAAGTCTCCTACACAACAGAAAAAAATGTATATTTCAAGGTTTCAGAAGCTGTAACTAAATTTGTCACTGTGTCCTTAAACAAACAGGGATGTCAAATGTAGCATGTTGCATTATCACCATTCTTGATAATAAAACAAAAATTGCAAACATGTTAAGCAAACAATGTAACCTGAAACATAACAGGTAACAATCCATTTAAAATATCATTTAATTCAGTAACGTTACTACTTGATAATACGGTTCTGTCACAGTCTTAGAGATATCTGAAAAGTCAAAATTTACCAAACAATCATCAGGCTGTCAACAACTGCATGTCCCCACATATTGGCATAAGGGATTAAGGAACACTAAAAGGGGAAGTAGGCAAGATTTTGCCCAGATAGGCCCTCTCTAGCAGGACTGTTTATATAACCCATGCATCCTGAGAGCAAGCAGTTAGGATTGTATGTGGTGAAGCTGACCAGGGACAAACTTGGCATCAGATGGGCGTGAGTTTTAATGACAGATTCACTGTTTATCAATGGCATGACCTTGGGAGAAGTTGTAAAACCTCTCTGAGCTCATTTCTTCATTCATAAAATGGTAATACTAATCTTTCCTGTCTAGGGCTATTGTAAGAATTATACAAGGTGTGTGAAAAGACAAGAAAAATGACAGTGTGGACTTCTTTTTTTATGTTTTATTTTATTTATTTTTACAGACTGCATTTTGATTCATTGTACACAAATGGGGTATAACTTTTCATTTCTATGGTTGTACACAATGTAGATTCATACCATTTGTGTAATTATGCATGTACATAGGATAATAATGTCTGTTTTCCACTATCTTTCCTTCCCCCATCCCCTCCCGCCCCCCATTTCCCTCTACACAATCCAAAGTTCCTCCATTCTTCTCTTACCCCTCCTGCCACCCCGCCTCATTATGAATCATCATCCACTTATCAAAGAAAACATTTGGCCTTTGGTGTTTTTGGTTTGGCTTATTTCATTTAGCGTGATATTCTCCAATTCCATCAATTTATCAGCAAATGCCATAATTTTATTCTTCTTCATGGTTGAGTAGTATTCCATTGTGTATAAATACCATAGCTTCTTTATCCATTCACCAATTGAAGGGCATCTAGGTTGGTTCCACAATCTAGCTATTGTGAATTGAGCAACTATAAACATTGATGTGACTGCTTTATTGTAGTATGCTGATTTTAAGTCCTTTGGGTATAAACTGAGGAGTGGGATAGCTGGGTTAAATGATGGGTCCATTCCAAGTTTTCTGAAGAATCTCCATACTGCTTTCCAGAGTGGCTCTACCAATTTGCAACTCTACCAGCAATGTATGAGTGTGCCTTTTCCCCGCAGTATGGACTTCTAATAAACATTAATTTCATGCTTTCCCACCTTAATTTCTTTGCTTTTTAAGAAAACTACTCAGGCACAGATCAAGTTCACTACTTCATTGGATTAAACATGCACAAATACTGTGTGTGGCTCCATGCTGAAAGCAGAGTGGGGCCGAATTTCTAGCCCATCAGTACTCCTTAAGCTAGCATCCTCTTTTTCTAACTTGCACAAAGATACTACATGCCCCTGTAAAGAACTGGTGTGTTTTAGAAATAACAAGCTTGAACTCTGCCCATATACAGTTTGTGTGTGATGGGGAAACAGATAATCAAGAATTACAATACACCAAGGCATGGTGGCATATGCCTATAATCCCAGCAATTCAGGAAGCTGAGGCAGGAGGATTGCAAGTTCCAGGCCAGCTTCAGTAACTTTGTGAGACCCTGTCTCAAGATAAAAAATAAAAAGGACTGGGGATGTACCTCAGTGGTAAAGTGCCCCTGGGTTCAATCCCCACAAACAATTACAATACATAACAATTAGTACTATTTCTAGAGAGGACATTTGGATCAGACATGTTGTGGGATCTAGGACCACAAGGATGAGGAAAAGACTTTAGGGACGGATGGTCTAGGCAGAGGACTGACATTCAATTATTTACCCAATTTACTCAGTCATATTCATTGACTACTAAGAGCCATGTTCCAGTACTGAAAATAGAGAATATGATACACAAGTTCTCTTTTCTCATAATTCTAACATTCTAGAAGGGGAGCAAGACCTCAAAAATTGAACTAGAAAAATATTAGGGCACTTTGGGAGAACACTGCAGGCAGGGTGGTGGTGGGGATGAAGATGCTACTTTAGAATGGAGAGTGGGAAGACCTCTTCAGGGAGGTGTTATTTAAGATGAGATCTGAATGGCAACCGTGGGAAGCTCAAAATGATCATATCAGGCAGAGAGAGGAGCTGTTGAAAAAGTCTTATGAAGAGAATTAACTTTGAGTTTTTGAGTTGGCAAAGAAGACCGGTGTGGCTGAAGTTCAGTGGGTTAGAGGAGGGGCAGGAGGTGAGATGGGAAGGTCAGCAAGTACTAAGCCTGTGTGAGACCTAGAAACTTGAGCCTGGCGATCTTGAAGAACTGCTAGGAGTTCGATATGGCAAAAGGAAAGGGGTGTGTTTAGGTGATGAGAGGCGATTCAGGAGATATAGACAAGAACCAGATTCTGACAAACTATATGAAAGATCTGGGACACATTTAATTCTGCTAAATGCTATGCAAAGAATTCCAAGGAGGCTATGACTAAAGTATTCAAAGAAAACCTTTCATTGTTATACCTTCCAGAAAAGTCCGAATATATGAGCTACTTGTTCTTAAAGTCCTCAACACCAAGACTCCATTACCGCTTGTCCATTCTTCTCAACTGTGCCCCTACATTCTGTTGAATGGAACATTTATTTCTGCAGTATTTGAGTATACTTACCATAAATGGTAATACCTGTTAGATGGAATGTTAAAGCAAGTAAGCTGCGTTTTATAGGAGGAAAATACATTTTATTATGATTAAATGGTAAAAAGCACATGTCAAGTTGGTAACAAATGTTATTTATTTGTTAGAGCATGGGAGAACTTTGCCTCATCATATGCAAGGCAGGCATTGCTATCTGTCTACCTTATTCACATGAATTCTCCTTCATTCTTATCAGCAGAACTCCAATTTGAATACCAATGAGATCAACTAAAAATATGTCTTGCAAAGTGTGGTGGCACATGCCTGTAATCCCAGCAACTTGGGAGGCTGAAGTAGGAAAATCACAAGTTTGAGGCTAGTCTCAGCAACTTAGCGAGACCCAGTCTCAAAAATAAAATATAAAAAGGACTGGGATGTAGCTCAGTGGTAAAGAACCCCTGTACACTTAAAAAAAAAAAAAATCCTCAGTACCAAATAAAAACAAAACAATGACAACAACAGAAACCTTGTCTTCTAACCTCCCTTGCAGCTCGGGATCATCATATAACACAATTTTGGTCAATGAGATGAAATGCAGGTAGAAATCCTCGGAGAAGGTATTCTTTCCTGAATCAAAAGGCAAAGCCTTACTAGGAGAAAACCCCTTTATTCTGTTCCCCATTGTGCCTCCCCTTTCTTGCTGGCATTTTTAATTATTTGTTGACTCAATGTTTGGAGTCTTAGAATTAATTTCTTTAAACATGATTCAAAAATAGTTATGTTGAATTGAAAACGACCATCACATGAGTATGGCTAAATCTTTTTAATACTTGTATTGATCTGGAGCTAAGCTAGACAATTACATAATAATAACATAATAAACTTACATACATGTAAATACATGTGTGTAACAATTGGTACAGAAAACAATTTGTACTCAATTTGACCGTTTACTGACTCAGAAAACAATTATTTTGTAAATAATTATTCTGTAAACATTCATTTAACACATACTATCTATAATTACAAATATAACACTTCTTTATGTGCCACATGGAATGCAGGGATGATGAAAACAAGGCTTTTGTTTTGAGGAAGCTAACAATTTCATGAGATGACAGATGTGTTCACAAATAAATGTAAAACAAGTATGTATATGATGTACTCCAAATAGGCCTGCCAAGAAGAGCCTCTAAGTGGTAAGGAAGAGATGTAGGAAAAAAGGAGTTTCCTCAAATGCAGACAAAGCACAATTTTCAAGGCCTAGAAACCAGACATGATTATTAGGCCAGGGTGATGGGATTCATAGAATAGCTAAATCATTGTCTTATGTACAGTATACAATGCTTTTAGATGAAGAGCCTGGGTTAAGCAGGTATTGAGTCTATAGTTCTATGATCCTTCATCCTAGAGATATCTCACTCCATGTGGGCCAGAGCCCCTGGATTTCAGATGTACTTGTAACCATACAAGAGAATCCACTGAAGCTTTGTCCACTGGCATCCTTGTCTGGTTTACATGCTCTATGCAGTTTACTAGCTCCTTCAGGATTAAACAAAGTAAAAGCAACCCTGAAATGATGCCCTTTGAATACTCTTTGAGTTGGCTGTGTGGCCTATGGGGATGTAATTAGTGCCACTAGAACATTACAAAGTATGTTAAAGAGTTGTGAAGAAGAAGAATAGATTTTGGCTGAAGCCTTCATGAAGGTGGCAGCATTTGAGCTAGATATTCAAAGGTGACAAGATGTGAAAATGGGAGGAAGGGCATTACAAGAACATGAAACAACAAGAATGATAAAATGGAAGTGAGAGAGCAGAGCTGTGTATTGGAAAGGAAGAGTATTCCAGTTTAGCTGAAGAACAAGATGTGTATGGGGAAACTGGAAAGGGAATAAGGCCAGGCTAAGAGAGTTGACATTTAATACATCAGTCATGGGAGTCATGAAATACTTTGGAACAACTATTAAAGCAGAAGAATAAATAAAACAGGGGATACATGAGTAAGTTTCACAGAATCATTGGGCATGAAACAGGCACATGAAGACTGGGAGCCCAGGAATGAACTGAGCCCACATGTGATTGAAGAATAAGACACAAATTTAAAAGCATTATTTTAAAACCAATTGTTTTGCAGGGACACTAAAGATAGAGGAACCATGTATGAATGCGAGTTTTGGAATTTGAACATTTGGAAGGACAACAATAATACAGTGAAGACAGGAAGAGGGAAACACAATATTGGACAGCCGGGAGAAAATGTGCTACAGGTGGTTAAAAATAAAAGAATGGAGCTCAGGTGACAGGTGGAGTAGAGAATGAGTCACCTACACAGAAGTGATTCAGAGTTTGGTCTGTCATAAACATAGTATAGGAAACTAATAACAGGGTCTAAATACAGGACAAATTTTGTAACAAGGAAGACAGAGATCTTAGAAGCACCTTGAGAAAACAAAACAAAACCCACTGAGATTATTGGTATTTATAGCTCGTTTGTTTTACCAGCTGTTAAGTTCTCGAAAGCTCTTATCCCAAACTGACCTCCTAACTGGCAGGAAGAATTGTCAAGGACACATTCTTGTACGGAGATTTGACACCGAAGCGCCAGGTGCTTCAAGTCTAGAACATGACATCTATCGAAAACCACACAACTAAAGTAGACAAAGCATATCTTGTGGAGGGTGTGTGTGCGGGAGGGGACGTATCCCTGAACCACACTTCAATTGTAGGTATTGATGATTGTTAAACTAATTCAATAACTACCACGGAAAAGTTCTCGAAGAGACATATGGTTGTGCTTGGGCAGAGGGCTCAGGAAAGCAGGGGAAAGGTTAAAGAAAAGAACTGGAGCCGTCAAGAAAAGAGTAGCACAAGTGATTGCGTATCTCCCAGTTGGAAGCAGCCTGTCATCACCCGGCATACTCGCTGGATGGCTCATCAGCGTGACCACCTAAGTTAATACCAAGGCGGGCGTCGTGCCAAGCAGGGGCGGGGTCACAACTAGAGAAGCAAGAAAGCAGAAAAGCCTCTTGGGGGGAGGTGGGAGGAGCTAGAGGCCCCACCCCCGGGCCTACTACATTTCCCTAAATTCCGCGCGGCGGCGAAGACTCACTGCCCTGGTGCTGAGCGAAGACTTGCGGCATGGGATTGGGAGTCAGGTTACATGCGCCACTCAAGTGGACGCTAGTGGAGAGATCTTCAGGGATTGGCTAGTGAGAGTTCGAGTCCCGCCCACGTATGGTGACGACAGGCGGTCGTCTGGCTACTTAAGGCGTCGTGGTCTCACCCGCCCCGCCTTAGCTCCCGCGCTAGAGAGAAACATGTATCGTTTCCGATCACAGCTCTTCACGGGGATTTCTGCTGCCGCCAACGCCCATTTTTACCCCCGCCGCTTCTCGCCTCTGTTGTTAGCCGAAGACTCGCCTCTCAGCCGCCCGCCTCACAGACGCACGAGTAGAAAGTGCAGCTCCATCGGCTGATCCTCGCTAATCTCTGAGTTTAGACGGCACCGGGCGTGCCACGATGCCGAAGAATAAGAAGCGGAACACTCCCCACCGCGGTGGCAGTGGCAGTGGCGGCGGCGGCTCAGGGGCAGCTGCAGCAACGGCAGGTAAGGGGTATCCCCGCCACCGGCGTCCTGGTGCCGGCCGGACTGGCGAGGCTCCCAGCCTGGGGCGGGTGGGAGTTGTAGTTCTGTCTTGCCTTCGGACGTTTGCGTCTCCCGGGCTCGTGGTGTGGCTGGCAAACTACAGTTCCCAGCGTGCCCTGGGCGCTGTGCCTCGCGCGATTTGGATCGGGCGTGCGAATCACACTCGGGCACCGGCCGCTAGGGCTGGGAGGAAAGGGCCTTTGGGCTTGGGAGTATGTCCGGATGGAGGTGATTCGGAGCTGGGTCGGAAAGGAGCTGTCCCGGAAAGGAGCTGTCCCCAGAGACTGCTGTCCCAAGCTGACCCAGAGTGGAGTTGCGCCCGTGCTGTCCCTGGCTGTCTGTGAATCGCAGCTCCAACATGGAGTTTCTGGAGTGCCAAACGTCCGGCGGGTTTGGACCGGCTCTTGCGTCACACGACCTGGGCCTTACGCGATGGGGCCGAGGTGACGCAGAGGCGTCCGAGTGGCTTCCATCCTGCAGCCTTCTGGCGTACCCCGCGTGTTTCACCTGGCGGGGCGGAGGCGTCGGAGGCTGGGGCCACAGCCCCACCCTTGACTGGGCTTTTGCCGGGTACTGGCACCTGCAGAAGTCAGGAGCCCGAGCCCCCGCCCCACTGCCGCTAGCCGGGGCGATCTTACACCCCAGGGCAGAAACCGCGTTCTCCTTTGTGCCGCATTCTGTAAGTTCTCTGCTGTGAGTCAGAGGTGACAAGGAACTCAGTTTGCAGTTGGCGAAAAGTTTAGGGTTTTTGTGCCCTAATTCTAAAGTAAAAGCTTTTTCCTGATGGGCAGGTGTTTAACTTACCACATGGTTAAGAAAAATTTCCATCCGGAAACTCAGTCCTAGAAGACACCGCTCTAAACTCAAATCAAGTAGTCTGAAACTGAACACATTTAGTAATTGTTGAGATTATGGAGTTGAATATTGAGATAGCCTCAGAGGTCATCCTGCTGATAGTCACTATTAGGTATTTGTCGACACAGTTGCCACTCTTTATGATCCTCAGAATGATATGCCTTTGTGGATCAACTAATACACCATTTATCTTGTTAAAATTATTGGAAACAGTATGGCAATCTGAACAATTTTGGTCATGTAGTAAACAGTTGACACTGGAAATGTTTTTTATGTTTACAAATAAAATCTTGCCTTTTTCTTTATATTGCTATCTTGATTGAAAGCTGTCCATTTTGGTGAAATTTATTCTTAATCAAGATGCAGACTATATAGTTTGTGGCATCTCATTGCTCTGGGCCAATTGAGGATACCTCTTAACCTCTGTTTCAGTGTTCCTCATTTGAAATAACATTTCAGTTCTTTCTAGAAGACCCTTATTCTTTCTGCTGATGAAATGGAAATAATGAGAAGCAGCAAACAGAAGTCGTTTGGAAAATAGTAATATTGTTAATAGTGGTCTTTATGAATCACAAACGTTTATTCCCTTTTGAAGCTTCCTGGCACACCTTTCTTGGTGGCTGTGGGGGAATTAATTGCCTTTTCAAATTTTGCCTCAAGGGTCATTTGTGCTCTATCATCAACTTTATCACCGCTGCCTTTTTAGCAGAAAAGTTACTTTTAAACATGGCATTTTAGTATATACAGTACATTTAAACTCTGATTTTTACCATGCAGAAGCAAATGGAAAGTAATTCTTTGAATGAATAGTCTATAAAATTATATGCTTCTGAAGTTTTTGGAAGTTTACATTAGACCTTACTAACTCTGGTTTCCTCCTGCAACTAGGACTGGGGAAAGGTTTGGGTATGAGATTGGCTTTTTTGTAACTTGATCTCGTGGAATGTTTTGCCTAATTGATTTATAATAAGCAAGTACTATTTGAAAAGGTGGAAAATTCACAAACTTGACTTAAAAACCACCTTACTTAACTGATTTTTAAAATCTAGATGAAAGGGATTTGAGTGAGGTCTCCACTATATAGCCAAATAGATGACCAACTTCTCTTGATCACCTTAATGGTTTTTCCATTGAGACTCTTCCTTTTTTTTAGTGGAGATTTCCAGAAAGCTAAGAAAATCTCTTATAATACAAGTATACACGCTTAAGGTGATTTTAGAGCATTTTTTTTGTTGCGGTTGTGGTGGTGGTAGTGGTACTAGATGTCGAACCCAGGGCCTTGTGCATGCTAGACAGGCTCTGAAAGGAGCAATTTTGAGAAAGAAGAAAAAAAATCATAATAAATCTTGTGAAAATAAGGACTTTATGTGTCTAGAGTGGGAGCAATTTTGAGAAAGAAAAAAAAATCATAATAAATCTTGTGGAAATAAGGACTTTATGTGTCTAGAGTGCCACCTCATTAATAGTGCTTATGATCACAGGTGAGTTTGACCCAGATATCAGGTATTCATACAGGGTTGTTTCTCTTTCTCTCTCTCTCTCTCTCTCTTTCTTTTTTTTTTTTTTCCTAATCCCTCTTTCCCTTGAGTTTTGAAAAGAAATAGAATGGAAACTGATTAAGTCAAGAGAATGAAGCTGGGTAAGAGCTGTATTGAAGTTTTCTTAAAAATGGCTGAATATGAAAAATAAAAAATGTAAATTGACTTGTGAATAAGTGTGTAAAATTAATCAGATGACACTCAATTATTACCATGAACTTCCAGTCATGAAGACAATGAAGTCAGATCCAGTACAGTGTCATAGATACTTGTTTACTTCTATTTTAAGCACTGTGATGGTGAAATTCTAAGATCTTGGCTTCATTATTCTTTATGCTTTAGTACTCTGGCACTGCTTTGGCAATAAGCAAGCAAATTGGAAGGCTACTTGCTTGATGTGTTAATTTAAAAATCTACCAAGTTCTCTGTTTTGATTAAAAAGAAATAATGACATACCCTATTAAAAGAGAAATAACTCATCGGAAACAGGTTTTAACTTACAGGATTTAAAAAATAAGCTTAAGGTAGTAAATGACTTTTGAATGTAGGGACTTTGTGATATTTGGTGCAATCTTGATTTTATAACTAAGGGAAATTGGACTCAGAGGTAAATCAAGTGATTCAAGGGCACTTTTGGGGTTGAATTTGGAACTCATTTTAAGTCAGTGTTCAGAGTAATTTATGACTGAGTAATCCTTTTCTCCCCTACATATTTGTGTTGGTGCATTATAGTTGTACATAATGATGGGATTTGTTGTTACATATTCATACATGTACACAATATAATATAACTTGGTGCAATATCTAATCTTTATTAATAAGAAATTCCTAAGTTATTGTGAATTGGTTCCTTAAGTTGATGAAGTTGAAAGAAATATTCTAGTTTTTAAACTGAAAATTTTTTGAAGTAATTGCATTGATACTGTTAAACTTGGGTATATTGGAACCTTAATTTAACAGGCTTTTATGACATGTCACGTGTTAAAGTTTCTATTATGAGCCTTTTCCCTCCCTCCCTTTTAATTCAAGTTATCTTTAAAACTACCTTTCTAATTCCTTTTAACATACGATATGTAGCTTAAAAACTCATTCATCAGTTAATATTTACCAAGTGTAGTCATTCTCATTGGAGAATATATTTATATCTAATGATGATTTATGACATAATACTCGCCTATTTCTAGATCTATTTTTGTTGTGCTCATGATTTGAAATCATAGTATGGAAGTAATGATTTTTCATTCACATCCGTTTTTGTATATAACTCTGATACTTATTGTTAGATGATTGATACATTTCTGAAGTTAATTTATATTGTAAATAGTTGGGGCTCTGAAATGCAGAGTGAATAGTAAATGACTTATGAATATTTATGTTCATTTGTGATATAATGATGTCTTCTTAAAAAAAAAGTTTGAGTTTTTATTGCTGGATTTCTCTTAAGTAAACTTAAAACTTCCCAAGCTAAATGTATGCGTATATAGCAACAAAATCATCTTTTTCCTTTTTTATCAAATAGGTGGCCAGCATCGAAATGTTCAACCTTTTAGTGATGAGGATGCATCAATTGAAACAATGAGCCATTGCAGTGGTTATAGTGATCCTTCCAGTTTTGCTGAAGATGGTATGAATTTTAACTATAAACTTCCAATTTTAGATAAAAAATTGTTTTAGGTAAAGGAATTCTTACAGCTAATGTATACTATACTTGTTCTTCTTAAAATTACATTGGTGGTTTCTGTTGCTCCTTAGGACCAGAAGTCCTGGACGAGGAGGGAACTCAGGAAGATTTAGAGTACAAGTTAAAGGGATTAATTGACCTAACCTTGGACAAGAGGTAGGAAATACTAAAAACTCTCCATTCTGGATAATTCTAATCAGCATCTTATAATTTGTGCAGTTTTTGTGATACAGCATTATGTTTTTCTAAAACTTTGTTTACTTTGGAGTAGTTAATGTTTTTTGTTCCTTTAGCCCTTTAATGTGGGTAGTAACTTGACATTAGAATTTAGATCAATTTGAATTAGTCATTATTGTAGCATAATAAGTGTATTTTGTTACAGTTGAAATAGATTTATCAAATTAAAGTTAGTCTTCAGTTAGAGATGATAATTAAACTTTGCATTAAGCTGTTTGTCCACTGATTTTGCTATGGATATGAAAAATATCAAAGCTAGATTGTTTTCTTCATAGTAGCTCTAGAACTTGCTTAAAGGGATGGAATTATAAAGCCCGGAAGATACAAACATGAATTCTAGACTATTGTAGTGTTAAAAATGTAAATTTACTTCAATATATAAGAGAGCATTATACATTAAAACTATGAAATATTAGTCATTTGAAGTTGTGGCTATCACACTAATAAAAATGCTTCTAATATAAGCAGCTTAAAAATCTTATGTGTATTAAGGTAAGTTGTAAATGAAAATTACATTGAAAAATGTTAGGACTTGAAGACAATTTAGATTAAAAAAAAAAGTCTATAGGTAGAAGCTTGCTATGTTTTTAAAAATCATTGTCTAGTGGTACATTCCCAACTAGATCTTTCTTTTGTTTTAAATAGTGTGAAGACAAGGCAGGCAGCTCTTGAAGGTATTAAAAATGCATTGGCTTCAAAAATGCTTTATGAATTTATTCTGGAAAGAAGAATGACTTTAACTGATAGCATTGAACGCTGTCTAAAAAAAGGTAACATCCTTATTTTTGACTAACTGGCACAGAATTAATGATGAATTTGCTACCTTCTTTGCAATAATATTTGTTAATGACATTAGCAATACTAGCTTACTCTTTATGATAGTCAAAGAATATTCCATGCTTGTTTTAACTCAGATTGAGATTTGTTAGAAACTTGTTTTTGTTTATGTAACAAATTGAAACTGGGAAGAATTGGGTTGGATTATCATCCTTAGTTCTATACTAAGAGATGATTGCCACTGTCTGGTTGAATACAGAAGTCTTGAAAGTGTGTGTCAGATGTAAAGATGAAGTATTATTTCAAAAGACATCCTACTTTATTTTCTAAATTTGTAAAAATATTATTATCTAGCTCATTTTCCCTTGCACTTATTTAAAACATCTGTTGTAACTGTAGAAGGCCTCATTTTTGGGATATCCCTTGGAATGTTTGCATTCTAGAACTTTGTAGTAGAAATTCTGGAATTCATATTGTTACAATGATAGAACTTGTAAGGATAAAGAGAGATCATAAAGATTAAGCTTATTGTTACCAGAATTCAGTTTTAGGAACCGCAAAATTAGAGAGAGTAGTATCTGCCAATTCACATCCTGCCAAGTACATTATGAAAGTAATTACCTTCTATCATTATCATTTTATTAACAAAGTACTTCTAGCACTAAAAATGTAGAAAGCACATACTTATTTAAATTGAATGAACTTTTAAGTCCTTATTTGTCTCATTTTGCTTCAGGGTGAAAGTTTTGTCATGAATGGAACCCTTGATTGAATTCACCCTCTCATTTTACAGAATAAGGAAAGACCTTGGGAAAGCCAGACGGCTTTTAAGACTATAAATTTTTAGTGGAATAGTTGATAGCAGAGCCAACTGTATTTGAGATAACATAGTAGCCCCCCCCCATGGTCCTAAGATTGAACTGAGTATGTGTGCCATAGCATCTGGTGTACCCAATGACTTTTTAAAATATACTTTATGTTGAAACTGTGTCCCATAATGGTAGTTGGACTAAGTGACTTTAAGAATTCCATTTAAGCCTGCTTATTATTGTTTTAATTTGTAAGGTAATTTAGTATTACTTTAACCCCTTTTGTGCATATGGTTCTTGAAAATATCATTTTCTTGTGATAGAATGTGTTTTCTATTTTTAATCCCTTATTCATTCAAAAAAATTTTGGAAGGGAAACCCTAAGGATTCCCTTATGGGCTGGGTACATATGAAATGCTTAGGAGATTAATTCAAGGACTGCTTGAACAAGGTTCACTATAAATACCTTAAGGAATGAGAAGGCAAAAATTGACATGAAATACATTATTTCATTGAACCAATGCAGCACTTCCTTAACAGGGGAACTTCTTCATTTTACAGATGAGGAAATCTGTAATTAAGTGAAGGTCATTTGATAGTTAGTGACTTGTCTAGAATTTGAGTGAGGTCTGTTTCATAAGTTCCAGCACGGTGGCCTTATGAGTTTATGCCTTGTGTCAAAGCCTGGAGTATAGGAAGGATTTCATAAATGGTAGATACCATTTTGTATTTGAAAAAATCTGGGAATTATTATCTTAATAAGTTAGTCTATTGAAAATAATTTGTCACAATTGTATCTTGACTTCTGTTGTAGGGAAGAGTGATGAACAGCGGGCAGCTGCAGCGCTTGCATCTGTTCTTTGTATTCAGTTAGGCCCTGGAATTGAAAGTGAAGAGATTTTAAAAACTCTTGGACCCGTCCTAAAGAAAATAATTTGTGATGGGACAGCTAGTATCCAGGCTAGGCAAACCGTAAGTATAAGATTTTTAATAAATTTACAGATCTATCTAGGCATGATGTCCAGATATAAATAATAGGTTTTTATTAGTTTTATTCTCATTTGTCTGTTTCAGTGAACACAAACTCAGTATGATGGTTGTTTTCTTAAATTTTCTGACACTTCAAAGAGTGTCACATATTCCTGCATCTTTGAAATTGAAGATCATATCCAGATAAATAGCATATTGAGTTATTTAGGATGATTGTAAAATAATCTTGATTGACACTTAAAGAAATAATCTGGACACTTTATTGGGTAGTTATTTTTTAAAACTACCAGTGTAATTTTTTTTTTCTTTTTTCTGGTTACTGTGTCCTAAGTAAGTCCTTATGAAAAAGCTGAATTTGGATAGGCATAGGAATCTCTGAAACTCTGGCCTGAAAAATATTTATCTATTTTTAAGTTTGAGAAAGCTTTCATATTCTAATTACTTGATAGTTTTTAATAATTTGGAAATTATTTAAATTTTATGAGATGTCTACTCCTGAGTGCTTATTTTTTAGAAGCAGATTCATTCTAAAAGTTTTCATAGTGGAGTCTTTATAAAAACCAGTTAATATAGATGGTTTTAAAAAAGTAAAAACCAGTAGCAATCTTAATACAAAAGGTCTTTAATAGAGTGGGCTTTTTTAATTGCAAAAGTCCAAGTTTCATCTCTGTCTCTGAATTACAGTTGAAGTTTGAAATGATCTGCTAGGCACCTGTACTGCATATAGCAAGGAAGCAGTGGGGATAGGTAGTTCACCACTTCAAATGCTTCACTCAACATAGAGTGATCCAGTAAGCTAAATCATAGACTGTGGGGCAAGAATGGATTTAAAAATTAGTGCATTCATTGCCCTTCAATTTTATGAATTAATAAAAGAACCAAGAGAAACAATCACTTTCCTAAAGTTGTATTGAGTTTGGTAGCAGAGCATGAACTGAAACCCATTCCCTTGACTCTTGGTCTAATATTCTTTCTTCTTCCCCACTCCATGCATATACTGTGCATAGGACATCATAGAGTCAAGTAGTTGAGAAAATTTTCATACTGAATTACAAAAGCACATGTAGAATTAATAAGAAAACCAAACACTAATGTCTGTGTATTTTTTTTCTTTTTAGTGTGCAACTTGCTTTGGTGTTTGCTGTTTTATTGCCACAGATGATATTACTGTAAGTAGAAAACTTCCACTCCAGTTATATATGATTATTTCTAATTTATAATGGTTATCTTACATCATATTCTTATTCATTAGGAGCTGTATTCAACTCTGGAATGTTTGGAAAGTATCTTCACCAAGTCCTATCTCAAAGAGAATGATACTAATGTTATTTGCAGCACCCCAAATACAGTGCTTCATATCAGCTCACTTCTCGCATGGACATTGTTACTGACCATATGCCCAATCAATGAAGTAAAGAAAAAGCTGGAGATGTATGTATTTTTAGTTTCATATTTTGTAAAAACAATTAGTCGACATACCTGGTCGCATTCACATAGTAATGACTAACTATTTTTTAGGCATTTCCATAAACTTCCAAGCCTCCTTTCTTGTGATGATGTAAACATGAGAATAGCTGCTGGCGAATCTTTGGCACTTCTTTTTGAATTGGCCAGAGGAATGGAGAGTGTAAGTACCTAATTGGCAGAGGAAAAAGCTTGTGCCACAAGGATTGTTATTCCAACATTACCATCACAATTAAGAACTGGATAATAAGTTTACAGGATGGCTCATTGAAAACCTGGTGATTGCCCTGCTTCTTGGCACTAATGATATAATACTTTGATAATATAATATCAACCAATAGAGGTTGGTAGAGCAATATTTAAGTGTAGTTCATTATACTTAATTTTTAGTACCTAGTGAACTAAAGTTTAAGAGGATGATCTATTCACAGAGAAAGTTGTATAATCTTAATGGAGCTGTTTGGATTTCTCCGATACCTCACATATTAAGGTAACTCAAGCATATGATGCTTTATAATAAATACCAGACAAATGGGTGAAGTGTTAAGTTAACAGAGTTCAATCATTGTCATTTAACATTGCCTTTTTAGAGTGGTGCATTTGCTTTCCCCATCTACTTTCTACTCACAAATGTTAGTTACCATGGCTTGGCTGTCAGAGGTATTTGAGTTTGTTTTAAGTTGATCCACTGTCCCAATTTGCTTGGTATCTTTTTGGACTTAGCACTTAAAGTCCAGTGTTCAGGAAACCCCTTGTCTCAGGTAAACTGGACTCTAGTTTTTAATCTCTAGTTTAAGGATTGCTGAAAGAAAGGAATGCATTAGATCTTAACCACTGGAACAGGAATTTGTTCTTAGATATGTGGTTAGATAATGTGATGATATTAAAAGTACTAGAACAGCTGAGTGCAGTTGCACACGCCTATAATCCCAGTGACTGAGACTGAGGGAAGATCACAGGTTTGAAGTCAGCCTTAGCAAGACCATATCTTAAAATAAAAAAATAAATGCACTGGGGATGAAACTCACTGGAGAATGTCCCTGAGTTCAGTATGAAGTACCACATAAAAAGTAACAAAATAGAGGACCAGCTTTTACTGCCTGTACACCAAGTCCATAGATATTTATTGTCACAAGGATAATAAACATAAGGATGTGGGAAATGGGTAAATAGAAGGTACTATTTCTGACCTTGAGTTTCTTTTACTAGATGCTTTTTAAAATCTGAGGAGTAAGACAATATTTCCAAAATGAATTTTTTTCTGCAATTTTGTAACAGTAAATATTACAAATAGGATTAATGTATTGTTCTGGTTTGTGTGCCATATTTAGTCCTTTGCATTCCATTCCAGGCCTGTATCTTAAAATGTCTGCTGTCTTATAATTTGTGTGTGTGAAATATTTATCTGTAGCCCCCCTTTCTTTGAAGGGGAATGAGAAGTAAGTGAATGATAATGATTCTCCCTATGTAAGAAATTGGGCTCAAATTTAGTGATCAATTTAATTTTATTGAACTGGTTAATGGTTTCTTAATCTCAAAGCACAGAAACCAGATGTCCCAGTTTTTAATCTAGTGTTTCTTTGCTGGCTAGAAATGTTAATTTTTCTTTTTCACTTTTTAAATCTTAAAAGGAAAGTTATAATGAAATTTAAATTATACGTTTAATTTGTTTAAATTTGTGTAAATGTAATATTACCAATTTGTATCTCTTATTCTTTGACTTAATAAGTGTCATAGCCAGGAGAACTCATCCAAACCTGTTTATATGACTTAAATCCTTGTCCAAGGGCAAAAATGAGCTGAGTTACAAATAAAACCAAGTCTGCCATTTGTTTTAAGTATGTAAGAGCTTGTCTAGCATGCACAACATGCACAAGGCCCTGGGTGCAAATCTCCAGCATATCCCCCACCCAAAAAAAGGGGGGATTGATGAAAATACATAGGAAGATTTAAAATAGAATTTGTATAGCTGGGCACAGTGGCACATACCTATAATCCTAGTGACTTAGGAGGCTGAGGCCAGCCTCAGCAACTTAGCAAAACCCTAAGGAACTTCGCCAGACCCTGTCTCCAAATAAAATATAAAAAGGGCTGGCACCCTGGATTCAGTCCCCAGTACCAAAAAGAGTTTGTATAACAGATGAGTCACTTTGAATTGTTCAAAGCTTTTAGGTAGTGTAATTGTTTTTTTTATGGTATTAATATGGAAACCTAGCAGTATGATGAATTCTTTCTGGGAGACCTTAAAAACGTTCTGAAGGTGGTAGAAAAAAAAAGTTGTGAAGTGACTTATAGGTAAGATTTTAAAGAACAAGTTGGTTAGATACTAATAATTGTTTTTCAGAGTTGAAACTGGGAATTAATACTCCTTTGTGAGAACATGCCTGGCTTATTGTTTGTGTAGGAGTGGTCTCTGGAGCCAAGCTGCCTAGGATTATATCTGTCTTCTGCGTTTACTAGTTGTACAGTGTCTGGCAACAACTGCTTATGTCTCCATGTCCTTATCTTTAAAATAGAATAATAGTAATAACCTCATAGAGTTGTTGAGAACACATGATGGGTACGGTGTAAGTGGCAACCTTAATGTGTTGACTGAATTGAATGTTGCTTTCTCCCTCCAGCAGGAGTCTACTAGTGGCCTTTTAGGAACTCTGGGAAACTTAAAATAAGATAGAGGCTATTAGGTGGGCAGAATTACAGATTATTGGGGATGTAATATGCTGGTCTAAAACTGCCTCAGGAAAATATACTGAAGTATGGTATTCAGCATTTTCCTGCCTCAGGAAAATAGTCTCCCTGTTCCATCCCCCACCTGACCTGACAGAGGAGGTGGTACAGTGGGGGAGAGAGGAAAAAGATAAGACCAACAACAAAGATTTCCTAGGGGTAACTGATACCCCTTAGATTCAGAGGAAGCAACTCAACATTCTTACTGTTTCTTACCTTAGTTTATAGGGTAACTGACCTTGGGTAAAAATGTCCCCATACCTTGACAAAGATACTCTGCCTTATTGAGCAAGGATTGAAGGAAAAAAAAAGTCTTTTTTTTTTTTTTTTTTTTTTAAGGGTTGGGCTTCAAACCCAGGGCCAGGCAGGCTAGGCAGGCACTCTGCCATTGCACTGCACCCTAGCCCATGATTTTTATTTCTTAACATTAGGATAGCTCTCTAAGACTGAGCTTACTTCATCTTGCTTAGAATCAGTACTCTGGTGACTTCTATGTAGAAATACTAGTTTGGGGAATGAAATTTGAGACCTTGCATTTAACCCTGACTAAACTCTTCTAGAAGTTTAATTTGGTTTCATTTTATCCTAATTCTACTTAATTTTTGAAATCATTTAATTTTGTTATGCTATTACTTAGGTAACAATCTTCAGCCACCCAGTTTGTTGTACTTATATTAGATTGAACAGGCTATATATGTTATAACATTAAAAAACATTAGGGATTAATGTATGTTTATGTGCTGTTTGTATATTATTAGTATTTCATTTAATCTTTATTAATACCTGTGAAACATGAGTAGTATTAACTGTTTGCATTTTACATAAGAGGAGACCGAGACACAGATGGCTAGTATGAATATGCCCAAGATTGTAAGTGTGGATGCTTGTGATTCAAACAATGCAAAATGGATGCTTTATATGTGATTAAGTTGCTTAATCCAGGTACTTCACAAGTTTTTAGAAAATACAAGTTCTATCTATATAAATTCCTCTAAATCTGGAATTCTGATATAATAGTTAATGCTTCAGAATTTACTGTATTTATTTATTTATTTATTTATTTATTTATTTATTTATTTTTTGCAGTGCTGGACATTGAACCTAGGGCCTTGTGCTTGCAAAGCAAGCACTCTACCAACTGAGCTATATCCCCAGCCCTATTTATCTTATTTAATCCTTACCTGTTGTGTGGGAGGGTAGATATTTCCTTTTTACAGATGATAAAACAGATTCATAATTCTTTTTTTTAATAGATATTTTTTAGTTGTAGGTGGACATAATACCTTTATTTTATTTTTTTTTAATGTGATGCTGAGGATTGAACCCAGGGCCTCGCTTATGCTAGGCGAGCACTCTACCACTGAGCCACAACCCCAACCCCAGATTTGTAATTCTTAAAACAGTATAGTGGGTAGTAAATTTGAAATTCTAGTCCAGGATTTTTGACCTTGCTGTATAATAATGACTGCTTTTTTTCCCCATTATCGATATTGAAGTATTATAGATAGAGCTTGTATCCCTGGAAACCCCACTTTTTACTTGTCCTAGAGTACATAGTTTTATTATTATAGTTGTTCTAAACTTCAGTAAACAGATTTTTGGATGCTGCTTTTGTACTACTTTTTTTTATGAGTTACATATATGTATACATTTATAGTTACATATATATATGTATATATACACACACATAGAGGAAGGGAAAATATAACATTATCTACATATATTTATGTATATATATACACACATGTGTATGTATACATATCTCCAAGCACTTTATGAAGACATTTTTCTAAAATATTATACGTTTCTTTTCCATGTTTTAGTATTTTATTGAACTCAATAGTTTGTCACCTATGGATTTTTTTTTGGTGTGTGCTGGACAATTTTTTGTGTTTGGGGCTGTCTTGTTTTTTATTTATTCATCTTTATAGATTTTTCAAATCTTTCATGCTTCTTTTTTAAAATAATGTTGAAGAACAAGTAGCCAATAAAATGAATAGGAAACAACCAGACCTTTAGATAACACTTGTTTCTTTTAAATTATTGTCATCATAATATAATCAAATTTATTGGAATTTTAAATATAGAGATAAACATACTTTTAATCTGTTTTAATACCTTTATTGCTTTCTTGTTTTTGGTACCGGGGTGCTTCACCACTGTGCCACATCCCCACTAAGTTGCTAGGGCCTTGCTAAATTGCTGAGACAGGTTTGGAACTCAGATTCTCCTGCCTCAGCCTCCCCAGCTACTGGGATTACAGGTGTGCACCACTGTACCAAGCTGTTGCATCTTATTTTAATGCACGTTATCTTTTTAACTTAGACATAGGTTGAATTGGAACATATGAGGAAAACATTTGTTAGAACAGTTAAGTATATACAATTCGAAATATCAATAATAAGAGAAAATGTATGCGCTTAAAAGCAAGAGTAGCCAGGCATGATGGCACACTCCTGTAATCCCAGTGGCTGGGAGGCTGAGGCAGGAGGATCAAGAGTTCAAAGCCAGACTCAGCAACAGTGAGGCACTAAGCAACTCAGTGAGATCCTATCTCTAAGTAAAATACAAAAAATAGGGCCGGGGATGTGGCTACGTGCTTGAGTGCCCCTGAGTTCAATCCCTGGTACAAAAAAAAAAAAAGAAGATTATCATTAATTTCAGTTTATTTTCCACCAGAATAGTCTTTTTCTACTTTAAACATTAAAAGAAATGGATCGCCAGGCACAGTGGCACACACCTGTAATCCCAGTGGCTCAGGAGACTGACAGGAAGATCGAGAGTTCAAAGTCAGCCTCAACACTGGCAACTCAGTGAGACCCTCTCTCTAAATAAAATATAAAATTGGGCTAGGTATGTGGCTCAGTGGCTCAGTGCCCCTGAGTTCAATCCCTAGTACCCCAAAAATAAAAATAAAACATTAAAAGAAATCATATTTACATACTTTTCAAAGATTAGATAATCATATGTACAATTTGAAGAATGTCCAGCATGTGAGCTGCTTCTCCTAATAAATTGATTATTACATGTAATACAAAAAAAATATGTCAAAACAAGTATGAACAAATAGAACTACAGATTGCTCATCTGGTTTCTTGGATGTATCTGCTCTAACTTTGGTTAGCTAAATAAGATTGAATTGTCTAGGTTTTTATTTTTTAATTCTCATTTTTGCAGTACTGGCATTGAATCCAGGGGTGCTCTACCACCAAACTACATCCCCAGCTATTTTTGGTTTTTATTTTGAGACAGGGTGTCACTAAGTATTTGAGACTAGCCTCAAACTTGTGATCCTCCTGCCTCAACCTTCTCAGTTGCTGGGATTAGAGGTGTGTTCCACTGCCACTGCCTGTCTTAAGTTTTTAATGTGGTTCTAAAATGGAATTGGGAAGACTGAGGGTACAACTTAGAGGTAGAGGGCTTGCCTAGTATGTGTGACGCCTTGGGTTTGATCCTCAGTACACCTGCCCCCACCCGTATAAGTGGAGTTAGGAAATAAAAAAGAGAGAGACTTCTAAATGTATAGCAGGTTAACAAGGAAATTCTTAATCAGTTAGGTGATAGCAAATAATGTATCTTCTTGCCTTCAATAATTTAATCACTTGGATTGTATAACTGATGTGAATGCTTTGTTGCTTATTTGAAATATGACAGTGAATTAGAAATTAGGTAGTTTAAAAAGCATTACCATTACCATAGCTTATACCTTTCGAATAAGAATAATTGAATTTCCCCCCAATGAGTGGTTTGGGATTGGGTAGCCAAAGAGTAGGAGCTGTATTAATGTACGAATGTTTCACTGAACTTTTTGAAACCCCAGTAATGTCTTACATTATTGGGAGCACAATAAGTGTTGAATGCATCTGGATATATTTTTGAAGGGAAATGTTAATTGTTTTGTGGTAATTAGCATTTCTGGCTTAAAATTTTTGCATGATAATGTAAATATGTCTGGATGCCAAAATCTTTAAATCTCTTACATTTTTGCATTGCTCTGTACAACTAGATGTTTTTCAAAGATAGGCTGTTCCTTGTTAACTGTAGGAGAGGTTTTGTAAAATTAAAACAAAAACATAACAATTGAAACAAAATTGCTTTCCTTTTCAGGACTTTTTTTATGAAGACATGGAGTCTTTGACACAGATGCTTAGGGCTCTGGCTACAGATGGAAATAAACACCGGGCCAAAGTGGACAAGAGAAAGCAGCGGTCTGTTTTCAGAGACGTCCTGAGGGCAGTGGAGGTAGGCCTCTTAAGTACTTGTAATAATTTGAAATTGGATTATTTCAGGCTAAACTTAACAATTAAGTCTTTTTGTTGGTTGAATTTCTTATTCATTCAAAATTTCCTCATTTCAGACCAAGTAGATTTTTAACATAAGTGAAGAACTTTTTTTTTTTCCTTACAGAGGCAAATTTAATACTGATGTATAAAAGTACTTTATTTTTAGCACTCCTGTAATTGCAGCAACTCCCAAGGCTAAGGCAGGAGAATTGAGAGTTCAAAGCCAGTCTCAGCCACTTAGCGAGGCCCTGTCTATAAAATACACGGTAGGACAGTTTTTTGAGAATAACTGTATTATCAAAAAGTCATTTAACCTGATGAATACATGAAAATTTAGAATGGGAATTTAATCTAGGGATGCTGAGTCCCCACTCCAGATATGGTTTTGTTGTGTTCTCTGTGATTCTCATATGTATCCTACTTTCTTCATTTTGATCTACTTTTTATGAAGTACAACTTTGGATATAAAGTAGATCCTCTGGGATCTAAATACTTTGGTTATGGTGACTGTAACTGCATTCTAGTAAGGTCTATTTACTCTGGATTTTATAATCTAAAGACAAAAACAAAACCCTCTAACTAGAGCAGACATCAGTTGCTAAGAATTGAAATTAGTTTTGTAATTAGTGTGGCAATGTTCCTAAATTAAACAAACCATTTTAGAAATAATTATAAACTACTTCTATATTTAGAAATTTTGAGTGTGATAGTATAACCTTCAAAGATAGGATGAGGATGCGTCCTAGATTTTCTGGATTAGACTTGCAGATTTCCTGTCTCGATGCATTCCCTGTTAAGTAATAGATTGTAAGGGGTTAACAACACCTATTGACAGGCATCTATCGATAAGCACCTCTGCTTTGGCCAGCTGTAGCACTCAGCACCGATTATTCTGAAATCTCAGTTTATACATCAGCATTATCAAGCCTCTTGTTTATTATCATTCCTCAGCCCTGGTAAAATTGGAAACTACTGTTATCCTCTAGTGATCTACTCTTCCAGGCCTTCCCTATCCTTTCTTCATCTCCGAATTTAAGCCCCTCTGTTCTTCCATAGAGATTCCTGTTCCTCCAGCCTCTGCTTCAATGCACCTACCAAAGAAAAACCTCCTCAGAGCCTTGCTAAGTGTTATGTCTTTTTTTTTTTTTTTTTCCTTCCCATCCATTGGAATCTTCCTTTCTGGAGGATCCTGTTTTTCTTGATGGAAATTTCAGATGAAGGCCGCTCAACTGCCATAGAGGAGAAATATACATCTTGGGTGTGATAGTGGCAGTCATACCATTTCTTTTTATTCAAAACCTTTCTTGAAGCTTATGTATTCTTTAAGTTTGTAAGCATTTACTATTAGGTTCTTTGCCATATGGTTTTCTTACTTCAGTTTCATTGTAACTCTTAAGCAATATAGTTACCTCCTTTTTAGGGAAAAGGGAATAAAGAACAATAAATAGTAAAGCTAAAATTTAAACCCATTGTACTTTGCTCTTTCAGAAGGGCCAAATGCTGCAGAGAAGTCAAGTGTTTTAAATAAATCTGTCAGTTTGATCATTAGTGACCTTAACTTCAGTAGACTGATGGGAAAAAAGCCAGATTGAAGTGAACTAGAAAGTGAATGGGGAGCTGGGTGCAATAGAACATGCCCGTAATTCCAGTAACTTGGGAGGCTGAGAAGGGAGGATTGCAAGCTTGAGGCTACCCTCAGCAAATTAACAAGGCCTTGTCTTAAAATTTAAAAAATAAATAAATTAGAAGAACTGGGATATAGCTCAGTGGTTTAATCCCCAGTACTGGGGGTTGGGGGTAAGAAAAGAAAATGGGAGTGAATAAGCAGAGATGGTGTATCCCAGCAGTTCTTTTAAAAGGCATGACTATAAGTGGGAAGAGGAAGAGATAGCTGTAGTGCTGAATTGTAGAGAGTTTGTTGTAGAGAAAATTTGAAAATATAAGGGAAAGATTGGGATTCACCTTGAATTAGGGAGCAAAGGTGGGGTCTTACATTTAGAATAGAGGGAGGAATAGGTAAGGATGAGTTCATAGAGGTTGGGTAGATGCGAAATAAGAGTTCTTCCCTGGTGTGTCAGTGTTTTCTGAAACGAGGTTGAACTAATAAGATGTGACTATTTTTTTTAGCTGTTGGTAAACCCCAGGTGACCACTCAGTGTGTGCCTTACAGACATGCTTTCTCTTGTCCTTCTAATAACTTTCACATGGTATAGGTATAGATAGCCTCTTTTTGAAGGCAAAGGAGCAGATTCAAGGAGGTTAAATCAGAAATTGCCAAGGCAGTGAGTGTCATGTCCATGTTTAGTATTCATGTTTTTTTCCATTACATTGTATTCTGTGTCTGCTGAGAGAGAAAGGGTCTGGGTAGATGTGGGATGGGCAGTTGCACCTCAAGTTTCATTGCCACCTTTCTCCTTTCCCATGATAGTTGGATGATCTATTTCTCCTTAATCTTAAATATTCACAATTCTAAAAAGAATTAAGCAGTCGGTTTTCTTATCAAGTTCTGTTGCCTTTCTGGGTGACATTATCCATCAGGAAAGCCCTATCCTATATTCGTTCCATTGACTTTATTTCCACTTTTCTTGGGCTGTACTCATGGCTCCAAGATAGAAATGGTGTTCTAGTAAAATAGTTCCATTTCTGAAATCTTAACCTCAGGTGCCACCTCTTGTTTTCTTAATAATCCTGGTGTGAGACCTTCTGGCGCCTCCTGGATGTTGGATCTCCTTTTGCTTGGTCTTTCCACTGTAATCTTTACTATTTTTCCTAGATCCCTTCTGCTCATCAGTTCACCCCTTGCCTTGTGCCATTTTTGCCTTTCAGACTACTCACGATCTTCTACTCTTCTCCTGGACCCATTACAAACATTTTATCTTTTTTCTAGTTTCTTTTCTTTCTTTCTTTTTTTTTTTTTTTTGTACCAGATATTGAACCCAGGGATGCTTAACCACTGAGCCATATCCCCAGCCCTTTATTAGATTTTATTCAGAGATACAGGGTTTCATTGAGTTGCCTAAGGCCTTTTTTCCTAGTTTCTTGAATGCTTTCAAAACTTTTAAGTGTGTTCTCTCCAGTGTAGTTTTGTCATTAATATTTATTCTAACTCAGTTGTATCTTTACACAGTGAGACAAATTCTGTGCCCTTACAGAATAGTAATTCTTAGTCTACATTTTAGATACAGAAGTATCGATTGAAAATATTGTTCACTGTATCTCAGCATGTATCTTGTCTGTTTGGAAATTGCATTTATGTAATATCTCTTTGGACTATTTTTAGTGCCTATAATGACTTTGCTCTTTTTTTGGCTAGGAACGGGATTTTCCAACGGAAACTGTTAAATTTGGTCCTGAACGCATGTATATTGATAGCTGGGTCAAGAAACACACCTATGACACCTTCAAGGAGGTTCTTGGATCAGGAATGCAGTACCACTTGCAGGTGAATGAGTGATGCCTTTTACATGTTTGCTTATGAATTAGGGAGCTGCCTTGAATGTAGATCACTTACTTGGCTTTTGAAGTTAATTGATTATCCGAAAGCCTTCATATATTAGAAAAAAGTAAATTTATTTTTGAAATTAATACATCTGTGAAACAATTTTTGTATTGTATAAGTCTGGAATGTTACTGATAACTTTTTATGAAAGCAAATGGCTTCAGTTAAGAACTCTTGGATTCAAGGCATTGGAAAACAATTTGCCCTTTTACTGAGAAATAGAAAATAAGTGACTTAAAGTTGGTATTTGTAGGTTCCACATAACTTCTGTTAATCAGATTTGTTTAGTAGTGGAAAAGAGTTGTGATATTTAATATTGAACCTTATCTCTGTTTCTTTCACATAAGTCAAATGAATTCCTTCGCAATGTATTTGAACTTGGACCCCCAGTGCTGCTCGATGCTGCAACACTTAAAACGATGAAGATTTCTCGTTTCGAAAGGGTAGGTTTTGTTTTTGTTTTTGTTTTTAATAGAATTAAATGCATAATGAAAACTGGAGCTAAAGATTTGATTTTTTTTTTTTTTTTGCGGTGCTGGGGATCGAACCCAGGGCCTTGTGCATGCAAGGCAAGCACTCTACCGACTGAGCTATCTCCCCAGCTCTTGATTTTTTTTTTAAGAATTTGATTCTGTCTGGTGACAGAAGCTATGTCTACTGATATATGTGAAGTTTCAGTTTTTCATAATGTTTCCACATAGCAAAGCTATACTAAAGGTGTGGAAGTTTTATTTCATTTAGTGTGTGTATGGGGAGGTTTAATAAAATTTTTTAACCCGTAATCCTACAACTGTAACACAGAAACGAGTATTTACACATATTTCCTTTGTATAAGATAATAGCTTACTTAATACTAGATTCATTTTACAAATAAGGAAAATTGCTCAGGAGTTTGTAACATTAGATGGTGATTAATGTTATTTTCACTTTTATTTTAAAACCCAGGGCAGTCTACCACTGAGCTACATCCTCAGTCTTTTTTATTTTTCATTTTGAGACAGGGTCTCACTAAGCCCTGCTAAGTTGCCAATGCTGCCCTGGAACTTGGGATCCTCTTGCCTCAGCCTCCTGAGGTTTAAGGCATCTCTGCCACACAAACCCTACCCCCCCCCCCCACTCACTTTCACTTTTAATATTTCAAAAATCTTTAATTATATTTGTTTTCAAAATCACCATGGTATTTATATAATCTAGACTGTTTTAAGTGTAAATTCAGTCCCATTTAAACATTTCCATCAGCTCAAAAGAAAACCTTTTATCCATAGGCAGCCAACCACTCCCTATCTGGCTTTTCCCTCAACCACTGCCAAGCTCGAATGTTTCCTGTCTCTGCATTTACCTGTACTGGATTTTTTCATGTAAATGGAAAGAATGGCTTTTTTCTCTTGACATAATGTTGTCAAGGTTCATCCATGTTGTGGCATGTATCAGAACTTCATGTTAGGTGGTGCATACCTGTAATACCACTAACTTGGGAGGCTGAGGCAGGAAGATCATGAATTCAAAGCCAGCCTCAGCAATTTAGTGAGCCCCTAAGTAATTCAGCGAGACCCTGTCTCAAAATAAAATATAAAAAAAGACTGGGAATGTGGCTTGGTGGTTAAGTGCCCCTGGGTTCAATCCCTGGTACCAAAAAAACAAAACAAAGCAAAAAAAGCTTCATTCATATTTTTGGTTGAAATAATAATCTATTATATGTTATGCCTTGTTTTGCTTATTCATTTATCAGTTTATTTGGACTTTTCCACCTTTCAGCCATTGTCAGAGCTGTTGTAAACATTCACATAGGGCTTTTGTTTTCTTCTTGATATTGGAGGTTATAGAATTAAGAGTGGAATTACTGGGTCATATGGTAATTTTATATTGAACGTTTGAGAAACCACCAGACTGTCTTCTGTTAGCTGCTGCATTATTTTACATTTGTGACAACAGAGTTTAAATGTTCCATTTTCTCCATTCCTCATCAGTGCTTGCTATTATTGTTCATTTAAAATTTTTATTTATAGCCATCTTAGTGTGTACATGAAATGTTTAATATTTTTATTGAACTTTTGTATTTAATCTGTTTTATGGTGATGTGATTGTTAGTTTAAAACTTTGTAGTAAATATTAAGCATTTTGACATACTTTTAAATTATTTCTTCAAGGAAATTTCCTACTTGGAAATGGAGGGTAAATTATGACTTTTTGATGTGTTTTGCCAAATTACTTTCCAGAGTTATCCTGTCATTTTTAATTTCTCCAGTAGTGAATGAACACATGCAGCTGTCACACACAGATTTGACAGCTTTGGGTTTGTAATTTTAAAAATGTTAATTTAATGAGTGTTAAAATGGCACCCCCTTTTCTTATATTAATTGACAACTGGGTAGGACTTCTTATTCACATTAGTCATGATTCATCGTTTTCTTGATCACATTAATTGATGCCCTTGTTTACGTTTTTGGTTGGAATGTACTTAATATTTTACAAAGTTGGTTAATAATTTTCTAAATATGGAGTAGCCATATGTTCTTAATTTTCTTATTCACTCTTCATGTTTGTAAACATTTAAAATATTAATAGAGCCAGATTAGTTCATTTCTTTCCTTTGTGATTTTTGCCCTTTTTTCCCCTATTTTATAAGAATATTTTATTAAGTTTTATTGATCCATGTGTATTTTCCTGTTCTTCATTTCAGCATTTATACAATTCTGCAGCTTTCAAAGCACGAACAAAAGCACGAAGCAAATGTCGAGATAAGAGAACAGATGTTGGAGAATTCTTCTAGATTTCTAGCACTTGCCAAATATTTTCTAATATTTTTCTTTTTTCTTTTAATTTTTAGCTATTTCTAATGTATATGAACTTTAGAGACAGTTTTTATCTTGGGTCAACTTAGGTGACTTTTATAGTAGGGATGGGTTATATTCCTCATAATTTAATGTATAGTATTGTAAATGATGATTTCTGATTATTGAATATTCTCTGTAAATATCATCAGTAAACATGAATAAAGTGTAATGTTTGGTCATACTCTATTTATGAAGAGAGCAAAAGGATGGTATTTCACTTGATTTCATGATGCAAAAAATTAGACAAGGTTTAATTTCTTATACTGTGGTTGTCAAAAATACCGATCATAATGATGTGTACCTACAAGTTCTTTAACTTAATCTCTTAAATGTAAGTTTCTGATACAGTTTTTGGGAGCTAGTTCCTCTGGAAAAGCTGCTGTGTTTTGAATTTTAAATGGAATGTAACTTTTTAATTTTAATTGTCACTGGGATCTACTAAAGGTATTATACCATGAGACTTTACAAAAGCTGCTCTTAAATTAAAGGCCATTCATTTCAGCTGTTGGGAGTTCATGGTGAATTAGCCTATGCCAGAAATAACCTCTGAGAGAGCAGTAACACTATTTTATCTGCTGTATGAAACCTTGTTCTTTTTACTTTGAAATAAAATAAAGATGTTTGCACACTGAAAATGCTTTTTTTATACGAACAAACATTACTTACAGCTTTGAGACACAGAGTTCAAAATTACGCAAGCCAGGTAGGAAGGGAGTGAGACAAAACTTTATTTGTATATTTGAAAATATTACAATGAAAAAAATGCAGCAATGTATAATTGGGATTCAAATTACTAAGAGTCTTATTGCTTGGTTGTCCTTATGATGAGGTGTTTTATTGTATGAAAAGTTGTACACTTTTTGATAATGCATTAAAATTTAATTGTTAAATTTGAGTTAAAATTATATAGCTTAAGCAACACATGCAGTTCAGAATCCATATACCTGATCCTTTGATTTTCTTGCTGTAGAAACGGTAAGGGATGGAAGCATGTACATTTTAGAAAGAAATTTCAAAATCACTTCACATATTTTTTTCCAAATCGTGTCCTTCCCCTCCCCCCCAATAACTCCTAGAAAGTGTGATGTACCTAATAAGAGAAAATCATTGACTGGCTTATGGTGTCACTCATGAAATTCCATCCCTCTGATACAGCACAGTAGGAAGCAGATTGGAATCTAAAACTTGGGTTTGTGGGTAAGGACGTGCGGTCAAGACTCCCAGACTCTGGGAGTTGGGTGAAAGCAGGCTTGTGGCGAGCAGCCTGCAAACTCATTTATTGCAGGAACAGGTATACATTTTATAGGTTTCTTACCCAATCACAATGTGCCATGGGGGATCAGACCACCAGGCTTCTATATGGTTCCCTTGGTAACAGTAGGTCAATTTGGGGCAGTTGTTTGTTTTCCTAGGTAGGAGAAGCAGAACGCTCCTCCCTGAAAGTTTACACATTTGAGACATTCACTGCTGCCAGCCAAGAACTAGGATTTCTCCCAACATTTGTTGTTACTTCTTATATTCCACATAGGCTAGAATAATGGAAGAGACTTCAAGTAGTGTTTACTTCCTACATTTTCTGTTCCATGTTTGTATAATATTTTTAAATATGAGTTTTGGTTAATCTTGATGGTTTGAAAGAATTTGATATGGTTCCTGCCCTATTTTGAGGCTCAAGGATTAATTTTGAATCAACATCTATGACTCAAGTCTGATGGCATTTACTTAATTTCCTGGGAATTTAATCTAGATACCCTGAGATAGTATTTGAAGTAAGCAAGAAGTACTTGAAAATGTCCCCAGATTAAATGATGTGAGAATATTTTCTTCAACAGGTACATGAAATAAGATGAAATAGCATGTCTTGCTGTGCTCCTTTATCAGTGTTCTGGAAATCTAGTCTAAAGCCAGTCTCATCACCCTCACTGATGTATAGTTGAATTCAGATTTTAATGTAATATTTGGATTCACATTTTATCTCTGCCATTTAATAACCAATGTATCCTTTTCTTAAAAAAATTTATTTTTAGACTGCATTTTGATCCATTGTATACAAATGGGGTACATCATTTCATTTCTATGGTTGTGCACGATGTAGATTCATAACATTCATGCACATGTACATAGGGTAATAATGTCTGTCTCATTCCACCATCTTTCATACCCCCGCCCCTCCCCCCTTTCATTTCCCTCTATATAATCCAAAGTTCCTCCATTCTCTCACCCCCCACTCCTGTTATGTATCATCATCCTTTGACAATTAAATATCTTAGTCTTGAACCGGGTGCAATGGCACACGCCTATAGTCCCAGCTACTCGTATTTCCTTCACTTGCTGGTTCTATTGCCATGAAGTCTTGCCACTCATTTTGTAGCTACTTAGAAGTCCTAGAGTCATCTGCTGCTGTAATTTGGATCTTAAATATCTCTTATCAGTCGTGTGTTACAAAGTTTTGGTTTCCAGCCTATGGATTGGGAGGTGGTGGAAATTAGGTTGTTGAGGATTTGTTCTGAAAGGGGATATTGGTACTCTGGCCCCTTTCTCTCTCCCTCTTACTTCCTGGCCTCCATGGGGTGAACAGCTTCCTCTAATATGTGATTTCCACAACAATGTTCTCTCTTGCCACAGTCCTGAAGGGAATGGGGCCAAGTGACTATGTTCTGAAACCTCTGAAATGGAGCCAAAATAAACCTCTCTTTAAAAGTTTCTTTATCTGAGGTATTTTGTTATAGTAATAGAAAGCTGACTAACATGCCTGCCATCATCCTAGTTATGATGACACAACCATTCTCCCTCCCTACATATTGCAGTTTTCTGTTTGGTCAGGAGTGGTTGCGAGTTAGTCATCTCAGTGGCAGCTCCTGCCTGCTGCAAGATATTTATATACTAGAGTATGCCATGACAGAAGTGCTGGAAATATGGTTTCAGCTTACGGTTCGTTAAGCCAAATAAGGACATTAATTTCAGTCTAACAAGAACCTCACCAATTATCAACTCAATCAGGGTGTGGTGATTTTGTTGTTTTAAAGCATAGTTTCAGTTATATATTCATTTATAACCTTCGACATTATGGGGAAAGTCAGTATTTGGAATCAATCTTGCATTGCTTGGCTAAATGAACATTAAACTGGCCACCAGTTTTGTGCTGGGGTTTGTGGGCCTCACGGAAACACTTGGGCGCTGAAGGAAGGCAAGAAAGACCTACAGAATTTGTAGACAGTTTTGTGGTAGTTGCTCCTGAATAATTAGTTGTTTTTTCCTGGTAACCGAGCAAAGCTCACCTTTTTGTAAGTAGTTTGCATGCATATTACTCTGAGACTATGATTCTTGAGTTTGGGATATGGTTGCATGTGCCCTGTGCTTTTAACTTTCAACAGAAATGATTTAAAATCGATATTAAAAATTACTTAATGAATCTGAAGAGGCATTGACTGAAATGGAATTAACAAATTACCATGATTCACTCAATAAAGCTGCTTATTAGCTTTGAATTAAGTCCTGTTGTAAAAATTCCAATTTTGTGGCAAGCAATATCAGTGGGAGTTATTTTTGTGGTTTGATACCCAGGCACCTGGCCTGTGGGGAAGAAAAAAAGCACAAAGCAGTTTTTAATAGACCACTATATTTGTGAAAATATTTGTAGGTAGTGAAAAATTATTACATGCCCAAAACTCAGCTGTTAGCAATGATCTATTCTAGAGGAAACTGAAATTACTTACGTGTTTCAGTGGACGGTATCAATGTTCTTTTAAAAGATGTTGCTTTGGTCAATTTTGGTGAATAAGCAAATTTGCACTCTGGAGTCCAGAAGGAGGATTGAGTTAGTACCATCAGAATTGCTGGTCACACTGGTTCTCCAGCCTTGGTTGTTCCCAGATGCCCTCATTTGGAGATGCCAAAGATAGAAACCCCTGGGTGTCAAACAGCTGTGACTCCTGGTTTTCAAGCCATGTGATCTCGTATCCATTTACTAACTGAATCATTTGCAGACTCCTGGGACCATGGGCTACACCCAACTCAGTTTTCTCTGCTAGTTCTTTGTTTCTATTTGCATGTTGCTCTTCATTAAACAATATATTGAAATAGCATCTGCTTGCATCGTGTCTTCACTCTGAAGAAATTTTCTTTCAGAGTGCTCTTTCGCATAGGTTGTTTTAGATTTTTTGGGAATCACCTTTTAACTAGGTGGCAAGTTCAGTAATTTGTAGACTTAATTAGCTGGACTATTCCTCGTGAGTCAGTTCTGATTTCCAAGCTAATCCTCCGCTCTGTACAAGCCTGATTATGCCTCTGTATGTGATTTAAGCAATAGTAGTTACATTCCTGAAGAGGAAGCTCAGGCTCAAGGATAATAAGTCAAAGATCTAAAAGAAGCATGCATCAGTCACCAAACCTAAAATAGAAACTGTGTTTGTTTGGAGCGATGATCCTATGACATGACATACAAACTTTTTTCCTGGTGAAATATTAGTATTTAGGATAACGAATAAAGAGATGATAAGATATAAAACACTTCTAGGAGAGTTTAGGAAATCTGTGACCTTGCAGTCAGTATTTTTGGTCCTTAATTTTACTGCAAAGATAAGGTTTTATCTCTAATATCCTTTAACTCTATTTGCTGCTACTGCTACTGGGTTTTTATTTTTGTTTTTTTCATTTGATTATCAAATCAAGTTATTCCCTAAGGAATGTTACAGGAATATATTTGGAATTCAGCATCTATTGTGGTTCAGTAGCATCTTATTTAAATTATGTGTTCTTGTTAATTAAATTTTCAGGAAACCAAAAACACTTTTCAGTTTTAATTCTGAAAAAAAGAAGAAAAAATTAAAATTAGTTCACAACTTTTTGGGCTCCCAGTGTTTCTTATCTAGGGTCCCAGGAGCATATTTTCCATAAGTGCCAATAGTTTGTAGGTATTACAGAAAATTGCTGGGTCTTAATATAGTGTAGTTTGAGGTGTTCAGTAAATGGCTGGTAATTTTTTCCAGATCTTCTAAAGATTTACACACTGCCCCCTCCTACTGGATTTTGTTTTCTCCTAACTAATATAATTTTCATTCTGCAACTGGGTATTAAAGGAAAAAAAATTAAATAGTAGCAGGAAGTAAATGGTGTGTTGCCACCTATAGACATAGTAGCAGGAAGTAAATGATGTGTTGCCACCTATAGGCAGCCACAATATTTATTGCACTGACTTTACTGAAGTCTAAATAAATGTCACATGAGCATTTTTCTGTCGACCTACTTCTGTTAGTGTACTCATTAACTGCCTCAAAAGTCTTTTCAAGATATATTTACACCCTAAATAAATATTTTAGGTGTTCCAACTTAAATAACAGAAGTCAAGGGCTTTTAAACCTGGCACTGAATAGGATTGTTCCCTACCCTAGGGAATTTTCAGTCCGTTGGGGAAATCATAGATGGAAGCCAACAAATGCAATAAAGTGCTGTAGATGTGCTCAGCATCCAGTCAGGGCACAAAAGAAAGGTCGGTTCTCTCAGGAGGTTTGTGCTAAGTCTTTTTGTTGTTTTTTAGGGTACTAGGGATTGAACCCAGGGGGCTTTACCACTGAGCCACATTGCCAGTACTTTGCATTTTTTAGTTTGAGACAGGGTCTTGTTGAATTGCTGAGTCTGGCCTGGAACTTGCAGTCCTCCTGTGTCAGATCCTCTGAGTCACTTGGACCATCAAACCCAGATTGAAAGAGGATTAGGGAGGGTTGTAGAAGAGAAAGGTAGCAGGAGGAAGGCCCAGTGATTCTGAACAAGAGCCTGGTTCTAGTTCTGCTAGATTTGGGACATTTACCTGGCTGACCTCTGGTGTCCTCATTTGTGGAAAGGATAGGGGCTGGACTTAAAGCAGATCTAAAATCCTTTCCAGACCAAAAAACCCTCTATCACTATGAGACTGTCTTATGAAAAGAGAACCAAAGATGAGAAAACTTTTCTAGTCGTTGAACTGGAGTCTAGCAGTGTTCCTCTGTACGTCATCTAAGTTTACTAAAATTGTGTCCTAGAAACTCTCAACCAGCTAATGGCTAAAGGATAGATTTGAGGGTAAAGACTCATGCCATATTGAGGGAGAATATAACAATGTTGTATTAAAACCTCATGTAATTTGAAAGTTTTCACAGTAATGTTTTCTTCTTTCAGAATGATTATGGCCACAGGCAGTCTTTATATTTATAGCTAGACTTTCTGCACAAATAATTTAAGGCATCTCACTAAAGTATGAACAATGTCATAAAAGAGGAAAAATTTAAAATCAATTATAAAATAAGAAAACAGATCCAGGGGAAATAAGGTAGAATTGAGAAATCTAAGGAGGAGAAAAGACAATATGCAGATAAGTAGGGTATAAACAGTTGCATAATTTTAAAAACTGGGGGATGGGGGGCACACATTTGACAATGAGCTTCCTGGCCAGCAAAGCAAAAAGAATAATTAGAAAGTTGTCCATCAAAGGGAGTATTTTCCTCTGGATAAGCAAAGTCAGACCCTTACTTCAAAACAGCCTATGTGGGTGGTTCTCTGTATGGCTGTCTAGTTTCCTGTTGGCTCTGGTTCTTGTTGAGCTCCACAGCCCAGCCTCTTGTTTTTAATGTCATGTTTTCTTCCAGGGGCAATGAATCATTCTTTCCAGGACACTGGGTCTCGTGGCGTTTATGAAGATGGAAAGCTTTATGTTGTGGATTCCATAAATGACTTAAACAAACTAAACCTCTATCCTGCCGGATCACAGCATCTGTTCCGTATGTGTGCTCCTGGTGACTTGGTGGCTCTTCCTGGCTTCCAAGCTGCCTATAAATGCCAAAGGCTAAGGTGGATGTGTGGGTGGTGGGGTAGGGGTAGGAGGCATTAGGAATAGCTTGGCAATGGAAATGCTATTTATTATTAGGTAATTTCTGCTTTTGTTCTTTGAATATCCATGGGATTGTGGGCTTTCTTGGCTCCTAAAGAAGATTCGAACTCTTGTCTTTAAATCCTGGAAAAATCCTGTGGTGTTTCTATCCCTGAGAAGGGTGAAGCCTGCAGAACTGGACTCCCAAGGCTTGCTCACACCTCTTGTCTGTTGCAATTCCTCTTCACTAAGGACCACAGCTACCTAGCTACCACAGCTACCTTGATACTGCCCACCTTCCCCTAGGATTTTGTTTGCTAGCGTATTTTTGAGAAAATGCTCAACATATTCACCAGTTATGAAAATATCATTAAAATTCTCTTGGGCAAAAAAATCAACTTCATTTTCTCCTTATGAATTACAAGTTGCCCAATTAAATAGTTAGAAAAGTCGGGGGGGGATGGACAAAATCTGCTGAATACTAAATGTGTATGTTTCTCACTAAATATTATAAATTGTTCTATCAGATCATCTGAGCCCCTTCTTTTCTATCGTAATGCTGACGTTTGAACACTGGTGTGAATTGCCCATTAGCCATGTATTTCTTATGCACTCTCAATTTACTGTCCCAGTTTTATATCTATCATTCCCCTTCTAATTGTTTTTCAGTTTTTTGCTTTTTTCATCATTTTATGGGTTCAGATCTTCACCATTTTTTATTGCAGTGGATCTCAATAAAAGCAGGTGTTTGGGTGTCAATAATGGGGGGATGATATTGGATGTACTTATGGGACATGGGACATAAGCTACCCGTCTATCCATATTCAAGGAGCACAATTTATAGGATCAATTCAAAGAAGGAGAGCATACAAAAAGTAATTCAATGATCTCCTCTACCCCCATTTCCATATGCTTACTCAGTTTAATTTGAGCGCTATTAGGTACCTAGGCCTTAAAAAAGTTACTGGATGCAGACAGTTCAAGGCTTGGGTGAACCAAGCTATTTTATGAGCAGGTTGGATTTTCAGTTCAGCTCAAAACATTGCACAGAACCTTGGTTTCAGAGCATATCCATCTTAAAACCAGTTTTAAGAAACCAAAATATATCAGGGTCACTTTTGTTTAAATGGGTGTAGGCATGCTTGATTATTCCTATAATAAAAGGAATTTCTTGGGAGACACCCCAGAATGTTCAGTTTTCACCCAAGGAAGGTGGCCCACACCCAGCCATGTTTTGCTCCTGGGTTACTGTGGGAGAACTATAGAGCCTCTGTTACTCTTAATCTTTCACTTCTTTGTCCCTCCCCAAAGAACAATCCATGTCCTGCTACTTCAGTACCAACAGAGTCTTAAAACAACTTTCCAAAGAGGCCTGATGATATAGCTTATCCTTGCTCATCCTTTGAATACCAATACAGAGAAAGGTAAACAATTCCAAAAATTGCACCCGTCCAAAGACATTCCAAATACATAAGTCACTTTCTAGGACTGTCAGAAGGAAAATGGGTGTATTCATTACTCATGTCTCTAACAATAGGCTGCTGTTCCTTTCTGCTGACAAGTTGCGTGCTGAGGAGTTTTTGTCGTTGCTCTTTTTGTTTGTTTCCTATTAGCTCTAGAAGAGAAAACCCCAGACCTTGGCACACGCTCAGGAAATGGGAGGCGGAGTCTGTTCTTTATGGGGCTGCTAATTGCACTGATTGTCAGCTTGGCACTGGTTTTCTTCGTGATATTTCTAATAAGTAAGTACCACCAGCAGGGTTTTCATTACTAAGTGTACATAATTCATAGCTGGTTTTCCTAGCTGGTTGTTTAACTTTGCTCCTGGGATGAGTCAGTGCTTTCTGGTAGTCAAAGCTTCCCTTGGAAAACAAGGGCAGAATGAACACCTCGAGTGAGACCCTTTGCTCAGAGACAAGGTCCCTGGGGCACAAGCCCACTGCACAAGGGCACAGTGCCTGAAGGTCACAAGCATTTATGTTAAATACTTTTATAACATTTTAATTTCTCCCTTGGAAACCCTAGCTCCATCAGGCAACTAGATCAGTTGCCTACCATTAAATTCAGATCTGTAACAGGTAGTCACACTCAGGGTTCAGACCCCCTCTCAGATTTTCTCCTTTGCATATCACCTCAGAAATTAAAGCACCCGAGGTGGTGTTGGGGATGTGGCCACGGCAGATTTTTTCTGGTTGACGCTGTCCAGGCTGGTGTTTGCTCTTGGCCTGGGCCATGCATGCTGCGTTGTTGAGTGGCGTCACCAGCTTTTCCACATCATCTCCCAGCCTAGAGACCCCAACCATCAGTGCTGCCTGGCTCCCTGCCTTGGGTCTGGGAGGGATGCAGTCCACCTGCCATGCTGTCCCCTCCTTCAGCATGTGATCCGTCCCGCAGAGCACCCCAGTTTTCTCACTCAGCTCACCTCTGTGTACTATCATCTGGAATTTTTTGATTCTTTCCCAGACCACTTAAGAATGCAAGGACCCTTAAGGGAGGAGGTTGTTTTGACACTCTTTTGCCTACATCCTCCACCCTGTCATTTTTTCTGCCCTTTTGTGCTTATAGCCTTCGGTGATTCTAAATGAGAAGTGGGGCCTCATCTTTGGAATGTCTCTGAGTTCATTCAGGGGCTGAGGAAGTGGAGGTGGAGGTGATGAGAGGAGAGAGGTGGGCAGAGCGCACCATCCTTGAGTTGCAGCTAACCTGTCTTCTTCCCCAATGACTTCTTCCTCCTTCCAGCCTAAAGGTGTTTAGCCTCAGGGGTTGGAGTTGGGGCTGGAGAGGAGGGGTGATGTTTAATGGCTTCTCTCTCACCCAGCCAGTGCCCTTGTGCCCTTAGAAGCTAACATGTGAATTATCCTACAGCAACTGTGAACTTGCATTTAGCTACCGACTGGGGAAGGGTTGGCCCCTGAAACTGCAGGGCCAGAAAGAACACCTGGCTTACTATTTTGACATGTTATTCCAACATAATGTCCTGCCTGCCACACCTCACAGGGGTAATGGCCCTCTTAAACCAGTAGGGAATTTTGGTTATGTTTCTAAACAAGTGAGCAAACCACAGGAAATTCTCTTTTCTGTGGGGTAAGCGACAAGATTAAGGGAATGATAGTAACAAATGCTATAAAATGGGTGCTTACTCAGTCTGAGGCACTGTGTTATACATTTGATGTATGTTTGCTCAAAACATTCTAAAAACTGTATAGCTAGTGTAGGATCCATTATTATGCTGGAAATGAAGCTTAATATGCCAAGGTCACATAGCTAATAAGTGCCAAATTAGGGCTTAAAAGACTTCCTGACATCAAACATGCTCTTTTTTATCCTCCTATTCTTGTTTAAATAGGATTTTTTTATTTGCCTTGAGCGCTTTTTATTGAGAACAAAGTCATAATAAGTAAAAAACAGGAAGACGATGTGAATAGTGTCTCTTTTATTGGACAATTACTTGGTGCCAGACATGTGATTATCTTAAGACTTTACCTCTCAAGGTGGTGTCAAATATTTTTATTTTACTCATGAAAGATGAAGGCTCAGAGAGATCACCTCTCTGTGTTCATGAGGCTTATAGAGACAGACCTGGGATTTAAATCCTGGCCTGTTTGGCTTTAGAGCTCCTGTGCATTCTACTGCCTGAGTTGAAGTAAGAATAAAATCTTCTTGTAGTTTTCAGATAAACCTTAATCCAGTGTGATATCAGAGTAGGTAGAAGCATCTGTAAATGAACTTGATCTGTCCTTATCTTTAATAGGGAAACCATTTTACTGTCTTGGGATTTGGTGCAAATGTGTATTCTTTTAATTGAAGCAAAATAACATATTCTTTATAACTCTGGCATTGTTACAAAATAATTACAAATATTGTATACTGATTATATTCTTATTAAACCATTCGGCCTTATGTTTGTGTTATAATCTCTGCACTAAAGAGAAATAATGGACAACAAGAATACATTACTATGGATTCGTGTCTGCCCCTGGTAGCCAGAGGAGTCAAGCAGCATATTCTACAGAATGTCAGTTCCATGGGATTTAAAAAAAAAGTGGGGGATCTCTGTGGTCAAATGAGTTTGGGAACTGTTGGCCTAGGTAATATTCAAGGTGTTTCTTTGCTTCCCCTGTATCTCTGAGGAGCAAGTGGGCATATATTTTCATTCCAACTTTCTTATACTCGGAACCCTTTCTCTTCATGGAATTTATTTTGGGGCTGGTGCACTGTAGACCAAAGGTAGGCGAGCATGGTTGTTACTTCCTTCTGGATTTGAGCAGTGTAGGAGGGTTGCAAGAGAAGAAATGATTTCATGTGTCATGGATTTGTTTCAGTCAGACACTTTCGCCAGAAGTGTGTGGCATCTCTGCCTGACTCAGAAGCAAAGCTCAATTAAGACCCTTCTCTCATGTCTTGGACTATGTTTCATCCAATGTGATTTTTTCAGACATGAGGGAGAAGTAAGCACTGGGCAGTCAATTTGCCCCAAAACTGAGGCAAACCTCTAATGGCTAGTTTACCTTCTCTGGTTAGTTCATCAGCCAAGCCCAGCAGCATGTTAATCAACATCATTCAGTCCCAGAAGATAACTTTGAGGAAAACTTGCCTGAAATAGAAATGATAAGGAGTTCAAAGATAAAGCACTGATTCTGTGCAGCATTTTTTGGAAATATTAATTCCGATTAACAGACCTCAAAGGTTTTCATTCCCAGCTTACTATCCTACGGGGTTCTGTTTATTTGGAAAATATTGTACTCTATTCTCAGGAGTGGTCTGAGGGGAATGATTAAACATTCATTATGAGCTGGTAATTCAGAACCAGCAGACATGTCAAAATAGGCTGGAAGCCAGAGAATGTCATTTTCCAAATGATGAGCAAAAGCCCTTTTCTGAGAATGAGCCTGGATATGTGGCAGTATAAAAATCACTTCTGGAGAAATAATCAGGCACATTGGCAATTTACTTTGGTTGCTCACAGCCATATCTTTCTTAGCCAAAATCTGGGTGGAACTGCCAGTGGTGGTCTAGACTGGCACTAAGAGATTGTAAAAATAAACCATTTAATATGCATTTTCAATTTTCTCCAGTTTCTTTCCTGAGTTTCTGGAACTCATGGATATTGGAACAGGGGGCTTGCCAAGAATGCCTCTCAGTGCTGATGAGCCCCAGTGGGACATGCTGGAAACCACTGTAACACAGTCTGTTTTTCATTTTCAAGTTCAAACTGGAAACAAGATGGATGATGTGTCGAGAAGACTAACAGCTGAGGGAAAGGACATAGATGATCTTAAGAAAATCAACAACATGATCATAAAGCGACTCAACCAACTGGACTTGGAGAAGAACTAGAGAACTGATCTTCCAAGAGCAATCTGCTAACACCTGGAGCCCCTCACTTTCCTGGGGTGCACTGGGTCAAGGGCTAAAAAGTGCCCTGCATTTAGGCAATGGATTGATTATCTGATCAGTAAAAACAGCCTGGTCAGGGAGGTGAGCAGCTCCTAGGCAAGTTTGGAGTTAGCTGGAAAGGGGTGCATGGGATCCAGTCTCATTTTCTGGTAGGATGCTTCAGCTTTAATGTGGTTAGGGTGGTTGGCTAGCACGCAGGAGAATCAGCAAAGTACACACAACTTCTCTTTTAAGAGGAGTTTGGTCTAGAACCGGTTCACTGCCAGTGAAAGTTCATGATGCCTCACACACTGGTGCAGATTCCTGTGCAAGCCTAAGAAATTCAGTTACCTATGCCGAAGGGAACCAGGTGATGGCTCTTTTCAACAAAAGACATTCTTCTGCTTAGGTAATTAGACTTTGACTCTATTTCCCCAGGGTCAGTGATGGGCAGGCTTCAGAGCTGGTTGCTGTCTGGTGATTGCTGGTGGCAACATGGGTAGGAGTTATGTGTGTATGGTGGGGTCGGAAATCAACAGAGAAAGCCTAATTGATGTTTCCTGAGTTCCTACTCTGTGCAAATCATGCTACTCCAGAGCCACTCATATTCATGTGGAACTAGGGAGATGTAAAGTTATATAGAATTACATAAGCCATATTTACTTTGTTTCTCATGAAAAAAGAAACCCCTCAGCACTCTGCTCATTAATTTGGAAGAAATCTGATAAATTTGTGGCCTTTGCTAAACTACAGTAGGAAATTGTGTACTTGGAATATTTGGAAACTGTCTTCTTATAGCAAAATAAGGTACATGGTATCTGACATAAGAGAGGGCATGAAATTAATGATTTTTAAAAGCATGAGTCTTAGATAATTTTTATTTAATATAAATACTTTGTGTGAGTCAATTGAAAAATGTATTGCAATTCTGTCATTTTAGGTTGCTGAAAAATTTGTTTACTTACCCATTTTTGCACTCAAAAACATTTGTACTGCGTATGCTCTTTTTCTTAAAATTAATAGGTACCATGCAGAACATTTTTAAAACCTAAAATTTGTATTTCCTAAACAACTCTTATTGACCTGTTGATAGGGTGTGGAAAAAGTCATTTGTTATCAGTTGTGAAACTGTTTTAGGAATCACTGGAGATCTGATACAATAACTCTTAAAAATACTTATACTTCTTGTTTGCTCGTATGCCCTTTTTCCTTTCTGTTTACACAGTGTTCGTATATTATGTTCAGTAATAAATGATCATTTAAAAATGTTTTGCAGCACTAGGGATTGGTCCTGGGGAGTATTCTACCACTGAGCTACATTCCCAGCCCTTTTTATTTTTTAAGATGGGGGTCTCAGTAAATCACTGTGGCTGGCCTCAAACTTGTGTTCCTCCTGCCTTAGCCTCCCAAGTAACTGGGATTATAGGCATGTACCACCATCCCTAACCATAAATGATCCTTATTCCAAAAAATTCATGATTTTAACAAAATGAAGTAGTGGATAAATAATTTTGTCCATCTTTTTGGATCTTTACTGTCCTGCTGGATTGCATGGTGACATCTCTGACCCTCACAGTCTTGGAAACTTCATCACCACTCCTGGTATTTGAAATCACAAATTGACTTCGGCTGAACATCAAGTATTGGGTGGCTACATGTAGTCTTTTTTTTAAGACAATATTTTATTTTTCAAGTCTATGTGCATACCATTTTCAAATCATACAACCAAGTTTACAAGTCACAAAAAAAATAATTTGACTTGGCAAGTTTATAGGCTCTCATTTTCTTACTGAAGTAGAAATTTACTACGAGTTGTTGCTATAGATGAAAATAACTATATATGAGATTTCCTGAGAGTACTCTGATGAAATTTTATTCTATTCATTTTATCTTTTTAAAACAACAATGGAAAGTGACTGCCTCTTATACTGCTATTGTTTACAGAGTGCCCCAAACTGGTTGGAATAGTTTTTCTTCCACTGAATTAATTTTGTCAAGAAGTGATTTTTAGCATTTTTAGAAGTCACATAGACATAACCATATTATAGGTCAGTGTTGAAACATCCCAATCATCTCATCAACTTTCATGATGGAACAACTGTGGCTGGTACATTTCTGGTAGGTGTGATTAGAAGGGCTGTGACCCCTCTGGAAAGTCCTCCTACTACACTCATCTTGTCATAAGCTGTTATGCAATATAGTTCTTTCTCTAAAAAATCACTGGAACAAAGAGTTTCTTCTTTAAACAGTTCTCTTAGATAGGATATGTGAAGTCATTGACTAGTAAAATAACAATAATACTGGGAATTCATAGGCAGTGGTCTAGTCCTAAATTTGCAAGATGGCTATATAATTTGAGCAAATAAAAATTTCTTTGGGTCCTTGTTTGCCTGAGAAAATAAAGGATTGGGCCTTTTCATTTCTAATATCACTTTGTGAATATTAGTGGTCTATCTCCTGGCTGTCTTCCTTTCCTCTTGTCTCTCCTCAGGTAGAAAGATGTAAAAGAGATGTTGGTGAGGAGATTGGACAATAGTTGTTTACAAATGACATTATTCTCACAACATGGGGCAACTTCTTGTAGTACTATGGACGAAATAGTTACCCAGAAGGAAGAGTGAGTGTGAATTCCACATTCTTACTTGGTATCAATGGGAAATATTCCCATGTTTCCATTTGCAATATAGAATGTAATGCATAATATCTTTCCAGTACATGGTTCTTTTAAATGAATTCCTAGTAAAGAAATGAATTCAGTGACTGGTTATGTGGTGTGGTTGTTGCTGGGGTGAGCTTTTTTACCTACACTTCTCCATTGGTACAGAATGAAGCAAAGGTCTGAACTATATATGTAATTTATGCCATGAATCCCATTGTTAGAAGTTAATACTTTTGAATGGACTCCCTTTGTGCTTTGGTGATGAATGGCAATTGCTTTCCTGACTGTCACATGGGAAGCTGTTATCTGATTCCTTCTCTAGATCACTACCAGTGTATTGTGAGTTTCAATAGCATATGGTGATCTCAAAACGACATCATGCAGCTGGACACTTGTACTTCCTCCTTTAGGGGACTGCAGCATCATGGATCAAGAACTACTTCTCCATCTTCCTTTAATGTCTATAAACTTATCCTCTATCCACTGTAGAAGTTGTTAATGCTCTGTGTCCTCCAGTACACATGTTGATCACATGCTCATGGATGAACCCATACCTGACGAAACATTCTACATGTGAAGTTTCTTTACCCACCAGAATATGGTTTCATTGCTTTGTCTTGAGAATCTTCTTAAAAATATCCGAGTGTCCTTTGCTCAGTGTCAATTATTACTTTGACAATTGCTTGAAGTACATGGTCACAACAACCTTAGCCCATGATAGTGATTCAGGTCAAGGAATGACAACACAGAGTCAAGGGGACAGTTTTTGAACTGATTTCTTCAACCCAATCTCACATCAAGATCATCGAACAGAAAGAAGGATGGCTAATAACCTCTGAGCTTTTTATATAATATGTTTTTAAAACTATATGATTATTTTTCCTAGAGACATGCTCATGGTTTGGAACCTCAAAAATTTGTATTCTTCAAAAATTAGTCTTCTTGGTAGGAGAGATATACACCTTCATCTAAATGTGAAGTCCTGAACTGGGAGTAATGAATTTGACAGGAGAGTTAAAGAATAATATATAAGCTGATAAAAGTGGAAGTATTTTCCTATATGGAGGGTATAGTCTCAAGATTTCTTTTCCATTTACTTTTTTTAGAATTTCATATATTTATTTTTTCCATGTTTTTATTAGAGTTTTATAATTATACGTAATGGTGGTATTTGTTGCTACATATTTGCACATGCACACAATATAATAATATATTTGGTCAATAGCATTATCCAATATTTCCCCTTTCCCAGCCTCCTCAGTGTTTTTATTATGAAAGGATGCTGAATTTTGTCAAATAGTTGCTGTATCTATTGAGATGACTCTGTGTTTTTGTCCTTAATTTATTGATTTGCATATGTTAAACCATCCTGGTATCCCTGGGATAAAACCAACTTGCTCGTGATGTAGTCTTTTTAATATGTTGTTGAATATCATTTTCTAATATGTTATTAAGGCTTTTTGTATCCAAGTTCATCAAGGATATCAGTCTCTAATTTTCTTTCCTTGCTGTGTCCTTATCTGGCTTTGGTGTGAGGGTGATATTGGCTTCATAGAATAAATTTGAAAGTGTTCCATCATTTTCTATTTCATGGAACAATTTGAGGAGCATTGGCATTAGTTCTTTAAAAGTCTGGTAGAATTCAGCTGAGAACCTATCATTTCCTGGATTAGAAGACTTTTCATTACTGTTTCTATCTCATTGCTAACTATTTGTCTATACCTTCTTGATTCAATTTTGGCAGGCAATATATGTATAGAAATGTATCCATTTCTTCTAGTTTTTCAATTTTATTGGAGTATAAGTTTGCAATGTGTCCTTAATGATTCTCTGGATTTCTGTAATTCTGTGGTGATTTCTCCTTTTTCTTATCTAATTTTATTAATATGGGTCTTCTGTCCTTTCCTTTTGATTAGTTTGGCTAAAGGTTTATCAATTTTATGTTTATCTTTTCAAAGAACCAACTATTTGTTCCATCAATCCTTTGTATTTTTTTTATTTCTCGGTGTCATTGATTTCAGCTCTCATCTTTATTATTTGCTTTCATTGGTTTTGGAATTGGCTTGTTGTTTTTCACGGGCCATGAAATGCATCATTAGATTGTTTATTTGGGATCATCTTATGTAGGTATGCGTAGCTGTAAACTTTCCTCTTATAACTGCCTTTACAGAGTCCCAGAGTTTCTGGTATATTATAACACTATTCTTATTTGATTCTTAGAAAATTTTAATTTATCCCCTGATTTCTTCTATCATCCATTCATGGAAATGAATTGTTAAATCTCTATACGCTTATTTGTCTTCTTATAGGTTTTTGTCTTGATTTCTAATTTCATTCTATTATGGTCAGATAAGATGCAAGGAACTATATCAAATTTTTTCTATTGGCTAAAAGTTGTTTTGTGGCCTAAAATTGTACTATTTTGGAGAAGGATCCATGAGCACCTGGGAAGAGTAAATTCGGCTGTTTTTGGATGATATTCTATAGATAACTTATTAGTTGTCAAAGCAAAACCAATAAACAGTCATGAAGTAGATATGGCATTAAAGTAAGTGGCAGGTGTAAGCTATGCCATTCACAATATTAATAATTGCAACAACATGAATGGTGGGGGCTGGAGTTATATAAATCAAATAGTTCTAAAAGATGGTAAAAATATATTACACTAAGAAAATATGACAAAGATAAAAGAAAGAATGTTTAGAGTGTGAATAGAGAAAAGCAGAAGAGATATAGCCAATGATGGCTGTAAAGGAGGAGAAAAAATTAATTAAAAAACAAAGTAAGGGAAGAGAAAAAATGAAAGAATTTGGTTATTAGAAAGAAGAAAGGACAGAAAGATAAGCAAAAAAAAAAAAAAATGAAAATAAACAAAGAGGTTTATTTTAACCTCTTAACCCACAGGAGACAAAACAAAGAAAAATAACAATCATTAAAAGATTCTTGCCAGGTGCAGTGGTGCAGGTCTGTAATCCCAGTGACTCAGGAGACTGAGGCAGGAGGATCTCGAGTTCAAAGCCAACCTCAGCAAGAGCGAGGTGCTAAGCAACTTAGTGAGACTGTTTCTAAATATAATACAAAATAGGGCTGGGGATGTGGCTCAGTGGCGAAGTGCTCCTGGGTTCAATCCCCACACCCCCCCAAAATATTCTAAAAATAAGAAAAAAAGAAAATTTGTACACACACTAGCACACACACAAACCAGCACACACACACACACACACACACACACACACACACACACAGGAAAAAAGATTCTTAATGAAAAATGAAAGAGTTGTTTCCACAGATGACAAGGATGGATGGTCACTGAATATGCATGACCACCCTTTTTTCCATTTCTTCTTTGGCTCTGGAGGGTGGGGGAGCAGGAGCAAGCGAGGTTTGAAGGGCTGTGTGTTGTCAAACCCACCCTCTTCTTCTGGCTGGAGTGACCTAAAACAAGCAGGTGGAAATAGCTAGCTTTCCTCTTCCCTCCTCATTAGCGTAAGATGGGATGAATGGGAAGTACTGTCGATTGGAGTTTTATCTAGACACACCAGATCAAGTGCATTCCCAGGGTAGGGTTGCTACAGAGTTATACATGGGGAGTTCCCATGGCTGGGGCTTATTTCTAATCAACCTTTGTGGTTTCTAGGAGCCTTGTTGGGTGGTGTCCTCTCTGGAAAGATTAGATTAACACACCCCAGGACCAGGCAGATACTGATCTCTGCTGGGAGTCTGAATCTCAGGAGCCTCACTCCTGGGGCAGGAGAGCCAGTGTTCCCCAGGTCTCACACACTCCACTGCCCTCAGTATGGCCTTCCCAGCATCAGTCCTTGAGTGTATTCACACACCACCTGTTCAGTTTCCCACCAATTTCAGCAGGTCACGTAAGTGGACAGACTCAAAGGCAAACGGGTTGCATTTCCTTCCAAAGCTCTGACTGGTATCTTTTTTTGATAATGAACTTTATCTGCATGTTCTTCCTGATGTTAGCAGCCATTATGGGAGGATTGCACAAGTACTCTGACCCTGGGTCCAAGGTCATGCACTTTTCCTTCTGCCTTGAGTACTCGGGAAGGGCCATCTTATTTTTTGGTCTTGGCAACTAACTGCAGGGAGCCTTGTGCAGCCCTTACCCCACCACACTCTGATGTATACCTGAAGTTCCTGAGGTGTGGAACTACCTGTCACCAGGAGGCCTCATTGTCCTATGGTGGCCTAAGCTGCAACTTAAAGGGTATAGGGTACTTAATCCCTCAGTATTAGGCCTGGGTCATCTGGCCAATATTCTGTCAGTGGACACAACTCCAAAGCAATTTTTTTTTTTGGGGCAAGAACAAAGCAAACCAGGAGGCTTTAAAGGAACAGAAAACAGTTGCTTTGTTCTTGCTAACAACAGCTTAGGGAAAGGGGAAGAATTAGAATTTTGTTGTGCATGTCATTTGGACTAACTGAGGTCTTGGAATGCACTGTGCAAATGATCATAACCAAATTTTATTGCTTGAAAGAAAAACATGTTTTTTTTTTTTTTGTACCTGGGATTGAACTTGGGGCATTTTACCACTGAGCCACATCCCTAGCCCTTTTTATTTTTATTTTGAGACAGGGTCTCACTAAATTGCTTAGGGCCTCACTAAGTTGCCCAGTCTGGCCTCAAACTTGGGATCCTCCTGCCTCAGCCTCCTGAGTTGTTGGAATTACAGGTATGTGTCATTATGCCTGGTTTAAAAGAATATTTTAAAAGAAACAAACTCTTCTTGAGTCAGAACATATAAAATAATTTTATTCCAGCTTAAAATAATGACTCCATTCATATTCAGTAGAAACAAAAGAAATTAATAGATCATCAGAAAGACTAGTAACCTATCCCATCCGAGAATGAGTTTGCCCAAAAGAAGCTGTGAAAAGCAGAAGGAATCTATGGACTGTGTTATCTTTCCACAGTCAGGAAGTGTATTTTACAAAAAGAAAAAAAAAAAAGGAAAAATGAAAACATTGTTTTTGGAACCTGTGTGACCATTTATTCTTAACTGGTAACGATAAAGACTTCTTAGCAAGTTTTCCCCCCATAGGGAAGACATTACTGAAATGGAATTTTACTTTTTATAAAGATGAAAATGATCTTTAAAAAGCAATGAGAAAACAATTCAGAACAAACATTTGCCATTTAACAAGTAGGTATTAGGCCGTAGACACTTGTGCTGTTCCGGGCAGTGTGGGCTGTGCTGTGCTGCCCTGAACTGGCCACTGCGGAGAACCTAGAAGAGGCACAGGGGTCCCCTCCCCAAGGGGCTCCTGGCTGTGCAAATAGGAGAACTGTAAGAGACCTGTACTGACTGTAACCATGATCTGGAGACAGCAGTTTCTCAGGGCATCCGCCAGAGCCTCATCTGGGAGGTTTCCCCAAACCCTGATTCTTGGACTCTACCCTCAGAGCTCGGACGTAGCAGGCATGGGGTGGGATTTTAAATTCATACCTTTAAAAAACTGCTATGATGAGTCTAGTGCTTGGTTTTCTTGGGACTCTGGACAGAGTGGATTTGGAGTAAACTTGGGTTCAGATTCTGGTAATGCGCATGTGGTCTTGAGCACATTCCCTCACTTCTGACGTGTAGCATTTTCTCTGTAACATGGTGTGGGGACTGTGTTGCTGCTGGTGAGACTCGGGAAACTGATAGAAAGCCCTTCCGCCTCTGAGTTGTGTACATGTCGCTAAAAAATTAAATGAATTTAAATTGTATACTAAGGATGGGGGCCATTTGACCATTTGTAGATATTACTTTTAGTCCCCATGTGACACTAATAATCTCTTGTGAAAAAACCCACTAATTCAGAAGAACATCGCACTCCCTCCCTCACCTATTCTACTTCTCATTTCCATCCCACCCTCTTACCTCCCCTGCCTCAACTGGGTTTGGCTAAGCTCCTGACCTCAACTGTGCTTGGCTAAGCTCCAGTGAAGGGGCTGTCAAACTTTCTGAAGGACAGTTGAAGGTTATTATGACAATGGAGGTGTGATTCAGCACCTGGGACCCCAAAGGCTGAGGGGGCTGAGGAGAGGCCAGACCTAGGTGCTTACCCTACTTACTGTCCCCAGAAAGCCTAGGAAGGTCAAGCCGAGGAGAGTAGTGCTGAGCCAGGACCTGCCCATGTGGGTAGCTACATGTTAGCATCAGCCTCGAGCCCCTCACACCCATTATGTCGGGATTCATCAAGTCTTCAGTTTGAGTGGGAACCTCTTGTCTTGAGTGTTTTCATCAAAAGACATTTTATGGACCCTTTGACAAGAGAAGATGTCCCTGGGGATTGAGAAGAATGAGTAGTGGTCAGATGTCCCTCCTCTTCTATGTGAGAGTTTTGACTAGAAACACCTCTATTCTTTAGAGTTAGTGGTAGAAAAAGTATAAGAAATATCAAAACGTTAAATACTTAATCACCAAAACCAATGATGGTTACATACCAGGAACCAAGACAAAGGATGAACTCAATCCTCAGCACCCAGGGGGCAAAGCAAAGTGTTGAAGTGAGCAGTGGCTGATTTGTTGTGCAGCGTGGGGAATCTCTTAAAAAAGCAAAGAGAATAAAGACCACCTTACATCGAGTTCAGCTTTCTGTCTTTTCATAAAACTTAATTTGGATAAAACCTATATTACCCCTAAATTTTCTTCACCAGAGAAATCAGACTGGACCTATAGGAAATCTTATAATCAGACAGAAAGAAATTCCAGGAAGATTTTGATAGAAAATCCAGGTTCTTTCCTCGTTGCTAATAGAAGTTACAAAGGAGCTTTCATAGTTGTTTCCCTCATCAACTTGATGCATTCTGTTCTTCCTTTGAGCCTAGGAACATCATTTGAACCTTTCAGATTTTGCCTTGTATTTGGGTACTTGTGTTTTGCCCTCTGTGTGACTTTCTCAGTTAGGCATCCCTAGGGCGCAGTGCATTGTTCAATAATGTGAATTTGTTTAATTGAATGAAGCAGGGAAGAGTTCCCAGCCTGCCTGCCATGCCCTCCGATTTGCAATTGGAGTAAAGTGGTCCTCACTGACAGGACAGGAGGGACACCTGGTGGTGGTTGGTTATTTCAAGGGAAGGAGGTCAATCTGAAAGAAAAAAGCAAGAGGTGAGATATCAGAGGGAGGGACAGCAAACAGTTACAGCAGGCAGGATGGCTGAGAGCGGGTTTGGGATATGGTCATCAGGCCGGAAGGCTACACAGCCGGTTGGGGAGACTGTGGACTTTGGAATTGAAGGGCCTGTGTTTGAATCTGGCTCTGCTGCTTACAGGCTGTGTGACATTGGCCCAGGCATCTGTCTTTTCTGATCCTTGATCACCTCATCTGTAGGAAGGAAACAATACCTACCTCACAGGGTTGCTGTGAAGAGCAAACAAAATGAGGCCTAGCCCTTGGTAAGTTCTTGATTAATGAGACTGACTGTTATTTTATTATTTATAGAAAAAAGAGAGTGGGGTTTGAGGCCAAGAAAAGGGTTTCTGCTGATGGTTCTTTTGGTTTTGGGGAATTTCCCTGGAAGGGGTTCCTCTGATCCCACTTTTAGGAAGGTCTGCAAAGGTAATCTTACTTTCCTTTGCAGGGAAGTATCTTCCCAAGAGCTAGAGGAATTTATTAAATCCCAGCATCTTTTTACCATGTAGAAGTGCTTCTCTTATGAAGCTGACTTTAAGGGCAGATGCAAGATTGCCACCCAATGGTGAAACAAGAAAAAAGGCTCAGTTAAGTGTCCAGGTTTGTGAGGAAAGGGTTAGCGGAGGGAGGGCTTCTCTGTGGGCAGATAATAGACTGATCACTGTCTCAGGAGAGCCCTTAGTCCAAAGCAAACTGGGGCAGTTGGTCACCCTACCTTTAGAGAGAATATTGAAGCCACCATGAGGGTTTCTCTGGATTTCCCCTGTCTTTCTACAGCTCTGCCTACACTCTCACCAGAGTTTTCAGTTTTTCTTCAAAATTCAGATCAAGGTGCACTGCCTAAAATCTGCCCTCTAGTCTTGATCTCAACCTCTGATTCCCATCCTGGTGCCATGTTCTAGTTAGTCCACTTGTCTTTTTCCACTAGCTTCTTTTCCTGGTGATACCAATTTAAGCCTCTCCCATCCTGATGGAGCTATCATCCATTATCCTCTCTAGTCACTATCTTTTTTCTTATCCTTTTCCCTGTCTGGAATCTTTAAAATGGTAGGTGACACTCACTGTCTCTCATTGTACACCTCCCATTCATTCCTCAGTCCCTGCTGCAGTCTGGCTCTCACATCACCTGTCAATTGGAATTGTCCTTGCTAAGGTATTTGTTTATCTATTTTCATGAACATTAATTAATTGCATATATTAATGTGATTCACTATGATATTTCCATATATGCATACAGAGTTCTTTGATCATATCTATCTACCCTCTTCCACTCTCATCCCCACTTCCCAGTACCTAGTAACCACTTTTCTCCTTTCGGGTTGACCTTTTCTTTTTCTTTTTTTTTCAAGTTTTCACATATGAAAGAACATGCCATACTTATCTTTCTGTGTCTGACTTATTTTACTTAACATGATGTCCTCCTGTTCTGTTTTGCAGCAAATGACAAGATTTCATTCTTCTTTATAACTGAATACTACTCCATTTGCTACACACACACACACACACACACACACATATATACACACACACCATATTTTCTTTACCCTTTTATCAGTTGATGGTTACTTAGGTTGATTTCATATCTTAGCATTGGGAATAGTGCCACAATAAGCATGGGTATGCAGATATTTCTTTTATATGCCAACTTCCATTTCCTTTGATATATACCAGGAGCAGGATTGCTGGATCAAATGGCAGTATTTTTTTTGCATTACTGGTGATTGAACACAGGGCCTTGTAAATGCTAGGCAAGCATTCTACCACTGAGTTATGCCCCCAGCCCTTTTAATTTTATTTTGAGGCAGGGTTTCACTCAGTTGCCTAGCCTGAACTCCAGCTTAAATGGTGATTTTGTCTTAGCCTCTTGAGTAGATGGGATTATATACCACCATACCCAGACTGGTAGTTCTATTTTTAATTTCTTGAGGAAACGCCATACTGTTTTGTACAGTGGCTATACTAATTTACACTCCTAACAACAGTGTGTAAGAGAGCCTTTCCCTCCATATTCTGGACAGCCACTTTTTTCTTACTTTTTCTAACTGGGGTGGGGTGGTATTTCATTGTAGTTTAGACGTGGGTTTCCCTGATGAACAATGATATTGAGCATTTTTTTCCATATGTTTATTGACCATTTATATTTCTTTTTTTGAAAGGGTCTATTCAGATTGTTTGCCCATTTTAAAATATTGTTGTAGTTTGAGTTTTTTATATTATCTGGATATAAACCCTCAATCAGATGAACTGCTGGCAAATATTTTCTCCCATTCTGTAGACTGTCTCTTTGCTCTGTTCATGGTTTCCTTGTCTGTGCAGGAGCTATTTGGTTCGATGTAATTCCATTTGTTAATTTTTGTTGTTTCATGTGCTTTTTTAGTCCTATCCAGAGAATCATCGCCCAAGTTCATATCTTGTGTTTCCCTTATGTATTTATTTTTATGCTAATAACATGCTGTTTTGTTACTATGGCTCTGTAGTATGTCTCAGAATCAGATATTGGGATGCCTCCACCTTTGCTGCTGTTGTTCAAGATGCTTTTGCCTGTTACAGGTCTTTTGTGCTTCCATGTGAATTTTATAACTGTTTTTCTAGTTCTATCATGAATGTCATTGGTATTTTGATGGGATTGCACTGAATCTGTAGATTACTTTGGGTAGGATGGACATTTTAACAATAGTAATTTTTCCAATTCCTGAATATGGGTGGTCTTTTCACTTTTTGCTATCTTCTTCAATTTCTTTTACCAGTGTTTTATAATTTTCATTGTAGAAGTCTTTTATTTCCTTGAGTTCATTTGCGTCTGTGTGTGTGTGTGTGTGTGTGTGCGCGTGTGCGTGTGTGTGCTGAGAATGGGACTGTTTTTATGATTTCTTTCTCAATGAATTCATTATTGGTGCATAGAAAAGCTGATATTTGTATGTCAATTTTGTATCCTGCTATTTTGCTGAATTTGCCTGTTGGTTCTGATAGTCTTGGTGCAGTCTTTAGATTTATTTCTATGTATGGAGTCATATCATATTATCTGCAAAGAGGGTAATTTGATTTCACCTTTTCCTGGTTTTATGCGTTTTATTTCTTTCTTTTGCATAATTTCTCTGGCTGAAAATTTTTATATTGAGTAAGAGTAGTAAGAGTAGATACATTGTCTCTTTGTTTTTGTTTTTTGCTTCTCAGGACCTGGGATTAAACACAGGGCCTTGTGCCAGAAAACACTCCACCACTGAGTTACATCCTGACACCAAGAGTGGACAACCTTGTCTTGTTCCTGATGTTAAAGTAAATGCTTTCAGTTTTTGCTCCTTCAGGATGATGTTGACCATTCGTTTGTCATATGCTGCCTTTATTTTTTGAGGTTGAACCTTCTATACCTAAACTGTTCAGGGCTTTTGTCATGGAGGAATGCTGAATTTCATCTAAGGTTTGTTTTTGCATCTATTGAGATGATTATATGACTCTAATCTTTCATTTTATTTGTGTGATGTATTACATTTATTGATTTACATATGTTGAACCATCCTTGCATCCCTGGCATGAAACTTACTTGATCATGGTTTGTGATATTTTTGATGTGCTGTTGAATTTGCAAGTTAAGGATTTTTGTATCTAGGTCAATCATGGCTATTGAGCTATAGTTTTCTTTTTTTGTGCTCTTGTTAGCGTTTGATAGCAGGATAATGCTGGCCTCATAGAATGAGTTTGGAAATGTTCCCTCCCTTTCAATTCTGTGCAATAGTTTGACAAGCATTGGTGTTAGTTCTTCTTTAAAAGTTTGGTAAAATGTTGCTGCCCGCAGCAACAATCTCGCGGGAATTTATCAGAGGCGGACTGGGAATGAACTACTTCTATTTCTGGGCTGCTTCCTTGCTTGCTTGCTTGTTTGCTAGTTTATAGAGGAAGAAAGCCTTGCTTACTTTTACTACGCTTTCAGAGAGGCTACGCTTATCAGAGAGGCTACGCTTTCAGAGGAGCTATTTCTTAGAGTTCTGCTGCTTCTTCTTAGAGGTGCATCCTGCATCCTGCATCCTAGAGGTGCTATCTATCAGAGATGCTTCTTAGTGGTGCGTCCTGCGTACTGCATCCTTCAGTCTACGATCTAGAGGTGTGTTCTTAGTCCCGCGTTCTGCGATCTGCGACCCCTGCCCGGGGGAAGAGAATGTCTTATATACACTAAGGCAGCCAATCAGCTTAGGATTAAGTAGCACGGTTGGAGCATGCGCCACGGTACCAATCAAGAAAGAATGAGGAACATCTGTTGACCACTAGTGCAGAAGAGACATCAACCAATCAGGCAAAAGGTCATAAGAGATCACCCGTGTTAACACTAATTATGCGCCACCTCTTGGCCCAACACCAGCCACCATCTTAGAGCTGCCTAAACATGTCTCTGCAGTAAAAGCCATTCAGAAAAAAAAAAAAAAAAAGGTGGAAGACTTTTTATAACCAATTAAATCTCATTTCTTGTCATTGGTTTGTTCACTGTTTTATATCCTTTTGGTCCAATTTTAGTAGGTCATATATGTCCAAAATTTTGTCCATTTCTACTATATTTTCCAGTTTGTTTGCATATAGTTTTTCAAAATAATCCTTAATGATACTTTGTATTTCTATGGTATTAGTTATACTGTCTCCTTTTCTGCCTCTAATTCTATTTGTTTGGGTCTTCTCGTTTTCTTTTGGTTAGCTAAATATTTATCAATTTGGTTATCTTTGCAAAGAACCAATCTTTGTTACATTGATCCTTTGTATTATTTTTTGACTCTACCTCATTTATTTCTGCTCTGATATTTATTTTTTCTCTCTGCTAATATTGTGTTTCCTTGTTCTTGCTTTTCTACGTCCTTGAGACAGGCAGAGTGGCTCATACCTATAATCCCAATTATTCAGGAAGTTGAGGCAGGAGGATCACAAGTTTGAGGCCAGCCTCAGCAACTTAGTGAGAGCCTATTTCAAAATAAAAAATATAAAGGGTCAGGGATGCAGCTCAGTGGTAAACTGCCCCTGGGTTCAATTTCTAGTGCTGAAGAAAAAAGAAAAAGACCTATTCCTCCTAAGTCCTTGAGCTGCATCATTAATTAGTTTGTTTATTTGAAATCTTTCTTTTTTGAGGTACACTTATTGCTATAAACATCTTCCCTCTTAGTACTGTTGTAGCTGTACCCCTACAGGTTTTGGTGTGTAACGTTTCAATTTTCATTTGTTTCAAGAATTTTTAAATTTCCCTTCTTATCCTCTCAATAATCTCCTGTTTGTTCCAAAGTGTAGTTCAGTCTCCATGTATTTGTGCGATTACTTGTTATTGATTTCTTTTTCTTTTTATTTGGATCAGAAAAAGTTATAGACCGATTTCAATTATTCGAAATTTGTCAAGACTTGTTTTGTGGTCTAATATATGATCTGTTCTAGAGAAAGTTCCATGTGCTGATGAAAGTAATGTGTATACTGAAGTTAATTGGATGGAATGGTCTGTGATGTTTGTTAGGTCTATTTCATCTAAGGTGTAGTTCAACTCTGATGCTTCTTTGTTGATATTTTTTGTTTTGGCAATACATCCATTGGTGAGAGTGTGGCATTAAATCCCTCACTATTATTGTATTGGAGCCTATTTCTCCCTTTAGTTCTGAAAGTTTGTTTTATAAAATCAAGTGCTTTAACCTTAGGTGAATATTGATTTGTAAATGTCATATCTTCTTGATAAATCAATCCCTTAATCATCACATAGTGATGTTCTTTGTATCTTACTGTTTTTGTCTTAAAGTTTTTTTGTCAGATATAAATATAGCTATGTCTGCTTGCTTTAGTATTATGTTTGCTTGGAAAAATCATTTTCCATCTTTTCACTCCCAGTCTCTGTGTGTCTTTACTAGGAAGATGATTTTCTTTTTCTTTTCTTTCTTTTTTGTGGTGCTGGGTATTGAACCCAGGGCCTTGTGCATGTGAGACAAGCACTCTACCAGCTGAGCTATATCCCCAGCCTGAGATGATTTTTGTATAGATAGCATATTATTGGGTCTTATGTTTTACTTCATTAGCCAGTGTGTATCTTTTAACTGGAGAATCAAGTCCATCTATATTCCGAGTTATTGAAAGGTATGGATTTATGCCTGTCATTTGTTGATATTCTTTTAGTTTTTTTGAATATTTTTTACTTGTTTCTTCTTCCTTTATTCATCTTTGTGGTTTGATGGCTTATGTATTAATAACATTTGATTGTTTTCCAATTATCATTTGTGGATTTACTCTTCTATGGAGATTTATATTTTCACATGCTGTCATGATGGTATTTATCTTTCTTTAACTTTTAGATGTAGGACTCCCTTAAGCGTCTTTTGTAATGTCAGTCTGGTGGTTATGAGTTCCCTCAGGATTTGCTTATCTTGGAAGGTCTTTATTTTTCCCTTCATTTCTGATAGCCTTGCTTATATAGTACTCTTGGTTGGCAGTTATTTCCTTTCAGCACTTGAAATACACAATTCCATGTCCTCCTGGCCTGTAAAATTTCTGCTGAGAAATCTATTAGTTTGGTGGAGTTGCCCTTAAATGTGATGTTATGTTTTCCTCTTACAGATTTTAAAAGGTTTGTTTTCTTTGTTCTATGCTTTTGATAGGTTGACTATAATACATTGTGGTGAAGATGTTTTCTGGTAATGTTTATTTGGGGTTCTAAAGGTCTCCTGTACCTGGATGTCCTTGTATTTCCCAAGATTAGTGAAGTTTTCTGCTATTTCATTGAATATGTTAACCTTACCTTCCTCCTCTTTGGTTATTTCAATGATGAGGAAGCTTGATCATTTAATGGTATTCCAAAGTTCTTGCATGTTCTCCTCATTCTTTCTTTTTTTTCTGTGTGAATGTGATATTTTAAGCTACCATCTTCAGTTTCTAATATTCTTTCTTCTGTTCAATCTAATCTTTTGTTGAGACTTTCAACTGACTTTTTTTTTTACTGTAAACAAATGGGATACATGTTGTTTCTCTGTTTGTACATGGCGTAAAGGCATACCATTTGTGTAATCATAAATTTACATAGGGTAATGTTGTTTGATTCATTTTTTTCCCTTCCCCCCCACCCCTCCCACCCCTCTTTTCCCTCTATACAGTCCTTCCTTCCTCCATTCTTGCCCCCCTCCCTAACCTTAACTCTAACCTAACACTAACCCCTCCCACCCCCCATTATGTGTCATCATCCACTTATTAGCGATATCATTCGTCCTTTGGTTTTTTGAGATTGGCTTATCTCACTTAGCATGATATTCTCCAATTTCATCCATTTGCCTGCAAATGCCATAATTTTATCATTCTTTATGGCTGAGTAATATTCCGTTGTGTATATATATACCACAGTTTCTTTATCCATTCATCAATTGAAGGACATCTAGGTTGGTTCCACGATCTGGCTATTGTGAACTGAGCAGCTACGAACACTGATGTGGCTGTATCTCTGTAATATGCTGATTTTAAGTCCTTTGGGTATAGGCCAAGGAGTGGGATAGCTGGGTCAAATGGTGGTTCCATTCCAAGTTTTCTAAGGAGTCTCCACACTGCTTTCCAGAGTGGCTGCACTAATTTGCAGCCCCACCAGCAATGTATGAGTGTACCTTTCTCCCCACATCCTCGCCAACACCTGTTGTTGCTTGTACTCTTGATAATCGCCATTCAAATTGGGGTGAGATGGAATCTTAGGGCGGTTTTGATTTGCATTTCTCTTATTACTAGAGCTGTTGAACATTTTTCATATGTTTGTTGATTGCTTGTAGATCTTCTTCTGTGAAGTGTCTGTTCATTTCCTTAGCCCATTTGTCGATTGGATTATTTGCATTCTTGGTGTAGATCAACTGACTTTTTGAGATCTTCTTTTCCAAGTTTTCTGTTTTCAACCCAGAATTCTTTCTTCATTTCCAGTTATAGTAATTTATTGTTCATCAAATATTCATGCACACACTACCTCCAGGTAAAACGTTTGGGAGTAGTTATATAGCATTATTGTAGCAAAAACTGAATACAAGAACACGCCTATAATCCCAATTGTATAAAGGACATACATTTTGTTGTCATAATTATTAACCTTTTTCCGTACTGTTTCTTTGCCTGTGTTCCTTATTTTGGCTAAGAATATTTGCATTAGCATTTGATTAAAAGCCCAAAGGATTAGATTTACTAAATACCAAAGAACATCCCCTTTTTCTTATCTTTATAACTACATCTTTTAGGTTTCTTCTTATCATCTCTCGCCTAGATTGTTGTAGTGATTTTTGTGTCATTTTTTAAAATTGTGAGTCCATTTTTTTCACATGGACAGTACACTGATCTTCCTAATGTACTAATAACACACAGATCAGTTTTTTGTTTAAAGTTTCTCATTCATCTCCAATTGCTGTTCAGATAAATTTAAAACTCATTAGTGTGGCATTAAAAAAAAATCCCTCTTTTTATATAACCCCAATTGATTTTTCTAACTTTACCTATTATTCTATTTTCACTGCATCCTAGCATACATTTTTTTGGTCTTTAGATATACATGACAGTAGAGTGTATTTTAACATATTATACATACATGGAGTACAAATCATTCCAATTAGGGTGCCCTTCTTGTTGTTGTACATAATGTGGAGTTGCACTGGTTGTGTGTTCATGTATGAGCAGAGGAAAGCTTAGCATACATTTTAAATTTTCTTGCTACTCTGTTCTTGCTGTTCTCTCAATATGGCACAGCCCTGGTTTGTTTGAGTAGCTCCTAAGAATGTACTGTAATGGGAACTTTGATCTGTAGGGTGGTGCTATTGGGAGGTACTGGGAGCTTCAGCAGGTGCAGTGGGAGGTCCTTAGGTCATTGTGGGGGGTATGCCCTCAAAAGAGTTTGTGGGACGCCAGGCTCCTTCTGCTCTCTCTGCTCTGGTTGGAGATGTGATTGTTTTGCTCCTACATAGGCTCCCACCCTGATGTGCCACCTTCCACTGCTCTCTCTAGAACTGGGCCAATGTGGGTGTCACGTCTTGGAACCTTCAAAACCGTGGGTCAAATACAGGGTTTTCACTGTAATAACATGAAGGTCACTACTATAATTAGTATTTGGAAAATAATTCATTTTATTCTGCAAAATAGTATTAATTTTTAAAAGTTGATATGATCAATATATCTTCCAGATAGTTGTCCTTCCTTTGTGTATAGCTGTAGCTTATTGAATATTGGCATTTAGAATTTCTAAGATTCTGTATTTTGATGGTATGAAACACCACAGGACATGAAATTCATCCCCAGGTCTTTATTCCCCAGAAACCAGAATTGTCTACTTCACCATATATATTCTAATTGATAATTATTCTTTTTTTCCAAAGAGGTTTCAAATTCATTGACATTGGACTGGGGTTGTGGCTCAGTGTTAGAACACATGCCTGGCATTTGTGAAGCACTGGGTTTGATTCTCAGCATCACATATAAATAAATGAATAAAGTAAAGGTCTATCAATATTTAAAAAATTAAAAAAAAATTAATTGACATTGTCCAGTAGGATAGTGACAAAGTCATTAAATTCTGGAAGTGTGCCAAGAATATTCTGGTCACTGATTAGCTGGTTACCAAAAAGAAAATATGATTCTTATGCACAGCTTCCATAGTAGTAGCTATAAGGTACTCGTAATGGTTTCAGCAGCCATAGGTATCCTAGAAATAGCTTATGACATATTGTTCATACTTTGTCATGTCTTGGTGAAATGTTTTTTCCTCTCTTTACCACCTGAAATGTTTCTATTTATCCTCTAAGATAATTCTGATTTACAATTTTTGACATCACTTCTATTTTCCTGATAGAGCTGGTTGACCACTCTACTTGCTTCTCAGAACACTACAGTAATATCGACCACATTATAGCTTTTATTTTTGTTCATATCTTTATCATGAGTTGCATCTCAGCTACATGGATTTTAAGTAATTGCTTTTTAAATTTCTAGTTCCCAGCACAGTGTCTTCTGTGAAAAAGATCTTGGATAAATACTTGGAGCAATGATGCCTCTTTCCTTCCTCTCCATACACACTCCTTGTCATTTTTGAAGTTTTTTCCTCTGCTTCATAAATCTTCTACAGATTGCCCTGGCATGGAGAGAAATTGTTGTCACTATTGCTATAGTGACAAATATCACTAATTTCCATGTCTATTGCAGATTCCTCCATGTGAAAATGCCCTCCACATGATTGATGTACCATGAGTCTCAGAGAGGCAAGGATACTGCAGAGGGGCTGCAATATCCTCCACAACAAGATCTCAACTCCAAACAGGAAAGAAAATCTTCTGCAGCTTCCACAATCTAAAGTGCACATCAACACATGGGAAATAAAGCCTCCTCATTATCAGTTCTAAACTGTATACATCTTCAAGATTTCCAGAAAAACCAAGGACCATTAAAGGAGAAAAATAAGCAATTTTCCATAAACAATGCTTTACCTGCTCAATACTAAGAATCTTCCCAAGAAAACTGTATCTCCTGTTTATTATAACTACATTTCCATGTCTGAATTTACATAAAGCGAAGTTAATGTCTATGGGAAGTGGAAAATATCTAAGAGCTGCATATTTCAATCCCAAAAGTACATGACTTCTTACAAATACAAGAGAGTATTTGACTCTAAAAACAACTTAAAGCAAATGAGGGGAAATATATGGTCTTTTTATTCACTTCTTAATTAGGATGATTATTACATAAGCAAAAAAGTGTCTGCATATCATGTATGTATTATGTTTATAATGCTGCACTTTTATTCCTTATGGAATGTTAAAGTTCAGATTCAGCAATAAATGACACAAGAGAGAGAGAAGATCCTGGTTGTTCCTGATGAAGTTTTATCTGCCAGGTGTTTGGCCACTTTCTGGGATATGTTTTCTTAGGTGTGAAAACTGTGTGAATTTAGATGTGATAAGAAAACAGATGCCAGTTGCCAGGAGTTTATAGTCTAGTAGTAATAGAATAAATTCATGAAATAAGCAGATATAAATGAAAATTTCCTATAAGAGGATATCTCATTGCTTTAGTGTATCTTTCTGGTGATCAATAATTTAAATAATATAGGGACAAAATTAGACATAATTTAAAAGGGGGGCATGGAATTTGGAGATGCAAATGAGGTCAAATATAATTTCACTAGAATATGAATGTTTTAGTCGGCTTTTGTGTCACTGAAATCAGAATTCCTGCCAAGAACAACTTAGAGGAGGAAAAGTTTATTTGGGGCTCATGATTTCAGAGATCTTAGTTCACAGATGGTCAACTCTATTGCTCTGGGCCCAACGTGAGGCAGCATATCATGAAGATAGGGTCCAGCAGAGGAAAACTGCTCAGCTTATGGCAGGGACAGGAAACAGGGAGTGGGGAAGAAATTTCAGGAAGAACAACCCTTTTGGGCACACCCCCTGTGACCCACCACCAATAGTCACACCCCACCTGCCTCCAGTTAACTGCCCAGTCAGCCTATTCCAACTAGGATGGACTGCTAGGTTATAGCAATCACCATGTAATTATTTTACCTTTGAATACTCCTGCATTAAGGGGAGATTGTGGGGAAAACCTCATATCCAAAACATAGCATTCTGCCCCTGGCATTTAGTGAATCTCCAAAAGTCCTATGGTATTAATAGTTTCAGCATTGACCCAAAGTTCAAGTCTTATTTGAAACTCAGGGAAACTCTCTTCTGTGAGTACCTGTAAAAATCAAAAGTAAGTTATAGGGCTGGGGAGATGATAGCTCAGTCGGTAGAGTGCTTGCCTTGCGAGCACAAGGCCCTGGGTTTGATCCCCAGCACCGCAAAAAAAAAAAAAAAAAAAAAAAAAAGTTATAGGTATCCAATATACAGCAGCACAGAGTAAACATTCTCATTTCAAAAGGGAGGAATGGGGACATAGGAGAGAAGAAAGTGGTCAAAGCAAGACTCAAACCCATGTCCTGTAACTCTGTGTACAGAATCTAGGATACATGGTGTCAAGATGTGTTCTCCCAAGGAGTTGGGCAGCCTTGCCCCTTTGACCTGGATGCTTGTAGCCCACATGAACTCTCTAGCCCAGTTCCTTCCGTGTTTGGTAGCTTTTCTTGTCAAATAGTCATTGCTGAAATCTCTTAATTCCTGGGGTCTCCATTCCAGCTTCATCTTCACTGTCAGAACTTTCTCTATTGCCCTCTTGGGCCATTCATAGGGATTCCAACCCTGCTACACTTTTGCTTGGTTTCCTAGGTCTTCCTTTGAAACCTTAGTGGAAACCTCCGCAATCCCTTAATTCCGGTATCCTGTATTCCTGCAGGACCAGCACCGTGTGGATGATGTCAAGGTTTGCCTCCAGTTTGTGTCAGAGCTGGACCCCCAGGAATCACAGCTACACTGGCTTCCTGCATGACTTGGCATGGTGAAATAACTTCCTAGGCCCCCTTGTGTGACCATGGTGCCCCTGTAATCTCAAAGTAATTTTTTCTTCTAGACCCTTGAACCTGTAGTGGTTGTGATCTTGAAAATTCCTGAGATGCCCTTATGGCCTCTTTCCTATTATCTCTGCATAGTACTTAGCATTTTCTTAGGTACCATAATTTCTTCAAAAAGCACAACTTCCTTGGCCCCAGCCTTACATGAACTTTTCTGACCAGCCTTACATGAACTTTTCTGACCAAATTACAAGTATTTTTTTTTTTGAGGGGAAATGGAACCTTTATTAGCTTCTAGAGCATTTTCCAATATTGACACAAAAAGTAAAATTTAGGGACAAGGAAAACAAAGGCACATAGAAAGATGTATCAGGGCACTCAGAATTAACCATGGATGCCAAGGAGAGGCCTTCTCTTCATATCAAGGGCATGGTAGGCAAGAAAGGCCAATCATTCCACTGAGTTAGACCCAATCACCTGAGCCTAAAGGGAAGAGAAGCAGAGCTGTGACGTCAGGACAGGAGAGTTAGAACCTGCTGGTGTAGAGGGTGACAATCCACTTGGGCATGCAGAAGAAGCTGGGCAAGTAGGAGGCCAGTCAGCCCAGTCTGGAGACATGTGAGAGAACAGAGCTCAAAGAAAAATAGTCTTGGATGGCGCAACCATCCACATCTTGAAGGCCATAGCGTCGAGCAAGGTCACAGGATAGTAGCCCCTTCCCACTCAGACTCAGGATATTGGGGTCTGTTGCCAAAGCCACCACACATTTGCCACTCATTTCTGTGCTTTCTGCTGATGAGAAAACTGGACTGAAATGCTTAAAGAGGGAATCTTCAGGTTGCCCTTCCTTGGCCACATAATCCTTTAGCAGTTGTCTGTACCAACCCTGGCCACAGAGATACATAACTGACCCCATGGCGCTGCAGCTCCTGGGCACAGTCAGCAGCCAGTCTGTCACACGCAGCTTTGCCCACACCATAGGGGACATTGAACATGTACTGCAGACCTCCAGGGAAGGAGATAACCATGATGAATCCTCGCCAGCTGGTACCAACAGCCTTGCCCCATATACTGAGGGCAAGTAGTGGCCTCTGAGACCGACATTGTTCATACCATCCCAAAGGGAGGCTGGGGCTTCCCAGAATGCTTGGTTGGTATTCAGGATGGTCTGGACTCCAGCATCGGCATTGCTGACCAGCACATCCAGGCGCCCATGCTGCTCCTGGTCTACTTGCTCAAACAGGCTTTGCACTTCACTCTCTTGGCTTGAATCACACACCACAGGTGCACACCAGCCTCCAAAGGATTGTGCCTCCTGAGCAGTGGCCCGAAGGGTGTCCATATGCCGGCCAATAATGTAAATCGTGGTACCCGCTTGGCAGAGCTGCAAGGTAATGATGCGGCCAATGCCTGGAGGCACCAGTCACCACACACACTTGGCTCTTCGTGGGTTATGGTAATAACTCACAGGCAAAGGGGGAGAGCTGCAGCCGGTGTTGCCTCTGGGCTCCTCGCTCAGTCTAGTTCTCCAGATCTTTAACATACATAGTTCTAGAACATTGATTCTGAGCACAGTGCGGGACAAGGTTACTTCTTCGGGGTTAGAGTGAGGGAGCTGGGTGATGTCCTGGTACTGATTGGAGTTGGGCGGCCCTGGAGCTGCTGTTCAAGGGTTGCTCCTTTGCATTCCTGCCAATTCTGGGGTAGAACCTAGGGGGCGCGGTCCTGAGCAGGAGTTAGGACCCACCGGTGAAGGCACAAATTTTTAAAATCCTTTAACTCTGTTTTCTGTTCCTGTTTCTCACAGTAAACCTGGCTAAATGCTGCCAGCCGTATCCATGCTACTGACTGAATGCTGTTCTGCCTTGAAATTTCCTCCATCAGATTGGGTCTATTACCTTTAAATTCTGTCTCACACAAAGTCTCAGAACATGGGAAAAATGCAGTCAAGTTCTTTAATAGAATATAGATGTGACCTCTATTCTAATTTCCAATAGAATGTTCATTTCTCTCTGAAACCTTACGAGCACAGTCTACACTCCTATTGCCATTATAATATACTGAGCTCCCATCTGACTTGCCCACCAATCTCTGCTTACAACATTCTATGCTCTTCCAGCGTATATCTCAAAACTTTTCAAACCAAACCATTTCCATAGGCTTCTGAACCACATGGTCAAATGAGTCACAGAAATGGTACCAATTTCTGTTTTAGTCAGCTTTTGCATTTCTCTGACCAAAATACCTGGTGAGAACAACTCAGAGGAGGAAAAATTTATGTAGCGTTCACAGTTTTAGAGATCTCAATTCATAAGATGGCTGACTCCATTGTTCTGCACCCAAGGTGAGGCAGCCCATGTGGGAAAATGGAGAGGAGAAAAGCTGCCCCCCTTATGGCAGCAAGGGGTAAGGAAAAGGACCCATAGGGAAGAGGTACGTTCCAGGAAATGCCCCAGGGGTCTATCTCTTTCAGTCATGGCCCACCTGCCTATGGTTACTGCCCAGTTTACTCCGACTAGGATGGATGAATTAGGCTACAGCTCTCACAGTCTAATCATTTTACCCCTGACATTTTTGCATTAACAAAAGTTTTTGGGGGATACCTCATATCTAAACGGTGACAATGGATATGTTCTACACTAATATCTATCATTTAGCACATAAATATGACTCTTGCTTACCAAGGAGAAAAACAATAGGACTAATAATTTTAAAACAAAAAGAAAAAAGATTGAATTTATTCTAGTAGGAAAATATGGTGTAGTTGGGAAAAGCATTGTTTGTGAGATCAGATTATTCCTATTTTCTTATTTTCTAATAACTTTAGACAAGTTACTAAGCCTCTTTCCTTATTTATAACACGCAATGAAAATGCTACATTTTAGTATTGAAGGGAGCAATATATGAAAAATATAATAGGGTCTGGCATATTGAAGCATTCAATAACTGTCAATTTTTCTGACCAATTAGTTTAAACTCGAGGAACCCAGGAAGCCACAGTCAATAATTTTTTTTATTTGCCTTATTTAAGGTATCTAAATACTTCTGTTTACAGTAAATGAAACATTTTGCTTTTTGGAGGTAAGGGGGGGTCAATTAAATATTAAATGCTACTGGTCTATTTAAATATTTCAGTAGTTCTACTTGGACTTACAAGACAGGTAAGTAAAGTTCAAGGAATGAGGGACATTTTAATTTTCACGGAACTCATTTGTTTCTATGAGTGAGTTGGGAATTGGAGGCACAGAGTTATAAATCGTGTTACCACTAGATGTCAATATTGTTATAAATTGAACTTTAAGTATTGCTATGAACTTGGCCTTATTGTATTTGACTTTCAAGAGTGCAAAATCTTGTACTAAAGATTCCTTCTTTGAAACTTGTAATATCTTTCTACATGCTTACGGGAGGACCAAGAGTCACTCATTAAGAATAAAGCCCTGTTGAACTTCTGCTTCTAACTATCATATTCACCATTCTGTGGCATATCAATTCAGCTTTTGAATAGAGACATTTATGGTATTTTATTTGATAAGTTTATGGGCTATACATATCCTTTTTCAATTTAATTTTTTTCACTTAAGCCATCCAAAACACCCTTACTTTGTTTTATAACTTACTAAAAAGAAAAGTTATTACATGCCAGGCGTGGCAAATTATTTAGCTTGGTTCAATATTTTTGTTATGTCCCTGAAATTGGTTCAGCTCCAGAAAAATAACATGTAACTCTGTGTGCATTTAGGATTGTCAAATTTCAAACAGATTTTCATAATTTCACGCTGTTAAAGATACAATTTTTGACCTATTCACACAAGGTTAAGTGAGGTTCTCTCTGTCATAAAATGAATTGCCTGTACAATATTTGAATTTTAGATTATCTTTCAATTTTTATATACAGGTTTTAAATGCTGAAAGATCCTTGAAAATGAATTTCTCTAATGAAATATTTAATATTGGGAAAAATCAAATTCCAAGTGTAATAAATAATATTTATTAGATAGTGCATTCTTCTCCTTTTGCATATTTTGTAACAATCTGATTTACCAAACTTTATGATAACTTATTAAAGGAACCTTTTTGATATATGTCTTTTTTTTTGCGGTGCTGTGGATTGAACCCAGGGCCTCATGCTTACAAGGCAGGCACTCTACCAGACTGAGCTATCTCCCCAGCCCACGAAAGGAACCTTTTTGGATTAAAATTTAAGTCATGACTCTGAAATACAAGTAAGTTGTTAAAAGATTAGTTGTTTTTTGCAATATCCCTATCTGCAGTATATATAAATAGAAATACTTGCAAAGGTATATAACTAAAATGATATCTTTTAAAACTCATTATTTCAAATTAAGTGATACATTTAAAAAAATACTTTTAATAGACTGGGAATGAGGCTCAGTGGTAAATACAGTGCTTGCCTAACATGCATGAGGCTATGGATTCGATTCCCAGCACTGTAAAAAAGAAAAAAAAAAACTAAATTAAAAAAATATACTTTAATTATAACAATCCATTTGTTTTTCTACCTATAACTTAAGAACATAATAGTTGTAAGGACAAACTCTGGAGTCAAACTGTGTAGCCTTGAATCTTGTATTTACTGCCCTAAATTGCCTAAGTGGTCTACCTTTTGGTTTCCCTATTCTAAATGGAAATGATAATGATCAAAGGTATGTCATAAAATTATTGTAAGCAACAAATCTGCTCATACTATATGTAAAGCACTTAGTTAATAATGTATTATAAAGTTTATAGTAAATATAAACACAAACATATATATACACATGCCATTATTATTATTATGGTTTCATTTGAATAGTATTTATCCAGTTAATTTGTATTTTATAGCATTTATCATTTAAATAAGGGTGAAGAATATATGCATGCTGTGTTTATGTGTTACATCTCAATTATGACAAACAGCAAGGTGTTGCATTAATCTGTTTTCTGTAGCTATAGCTAAGTGCTTAAGATTGGATACTTTATGAAGAAAAGAGGTCTATTGAACTCACAATTTTGGAGGTTGAAAATGTAAGATCCAGTGGCCCCGTCAGTTTTACCGCTGGTGAGGGACCCCTTGGTGCATCACAACATGGTAGATAGCATCATGGTGGGAGCCCATGTGGAAGAAAGATCCATGACAAGATAGGAATTCATACAGTTTTAGGAGCGAAGCTTGATCTTGTGGTAACAACTAGGGCCCTGAAAGAACTACATTTATCCCTTCCGTAAGTGCATCCCAATGACCTGCTTACCTCTCACTAGGTCCCACCTCTTAAGGGTTCTACTGCTTCAACACCACCACCCTGGGGACCAAGCTTACGTGAACCTTTGGAGACCCACTGAAACAACATTCAAACCATAGCAGATGTTAAGAGTGGTTGTCTCTGGATGGTAGGATGATGGTTGCATTTTATTTTCTTCTTTTCAAAATGAGAAGCAAATAATTTCATAATTATACAATTATAATTTATAAATAATGTATACATTTTAGCATGGATTATTTTTATAAGTCTTTCTAGGTGAGTAATTAAAATAGAGTATGTCGACTTTCCTTATATGTACTCTGTGTAACTCGCTTTTATAGGCAATAAATTTGCTAATACCAGAAATTGCCAAGAATACTTTATTAGGTCCAGTGCTTGATCTCAGGAATCTGCTAAGTAAAACATAAGGTAGAATATGGAATAGTTATTAAAACCACAAAATCCTATTGAGCAGGAGACATCTTAGAAAGAGACTTCTGGAAAAATAAAGGGGTTGTTGTCTCTCCTTCTGCAGAGGGTCTGCATTCTCCCTCGAATGTGTAACTGCTTCCTAAATAAATCTCTGTCTCTGGTGCATGCTGAAATTCTTTTACATCACATATGCTAAAGACCCCACTTGTCCCGAGTTGAGGTCCCCCACTCTAAAACTCCTCTGGTGACAGTATTCCTATCTGTAAAAATATAGAATGCAGGCCTTCCTTTCTCTTGAAATGCAAACAATGGATTATCTAGAATTTTGGGTTTTCTTATTACTAAGATAGGTGGTAAGATGGATTGAAGCCTGAATATTGTGAGGATTTTTTCCCAAATTTCCTTCCCCTTCACTAGGAGTCTGTGATCAGTTTAGTGAATTGTACTCAAATAGGAAGACCTGATAAGAAGACTCCATGGTACTCTTGTTAAAATATGTTGGGAACACACTATTTATCATGGCTCAGAGTCCACCCTAGACAAATATGAGTGCTTTGTAAGCCTAATGTCTAAGCAGAGCAAGATATGGATTTGGCATACAGATAAACTTTTAAAACAAAGATTATTAAATAGCAATTTAAAAAAGAAACAGTAATTAAGGTTAAGGTTTGCTTTCACTAACTTCCTTTGTACCATCTTCCTTCGGAGGTACAGAAGGTAGCCTGAATGTACAGTGTATTGATCAAAGAATTATTATTTTTCCTAGGTTTTGGTGAATTCTGGAAAACTACCAGTAGCAATATCACAATTCCAGTTTTCTTAGAAACTGTTGATGCCCCCCATATACTCTCAATATTTATCACTGCAGAGCATTTCTGCCAAACTTCCAATAGTCAGAATCAGCCTCTCCCTGCTCAGGCTTCTCTGGTAGGCGCCACTGCCCATGGCAGTTCAGAAGCCTGGGATTGAAGGCCTTGCAGCAGCAGCCCTCAAGCAACAGCTAAGCAATTGTTTCACACAGTTCCCCAGAGTTCCCCGGGGGCTAAACTTGTTTCCCCAGTAGTTATTTGCACTTTATTGGCTTCCTGCCCGCCTGTCTCACCTCAAAACATTTTTACTTTGGAGAATCACCTCGGGTTTCACTAGAATCCTTGTTTTACATCTGCTTTTTGGAAGCTCACGTTAATGCCAGGGGACTGTATAATGCTGCCCGAAGGCAGAAAGCCTGCTCTCAACTCCTAGCCTGACTCCCAGCCTTGTCAAGGGACTACTCACCCGTGCTGGCTTTGTGCTTCACCTGTAAAATGGTGATAACGTTCTATTCTTAGACATAGCAAGAGGCACCTGAGTCACATTGTTCTTTATAACTACTCACACCTCTTTCTTCTTTTGCAGAGTGTCGACTCTGAGAGCCAGGTGGAAGGGCACATGAATACAGTGGGTAGAGTTTGGGCTTGGGTTTAGCCAAAGGGGTTCAAATTCTAAATAATTCACCTATCATTGTGTGATCTTGGATATTTGCTAAAAATTTCTGAGCCTATATTCTTAGGTTATTGGATGATTACAGGAGATAACATATGTAAACTTCTGGCACAGTCTCTCATAGATGATGATAAAGATAATATGTGTAGCTGAACACAGCGATACGTTCTGAGAAATGCATCGTTAGATGATTTCATTGTGTGGACATCACAGAGTGTACTTGTACAAATCTACTTGGTTTATCCTACTGCACACCTAGGATACAAAGTATATGGCCTAAGGCTCCTAGGGCCATGATGAACAAAACAAGATTTAATCAAACACAAGAGAAAATGGTTCAGAAAGAGACATGGTAAATAACAGAAACACGAGATAGCTGCCAGTGTAACAAGGCGTGCTGTTTAACAGCACAGTGTTTCCTGACCTGTGAGATAGTAACAGAGATGGAATCACTTTGTGATACTACAGAAATATTAATTTCATATCTGTGCACTATTTGGCATATATATATATATAGAACTTAAACAAATATTTTGGTACTGGAGATTGAACCTGTTAGCACAAAAAGACCGGGCAGGATGCAAACCTCATGAATCACCTCAGCTGTTTATTCAGGAATGAAGCTTCACACAGGAACAGGGGATGTAGGGATGAAATGGCATTGGTGGACCCACTTTTCTGGTGGAAAATGAGCCACTGAACAAAGAAAGGGACTGGGTTTATATAGGTTATTTTTGAGTCGTGTTCTAGTGAGCATATCAGTTTGGGTACTCAGGAAACAGATTTATGAGAATTTGAAAATTTGTTTTTTCTAGGCAATATTTTTACTTAGAGAAGAATGGAGGATCTGGGGTCAGCATTCAGTGTTTATCTCTTTCCCTTCAGGGTCCCATTGTACTGTCACTGGGAAAGGATTTATTTGGGGAAGGATCAATGCTTTGACGTCCTCTTTGGGGATTGTTCTGTCATTGGAAAAGGATGCACTGAAGAAGCTATCAATGTATGGCTTTCTTTTTCACTCCTTGCTCAGGTCTCACTGTGTTGGGGTTTTTTTGTTTTCCATATCTAATAAAACCTAGGGGTGCTTTACCACTGAGTTACATCTCCCACCTGTTTTTTTAGAAGTCTTGTTAAGAAAGTCAGCTCCTAAACCGACATGATGGAAGATTTGGGCTTACTTTTTCTTTTAGTAGTCACAGTTCTAGTGCATAAGTTCTTGATCCACTTTGAGTTGAGTTTTGTGCAGGGTGAGAGAGAGGGGTTTAATTTCATTTTGCTCTATATGGATTTCCAGTTTTCCCAGCACCATTTGTTGAAGAGGGTATCTTTTCTCCAATGTATGTTAGTTTTGGCACCTTTGTCTAGTATGAGATAACTGTATTTATGTGGGTTTGTCTCTGTGTCTTCTATTCTGTACCATTTGTCTTTGTGTCTGTTTTGGTGCCAGTATCATGCCATTGTTGTTACTATGTCTCTATTATATAACTTAAGGTCTTGTATTGTGATGTCTCCTGCTTTACTTTTCTTGATAAGGATTTATTTCTTCTGGGTATCTTTTTTTCCAAATGCATTTCACAATTGCCTTTTCTATTTCTATGAAGAATGTCATTGGGATTTTAATAGGAATTGCATTAAATCTGTATAATGCTTTTGGTAGAATGGCCATTTTAACAATGTTAATTCTGCCTACCCAAGAGCATAGGTGATCTTTCATCTTCTAAGGTCTTAGAAGTAGGCAATATTCTCTATGATCGAAACCTCTTGGGAACATATGGAACTATCCTACCACCAGAAACTCTCCTAACATCTTGTGCTGAGGGGCCCCAAAAGTAGCCTCTGCATATTCTGCAACTCAGCAAGCATGCATCCAGGGCATACCCTGCTGCCTTCTAAATGTAAATCTTTATAATTGTTTGTATTAACTGCTCATGAATTGGCTTTCTGGGGATCACTGTTTTTCCTTCCTCAGAAGAGTCAGAAGGGACTTCCACTGGGCATTCCCCAAGGATAATGGTGTCTACTTAAAAAAAAAAAAAAAACAAAAAAAACCAAAACAGCCTTTGAAGTTTCAATTGTTTACTTATTTAATTTGGATGGAATAGAAGGTAAGAGTAGAAGATCTGACTTATCATCCTTTTAGGAAGCTCTGTGGGGACATACATTCTAGCTGCTCCTCTATGAAACACCAGAGTACTTATCTCCAAGTGCTAGCTTTGGAGCCTTTGTCTCATTTCAGGAAACATGAAGCATTCCATATCCATATCCTCTTAACACTTGTGTTCCCCCTAAGGGGTCTCCCACCTCCCCCACCTAGGTGAGAAGCCGCCTCATGACACTTCTCTGTACTTTCAACCCTCTGGTACTGATGGGGAAGGAGATGTGTAACTGTGAGTCAGGATGTATTTAGGAGTTCTTGATGTTTGCATCCTTTAACTGACTTTTTACACATCAAACTCAACAGTGTACAATCACTTTCACAGGCATGACTTCACTCAGTTCTCTCTGGACCATGCAATGAATAGTTAGGTATCATCAACGTCCTCATCATGATTTTATAAACCAGGAAACTGAAATCCTTTATAGGAACTTAATGTTAACAGCCTCTATTCAACATGGTCTTCCAAAACATTCATAATGTACTGTAATACTCAGTTTCACGCACATCCTTTCTCATTTGTAGCCAGGAATAAATCTGAATGGCTAACAGTGAATTCGTATCCCTCATCATGGTTGTAGTCAAACTCAGCTATTCCTTTTTGTTATCATGGCTTTATGAGTTTGGCTTTAGAGGTTTCTATGGTGAGATATGAGGATTGAGGGTGTGACATCTAGCATATGCAGGGAAGATTCCAGTCCCAGGAGTGAACTATCAGATAAGACTCCCCCTTCATAAAAACGGATTCGGCAAATTCCGTTCTCAAATCTCTGTTTAGTTCATCTGGATGGTTGATGGAGCAAAACAACATAGGGTGTCCTGAAATCTCCCCTGAAGGATCCTCTGTGCATTTCCTAATGAGAACATTGAGGGATTATGACACCATTCTGGATTCCAGGGAAATCAGCACTCTCCCAGAAGCCCAAGAAAATTCTAAAACAACAAATGTTTTCAGACTGAAGTTGCGAAATTTGAAATTCTCTTGTTACAAAATGGATGAGAATATTGTCATCTGAGTTTTGATTTAGCTTGTGAAATTTAGATCTTATAACTCTTGAATGGAAATGCTGACAAAAGTTGTGTTTTCTGTTAAGACCCAAAGTTAAAGAGAGGCTACAGTTTCAGATTAAACTAAGAAGAAGCATATAAACAAGAACAATGCTTACTCATTTTGACCACTAAGCTTTTCTAAGGCATCCTTCATAGAAACAAGAGTTCTCTGCATATAGCATTTATTCTCTTAAAGAATACTGTGTGTGTGTGTGTGGGGGGGTAATGATTGGTTGTAGGTCAAACCTATTTCTTAATTTAATTAATTTATTTTTATTGATGCTTAATAATTATATGGACTAATGAGCTTAATGGTGTTGCATGTTCAAAACTTTTTATTAAAAAAATATAGAACAAGGTGGCAACCAGATTAGAAGTAGTTAAAATACAATTGGTTACTTTCCCAGTTGTCTTTGGATCCAAAGACAAAAAATGGAAATTTTAATTTGTGATACAACAAAGTTTTTGTAAGGTTTAGGTAGTTCATGAATAAATATTTTATTTCAGGAGTCTTAGGATGTCAAGTTGTTTGTAACAGTGCTTATTTGTTTAAAGAATCAAGAGTTATATATGTGAGCTTTGTGTTTATGTATACAAAGTGGCATGGACTGAAGCAATCCAAATGTACCTGGTATGCTTATGGCACAATGAAATCAACATCTGAATCTTTATTTTCAGTTTTTTTTTTTTAGACACGCCAATAGATTAAAAGAAAAGAGTTCTCCAAGTAAGAGGCATTCAATACCCTTCTTGAAAATCACAATCTTTGAAAAATTTATAGTTCCAAGTGGTGTGGAAAGTCTTTAACATATTGAAACCTTTTTCTAAAAGGTTGTTAAAAATTCTTGAGGGAAAGAAAACAAAGGACTTTAAATTTCTTCTTCATTTCTGATCATGATTTCATAATTACAACTTTAAATAGAAGAGAGGGGGAAGGCAGAGCTGAAAGCCACGGTCAGTATTATGGAATTGATTGTCCTATCTCCTTTCTAATTTCACTCACTGTGAAAAGTAGTTGAAATAAAGTCAAATAGGGTTTTAATAGCTCTGTTTACATAAGCGAAATTAAGTGGAAAGATGAGACAAGGAATTATATCATTTCTCAAAGGATGTTCTGCATATTCCAGTTCCCTGGAATTTTAATAAGTGATCTATGAAAATAATTATATTCTTTAGAAAAACAAATGCTGCAAAGTCCGGATTGAGAATTGACTCAGGATGTGTGCGTGTAAAGGTTGGAATGCCGCAGGACTTGGTTCTTGGCCTCATCTTTTTCCTATCTGCACACATTCCCTTGGTAATCTCATCTGTTCTCAAGGCTTTAAATGTCGTCTTCATGCCTAAGACTTCCTGAGATACACATCTAAGCCTGGCCTCTCTCCTGAACTTGGATGGTTGGACCCTCATCTATAACAACCTACTCCACACCTCCCTGTGATATCTAGCAGTCCTCTCAAATTTACCATATCCCAAACTTAATCCTTACATCATTCCCAGCCTCTCCTGGTCTTACCTCAGTAAATAGCAACACTGTTCTTCAGTGAATTCAGGCAAAGAGTAAATAAGATGGAGTCATCCTTGTCTCTGTTCCTTATTTCATGAATCCAACTACTTTTCATAGCCTAGTAAATTCTTGCCTGAATTATTGTGGTTCCCTGGACACCCACACCTACCTCAGTCTGTTCTCCACACAATAGCACAGTTGTTTGATCCTTTTAAAATGAAGTTTCTATCATGTCATTCCTCTCCCCAAAATGTGTGATTATCTTAACATCTTAGCCAAAGATCTTCCAGTGTCCTACATGGTCCTTTCTTATCTGATCCTGGTTATTTTTCTGTGCTTATCTTCAACCACTTTCCTCATTTACTCTTCTTCAATCTCTGCGGTCCTGCTACTAGCTGAGACACTTCATGAAGGCAGGGATTTTGTCATGTGTTCGCTATCATGTCCCAGTGCCAAGTAGAGTAGCTGCTGTGTAGTAGATGCTCATTAAATAGTCCTTTGGTGAATTACTTTACTGGAATGATCTGAGAGCTGGATAAAGCCTACATGACATGATTATTGATTCCTATTCTTAGGTATCATGGAGATCAAAATCATCCACTAGCAATGGAAGAGAACTAAAAATGATTTCTAGGTAAGAACCAACTTTGATTTCTAAATTAATATTTCTGTGGAGTAATATGCAACTGTCAGGAAAGTTAAAATTTTAACACTTAAAATTGAAAAGTCATCCTTAAGGTAAGAAATGAAACTTTTAGGGAAAATGCTTGCATTTAAATTTTGTAATTCTAAGTCTTTTCATCAGAGCCGGATGAAGAGCAGCATAACTTTTTAAAAATTATTATTTTAATTCATTGTACACAAAGGGAGTGCAACTTTCATTTCTCTGGCTGGACATGAAGTAGAGTCACACCGACTGTGTAATCATATATGTACTTAATGATATTTGTCTTATTCCATTATCTTTTCTTCCCCCACATCCCCACCCCTCATTTTCCTCTATACAATTCGTCCTTCCTCCATTCTTGCCTCCCTGCCCCCTGTCATGTATCATCATTCACTTATCAGAGAAATCATTCGGCCTTCGGTTTTTGGGGATTGACTTATCTCACTTAGCATGATATTCTCCAACTCCATCCATTTACCTGCAAATGCCATAATTTGAATTCTTTATGACTGAATAATATTCCATTGTGTATATATACACAGTTTCTTTATCCATTCATCAACTGAAGGGCATCTAGGTTGGTTCCACAATCTGGCTATGGTGAATTGAGCAGCAATGAACATTGATGTGGCTGTATCTCTGTAGTATGCTGATTTTAAGTCCTTTGGGTATAGGCCAAGGAGTGGGATAGCTGGGTCAAATGGTGGTTCCATTCCAAGCTTTCTGAGGAATCTCCACACTGCTTTCCAGAGTGACTGTACCAATTTGCAACCCCACCAGCAACGTATGATTGTACTTTTTTACTCACATCCCCACCAACACCTATTGTTGCTTGTATTCTTGATAATAGACATTCTGATTGGGGTGAGATAAAATCTTAGGGTAGCTTTGATTTGCATTTCTCTTATTACTAGAGATGTTGAACATTTTTTCATATATCTATTGATTGCTCGTAGATCTTCTTCTGTGAAGTGTCTGCTCATTTCCTTAGCCCGTTTATTGATTGGGTTATTTGTATTTTTTTATTATTAAAATCTTTTTTATTTTTATAGACTGCATTTTGATTCATTGTACTCAAATGGGGTACAACTTTTCATTTCAATGGTTGCACACAGTGTAGTTTCACACCATTCATGTAATCATACATATACATAGGGTAATACTGTCTGTTTCATTCTACTATCTTTCTGTCCTCCACCCCCTCCCACCCCATTTTCCTCTACACCTTCCAGAGTTCCTTCATTCTTCTCTATCCCCTATCACCCGCCCCTTGTCATATATTGTCATACACTTATCAGAGAAAATATTTGGCCTTTAGTTTTTGGGCTTGGCCTATTTCACTTAGGATGATATTTTCCAACTTCATCCATTTACCAGCAAATGCCATAATTTTATTCTTCTTTATGGCTGAGTAATATTCCATTGTGTATATATACCACAGTTTCTTTATCCATTTGTCAATTGAAGGGCATCTAGGTTGGCTCCACAATCTAGCTACTGTGAATTCAGCTGCTATATTTTTGATATAAAGTTTTTGAGTTCTTTATAAATTCTGGAGATTAGTGCTCTGAGTGTGTGTGGCAAAGATTTTCTCCCACTCTATAGGTTGTCTCTTCACAGTGTTGTTTCCTTTGGTGAAAAAAACCTTTTTGTTTGAATCTATTCAATGTATTGATTCCTGCTTTTATTTCTTATGCTTTTGGAGTCATGTTAAGGAAGTCTGGTCCTAAGCTGACATGATGAAGATTTGGACCTACTTTTTCTTCCAAAAGGTGTAGGGTCTCTGGTGTTATTCTTAGGTCCTTGATCCATTTTGAGTTGAGTTTTGTACAGGGTGAGAGATAGGGGTTCAGTTTCATTTCACTGCCTATGGATTTCCAGTTTTTCCAGCACCATTTGTTGAAGAGGCTATCTTTTCTCCATTGTATGTTTTGTCTAGTATGATATAACTGTATTTATGTGGGTTTGTCTTTGTGTCCTCTATTTTGTACCATTGTCTACCTATTTTGGTGCCAATACCATGCTGTTTTTGTTACTACTGCTCTATAGTATAGTTTAAGGTCTGGTATTTTGATACCTCCTGCTTTGCTCTTCCTGCTAAGGATTTCTTTGGCTATTCTGGGTCTCTTATTTTTCCCAATGAATTTCATGATTGCTTGCTGTATTTCTATGAGGTATGTCATTGGGATTTTAATTGGAATTGCATTGAATCTGTATCGTACTTTTGGTAGTATGACCATTTCGACAATATTAATTTTGCCTATCCAAAAACATGGGAGATCTTTCCATCTTCTAGGTTTTCTTTAATTTCTTTCTTTAGTGTTCAGTAGTTTTTATTGTAGAGGTTTTTCACCTCTTTTGTTAGATTGATTATCAAGTATTTTATTTTTTTTGAGGCTATTGTGAATGGGGTAGTTTTCTTAATTTCTCTTTCAGAGGATTCATCACTTATTAATAGAAATGCATTAGATTTATGAGTATTGATTTTATATTCTGCTATTTTGCTGAATTCATTTATGAGTTCTAGAAGTTTTCTGGTGGAATTTTTTGGCTCCTCTAAATATAGAATCATGTCATCAGCAAATAGTGATAGTTTGAGCTCTTCTTTTCTTATTTGTATTCCTTTAATTTCTTTGATCTGTTTAATTGCTCTGGCTAGTGTTTGAAGGATGATGTTGAATAGAAGTGGTGAAAGAGGGCATCCCTGTCTTGCTCCAGTTTTTAGAGGGAATACTTTCAGTTTTTCTTCATTTAGATTGATATTGGCTATAGGCTTAGCATAGATAGCCCTTATAATATTGAGGTATGTTCCTACTATCCCTATTTTTCCTAGTGTTTTGAGCATGAAGGGGTGCTGGATGTTATCAAATGCTTTTTCTGAATCTGTTTAAATAATATGATTCTTAACTTTAAGTCTGATGTGATGAATTACATGTATTCATTTCCAGATGTTGAACCAACCTTGCATCTCTGGGATAAACCCCACTTGATCATGATGCTCTATCTTTTAAATATATTTTTGTGTGCAATCTACTAAAATTTTGTTAAGAATTTTTGCATTTATGTTCATTAGGGATATTGGTCTGAAGTTTTCTTTCCCTGATGCATCTTTGTCTGGTTTTGGTATCAGGGTGATACTAACTTCTTGGAATGAGTTTGGAAGGGTCCCCTCCTCTTCTATTTCATGGAATAATTTGAGGAGTATTGGAATGAGTTCTTTGAAAGTCTTGTAGAACTCGTCTGAGAATCCATCTGGTCTCAGACTTTTCTTGGTTGATAGGCTTTTGATGACTTCTATTTTGGTGCTTGAAACTTATCTGTTTAAATTGTTTATGTTCTCCAGATTCAGTTTGTGTGGATCATATGTCTCTAGAAACCTGTCAATGTCTTTGAGATTTTCTATTTTGTTGGAGTGTAGATTTTCAAAATAGCTTCTAATTATGGTTTGTATTTTGATAGTGTCTGTCATGATATTTTCTTTTTCATCTCAAATTTTAGTAATTTGAGTTTTCTCTCTCCTCTTCATTTGTGTGGCTAAGGGTTTATCAGTTTTGTTAATTTTTTCAAAGAACCAACTTCTTGTTTTGTGAATTTTTTGAATTGTTTCTTTGTTTCAATTTCATTGATTTCAGCTCTGATTTTAATTATTTCCTATCTTCTACTACTTTTTGTTTTGTTCTGTCTTTTTCTAGGACTTTGAGTTGTAATGTTAGGTCATTTATTTTTCAACTTTTTCTTCTTTTATTGAATGCACTCCATGTAATAAATTTTCCTCTTAGAAATGCTTTCATAGCATCCCAGAGATTTTGATATGTTGTAACATTGTTCTTGTTTACCTCTAAGAATTTTTTAATCTTCTCCCTGATGTCTTCTGTTATCCATGCATAATTCAAAAGCATATTATTTAATCTCCAGGTGTTGGAGTAGTTTATGTTTTTTGTTTTATCATTGATTTCTAATTTCATTCAATTATCATCTGATAGAATACAAGGTATTATCTCTATTTTTTTTGTATCTGCTAAGAGTAACTTTGTGGCATAACATATGATCTGTTTTAGGGAAGGATCCATGTGCTGCTAAGAACAAAGTGTATTTACTCATTGATGGATGGAATATTCTGTACATGTCTGTTAAGTCTAAATTATTGATTGTGTTATTGAGTTCTTTTTTTTTTTTTTTCTTTGTTCAATTTTTGTTTGGAAGATCTAGTCAGTGGTGAGAAAGGTGTGTTAAAGTCACCTAGTATTATTGTGTTGTGGTCTATTTGGTTCCTGAAATTGAGAAGAATTTGTTTGACATACATGAATGTGCCATAAATATTAATGATCGTTGTGTCTTGTGAATTTATGCTTCCTTTAAGCATTATGAAATGTCTTTCTTTCTCCCTTCTAACTAACTTTGGCTTGTAGTCTGCTTTATCTGATAGGAGGATGAAAATCCCTGCTTTTTTACTAAGTCCATGTGCATGATATGTTTTTTCCCATCCTTTCGCCTTTAGTCTGTGGGTGTCTTTTTCCATAAGATGAGTCTCTTGAAGGCAGCATATTGTTGGGTCTTTCTTTTTAATACAATCTGCCAGTCTATGTCTTTCAATTGATGAGTTTAGGTCATTAACATTCAGGGTTATTATTGAGATATGACTTGTATTCCCAGTCATTTTGACTTATTTTTTGTTTTTAACTTGATTCAGTTTCTCCTTTAACTGACTTTTTCTTTAAGGTAGTTCCTCCCTTTGCTGATTTACATCATTGTTTTACATCTCTTCCTCATGTAATATTTTGCTGAGAATGTTCTGTAGTGCAGGCTATTTGTAAATTATTTTAACTTTTTTTTTTTATCATGGAAGGATTTTGTTTCATTGTCAAATCTGAAGGTGTTTTGCCGGGTATAAGGTTCATGGTTGGCATCCATTTTCTTTTTTTCAGAGCTCGAAATGTGTTATTCCAGGCCCTTCTAGCTTTTAGGGTTGGGACTGAGAAATCTGCTGATATCTGTATTGGTTTCTCCCTATATGTAATGTGATGCTTTTCTCTTGCCATCTTTAAAATTCTATCTTTGTTTTGTATGTTAGTTATTTTCAGCATAATTGCCTTAGTGGGATTTGTTGTAATTTTGTACATTTGGTGTCCTGTAAGCCTTGATTTTCCATTTCATTCTTCAGATTTGGGAAATTATTTCAATGAATAGACTATTCATTCCTTTGGTTTGTATCTCTGTGCCTTCCTCAATCCCAATAGTCTTTAAATTTGATATTTTCATGATATCCCATAGTTCTTGGAAGTTCTACTAATGATTTCTTACCACCTTTTCTGTTTGGTCAACTTTGTTTTCAAGATTAAATATTTTAGCTTCATTGTCTGAGGTTCTGTCTTCCAAGTGATCTAGTCTGTTGGTTATGCTTTCTATTGAGTTTTTAATTTGGTTTATTATTTTCATTTCGGGGATTTCTGTTTTTTTTTTTTTTTTTTTCAGAGTCTCTCTATGGAAATGATCTTTTGTTTCCTGCATTTAGTGATCATTCATTGCCTGCATTTTCTCTCTTATCTCATTCTTTGCCTCTCAGATCATTTTAATTATGTATATTCTGAACTCCTTTTCTGACACATCTTCTACCATGCTGTCATTGAATTCTATTAATATGGCAGTTTGTTTGGAACACTTTCCTCCCTTATTTTTTCATGTTGTTTGTGTATCTTCCCCTCTAGCAGTGCAGATTGCAGTTTCCCCCTTATTGGTTTATAGTGTCCCTGCAGGTTTCCAATACCTCACCTTAACGTGGGAGATCAATATTAACAGCACACAATACAAACAATATGCATCCTTAAGCCAAATAGTCCCTTTTAAGATATTAAGAATATTGTCTTAATAAACAGAGATGATGAGTTTGATTATTATCTACAGCATAAACAATAAGTTTGCGAAAAAGTCCACAATTTCTAATGGTGGACAAAGAGGATGGGGAGGGTATAGGATGTAGCATTAATGGATAAGAAGTGATTCTGTAGAGGTACTAGGTCATAGGAATATTGAAAGTGGAATCAAAAGAAATTGGTTTTCAGCATGAGAAAAGGGAGAAAGAGTTTCCAAGGAAACAGATAAATGAGAAAAATAGAGAGAGTGAGAAAAATAATAAAAAATAGAAAAGTAGAAATAATAGTAATAAAAAATTCTACAATACAACTATACTAAAGTATTCAAACCTCCTAGTCTTCAGTAGACTGATGCTTGAGAGGTACTTGATAATGCAGAGTCCCAGGAAGGGAGCTGCTCTGACTTAGGATGGTGGCATCCAGATCTGGAATAATCCATGACAGCAGGCAAAGGTGACCTTTCATGTTGGAAGATGGGGAGATGGTGCTTGGCTTGGAGACAGTGGCTGGGCCTGGGTGGCACCAGAGACTGTGGGAGGTGGCTGTGGTTCTGGGTTGCTGTGCAGCCCTGGATTTACTGTGGGTGGTGCAGCATAACTTTTAAGACTCACTGAGAACATTAATGATTAACTGCTTAAAGCAGCATTCAGTAATGGCCTACTTTAACACAAAACTCTGATTTCTAATTATATCCTTGCAGACAATTGATAATGGTCATGCCAAAAACATCTGGTTATAGTTCTTCTTGTGTATTGTTTGTGAATTATGAATTGCAAAGTATCTTTCAGAACAATGTTAAATTACATTATAGCTGAATTTTAAGAAAAATCACCAAGAATTTACAGAAGCCAACATAATTTAAAAATGTTTACAATAGAATAAGGACTTTGCCTCATCAAAGTACGATTTTCAGAAAGTTAAAAAATACTTTCCTTCATGTATATTATTAGTTAAAAATGAACTCTTTTAAAGCATATCTATTAAATCACTAGAATGAACATATTGCAAAGATTTACTAACTCTCTAGTGAAGGAATCAAGAAGATGGTAAAGCTGGTTCAAAGATTATTTTGAAATTGGTGTGTTTAAACATATGTTTAAAAAAGTCTTAATAAGATTCCTACATTACTCACAAAACTGCATATTTTTAAGGATAATAAAATCATAAGCTATAGAGTTATCTTTCCTACCAGATGGAATCCATTTGCATTCCTGACTGGCACTCAATCTACCATGTAATATGTGACTTCAGAGTCTAAGACTTAAATAATTTTAAATACTGAGTCAATGTAAGGCTACATTCCTCCAAACCAGCACCATCCAGTGGATATATAAGCCATAGAGATAATTTTAAATTTCCTAGTAGGTTCATGAAAAATAAAAGAAAAAGTAAAAATAATTTTAACAATAAACTTCATGTAGTCAGATAGATCAAGAATTTGGTTTTAACATCTAATACAACAAATTGTGAGATACTTTACATTCTTGTTTGGTGTTGTCTCCAAAATCTGAGGCTCAACAGATTTATGCACATCTACATTTATGCACATCTCAGTTCTGACCAACCACATTTCTAGGGCCGCCACATATGACAAGTGGCTGCCATATTAGACAATGTAGCTTTAGATCATTAAACACTCACTGAATGGGCTTCTTAGCCAGAGCACCAGGATGATGTTGAAAGGTCATACTGTAGTTCTTTGACCTTATTTCAAAGTTTTCTTTCTTTCTTTCTTTCTTTCTTTCTTTCTTTCTTTCTTTCTTTCTTTCTTTCTTTCTTTCTTTCTTTCTTTCTTTCTTTCTTTCTTTTCCTTTCTTTCTCCCCACTTTTGGTACTGGGCATTGAACCCAGTGGTACTTAACCACTGAGTCAATCCCAGCTCCTTTTATATTTTATTTAAAAACCAGGTCTCACTAAGTTGCTTAGGGCCTTGCTAGGTTGGCAAGGCTGACTTTGAACTCTTGATTCTCCTGCCTTAGCCTCCTGAGCCACTGGGATTACAGGCATGTGCCACTGCACCCAGCTTCCAAGTTTTGGTTCATTTTTCTTAACTTTTCCAACCAAGAAGTTTAGTCCTTTATATTGGATACCAAGACATTAATGATATCAAATAGAATCTTTCTATAACTTTACTTCATTTGGTAAAATTAACTTTATAATAGTTATTTTAAAGGCATTTTTGTCATTCATCTATATTATCTTGCTTAAGTTTTTATCTGAAGAGTCTTTAAAATTTAGTTGAACTATTCTAGCAATATCCATTACAGCTTAGATAATAACTAAGATACATGGAAGATTATTATGAGTTAGCTATTTTAAACATCTTTATGTTCATTGTCTAATTTAATTCTCAAAAAATTCTTTTTAAGATAAAATTCCTATATTAGAGACACTAGGAGAGTTTATGTAACTTGCCAAAGGCTACACAGCTATTAGGAAGATATAGAAAAAAAATCCAGATTTTATAATTGCAAAGCATGAGCTATTAACCACTATGCTATATGAAGAAGTGACTTCAAAATGAACTCTCCCAACCCATATCCATTAAATAACTAAATATTTACTATGCAAATGAAAAGTAAAAATTCATTTTATGAACATAGGTTTTTATATTCTTTAATTACTCTGGACAAATGGTTTTTCTGTTTTCTAGAGAGAATAGGAAAAATGTACACTGTTCCCCCATCAATCTGACAACTAAATATATGAACATACTATTTCATCAAAAGTTTAAAACATTACTAAGGGGGGAGAATTTCTCATATTAATTTTTTTTCCAGTGGAACAAAACTCAGTCCTCCATTCTGTCTCAGAGCTGCCTCTAAGTCTGGCTCGTAAACTGATATTATTTGATAGAAGGAGAGCAGAGAGCATTGATGCTGGTTCTAAATGATAAGAAAATTACAATTTTGAATGCTTTTAAACTGAAAAGAAAATAGAAAATTGAAGTAGAACTAGAACTAGGAAAGTTCCTCAGTTAATGGTTTTGGAAGGCAGAGGTCTTCTTGGGGAGATGCATCTGAAATGTGGCCTCTTAACAGCTGAAAGTTCTCTTCTACTTTTGGGTCAACTTGTTTGAAGTGGGGACTAACATGCTCCCTTGAATTGGTGGTAAAAACTGCCTGTGCAATTTTCCTTGTCTAACACTTTTAATTAATAATTCAATATATTTTATATCTGCTTCCTCTCTAAAGCAGTGATTGATTTTGGCAATTTGACCATAACACTTAGTGTTCTCAAAGAGTGAAGAAGAAAATATAAAGGTTAAGAACTGAGGAAAAATTTAAAAATTAAACCATGCAAGAGATATATTCTCACAAAAGAGCAAGAGCACACTGAACTGCCACCAATCTTTCCAGATTTTCAGGTTAAATCTCATGCTTTTCAACTACTGTTTTAAGTAATAAAAGTAAACTTTAAAAAGAAAAATCATGTGCAGCATAGTATTTATTTTCTTTAAAAATCACATGTATATATAAAAATTGGAAACGTATATGAATTATTTTTTGTGCCAGGGATTGAAACCAGGAACCAGGGGTGCTTAACTACTGAGCCACATCCCCAACACTTCATTTTTCATTTTGAGACAGGACCTTGCTAAGTTGCATAGTGCTTTGCTATATTGTTGAGGCTGGCTTTGAACTTGCAATTCTCCTGCCTCAGCCTCCCAAACTGCTGGGATTACAGGTATATGACACTATGCCCAGCAAGATGAGAAATATATCTGAAAAATTTAAAGAATGAAATTTTTCTGCATACTTGTATATATTTGTTAAAATTCCTCCAATTTATATAACTTTAGCAAGCAAAAAGAAACAATAAGTGCTAATAAATGAGGCTAATAAATGTTAAAAGAGTAAAAAACAACCCTATTCCTCTCTCTCAAAAAAAAAAAAAAAAAAAAGGTCAAACTGTAATCACATATCTTACCTTTAAAATTTTTGTCTAAATGTGTCAGCATACATATTTCGGGATTCAAATTGTATATACTTTCCCTATCTGGGCCTGACCTACAAAGATGAGTATCTTCAGGCACAGTGGGCATTTACTACGGAACATATTGCATTATTTTCAGAAGATTGAGCCAAACCAGAAGTTGCAGAAACTCTTAGTCAGAACTCTGAAAATAAGTAACTTAAAAGAAAACAGGTTCAATTATCATTACTTATCTGTTTGTAAGAATGCTCATAAGGTCTATGATTTCAGGGAATACCAAAAATACCTAGAAGGAGAAGCTAAACATGAGAAGAGTCCTAACCAAATTGCTTAACACTGGCCCATGTGGTAGGAAGTGCCAAGGTAAGAGATGATCTGGTCAAATGCAATTTCAGGCCCACCATCAAGCCCACACATCCAGAGGAAATTGCTCTCAGTGCAGATTTTCTTTTGTTGGACCTTAGGCATCTGAATAACAAGTGGGACATGGACTGACTAATTCTTAAGTTCCCATCCACCTCTCAATTCCCATCTCAGATTTCTTATTTATTTAACTACAAAACAAGGGTTATCCTTGTGGTTGGAAATGAAACTAAATATATTTACCCACAATGTGCAAAAGTATTTTTTATGCAGATTACATATCTAAAGAGGAAAAAAGAGCTGTAAGATACTAAAAAACACTGTGGGAGGATTTTAATCTTGATGTGGAAAGGCCATGTTAAAGATGAAGAGAAATCCAGTTACAGAGATACAAAGAAAATAAGTAAGAGAAGATATTTGTAAAACATATTATGAGATGAGGAGTTAATATTTGCAAGATACATAATGATTAAAAAATTAAGGGAAACACACAATAGATTAACACATGAATACTGTGAACATAAAAGTCACAAAATACCTATCAGCAGCCAAAAAATTGAAGCAAAAAAGCATATTAGGAAGTGAATGTGGAACAATTTGTAAACATTGATTTTAAAATACCAAATGGGTAGTGTTAAGTTCTGATTAAGGTTTGAGGAAATAGTCTTATACATAATTTTTTCATATTTTTATTGGTACATTGTAATTACACATATGGTGAAATCTGTTGTTACATAGTCATACGTGTACTCTACCTAACAACATAACCTTGTTCCCCAGTACTTCCCTTTCCCTCCCCTCCTCCCTCCTCCCGGTCTCTACTCCACTGGTCTTCCTTCAATTTTCATGAGATTCCCTCCTTTCACTTTTCTTGCCTTTTTCTCTCTAGCTTCCAAATAGGAGAGAAAACATACAACCCTTAACTTTCTGTTTATCTTATTTCACTTCACATAATGTTCTTAAGTTCATCCATTTTCCTAAAAATGTCATAATTTCATTCTTCCTTAAGGCTGAATAGAACTCTATTTATATATATACCACATTTTCTTTATCCCTTCATCTATTGATAGACACCTAGACAGGTTTCATAATTTGGCTATTGTGAATTGTGCTACTCTTATACACAAGTTTTAGGAGTATAAGATAGTATTATATTCTGGAAATACTTTGAAAACATGTATTAGAAAATTTAAATGTCAAGATAGGCTGACCTATCAGTTTTACTTTCAGGAATCTGTCCTTCAAATAGAGTGGGACTCATATGCAAACTTATGTATAGAAACCTGAAACTTTACTTATTTATAAAACAAAAAATATGTAAAGAAAAACTAAAGATATATTAATCAACATAAGCATGGTACATCTGTACAATGTTCTAGAAAGAAAATTTCAAAAATTGCTTATGTGTACTTACCTGAGAAAGTAGTCCATGATAAGTAAATATTGCAAGATAAAACCAAGAAGCATACTGTTTGCATGTGTGTACACATATGTATCCATATGTGCCTGTGTGTAAATGTGTATATGTCTACACACATATATAAATAACACATGCTTTGGTGTTTGTGTGTTTATGGTCATAGTAGCTAATACCTACTGAGTCCTTCCCTTGTGCTGGGCACTATCTTTGCACTTCACATGAGTGGACACAGAAGCACCTATCCCTATGAGCTAGAGATGAGTATTTGCTGTTTTAAGAAAGAAGAAGCTCATATTATGTAGTAAGTGGAATTGATTTCATGCAACTGATCCCCAGAACCCACAACTCTGAAACCTTCCTAACAGGGTCAGCCTAAAGGCAGGACTGCAGACCCTGGGCCTCTTTAGTGCTGTCAGGTTCTGCAGATCCAAGGGATGCTGGGATTGGTCCTCTGAGTCATCTCTGAGCACTTTGAAAGTTTTTCTTGCCCTTTGAAAACAGACTTGCACACTTTTTGTTCTTCAGTAGCAGATAGCTGAATTCTAGCCTCAATCTCTAAATACACTGTAGAGTCAGATGGAGTGTCAGTGAAATAAGCACATTGAGATCCTTTTAGATAAGATATGCAGCTTTTGGAGAAAATATTGGCATTTGAGTGACTGAAGAAGCTTTTTATGAGACCCACAATAATACTGATTGAATTCTGGGCATGCAGAGCTATTAATAATTCTGAATTTAAAGCAGTGAGGAAATAGTCTACATTTGAAACAAGTTGTACAAGAACAAGGACTGATGTAGGACAGATGAGACTGGACACTAGAGGAATTTTCTGGAAGCAGGTTTATTTAAGCTGTAGTAGTTGAGATGTGCTAATGCCTAAAATTCTCTAGACCCCAGGTCTAAAAATTCTTTTAGACTTATACTTAGGAGGATTGTTACCTGACAGTAGATGGGTACATAACAGCTCCTCTTGGTTCCATATTTGGTCAGACAGAGTTTTCCTAAGCTTTTATCAAGGAGAAGACAGATAGCAACTTTTTGTACAAGCTCTCTTGAGACAGACTGTCACACCTTTTGTCTGCAAACCTGGTTTCTGTAAGGAAGGGGAAGCCTCAAACCACATTGAGCTCTGCAGAACTCCTGAGAAATCCTGTTGACCTTTTTTGTAAAATCTTGCCAACAAGAAACTTAAGTATGGTGGGGTTCCCTTGAGAAGCTTAATTATGGAGGATCTTTTTGGTGGGAGTACCTGGTGGTTTCATCTGGACCTAAAGATAAACCTGTTCATATTCACATGGCTACATAATTGCATTAGCAAGTGGTGAAGGTCAATGTCTAACTTGCTGCATTATTTGTCTTTGTGAAGGTTTTGAGAAAGTGAAAAGTTTTAAGCATGTTTTGTGAAAGTGACTGTAAAACAAATTATGTCACTATTAGAGTTAGGTGAATATTATCAAGCGTGTATTTTAGAAAAAAAAAGAGCAGAAATTTCCAATGTGAATTAAAACCAGATGCAGGTTAAAACTCAAAAGAAGCAGTTTTCTGATTAGAAATTGTTTCTTAGAGGACTTCAGGACAATTTTCAGAACCTGTCAACTGTGTAACTATATTTTAAATTTTTTCCTCTTTCTATACAATCAATATGGTTCTAAAACTTCTCTTCAAAACAATTATTGTTTCAAACATATATATTCATTACCATATGGTATAAATTAATACAAATGCTATCTCAGAGCAATAGCTAATTTGATTAAGCATATTCTATAAATATTCTAGTTATTTGTTTTCATGCATAATACTTTTTAAACTTTATAACAATATACATGTTTTTATATATGTACACATATTTCTTTTGTGTGTGTGTGTGTGTGTGTGTGTGTGTGTGTACATATATACTCAGATAGATTCATCATCACTGTTTTACAGATAGGAAGGTTGAGGAAGCACTACACCCCTGAGACACACTCATAGTCTTCATTTAGGAAACTTTTTAACTTCTCTTGACAGATGGCAGAGTTTTCTAGAGGAAAGATTCCATTTGAATCTTGTAATCCTAAGAGGGAAAGTTAAAGCTACTTAAATTGCAAATCTGCATGGATCACAAAGAGAAATTAAACTTCTGGAGATCAAATTGAATATGTTACCCTTCTCTAGAAAAATGAGTTTATTTTACATGTTAGGTGAGGGGAAAGAAGCCAAAGAGTTTACTGTCATTTTAGAAAGCCTGCAAGGTAGAGACCTCCAGAGTTATTCTTATCAACCTGTCATTATTTCTTCTATGATTTTAATTAATTAATTAATTACCCTTGTAGTACTGAACATTGAACTCAGGGACACTCTCCCACTGAGTTACATCTACACCCCCACATTTAATTTTTAATTTTTAATTTTGAGAAAGGGTCTTTCTAAGTTGCTGAGGCTGGCCTCAAACTCGAATCCTCCTGTCTCAGCCTCCTGACTAGCAGAGTTTACAGGTGTGCTATGTCATACCCAGCTTCCTTTTTAGCATTCATAATTTAAAATGTTTAAATTACTGTGAACTATCATAATAAATGTGGATATAGATGATACTAATTTCCAGCTAGTGTTTTAAGAAAATTTTCCATAAAATTATTTACTCATTATTTTAAACATTAATAAGATTAACCAATTCCAAATATCTCTTTCTGGGCTATTGTTCTCTGTGCTATCTTTGGGGAAAATGCAAAAAAAAAAAAAACCTTATCTTTCTTCACTAAATTATTTGATTGTAGTAAATACTGTTTGCCAATTTAATGTTAAAGTTGATGGTGAGAGGGAAAGTAACATCTGTGGACAAGAACTACCCCACATAAACAGGAAGAAAAGTTACCAGTGATGCCACACACAAGGAAAAGCAGCCCAGGCCTGCCTCTTGTTTTGGAAAAGGAATACAAATCTCAGTCCAGACTGGCATCTTGTTCTACAAATGTACCTGACATGGACATTGCATGTCTATATAACTACGTTATAACTATATTATTTCACAAAGCAATTGCAGCTAAATGATTTTTAAAGGCATGCTATACCCAAGTTCATTCTCTTTAAAAGAATTTTTTTTTTTTTTTTGGTATCAGGGATTGAACCCAGGGGTACTTAACCACTGAGTCATATCCCCAGCCCTTTTAATTTTTTAAATTTTGAGACAGGGTCTCACTAAGTTGCTAGACTGACTTTCAACTTGGAATCTTCCTGCCTCAGCATTGCAAGGTGCTGGAATTACATTTATGTGCCATCACACCCTACTTAAAAGAGAATCTATTTATAGTGGAAAATTTTAAACAAATTCAAAAGTTGACCTAAGAAGTTTTGAACCCCTATATGCCAATCACTCAACGTAACAATTATCATCACTTGGGCTGTTGGATTTCACCTATGCTTTTCCTTCTTTATTCCTGTAGTACTTCAAAGTAAATCCCAGACATTGTGTCTTTTTTTTTCCATAACTATTCTACTTTATCTCTAAGTGAGAACTAGATGCTTCCTCTTTTTAACTTATTTTTAATGTATGCTGCAGTTTTCATTGTTAATATTTAAATAGTTAAATATTAAAATAACATAATAAAGACCATCAGGGCAGGAGGACAGGAGGACAGCAATGAAGACCATGGACAGAACACACTTGAATGCCTTCTTTTTTTTTTTTTTTTTTTTTTTGACTGCCTTCTTTTTAAGCAGTCACTTCTTTCTTTGATGTTCACTTAATTAAATAAGTAAATATACTTCAAGGGGTTACTAAAAACTTTGAAATTGGATATAATAAAAGCCAAAATAGATGCAACGTAAACGGTACTATGGTTAAAAATTATAATCACTATTTTATAATGATGGTTTGTAAGGCTGCAAGGTTGCAGGTCCTAGGAACAAGTATTTTGCTACACATTCTTACCAGATGGTAATAAAATAGTAAATGAGTAACCCAGATTTCACAGTTCATGTGAAACACTTCCTGAATTAGAGTTTTCCTTTGGTCACACAAGCTAAAATTATACACAGGAAAAAAATGAGATTGGAACTTTTATGTTCATCTCCAATAATTCTCCTTGTACTATTCCTCAGTACACATTACTAGTCTTAGTATTATTCTTTTGTACTAACCTTTAGGTCCCCAAGATTTCTCTAAATCTCTAAGTAACTCTTAATTTTTTGCTATTTTAATTTGTTTTTCTTAGGGATTTTGGATCTCAGATGTGTAGAACTGAGTTGGTGGTACTCCTTGCTTCACAACTGACTTTGATGACCCCCCTGAGTTCCTTTTCTCTCAGGTTTTATTGCACGACTGTTCTCATTCATTCCTCCATCATCAATCCCCTTCCGGTCTCCACCACACACCGACTCACACGCATTCAGCATACACTCTTCTGGGCTGCATTCCATGTGTTTCAAGGTCATTTGAAAATATGAAGATTCATAAAAACAGTATGCTTTCAATTGTGTGTGTGGCATTTCATTTTCCTTCTCTAATTCACCTTTATACTTTTTAAAAAAATATTTATTTATTTTTAATTTTAATTTTTTTTAATTTTTACAGACTGCATTTTGATTCACTGTACACAAGTGGGGTACAACTTTTCATTTCTATGCTTGTACACGATGTAGCGTCACACCATTTGTGTAATCATACATATACATAGGGCAATACTGTCTCATTCTCCTATCTTTCCTTCCCCCCTCCGCCCACCCCATTTTCTTCTACACCTTCCAAAATTCCTCCATTCTTCTCTTCCCCCTCCCACCACCCACAGTACTACAGGGGTGATACTTAATTAATTAAATCATGGAAGGAATAATGACAGGTTGATAAGAGTAACTCTGGAGGCTTTTCCCTTGCAGCCTTTATAAAATGATAGTAAAACTCTTTGACTTCTTTCCCCTTTCATAAAATGTTAAATAAACTCATTTTTCTAGAGAAGGGTAGCATTATTCAAAAGTAGAATTTTTCTGCATACTTTTATATATTTGTTAAAATTCTTTCAATTTATATGATAACTTTAGCAAACAAAAAGAAACAACAACAAATGCTAATAAAAATTAAATGAGTAAAAAATACCCCTGCTCCTCTCTCTCTCTCAAAAAAAAAAAAAAAAAAAGACCAAGCTTTAATCACATATCATGCCTTTAAATTTTTGTCTAAATGTGTCAGCATACATATTTCAGGATTCAAATTGTATATACTTTCCCTATCTGGGCCTGACCTACAAAGATGAGTATCTTCAGGCACAGTGGGCATTTACTACAGAACATATTGCATTATTTTCAGAAGATTGAGCCAAACCAGAAGTTGCAGAAACTCTTAGTCAGAACTCTGAAAATAAGTAACTTAAAAGAAAACAGGTTCAATTATCATTACTTATCTGTTTGTAAGAATGCTCATAAGGTCTATGATTTCAGGGAATACCAAAAATACCTAGAAGGGGAAGCTAAACATGAGAAGAGTCCTAACCAAATTGCTTAACACTGGCCCATGTGGTAGGAAGTGCCAAGGCAAGAGATGATCTGGTCAAATGCAATTTCAGGCCCACCATCAAGCCCACACATCCAGAGGAAATTGCTCTCAGTGCAGATTTTCTTTTGTTGGACCTTAGGCATCTGAATAACAAGTGGGACATGGACTGACTAATTCTTAAGTTCCCATCCACCTCTCAATTCCCATGTCAGATTTCTTATTTATTTAACTACAAAACAAGGGTTATCCTTGTGGTTGGAAATAAAGCTAAATATATTTACCCACAATGTGCAAAAGTATTTTTTATGCAGATTAAATATCTAAAGAGGAAAAAAGAGCTGTAAGATACTAGAAAACACTGTGGGAGTATTTAATCTTGATATGGAAAGGCCATGTTAAAGATGAAGAGAAGTCCAGATACAGAGATACAAAGAAAATAAGTAGGAGAAAATATTTGTAAAACATATTATGAGATGAGGAGTTAATATTTGCAAGATACATAATGATTAAAAAATTAAGGGAAACACACAATAGATTAACACATGAATACTGTGAACATAAAAGTCACAAAATACCTATCAGCAGCCAAAAAATTGAAGCAAATGTGTTCAACTTCACCATTAGGAATTGAATGTGGAACAATTTGTAAACATTGATTTTAAAATACCAAATGGGTAGTGTTAAGTTCTGATTAAGGTCTGAGGAAATAGTCTTATACATAATTTTTTTCATATTCTTATAGGTACATCATAATTACACATATTGGTGAGATCTGTTGTTACATAGTCACACGTGTACTCTACATAACAACATAACCTTGTTCCCCAGTACTTCCCTTTCCCTCCCCTCCTCCCTCCTCCTCGTCTCTTTACTCCACTGGTCTTCCTTCAATTTTCATGAGATTCCCTCCTTTCACTTTTCTTGCCTTTTTCTCTCTAGCTTCCAAATAGGAGAGAAAACATACAACCCTTAACTTTCTGTTTGTCTTATTTCACTTCACATAATGTTCTTAAGTTCATCCATTTTCCTAAAAATGTCATAATTTTGGACTGGGCATATAGCTCAGTTGGTAGAGTGCTTGCCTTGCAGGCACAAGGCCATAGGTCCAATTCCCAGCACCACAAAAAAAAAAATAATAAATAAATAAAAGTCATAATTTCATTCTTCCTTAAGGCTGAATAGAACTCTATTTGTATATATACCACATTTTCTTTATCCCTTCATCTATTGATGGACACCTAGGTTGGTTTCATAATTTGGCTATTGTGAATCATACTGCTCTCATACACAATTTTTAGGAGTATAAGATAGTATGATATATTCTGGAAATATTTTGGAAACATCTATTAAAAATTTTAAGTGTCAAGATAGGCTGACCAATCAGTTTTACTTCCAGGAATCTGTTCTTCCAAAAGATTGGGACTCATATGCAAACTTATGTATAGAAACCTGTAACTTTATTATTTATAAAACAAAAGAAAAACTAAAGTTATACTAATCAACATAAGTATGGTACATCTGTACAATGTTCTAGAAAGAAAATTTCAAAAATAGCTTATATGCACTTACTTGAGAAAGTAGTCCATAATAAGTAAAAATTGCAAGATAAAACCAGCAAGCATACTATTTGCATATTTGTATACATGTGTATTCATAAGTGCCTATGTGTAAATGTATATATGTCTACACACATAAATAACACATGCTTTGGTTGTGTGTGTTTATGGTCATAGTAGCTAATACCTACTGAGTCCTTCCCTTGTGCTGGGCACTATCTTTGCACTTCACATGAATGGACCCAGAAGCACCTATCCCTAATGAGCTAGAGATGAGTATTTGCTCTTTTAAGAAAGAAGAAGCTCATATTATGTAGTAAGTGGAATTGATTTCATGCAACTGGTCCCCAGAACCCACAACTCTGAAACCTTCCTAACAGGGTCAGCCTAAAGGCAGGACTGCAGACCCTGGGCCTCTTTAGTGCTGTCAGGCTCTGCAGATCCAAGGGATGCTGGAATTGGTCCTATGAGTCATCTCTGAGCACTTGGAGGGTTCTTCTTGCCTTTTGAAAACAGACTTGCACCTCCTTTGTTCTTCAGTAGCAGATAGCTGAATTCTAGCCTCAATCTCTAAATATCTCTGTGGAGTAAGATGGAGTGTCACTGAATTAAGCACATTAAGATCCTATTAGATAAGATATGCAGCTTTTGGAGAAAATATTGGCATTTGAGTGACTGAAGAAGCTTTTTATGAGACCCACAATAATACTGATTGAATTCTGGGCTTGCTGAGCTATTAATAATTCTGAATTTAAAGCAGTGAGGAAGTGGTCTGCATTTGAAACAAGTTGTACAAGAACAAGGACTGATGTAGGACAGATGAGGCTGGACACCAGAGGAATTTTTCAGGAGCTGGTTTATTTAAGCTGCAGCAGTTGAGATGTGCTAATGCCTAAAAATCTCTAGACCCCAGGTCTAAAAATTCTTTTAGACTTATACTCAAGAGGATTGTTACCTGACAGTAGGTGAGTACATAACAGCTCCTCTTGGTCCCATATTTTGGTTAGACAGAGTTTTCATAAGTTTTTACCAAGGAGGACAGAGATAGTAACTTTTTGTACAACAAGTTCTCTTTTTTTATTTTGAATATTTGAATTTTTATTTCTTCTAATTAGTTGTACATGACGGTATAATGCATTTATACATTTATACATACATAAATGGAGTGTGATCTCTCATTTTTCTGATTATACATATTTCAGGATCACATCTGTCATGCAGTCATATATGTACATGAGGTAATAATGTCTGTTTCACTATACTATCATATTTCCCTCATACCCCTTCCCTTTACTCCCCTCTACCTAATACAAAGTCTCTCTATTCTTCCCTATCCCCCAACCTTATTTTGACTTAGCATCTGCATATCAGAGAAAACATTTGACCTGTGTTTTGTTGAGTTTGGCTTATTTCCCTCAGCATGCTATTCTCTAACTCCATCCATTTACCAGCAAATGCCAGAATTTCATTTTTCTTTAAAGCTGAGTAATATTTCATTGAATATATATATATATATACACACACATATATACATACATATATATACACATATATATCACATGGTCTTTATCCATTCATCTGTTGAAGGGCATCTAGGTTGTTTCCATTGTTTAGCTATTGTGAATTGAGCTGTTATAAATATTGATGTGGTTTTGTCACTATAGGATGCTGATTTTAAGTACTGTGGGTATAAACCTAGGAGTGGGATAGCTGAGTCAAGTGGTGGGTCCATTCCAAGTTTTCTATGGAATCTCCACACTGCTTTCCAGAGTGGTTACATCAATTTGCAGTCCCACCAGCAATGTATGAGTGTACCTTTTCCCCCACATCCTCGTCAACATTTATAGTTGCTTGTGTTCTTGATAGTTGCCATTCTGACTGGAGTGAGATGAAATCTCAGTGTAGTTTTGATTTGCATTTCTGTAATTGTTAGAGATGTTGAATACTTTTTTCATATATTTGTTGATCAATTGTATGTCTTCTTCTGTGAAGTGTCTGTTCAGTTCCTTTGCCCATTTTATTGATTGGGTTATTCATGGTTTTTTTTTGGTGTTATGTTTTTTGAGTTCTTTGTATATCCTGGTAATAATTGCTCTATCTGAGGTACCTGTGGTAAAGATTCTCTCCCACTCTGTAGGTTCTGTCTTCACATTATTGATTGTTCCTTTTGCTGAGAAGAACCTTTTTAGTTTGAGCCCATCCCATTTATTGATTATGATTTAACTTCTTGCGCTTTAGGGATCTTGTTAAGGAAGTCAGATCCCAGGCTGACATGGTGAAAAATTGGGCCTACTTTTTTCTTCTATTAGGTGCAGGGTCTCTGTTCTAGTGCCTAAGTCTTTGATCCACAGAGAGTTGAGTTTCATGCAGAGTGACAGATAAGGGTTTAATTTCATTTTGTTACATGTGACTTTCCATTTTTCCCAGCACAATTTGTTGAATAGGCTATTTTTTCTCCACTGAATGTTTCGGCACATTTGTCAAGTATGAGATACCTGTAGTTTTGTGGGTTTGTCTCTGTGTCTTCTATTCTATACCATTGGTCTACATGTCTGTTTTGGTGCCATTACCATGATGTTTTTTTAATACTATAGCTCTGTAGTATAGTTTGAGGTGTGGTATTGTGATGCTTCCTGCTTCATTTTTCTTGCTAAGTATTTCTTTGCCTATTCTGGGTCTCTTATTTTTCCAAATGAATTTCACGATTGGTTTTTCTAGTTCTATGAAAGATGGCATTGGGATTTGAATAGTAATTGCATTAAATCTGTATAACATTTTTGGTAGTATGGCCATTTTGACAATATTAATTTTGCCTATCCAAAAACACGGAAGATCTTTCCATCTTCTAGGTTTTCTTAAATTTCTTTCTTTAGTGTTCTGTAGTTTTTATTGTAGAGGTTTTTCCCCTCTTTTGTTAGATTGATTCCCAAGTATTTTATTTTTTTGAGGTGATTATGAATGGGGTAGTGTTCTTTTATTCTCTTTTAGTGAATTCACTACTGATGTATCAGAATGCATTTGATTTATGGGTATTGATTTTATTTCCTGCTACTTTGCTGAATTTATTTATTAGTTTTAGAAGGTTTTGGTGGAATTTTTTTGGATCTTCCAAATACAGAATCATATCATTGGCAAATAGTGATAGTTTGTATTCTTCTTTACCTATTTGTATTCCTTTAATTTCTTTCTTCTGTTTAATTGCTGTGGCTAGAATTTCAAGAATGATGTTGAGTAGAAGTGATGAAAGAGGGCATCCTTGTTTTGTTTCAGTTTTTAGAGGGAATGCTTTCAATTTTTCTCCATTTAGAATTATGTTTGCCTTGCGTTTAGCATATATGACTTTTATGATGTTGTGGTATGGTCCTACTATCCTTATTTTTTCTAGTGTTTTGAACATGAAGGGGGGCTGTATTTTATCAAATACTTTTTATGCATCTATTGAGATGATCATATGATTTTTGTTTTTAAGTCTATTGATATGATAAATTATGTTTATTGATTTCCATATGTTGAACCAACCCTGCATCCCTGGGATGAACCCCACTTGATTGTGGTGGACTATCTTTTTAATATGTTTTTGTATGCAAGTTGCCAGAATTTTTTGAGAATTTTTACATCTTGTTAATCAGGGATATTTGTCTGTTGTTTTCTTTCGTTGATGTATCTTTGTCTGGTTTTGGTATCAGGGTGAATTATTCACATAGAATGAGTTTGGAAGGGTTCCTTCCTTTTCTATTTCATGAAATAATTTGAGGAGTATTGGTTTTAATCTTCTTTGAAGGTCTTGTAGAACTTGGCTGAGAATCTGTTTGGTTCTGGGCTTTTCTTAATTGGTAGGTTTTTAATGGCATTTTCCATTGCATTGTTTGAAATTGTTCTGTTTAAATCGTGTATGACCTCCTGATTCAGTTTAGGTAGGTCATGTGTCTCTAGAAATTTGTCAATGTCTTCAATATTTTCTATTTTATTGGAGTATAAATTTTCATAATAGTTTCTAATTATCTTCTGTATTTCAGTTGTATCTGTTGTGATATTTCCTTTTTTCATTACCTATTTTAGTAATTTGGGTTTTCTGTCTTTTTCTCTTAGTGTGGCTAGGGGTTTATCAATTTTATTGATTTTTTTCAAGGAACCAACTTTTGTTTTGTCAACTTTTTCAATTGTTTCTTTTGTTTCAATTTCATTGATTTCAGCTTGGATTTTAATTATTTCCTGTTGTCTACTGTTTTTGGTGTTGATTTGTTCTTTTTCTAGGGTTTTGAGATGTAATGTTAGGTCTTTTTTTATTTTTATTTTTAAATTATTTTTTAATTATTTTGTTTTATTTTATTTTTTTCAATTGGTTATACTTGACAGTAGAATGCATTTTGACACATGATACATAGATGGAATATAACATCTCATTCTTCTGCTTGTACATGATGTAGAGTTACACCAGTTATTTAGTCATATCTGCACATAGGCTAATAATGTCTATTTCATTCTTCTAATGTTTCTTACCCCTCCCCCCTCCCTCCCTTCACTCCCCTCTAATCCAAAGTACCTCTATTCTTTCCTAACCCCCACCCTGATTGTGAATTAGCATCCACATGTCAGAAAAAACACTTGGTCTTTGGTTCATTGGGATTGACTTATTTTGCTTAGTATGATATTCTTCAGTTCCATTCATTTACCTGCAAATGTCATAATTTCATTCTTTTTTAATGCTGAATAATATTCCATTGTGTATATATACCACAATTTATTTATCCATTCATCTGTTGAAGGGCACCTAGATTGGTTCCATTGTTTAGCTATTGTGAATTGAGCTGCTATAAACATTGTTGTGGCTACATCAATATAGGATGCTGATTTTAAGTCCTTTGGGTATAAACCGAGGAGTGGATAGCTGAGTCAAAAGGTGGTTCTATTCCAAGTTTTCTATGGAATCTCCGTACTGCTTTCCAGAGTGGTTGCACAAATTTGCATTCCCACCAGCAATGTATAAGTGTACCTTTTCCCCTACATCCTTGCCAACATTTTTTGTTGCTTGTATTCTTGATAGTTGCCATTCTGACTGAAGTGAAATGGAATCTCAGTGTATTTTTTTTCTTTTTATTATTATTTTTAAAATTTTTGCAGACTACATTTTGATTCATTGTACACAAATGGGCTACGTATTTTCGTTTCTACGGCTCGGCACAATGTAGATTCATTTTAGTTTTAATTTGCATTTCTCTAATTACTAGAGATTTTGAACATTTTTCATATATTTGTTGATCAATTGTATTTCTTCTCCTGTGAAGTGTCTATTCAGTACCTTTGTCCATTTATCAATTGGGTTTTTTTTTTTTTTTTTTTTTGGTGTTAAGGTTTTTGAGTTTTTATATATCCTGGAAGTTAATGCTGTATCTGAGGTGAATATGGTAAAGATTTTCTCCCATTCTATAGGTTCTCTCTTCACATTATTGATTATTTCCTTTGCTAGGAAGAAGCTCTTTAGTTTCCATCCCATTTATTGATTATTGATTTTACTTCTTGCACTTTAGGAGTCTTGTTATGAAAGTCAGTTCCTAAGCCAATATGGTGGAGATTTGGGCCTACTTTTTCTTCTTTTAGGCACGAGATTTCTGCTGTAGTGCCTGAGTTCTTGATCCACTTTGAATTGAGTTTTTTGCAGGGTAAGAGATAGGGGTTTAATTTAATTTTGCTATACATGGATTTCCATATTTTCCAGCACTATTTGTTGAAGAGGGTATCTTTTTTCCTATGTATATTTTTGGCACCTTTGTCTAGTATGAGAAAATTGTATTTATGTGACTTTGACTCTGTGTCTTCGTTTCTGTACCATTGATATACTGTCTGTTACTATGGCTCTGTGGTATAATTTAAGGTCTGGTTTTTGCTATCTCCTGCTTTACTTTTCTTGCTAAGTTTCTTTGACTTTTCTGGGTCTCTTATTTTTCCAAATGAATTTAATGATTGCTTTTTCTATTTCTATGAAGAATTTCATTGAGGTTTTAATAGGAATTGCCTTAAATATGTATAACGTTTTTGGTAGTATGGCTATTTTGACCATGTTAATTCTGCCTATTCAAGAACATGGGAGATCTTTCCATCTTCTAAGGTCTTTGATTTTTTCTTTAGTGTTCTGTAGTTTTCATTGCAGAGGTGTTTAAACTCTTTTGTTAGATTGATTTTCAAGAAATTTTTTTGAGGCTATTGTGAATGGGGTAGTTTTCCTACTTTCTCTTTCAGTGTATTCAATCACTGATATTTAGGGACCCATTTGATTTATGGGTATTGATTTTATATCCTGCTACGTTGCTCAATTCATTTATTTATTTTTATTTTTTATTTTTTGGTATTGGGGATTGAGCTCAGGGATACTCCACCACTGAGCCACATCCCTAGCTCTATTTTGTATTTTATTTAGAAACAGTCTCACTGAGTTGCTTAGCACTTTGCTATTGCTGAAGCTGGCTTTGAATTTGAGATCCTCCTGCCTTAGCCTCCCAAGTCCCTGGGATTATAGGTGTGCACCACTGCACCTAGCTGAATGCATTTATTAGTTCTAAAAGTTTTCTGGTTGAATTTTTTGGAATCTTCTAAATACAAAATCATGTCATTGGTAAACAGTGATAGTATGAGTTCTTCTTTTTGTATTCATATCCCTCTGGCTAGTTTCAAGGAAGATGTTGGATAGAGGTAGTGAGAGAGGGCAGATTTTAGAGGGAATGCTTTCAATTTTTCTTTATTTAGAATGATGTTGGCCTTGAGTTTAGAATAGATAGCTTTTACAATGTTGAGGTATGTTCCTATTATCCCTAGTTTTTCTAGTGTTTTGAACATGGAGGGTACTGTCTTTTTTCAAATGCTTTTTCTGCATCTATTGAGATAGTCATTGATTCTTGTCTTTATGTCTATTGATGTGATGAATTACTTTTATTGATTTCTGGATGTTGAACCAACCTTGTATTCCTAGGATGAATCCCACTTGATTATGATACACTATCTTTTAATATGTTTTTATGTGATTTGCCAGAATTTTATTCAGAATTTTTGCATCTATGTTCTTCAGAGGTATTTGTCTGAAGTTTTCTTTCCTTGATGTGTCTTGTGTGGTTTTGGTATCGGGGTGATATTAGCCTCATCAAATGAGTTTGGAAGGGTTCCTTCCTTTTCTATTTCATGGAATAATTTGAGGAGTATTGGTGTTAATTCTTCTTTGAAACTCTTGTAGAACTTGGCTGAGAATTCATCTGGTCCTGGGCCTTTCTTGGTTGGTAGGCTTTTGATGATGTCTTCTATTTCATTGCTTAAAATTGATCTGTTAAATTTTTGTGTCCAATTGATTGAGTTTAGGTAGGTCATTTGTCTCTAGAAATTTGTTGATGCCTTTAAGATTTTCTATTTTATTGGAGAATAAAGTTTTAAATAGTTTCTGATTATCTTCTGTATATCAGTAGTATCCATTGAGATATTTCCTTTTTCATCACAAATTTTAGTAATTTGAGTTTTTTCTCTTCATTAGCGTGGCTAAGGGCTTATCAATTTTATTTATTTTTTTCAAAGAATCAACTTTTTGTTTTTTGTGAATTTTTTTGCATTGTTTCTTTTGTTTAATTTCATTGATTTAATTATTTCCTGTCTTGTACTGCTTTTGGTGTTGATTTGTTCATCTCTTTTTAGGGCTTTGAGATGTAATGTTAGGTCATTTATTTGTCAATATTCTATTATTTTAATGTATGAACTCAATGCAATGAACTTTCCTCTTAGCATTGCCTTCAAAGTGTCCCAGAGATTTTGGTATGTTGTATTGGCTTTCTTATTTACCTCTAAGTACTTATTTTATCCCTGATTTCTTCGGCTATCCATTCATCATTCTCTTTATCAAAGTGATCTTTCACTTCCTGTATTTTCTCTCTGATCTCATTTCTTATACTCTCCTTTACTTTGCAGATAAGTTTAATTATGCACATTCTGAACTCCTTCTCTGACATTTTTTCAAGTGTGGTGCCAATGGATTCTGTTATTTGAGTATCTTGGTTTTTCTGGTGCAATTCGTTCCCTTGCTTTTTCATGTTGTTTATGTGTCTACCCATGTATGGATCTGAGGCAGTGAAGTTTCTACCCTCTGGACTTATAGTATCCTTGAAGGTTTCCAGTACCTCACTGTTTAGAAGAAGACAAATAATAACAATAACCAATGCAAACAATATACAGTATTAAGCCGAATAGGTCCTACTATGACATCCACAATGTTAATTATCATAATAAACAGAAATAATATGCTGAGTTATTGCCTACAATAAAAACAGCAAGTTTACAAAAGGGTTTACAATTTCAGTTGATGGACAGGGAGGAACAGAAGTGATTGATATAGGATGTGATGATTACGAAGGAGGAGGAAAGGAGATAGAAGTAAAAAATTAAAGGAAGAGTGAGAGAACAATAGATTGACTATTATGGGAAGAAGTGAATCATGGGAAAGAGGTAGGAGAAAAAATATGTATGTATAAAGTAAAAATTAAAAAAAATTAAAAATAAAATAAATGAATACAAAGCAAACTAAAATATACTAATCAAATATCCTTGTTCACAAAAAGTGATCCATGAAAAATTACTGGCTTCAAAAATGCTAGAAATGAGAAAAAAAATACAAAAGTATATAAATGTTCATGTATCATTAAGGTCACAATTAAACAGAGAAAAATAATTCAAAAGAGGAAAAGAAAAAAAAATTTGATGAAAATTTAAAGAATTCTTTCCATTGGAGTTCAAAATATTCTCAGCTTATCTTCTCAGCAGTTCTGGGTGGGGACATCTGAAGTGTGATGCTCCACCCTCCAATTGCTGAGGTGAGAGAGATAATTTTGTAGGCTAATTCCTGGAGGCAGGATTTAGGCTTAGGTGGACTCCAAGCTCTTCACTGGATGCCAATTGGTCTGGAGACTTTAAATCAGCTCACCTCAGTGCCCAGTACTTGCTTGTTCATGCTGGAAGACTGTATGTACCTCAGGGATCTCCCCTTGGTTCCACTCATGATAGAGGAGTTAATTCTTAGTCTCCTCCATCATTTGTAAACCCCACATTTCCTGGTCTTGGGTTCAGTCTCCAGACAATCTCCTGCCCCCGCCCTTCTGAGTTCCTGGTCAGATGTGTCTCTCCCAGTCTTTCCTGCAAGCAGCCTGGTTGGAGGTGATGGGCAGAGAGCCCAGTGGGTTTCTATGACTAGTTGTCCCTGTATTAACCTCTCTCTACATGTGATTTTCTCCTGGTCACATAAGCACACTCTGTGTTGTGGCAGTGTGTGTTTATTAGGCCTGTATTTCTGGCCAAACTCAGATTTTCCAGGAATTGCCTCACTCAGTTGCTAGTCCTTGTACTGCAGCTACAAAGTGATTCCTTCCTTTGTCCTCTGCATGCCACCTGGAGAGAAGGTGGCTTCTTTCTCCTGCATGCAGTAGTCTTTCAGGTTTGTTGGGCAATGTTCTTGATCTCTAAATGCTCCATACCCAGATATGCCTTGGGCCTCCCAAAAATTCAGGTTCCTTTAACTCCCTTATCCCTCCACTATGCTCATGGAGGGACTTCTCTGGCTGCTGCTTCTAGCCTGGCCACAGCTGTTGCTTTGGTGCTGTGTTTTTTTTTTTTTTTCCTAATTGTATTATATCTGACCTCCTGTGTCCCCAGTCTGCTTTGAATGTCCAGTTTGAAATTCCAGTAAAGTCTCCCACACCTTTTTGTTGACGTTGTTGTTCACACACCTTGCAGAGAAGCTGCCTGCCTACTTTCTTGGTTTCCCACCATGAAGCAGCCAGGAAAGTGACCTCCTCTATTCCACCATCTTTAAAAGCCATGTTGCAACTCTTAATGGCAGGCTGTGACCTCCCGTGTTGCAGCAGACCTCTGAAACTCACTGACAATTTCTTGTTTCTGGGTTCCTATGTTGTGAATTTGAAGAATGAAATCCATGGATTAGGAAGAATGAGTGTAAAGGAGTAGGATTTATTCATGTGGGAAGAAAGGAAACAGTTCTCATAGGGCAAGAATAGGACTTGCCACTTGAGCATGCTAGTCTAGGAGTTTATATAGCACTTGGGTCAATGCTATTGGTCCAAATTTATGATAATCAGGGTTTGGAAAAGTACCAATGCTATTTATCCAAATTTATCCTAATTTCCAATCAGGTCTGTTTCATTTCTGTTTCCCTACTGATTGTGGACGCTTGAGGTTCAGGGCTGCAGTATTGTGTGAAGTGGTCCTCCACTTGGGGCCCAGGCCAGGCTGCCGTGGTACTACAAGTGGACACACTCTGACTTGCCTCAGTCCATGCTATAGATTTTTTGATTCTTTTGAATGTGTGTTAATTTTACATTACATAATTCTAATTCTATTTTATAATCTTGTTGAACTTTCCTCTAATTTCTTTTTTTTTCTATTCATTTGTCAGTGGGTTCACTTAGACTTTTTATCTGCAGGAATATAATTTACAAATAAATAATTTTGATTATTTCTAGCAAATTCTAAACTCTTTTACTTCTTTTCTTGGTCTTTGCATTGTCTGACACTAATGTACCTTTTGTATAAAGGTGAAGTTGTGGGTTTTCTACTCTATATTTTTTAACCAATGTTGAATGAAATGCTGAAGTCTTTCTATTTGATGAGTTTGTCTGCAATTTATTATGGCATTTGATTTTGAAAGTTTCCTTCTATGTAGTTTTCTGAGAATGTTGAATAAAAAGGGGATTTAATTATTTTCTACTCTGCTGGTATAATCTTATTTTTAAAATTTTAACAAAACACATTTTTACTTGAATAAAATTTTATGATATTGGTGTTGATATTTGTAAATGAAAATAAACCGGCTAAGCCCACCCACCCCCACACAGAGGATGGATTCCCAACACTGAGCCCACCCCCCACCTCCAACGGACCCAGTGCTGAGGTCCCCCAGTTTGCCCCCACACCGAGGATGGAGGCTGGTAGCTGAGCCTGCCCGCCTGCTCCCCTACTGCTGAGGGACACTGTGTCGGCCTCTGTGCTGACTCAGTGCACCCTCGCTGGAGCTCCCCAGCTTCTTTGGAGGCTGGTGCAGGCATTTTGAATTATTCCCGAGGGTGTGGCCACCATCATTGGAAGGGCAGCTCCCTTCCTGAGACACCTACAGGAGACTGGAGGCCCTTTGACAGGTACCTCTATTTACTCAGTTACATCCTGCACCCTTCTCCATCCTCTTGTTCACAACTAGAAATACTGTAAATAGTAATTGAACTCATCCTGTTCCTTACAATAATGTTAAAGAATTTATAGGGGCTATCTGGTTCAGGGCTGCATTTTTTCTGTATTGGGTGCTACTGGTATTGATCTCCCCTTCAAAGGAGAGGTAGTGGAAAACTGCAGGGTCATATAAGCCTGCAAGGGGGGAACTTCAGTATCTCTGATCTTCACTGCTAGAGGGGAATATATAGAAACAATATGAAAAAACAGAGAAAGAAAATGTCCCTTACAAACCAAGATGCTATTGTGATAGAATCCAATGACAGCATGGCAATAGAAATGACAGAAAAGGAGTTTAGAATCTGCATAATTAAAATGACCCAAGAAGCAAAAGACAAGATAAGAGAGCAAATGCAGGCTATGCATGCCCATTCCAGTAAACAGTTAAAAGAGCAAATGCTGGAAGCAAATACAGATTCTGAAAAAACAAACAAACAAAAATACTTGAAATGAAAGAAACAATGAACCAAATTAAAAACTCAATAGAAATCATCACCAACAGAATAGATCTTGTGGAAGACAGAATCTCATACAATGAAAACAAAATATTTAATATTGAAAATAAAGTTGAACAAACTGATGTTTGTTCTTAACAAGATGTTAAGAAGTCATGAACGGAAACTCCAAGAATTATGGGATATCACGAAAAGACCAAATTTAAGAATTATTGGGATTGAGGAAGGTGCAGAGATACAAATCAAAGGCATGAACAACCTATTAAATGAAATAATATCAGAAAATTTCCCAAACCTGAAAAATGAAATGGAAAATTGAATACAAGAGGTTTACAGAACACCAGGTGCACAAGATTATAACAGATCCATACCAAGACACGTTATAATGAAAATACCTCACATACAAAATAAAGATAGGATTTTAAAGGCTGTGAGAGAAAAGCATCAGACTATGTATAAGGGGGAAACAATACAGATATCAGCAGATTTCTCAGCCCAGACTCTAAAAGAAAGAAGGGCCTGGAACAATATATTTCAAGCTCTGCAAGAACACAGATGCCAACCAAGAATCCTATACCCAGCAAAACTAACCTTCAGATTTGACAATGAAATAAAATCTTTCCACATTAAACAAAGGTTAAAAGAATTTACATATAGATAGCCTGCCCTACAGAACATTCTCAGCAAAATATTTCATGAGGAGGAAGTGAAAAGCAACAATACAAGTCAGCATAGGGAGGAACTACCCTAAAGGAAAAGTCAACAAAGGGGAAACCAAGTCAAGTAAAAAAACAAAAATAAACCAAAATGACCAGGAATACAAATCATATCACAATAATAACCCTGAACGTAACGACCTAAACTCAATAATCCAAAGACATAGACTGACAGATTGGATTAAAAAGAAAGACCCAACAATATGCTGCCTTCAAGAGACTCATCTCGTAGAAAAAGACATCCATAGACTAAAGGTGAAAGGATGGGGAAAAACATACTATGCACATGGATCCAGTAAAAAAGCAGGGGTCTCCATCCTCATATCAGATAAAGCAGACTTCAAACCTAAGTTAGTCAGAAGGGATAAAGAAGGACATTTCATACTGTTTAAGGGAAGCATAAAACAGTAAGATATAACAATTTAAAATTTTTATGCCCCAATCAATGGAGCATCTAAGTATATCAAACAAACCCTTCTCAATTTTGAGAATCAAATAGACCAAAACACACTAATAGTGGGGGACTTTAACACATTGCTCTCACCACTGGATAGATTCTCCAAACAAAAACTGAACAAAGAAACTATAGAACTAAATAATATAATCAATGATATAGATTTAATGGATATTTACAGAGTATTTCATCCATCATCGAGAAAATTTACTTTCTTCTCAGCAGCTCATGGATTCTTCTCCAAAATAGATCATATGCTATGCCACAAAGAAGCCATTAGTAAATACAAAAAAATAGAGATCCTACCCTGTATCCTATCAGATCATAATGGAATGCAATTAGAAATGAATGACAAAATAACAAACAAAAACTGCTCATATACCTGGAGACTAAATAATATGCTATTGAATGATGCATTGATAACAGAATACATCAGGGAAGAAATAAAAAAATTCTTAGAGGTAAATGAGAACAATGACACAACATATCAAAATCTCTGGGACACTCTGAAAGCAGTACTAAGAGGAAAGTTTATTGCATTGAGCTCATACATTAAAAAAATAAAAAGTCAACAACTAAATGACCTAACATTACATCTCAAAGCCCTAGAAAAAGAACAGAAGAACAGAAGAACACCAAAAACAGTAGAAGACAGGAAATGATTAAAATCAGAGCTGAAATCAATGAAATCGAAACAAGAGAAACAATTCAAAAAATTGACAAAACGAAAAGTTGGGTCTTTGAAAAAGTAAACAAAATTGATAAACCCCTAGCCACAGTAACAAAGAGGAGAGAGAAAACTCAAATTACTAGAATTCATGATGAAAAAGGAAAGGTCACGAAAGACACCATTGAAATACATAACATAATCAGAAGCTACTTTGAAAATCTATACTCAAACAAAATAGAAAATATGGAAGACATTGAAAAATTTTTAGAGACATATGATCCTCCAAAACTGAATCAGGAAGATGTGCACAATCTAAACAGATCAATTTCAAGCACCAAAATAGAAGAAGCCATCAAAAGCCTACCAACCAAGAAAAGCCCAGGACCAGATGGATTCTCAGTCAAATTGTACAAGACCTTTTAAGAAGAACTGATACCAATACTCCTCGAAGTATTCCAGGAAATAGAAAAGGAGGGAACCCTTCCAAATTCATTCTATGAGGCTAGTATCACTCTGATACCAAAACCAGACAAAAACACAATCAAGGAAAGAAAACTTTAGGCCAATATCCCTGATGAACATAGATGCAAAAATCCTTAACAAAATACTGGCAAATCGCATACAAAAATATATTAAAAAGATAGTGCACCATGATCACGTGGGGTTTATCCCAGGGATGCAATATTGGTTCAACATTTGGAAATCAATAAATGTAATTCATCGCATCAATAGATTTAAAGTTAAGAATCATATGATTATTTCAATAGATGCTGAGAAAGCATTTGATAAAATACAGCACCCTTCATGCTTAAAACACTAGAAAAAATAGGAATAGTAGGAACATACCTCAACATTGTAAAGGCTATCTATGCTAAGACCACGGCCAACATCATTCTTAATGGAGAAAAACTGAAAGCATTCCCTCTAAAATCTGGAACAAGACAGGGATGCCCTCTTTCACCATTTCTATTCAACACCATCCTTGAAACACTTGCCAGAGCAATTAGAGAGACCAAAGAAATTAAAGGGATACAAATAGGAAAAGAAGAACTTAAGCTGTCACTATCTGCTGATGACATGATCCTATATTTAGAAGATCCAGAAAACTTCACTAGAAAACTTCTAGAACTAATAAATGAATTCAGCAAAGTAGCAGGATATAAAATCAATATGCATAAGTCTAATGCATTTCTATCCATAAGTGATGAATCCTCTGAAAGAGAAATTAGGAAAACCACTCCATTCACAATAGCCTCAAAAAAAAAAATACTTGGAAATTAATCTAACAAAAGTGGTGAAGAGGTGAAAGACCTCTACAATGAAAACTAAGAACATTAAAGAAAGAAACTGAAGAGAACTTTTGAAGATGGAAAGATCTCCCATGTCCTTGGATAGGCAGAATTAACATTGTCAAAATGGCCATTCTACCAAAGGTGCTATACAGATTCAATGCAATTCCAATTAAAATCCCAATGACATTCCTCATAGAAATAGAGAAAGCAATCATGAACTTCATCTGGAAGAACAAGAGACCTTGAATAGCCAAAACAATCCTGAATAGGAAACGTGAAGCAGGAGGTATCACAATACCAGACATTAAACTATACTACAGAGCAATAGTAACAAAAACAGCATGATATTGGTACCAAAATAGACAGGCAGACCAATGGTACAGAATAGAAGACACAGAGACAAAACCACATAAATATAGTCTCCTCATAGTAGACAAAGGAGCCAAAAACATACAATGGAGAAAAGATAGCCTGTTCAACAAATGGTGATGGCAAAACTGGAAATCCATACGCAGTAAAATGAAATTAAACCTCTATCTCTCACCCTGCACAAAACTCAACTCAAAATGGATCAAAGATTTAAGAATTAGACCAGAGACCCTGCACCTAATAAAAGACAAAGTAGGCCCAAATCTTCATCATGTTGGCTTAGGATCAGACTTCCTCAACAAGACTCCCAAAGCACAAAAAAAATCAAAGCAAGAATCAATAAATGGGATGGACTCAAACTAAAAAGTTTTTTTTCAGCAAAAGATACAATCAAGAATGTGAACAGAGAGACTACAGAGTGGGAGAAAATCTTTTCCACATGCACCTCAGATATAGCACTTATGTCCAAAATTCATAAAGAACTTACAAAACTTTACACCAAAAATACAAAGAACACAATCAATAAATGGGCCAAGGAACTGGACAGACACTTTACAGAAGAAGACATATAGGAAATTAATAAATATATGAAAAAGTGTTCAACATCTCTAGTAATTAGAGAAATGCAAATTAAAACAACTCTAAGATTCATCTTACTCCAATTAGAATGGCTATTATCAAGAACACAAACAATAAGAGATGTTAGCGTGGATGTGGGGAAAATCTCCACATTGCTGGTGGAGTTGCACATTGTGCAGCCACTCTGTAAAGCAGTATGGAGAATCCTCAGAAAACTTGGAATAGACCCACTTTTTGACCCAGTTATCCCACTCTTCGGTTTATACTGAAAGGATTTAAAATCAGCATACTACAGTAATGCAACCACCTCAATGTTTATAGCAAGTCAGTTCCCAATAGCTAGATTGTGGAACCAACCTGGATGCCCTTCAACAGATGAATGGATAAAGAAACTCTGGTATATATACACCAGGGAATATTATTCAGTCATAAAGAAGAATAATATCATGGCATTTGCAAATAAATGGATGGAATTGGAGAATATTGTGCTAAGTGAAATAAGCCAATTCCAAAACACCAAAGGTCAAATATTTTCCCTGATAAGTGGAGAATGATATATAATGGGGGTGTGGGGAGTGAGAGAAGAATGGGGGAACTTTAGATTATGTAGAAGGAAATGAGAGGGAGGGGGGTATGAAAAATGGTGGAATGAGACAGACATCATTACCCTATGTACATGTATGATTCCATGAATGGTATGAATCTACATCATATACAACCATAGAAATGAAATTATGTACCCCATTTGTGTACAATGAATCAAAATGCAGTCTGTAAAAAATTAAAAGATAAATAAAAAATAATGAAAAAATTTAAAAAAAGAAAATAAATCATAATAGTATTTTCTTAATTTGCCTTTCCTGGGATGTGTAATTATAATAGCTGATTTCCTTTTGGAAATGGTTTTAGCATCTTTTCTCATTTTCTATTTTCTACGTCAACTAGTAGACAATAGGAAACAAATATGATAAGATTACGTAAAATTTCTTGGACCTGGTACTTTATGGGAGGAAAGTTTTTGTTTTTAAAACAATGTTGTTTACTTAACATATATTGGTCTTCTCAGATTTTGTATTTCTTATGTCCTTTTGGCACTTTACATTTTCTAGAACTATATTTTGTCTTGAATTTCAAGTTTGCTGATATTTGCTAGATTAAAAACGTGTTATAATTATGAAAGTTTTAAGAATAATAAGTTTAAAAAATTCTGAAATATTATTTATTGCTATCTACTAAGACATGCTTAAATACTGACATTATACTATGTTCTTAGAAGGGTAGGTTAAATTAATGTTAAAATTTAATGTTCAATTAATTCATTATTTCATATGGAAAAAATATGTAAGCATTGAGAAGAAAATTTTGGGACAAAATAGTACGGATCTGTCATAGCTCAGATTGTAGGAAAACGAAGAGTGTGATAAAAACATGCTGTAGATAAATGAATAAGTAATGAGTAGGCTAAATAGAAAGTTAAGAAATATGAATTTTATATGTGAAAATATGATATTCCAAATCAATACATATATGTGTATTATTGAAGAAATCATATCAAGAAATATAGTTTTCAATTTGGACAAAAATTATATTACTACATAACATGATAAAAACAATGTAGATTTCAGGTAGAGTAAAAATCTAAAGTAAAACACAAAGTTCCAAATTTTTTACAATAGAGCACATGAGAACTGAATATCAGAGTAGGAAGACTTTCCTCAGGAGAAAACAAAGGAGAAAAAGAACAATACATTTGCAATCCACCTGATAGGAAAAATTAATATTCTTCACTTAAAATAAAAATATGTAATTTAGTAGATGTGTACAAATAATACGATATAAAATTCCCAGAATACATTAACATAGGTAACAAATACATAAAAAGATGCTCAATTTCTTTTTTTTCTTTTTTTTTTTTTTTTTTTTTTGCTCAATTTCACTAATAGTCAGAGAAATGCAACTCTTCAAAGATGAGATACAATTATCATGCATCAGACTGGAAATGTTTTAAAGGAAGGATTCTTAGAATTTAATACTCAGATACGGGAAAATAGTCATTCTTACACACCAATTCAGAAAATATCAGAAAAACTTGATAATATTTTAAAATTTAAAAAACTTTAAATCACTTGTATAAATCACTTGACCCAATAATTATTTTTAGAAATCTCTCTTCTAGAAATAGAATTATGCATTTAAAAGAACAGTGTACATAGAAGTTTGTTTATTGACATTTTAATCAAATTGATGCATTTGGAAACAACTATAAATATATTAATAAGTAAATGATATATTAATGCAATGGAACACAAAGCCATCATATTTATTTATTTATTTTTATCGTCATTTTTTATTGATGCATTGTGCTTATACATAATGATAGAATTTGTTATATATTCATACATGCATACAATATGACAATATAATTTGACCAATACAAATTCCTAACACTTCTCCCCTTTCTCCTCCCCTCTCAACCATTGGACTCTTCCCTCTACTGATCTCCCTTTGATTTTCATGAGATCCTCCCTTTTCTTGTTTTTCCTTTCCCTCTCTAGCTTCTGCATATGAGAGAAAACACACAACACTTAATCTTTTGAGTTTGACTTATTTTGCTTAACATAATGGTCTCTAGTTCCATCCATTTTCCTGTAAATAACCTAGTTTCATTTTTCTTTATAGCTGAATAAAACTCCATTGTGTATATATACCACCTTTTTTATCCATTCATCTGTTGATGGACACCAAGGCTGGTTCTGTGATTTGACCATTGTGAATTATGCTGCTATAAACATGACGTGTGTGTATCACTGTAGTATGATGACGTTTAATTCTTCAGGATAAATATGGAGGCATGGTATAGCTGGGTTATATGGTGGTTCCATTCCTAGTCTTTTGAGGAACCTTCATAATGATTTCCATAGTGGTTGTAGTAATTTACAATCTCACCAAAAGTGTAAATGTGTTCCTTTTTCTCTACACCCTCTCCAGCATTCATTATCTGTATTCTTGATGACTACTATTCTGAGTGGTGTGAGATGAAATGCTTTGCATTTCCCTAATTGCTAATGCTGTTGAGCATTTTTCCTATGCTTGTTGGCCATTTGCACTTCTTCTTTTGAGATGTGTCCACCCATTTGCCTGTTTATTAATTGGGTTATTTGATTTTTTTGGTGTAACTTTTTTTTTAGTTCTTCATATATTCTAGGTATTAATCCTCTGTCAAAAGAGTAGCTAGCAAAGACTCTCTCCCCTTCTGTGGGTGCTCTCTTCACATTACTAATTGTTTCCTTTGCTGTACAGAAGCGTTTTAATTTGATGCCATCCCATTTATGAATTCTTAACATTATTTCGTGTTAGGAGTCCTATTGAGAAAGTCATTGCCTGTGCCTATATGCTGGAGTGTTGACCCTACATTTTATTTTAGTAGTTACATAGTTTCTGATCTAATTCCTAGGTCTTTAATTCATTTTGAGTTGATTTTTGTGCAGGGTGAGATAAAAGTCTAGTTTCATTCTTTTACAAATGGATAACCAGTTGTCCCAGCACCATTTGTTAAAAGGCTATCTTTTCTCTAATGTATGTTTTTGGCACTTTGTCAAGGATCAGATGACTGTAGATGTGTGGGTTTGTCTCTGTGTCTTCTATTCTGTACCACTAGTCTATGTGTCTTTTTTTTTTTTATGCCAGGTACTCTCATTTTAGAGGTGAGATGATTTAGTTGCCGAGTGACTTGCTGCAGGTAACACAGCTGGAATTGGTAGAGCAGGGAACTGAACCCAGGTCATCTGCCCCGAGAGGCTGTACTCCTAAACATAGACATAGTGAGCAATGATGAATGGAGGAACAGAGAAAGTTGGAGAGATAATGTGTGGGTATGTCTGCATCACCTCAAAATTTAAAAAAATTTGGGCTGGGGTTGTGGTTCAGTGGTAAACCACTTGCCTAGCATGTGTGAGGCACTGGGTTCAATCCTCAGCACCATATAGAAATAAATAAATAAACAAACAAATAAAAGAGTCATAAAAAATTTTAAAAATTTAAAATTATGGGGGCTGGGGAGATAGCTCAGTTAGTAGAGTGCTTGCCTTGTAAGAACAAGGCCCTGGGTTCGATCCCCAGCACCCCAAAAAAATATATATATATGCACCAAATTTTAAAATATTGTGATCTCTATGGGATGGAATTTGAAGCCCATTTGATGAAGATGGACTTTCGCTTCTTAACTGATACAAAGCTCATTAACATAGCAGGAACAACATGATTATGAATGAGTAAAATTCATTTGTAATTTCAAATTTAAAAAAGTTAAATTATACTTTCACTCTAAAATGACATGAAATTTGTTCATGCTAACAAGTTTGAGTTTCTAAAAAGAAAGAATAGGTTTTGATGGAAATTCAACATTGTTTTTAGCCCCAGTAAACCAAAGAAAAGATCTATGTATTAAAGGTGATAAAACTACAGATCAAAATGTATATTATCATATTATGATCTTAATGTTGTTTAAAAATAGTATCAGAGAAGGTCTATACATTGTATGATTAGGGAGTATTTTAATCTAGTTTATATTTAGTAATTTCAAAATTTTCTTCTATAAACTTGTGTAACTACTTTAATCAGAAAAATGCACAATAAGCTGGGTGTGGTGCCACATGTGTAATCCCAGTAGCCCAGGAGGCTGAGACAGGAGGATCACAAGTTCAAAGCTCACCTCTGAAACTAAGGAAGGCCCTAAGCAACTGAGCGAGACCCTGTCTCAAAATAAAAAAAATAAAAAGGGTTAAGCCCCTTGGGTTCAATTCCTGGTACAAAAAAAAAAAAAAAAAAAAAAAAAGAAAAAGAGAAAGAAAAAGGGAAAAACCCTGAAAATTTCACAAAAATATTAAAATAAAAAATAGTTGGAAAATGAAAATAATTCTTGCTCATCTTTAAAAGCTATCTCAAGTATCTCAGTGCCCCAGACTTCTTCAGTGAAGTAAAATGCTCCCCATCTTTCTAAAGTGGGCTTCAGCTAGAAATGTGACTATCAGGAGTCCAGGGAGTAGTTGTTGAGCAATTATTTTTAATCCTTGTCATTTTAGGAAAGGTACTGAGAAGACACGAAGGTGATGACATTTCTTTTGCCAGCTTCAAAATACAGTGTTTTCTGAAATATGTGAAATAAAATATATTAAAAAATTCTTCTGTTAATTGGAATAGTCCAGAGAAGACTGTGATTTCAGGGAAGCCTCAAAATTCCAAGATAAGGGGAAGCTAGGAGTAAAAGGAATACCAGTCAAATTGCTCAATTTAAACTTGTGCCAGGGGATGTGGTGTCAAGAGAAGAATTGGCTAATAGAAGTGATACCTGAGTAGCAGAAGGAAATCCTCAAATTCCGACTTTTGAAAACAACCTTCCTTTTGATTTAGGTTAATTAATTAACCTGACTTTTGTACGTATCTTCACAATAGAAATGATAATTTGGCGGGGGAAGGTTGGGGTTGTGGCTCAGTGGTGCCTAGCATGTGTGAGGCACTGGGTTTGATTTTCAGCACCACATGTAAATAAATAAATAAATAAATACATAAATAAATAAATAAACAAACAAATAAATAAATAAAAATAAAATAAGGGACCATTGACAACTAAAAAAAATTTTATAATTTTAAAAAATGATAATTTGGTCATGTGTGAATTCTATAGGTCCATGTCACACACTTCTGGCATTCAAATATTGCTGCTATATTCCTTGAAAATCTGGAATTATTTCTCTTTAGCTGGTAAAGCCAGGGCTATAAACAAAAAAAACTGAATAAAAGGTTAATTGTAATTATTAGTAAATAGATGTTAGAAATTCCAGACAAAAGGAAAAAAAAAAAAAAAAAACTGCTACCATCTCAGGGTGCTTTAGCCTGAATTTTATATTTTTAAACCTCTGATCTCCATTTCCAAAAACTTGAGCTTAAGTTAAAGTTATCATTTTAAATCATAAATCTATCCAAGACCATGCTTTTTAATTTTTATTGTGTTTAAAATCACTCTCCAACATCCAAATTTCTAGAGAAATGATGATGTTGTCTCACAGTAATCTCACAGGGATTTTCAATTGCCTGTGTAATAACAATAATACACGATAGCATTAAGAGGAACATGCCAGATGATCAACCCTTGGTAATCTACTAGTTTACAAAAAAAAAAATATATATATATATATATATATATATAATATATATGTATATTTTATAGCAGCAAACATTTAAGATCAATAAAACTTTTGCTTTACTACTGAACCATGAACTATGCCTTTCTACTCATCGTCTTATGGGTAATATTAAAATAACTCATTCATGAAGGGCAATGTCCAAGATCCTGATTGAAACTTTTTAAAAACCAGGAGAATTAAAAAGACAAGGTCTGTCTTCCCTGGGCTAACTAGATGAAAATACACATCCCTAGAGTACAATTTTGTTCTAATCACCAAGCTTTGATAGGAACTGGGGCTCAGGGCTCTTGCTGATGATTAACCATGTTTATTGATTGTGCTCCTAGGGCTTCGACAGGTAATCTCTTTTATCCTCACCACGCTCAAGTCTTCTGATTCCAGGTTCTGTGCTTATGCTCACGAATCATTTGGTACATCAAACATAAATTTTTACAATTTAGCAGGACTTCCAGTAAAAGAAATGTATTTTAAATTATATTTTTATTACTTATAACCAAAGGAAGCTAAATAAATAGCACATTTGAAGCATTTCCCTGGAGGAAAAAAGGTAGACTTTCTGTCTCTCATAAATGTTAAGTTGCAATAATCCTGTGGTCATGATGCATTGATAGAAATAAGATGGCTCTCAACTCTGAGATTCTATGAGTTGAGGAATGAAGATCACTTGAAGTCAATCATTTTTACCAACTCATTCTAATGAATGGCACAGATAATCAATCATATTATTTGACTTTTTCTTCAAGAATTAAACTACAAAATGTTTTTCTTGAACATTAATACTCTAGAACACAGATCTTGAATGCAACCACAAAGTCCCATGCCTCAATCCTCCCGACTCTTGGGAAAAGACTTATTCATGCTGGCTATTTCTTCCTGGACTAAAAGGATTGGTAAACTGATGAAAGAAAAATGTAACTTAATCCCATACTAACAATCCAATCATGCATATTCAACATGCATTACCGTATTAAGTCTCTCAGTGAGCCCACAATCTGGTGAGAGAAAATATACCTCAGAACACTTCAGAGGGTGGTAACTATTATAATGTGAGTGCATATCAAGAATGTTGGGAGAAGAAGAGACGAAAACAACCCCTGGACTTATCAAAGCCTGGTGCTGCTGATCCCCGGGTCCAGTGCCTGCACCTCCACCATGCCCAAGAGAAAGACTGAAGGGGATGGTAACAGAGATAAAGCTGAGGTGAAGGACGGACCACAGAGGAGATCCACAAAGCTGTCTACTGAACCTGTTCTTCCAAAGCCAGAATCCAAGTCTAAAAAGGCCCCTTTAAAGAAGGGAGAGAAGGTACCCAAAGGGATAAAGGGGAAAGCTGATGCTGGCAAGGATAGGAATAATTGCAGAAAATGGAGAGGTCAAAACAGACCAGACACAGAAAGTTGAAGGTGCTGGAGATGCCAAGTAAAGTGTGTGCATTTTTGATAACTGTGTACTTCTGGTGACTGTACAGTTTGAAATACTGTTTTTTATCAAGTTTTATAAAAATGCAAAATTTTGTTTTACTTTTTTTTTAAAGCTATGTTGTTAGCACAGAACGTTTCATTGTTGTTTTCTGAGGAAGGAGCATACCTCACTAGCAGAATATCTCCAAAGCTGGATTGCTGTGGGGGAAAACACCTTTCCCTGCTAGTTTTGAGAGACTTCCTCTTGAGATTCCCTGATGTTGGCACACATAGCCACAACAAGGTGTTGGCACAAACACCTTGTGGTATGAAAAACTCAAATTCATCTTTATGACCTCCTCTCCCTCTCTGCCATTGCATAGACTTAACTCCCCTAAACTCAGACCTATTAGGACCTGACTCCCAACAATCGGTTTTACCAATCTGGACTTTCCAGTGACATCATTGGGATAGTGTCCTTCAGAAGAGCAGAAGTTCCTTTTCTAGATTGTGGATCTTCAGATTAATAATTTTGCCATTTTCATTTCATTTCCTGAAAGTCAGGGTGGGCTCCTGAAGGGCTGTTAATATGCTAAATGAGAAATGTCAACCGTCACCCTAAACTTTCCCTATTCAGAGCATCAGATGGAGACTTCGTTGGGTTTTATAGTGACTTTCTAATTTTGGTAGTCCATCCAAGAAAGGAGTTTCAATGTTAAGGATTGTCTGCCCATGACCTGCCTGAAATACCATGATTGTTTATAAAAAGTATCTTTAATAAAGCTGGATACAGTTTGAATTGGAAAAAAAAAGTGTTGGGAGTGCAGAGAATGATGAAATTTACTCGATCAAAGGCAATAATGATGATTAGACTGTAAAGAATAAGGAAAACTTCAGTAGACATGAAAGAAGGGCAATACATGAAGTGGAGAAAATTATTCACTTTTAGCTTTTAGGAAGTGGGGAAAGGAGAGAGAAAGAGAAGAAAATTGGCAATTGGCATATGGTTTTGGAGGAATTTGTTTTTTGTTTTTTTTTTGTACCAGGAATTGAATCACTTAAGCACTGAGCCACATCCCCAGCCCTTTTTAATTTTTATTTTGAGACAGGGTCTTGCTAAGTTACTTAGGGCCTTACTAAGTTGCTGGGGCTGGCCTCAAAATCGCAATCCTCTTGCCTTAGCCTCCTAAATAGTTGGGATTGTAGGCTGTGCATGTGCAGGGCTGGAGGAATTTTTTTTGTGTGTGTGGAGGGGTAGGAAATCTATCCAAACTAGATTCTGGAAACATTCTGGAAACATTATTCTTATTGAATTGGATTAAGAGAAGTTAATGTAATCATTGTTAGTTCAGTTTATTGCTACTTACAATGTGTTAAGTACTGTTCCAAGTTTTATATATTTATCCATTTAATCCTCTTGACAATTCTATAAAATAATTCCTATCAATATTCATTTTCTACAGATGAGAAAACTGAGGTACAATAATGTTAAGTAATTTGCCTAAGATCAATCAGCTGAAGAATGAAAGATCAAGGATTTAATCTTAGTGTAAACTAAATTCCACTTTCACTGCATGTTTATTGAGGATGGGAATCAGAGTAGAAGTAAAAAAGTGGGTGACCAGGGATGGACCCTAGAAATATTTTGGAGAGTCCTGTGGATCAAATGTGAAGATAAAGTGGAGTGTCAGGTCAAGATTAAATGATGCTGTTAATGAAATTAAAAAAAAATAGAATAGTGTTAGGAGAAAATTTTGAACTTGAATTTGGCAGTATTGATTAGGTAGGTATGTCTTGCAGGAAGTTAGACGTTTGAGTCTGGAGCTCACCTAGCCTGGACAGGACCAGGGTCAAGAGAGTGAGTGAGGCACTTGCCTCAGGTACAGAACATAAGGGATGGCAAAACAAAAAACAGTGATCAAGATAAATAGGATGTCAATGTTATGCTTTAAAATAATTGTAATGCAAAATTGTGAACCAAATATAAAGAATTTCTAAGTAAAGGCAGGATCAGTATATTTTCCTTGCCTCTGACTTCAATATGGCCCTGTATAGCACCAGCAACAATACTGCCTTGAATTGAAATGCCATTTTTATCATTACCTTTTGCATTAAATCTGATTTTTAAAAATAATACCTTGAAATGGTATTCATTGATTGTTGAGGGTTATTTTTGTATGTGTGCCTTCTTAAATTTTGCCTCCTAAGAATGTGTTTCACTGGCTCTACCCTAATCCCACCCCCAGCCAGAAGAAGAATTTTACTTTCACCTATATCAAAGTTTCTTTTCATTTCTTCTAGAAAGAAATTTTCACTAAATGAAGCTGAATTTAAATGATAAATCTGATTTTTAAATTATTTCAATCCAGAGCAGCAGTTCTTGTATTTTTCCCCCTAAAGAGAGGAAAAGAACAAGCGATTTCACTCTATAGATAAGGAAACCAAGACAGAACAGTTCAGTGACACAGATAAAACAATATTTCTTAGTGCTGCATGGGACACACTAGACCAGAATCTTCTCTAGGTATTAGTTGGAAAAAAATGAAAGTGAAGTATACTTAAGTGAAGAAAGCTCGGCCAAATAACTTGGATTGAGAGAATAAAGGTTTTTTTGTTTTGTTTTGTTTTGTTTTGTTTTTTGGACTGGGGATTGAACCCAGGAACACTTTACCACTGGGCTGCAACCCCAGCCCTCTTTAAAATTTTAAAAATTTGAGACAGGATCTTGTTTAGTTGCTTAGGGTCTTCCTGAGCTGCTGAGGCTGGCCTTGAACTTGCAATCCTTCTGCCTCAGCTTCCCAAGCTACTGGAATTACAGGCATGAACCACTATGCCCACCTGAGAATTTTTTAACATGGTCACATAATGGGTATTTTAAAATATAATCAGTTAAAGAATAAACTTAATTGTGAACTTATTATTAGGGACCTCCCAGGGACAATTCGGAAAACAGTGAAAGAAAATTTACATGCATAAAAATCAGCTTTCTGATCCTTCACACACTTAATGATCTGCTTTATAAATAACAGAAAGCTTTGCCATACCAGTTTTCTTTTAAATTAATGCAAAACAAAGAGTAATTTTCCATCTGGACTCCACAGTGCTTTGTCATGCTTTTAAAGCATAAACTGTAGGTAAAACAAGGAGAAAATTAGTACCTTGAAGCTAGAATAGGTAATTCAAAAGTCAGGTCAAGCATAAAATTATAGTCACAAACAGCGCTGCCTGGGAACATCCCAGGAGTATGGCTGCTGTTTTTTTCAGTAATTTTCTTGGCCAAAGGTGGCAGGTGGCAAGAGAACTTAACCACAGTTCCTGAACTCCAGGGGTTTTGCAGAGCTCTGTCCCCTGAGTAGGACCGCCAGTCTTTCAGGTTTTATCCTTTCCAAGAAACCTGACATGCTGTTTTGTATGGTATTTTCAAACTGGGAAGATCAAAAGAGAGAGAAACTTGGGTCATCAGAGAAACGCACAGACCAGTCAATGAAATGATGGAATGGATGGTTTGGAATTTTAACATAGATGCATTAAAATTTTGGGGGGAATGCCAAAGTGGCCCAATAATTCTACTGCCTAACGGCAGGTGCTGCTATCAGCAGAGAAAGCCTTGTTATGAGTGGAGAATTCTATATGGCCAGAAATAACAGGTACTGCTACTCCTGGGGAAACTGACTTGACGCTGTAAGAGCTAAGGCGCTCTTTCGTAACCTCACCGCTTCTGCCGCTCCAGGCGCATCTGGAACGCAGAAGTAATTGGGGGTGCACGGTGTCAAGCAGTTTTAATCATTTATCTCTCCCACTGGTTGTCAGGCAGATTTCGGGTTTTTGGAGGAGGCATTCCAGGAGTTTCTATAAATTCCTTTCAAATCTCAAGATCTCTGAGACTCCAATCCTCTCGTCTTCTGGTGAAGGGCGTGGGATTGGCAGCCAGCGCTGCTCTACCTCTGGGAAGCCACCGACTCCTCCCGAGCAGCTCGCGCCTGGGCCCTTAGCCCAGCCTGCGTCCGGGCCCCGCCTCCCTCGAGGGCGAGTCCTATAAAGTCTCGGGGAAGAGGGTCCCTTCTGCTGGTCTCTGTTGGGTCATACTCCAGGTTAGGCCAGGTCCTGTGCCGCTCCGAGCATCGCGTGCGGGAACCATGGCCCAGGAGCTGTACCACCAGGAGTTCGCCCGGGCGGGCAAGCAGGCGGGGCTGCAGGTCTGGAGGATCGAAAAGCTGGAGCTGGTGCCGGTGCCCCAGAGCGCTTACGGAGACTTCTACGTCGGGGATGCCTACCTGGTGCTGCACACCTCCAAGGCGAGCCGAGGTTTCGCCTACCGCCTGCACTTCTGGCTCGGTAAGGGGCGCTCGCAGCGGGACCCCGGCGCGCCCAGGTCGGGGAAGGGCGGACGCAGTAGAGTGCGGTTTGCGGGCTAGGAGGAAAAGGGGACCGAAAATCGGGCACGCCGGGAGACTTGCAGTGCCAGCCGCGCCCTCCAGAGACCTCCCTTTTTTGACTGGTCACCCTCTCCTGGCCAAAGCCAACTCCTGGCCGACGGCAAATCGGGGCGCAGACGAAATCAGGAGTAGATATACCCCGCTGGCTTTGACCTTTGTCAAGCCAGTTCCCAGACTTTAGGGCTAGTTCCTCGGGCTTCTCCAGCTTCCACCTTCCAGTCTCCAAACCCCACAGCACCTCAGGGGCGCTGATTCTGCGTACACTCACGTTGGCCAAGTCCCGCTCACCTTCAAACAAGTCCAGTCCTGGATTCCCTGTCAGGGTGGAGATGAAGTCAAGCAAGTTTGTGGGCATCAGCAGTAGCTGGCAAGACTTTTTTTTTTTTTTTTTTTTAAGTAAATTATTTTTGTTTGTTGCCTTTGGGCACCAGCTTTCTATTTCTCCACTAATTGCGGGGATTAGTCTTCTGGGCCACTTTAAATCAAGAGTCTCCCTGAACAACCCTGTTCTCATGTTTGGGAAAAAAAAATACCAATGTTATCTATATAAATATGTAGCTCTACCAAAAAAAAAAAAACTGGTTTCAAAATGGCTATTTATTTAGATGGACTGCTTTGTTCTTATAAATTTATTATTGATTTATAACAAGGACACAGCGTGGAACAGAACAGCGGCTTCAGGAGTAGTAATTATTTTGGAGTACATTCATGCCATGTTTTCAGGACACTAGGGCCTTGTGTGTTCTACTTTTTCTACCTTCTACTTTTACTAGTAAACATCCTGAATGTCCAGCCTCTCTCCCTGTGAGGTCTTGTGCCAGTGGGCACACCCTGTCTAACAACATGCTGATTATTTGAGACTTTTTGCCCTCTTTTAAAGCTACCTTGTCCCCCTCGAACTTGTGTTTCTTTAGTTTCAGTTTTATTCTTGACCTTGGGAAAAATGCACAAAACCACATGTTTCTAAGTCTCTGAAAGCCAACATTTCTATTTCTAACATCTGAATATTTTAAGAAACAATAGAAAACATTGAGAAGTGACTTTCTGAACATTAGTAAACACCTGGAGCAGACACTGGGGAAATGAGAACTCTGCTGAGGAAGACTGCACTTTTCATTACTGCTCTGGGCGTTAGAGTTTTGTGCTTGCTTGAGGTGGTTGAGGAGGCTAAATGGGAATTCCAAACACATTTGGTTCCCCAGTGAGATGTCGCTATTCCTGTTATACTGTTACGCTGCAGAGTGGTCTATTGATATTTTACACCAGAAAATGCAGAAATCTTGGTACATAATCTCTATTAATGAATGAATGATGTCCTCACTGTGGTCTTTGCATCCAGAACTTGGCTCTGGGATCTGGAATGAATCAGTGTCTGAAATGCCACATTTGCCATCTGGGTGAATTAAAATGTAAAAGAACTCCACATCTTGCTGTGCACTGCAGTTAAGTTTGGCTTTGTCAGAAGTTGCCAAGTGGGCTTTGAGCACAAGGTTTTAATTCCTTACTTATCCAACTATTCCCTTCTTTAATCACTTCCATTTTGTAGGGTTCAACTCTCAATCATTCATTTAGTGCTCACCAGTTTCAAAAACAGAATAGAAGCTCTCTGTTGTGGCACATGCTATAGTCCCAGTACTCAGGAGGCTGAGGCAGGAGGATCCCAAATTTAAGCCTGGGAATTTAGTGAGACCCTGTCTCAAAAATAAAATTTTAAAAAAGGGTTGAGTAAGTAGCTTAGTGGTAGAGTGCTTGCCCTGCACGTGCATGCTGTCTTTTGTCTCTCTCTCTCCCCTGCCTCTCTTTTTGCCAAGAGAAAATCATGGGGAGGTGGAAAAGCTTAGAGTAAAATAGGCAACAAAACTTCCAGAGGGAATTGTCCAGCAGCTTTTCCTACTTTAATTCCCTAAGCAAACTACATCCATCTAAGAGTCCAAGAACTAAATTAAGGTAAATTCATGAGGATTGATCAGAGAGACAAACCAAGAGAAAGCTCCAGGAGGGAGAGCTGAAAGTTCAGGGGAAAAGAAAGTGTGATTAAAGGAAATCAGGAAATCAATTGGAAGGAAAAAAAGTGAAGTTAAAGTCAAACTAGGAAGAAAAAGACACACAATATAGAAATGAGAAACAGGTGAGGTAGGAGGAAGAAGAGGGAAAACAAGAAATGAGACCTAAAATGATGGAGGACAGAGGGAGGGGCATCCTTCCAGGTTTAATAGAAACATCCTTAATGTTTCTCTTAAACCATGGCAACTCAGATTATTTCACCTACCTCCTTTCATTACCATCATGTACTTAAATGTAAGGAAAGTAAGAAATTGTCGCATGCAATTTATAAGTTTTTCTGTTAGTCTTTTAGTCTTTCTTAAACATTTCAACTTTGTACCTAGCAGGTGTGTCTACCTTCTGTGTCTAGATCCTTATGGCATCAAGTCCGTGAGCAAGGCTTGGAATGGTAAAGCTGCCCTCTGTCATATCCCTGACCTATGCTACGCATACCTCCCTCACCTTTTCTCCTTGCCAGTTTTAAACTTTACTTAAATATAGTTTAAAGTAACGTGCACTTTTGTTATTCCTAGTCTGCTAGGCCTTGTGCAAAGCACTGAGAATGAGAAGGGTTGGATTATAACATACAATACACAGAATTTATACAACACAAAATGGGGTGGTGAAAGTAAAGTGGTATATAGCACTCTGGAAAAGGGTTTGGCAGTTTTTTTCACAATACAAGCAACTATCACATGACCCAGCAGCTGCATTCATGGGCATTTATTCTGGGGGGTAAAAATTTATTTTCATGCAAAAACCTATACATGACTGCTCATAGCAAAAACAAACAACAAACAAAACAAAACAAGACAAAACAAAAATGCCCATAGCAGTTTTATTTTATTTGAATAGCCAGAAACTGTAGTCAGCCAGATACCCTTCAACAGGTGATTGGTTAAACAAGTTGTGAAATATCTATACCAACAAAAAGGAACAAATTATTTTTCAAATTTTATTGGTGTATTAAAATTATACATAATGATGAGATTCATTATGCTGTAATCGTGCATGCACATAACATAATCTGATCAATCTCATTCCCCTGTACCCTCCCTTTCCCTCCCTTCCTCCCTCTATCATCTACTTGCTATAATCTACTGATCTCCCTTCTATTTTTGTTATTTTAATTAGTGCATTATAATTACATATAGGTATATATACAGGGATTCATTGTGGCATATTCATCAGAGTATACAGACATGGTATAACTTGGTAGATTTCATTTCCCAATATTTTCCCGTACCCTCCTCTCCTCTCTCTATCTCTATTCCTTTTCTCTATTCTATTTGCCTCCCTTCTATTTTTGTGAGATTCTCCCCCCCCCCCCCGCTTTTTTTCCTCTCTCTTTCTCTTTCTCTCTCTAGCTTCCTCATATGAGAAAAAAAAAACATTCAATCCTTGACTTTCTGAGGCTGGCTTATGTTACTTTGCATGATGTTCTCCAATTCTATCCATTTTCTTGCAAATGATATCACGTCATTCTTCTTTACAACTGAGTAAAACGCCATATGTGGTATATATATATACCACATTTTCTTTATCCATTCATTTGTTGACAGATACCTAGATTGGAGGAACAAACTACTGATATACACAGCAACTTTCATGAATTTCCAGGGAATTATGCTGTTTTTAAAAAATGCAAAAAGGGTTCTGTATTGTGTGAGTCCATGTATATAACATTTGGAAATGAGAAAATTTTAGATTTGCTGTTGCCAGAGGTTAACAATACGGTAGGAAGGGGGGTGATGCAGGCAGGAGATGGATGGAGTAATTAACAGGCAACACGAGGGATCTTTTCATTAATGGAACTCTATAGGATCCTGACTGTGAAGCAGCTATATGAATTTACAAATGTGATAAAGTTATATAGAACTAAATGCACATAAACACATCAATCAGTATAAGTAAAACTTGGAAAATAAATTAGGCGGATTGTATAAACATTACTATCTTGGTTGTAATATTCTGTGCAGTACTGTATACTATACAACACTAAGCCATTCTGCAGTTTAACAAAATGCTGTTAGGGACAACAGTCTGTTTACCAATCCCACACTGTCTTTATTACTGCAGCTGATGGTAGACCTTAATCCTGGTAGAGTGATTCCTCATGAATAATTTCTTCTTCCTGCCTTATGCCTCTTTGTTGAAGTTATTTTAGCTATGCCAGGGCCACTGTCTTTCCATATAAATGGAAACTTTAAAAAAATTTATAATAAGTTTATATATGTTCTCATACATCTTACTGTGATTTTGGTAAGGATAACATTAGGCCTGTAGATTAATTTTGAGAGAATTGACATCTTTATTAATTTGAATCTTCCAGTCCATGATTACTGTGGCTTTACACTTCTTTATGTCCTCTTTTTAAAAAATTTTTATTTTTACAGACTGCATTTTCATTCATTGTACGCAAATGGGGTACAACTTTTCATTTCTATGGTTGTACACAATGTAGATTCACACCATTCATGTAATCATACATGTACATAGGGTAATACTGTCTGTCTCAGTCTATTATCTTTCCTTCCCCCATCCCTTCCCACCCTGTTTTTCTCTACACCATCCAAAGTTTATGTCCTGTTTTTTTTTTCCACCACCATTTAAAAATTTTTCAGCATATAGTTCCCATACATGTTTTGTTGAATACACACTTAAGCACTGTAGTTTCTTTGGAGAAATTAATTGTAAATGGTATTATGTTTTAAATTTCAGTTTCTTAATTTTCATTGTTTTTATATAGAGATGTGACTGACTTTTTGACTTATATAGAAATGTGACTGACTTTTTGACTTATATTGTATTCTTCTATCTTGCCGAATGTACTTATTATTCTAGGAGGGCTTCTGTAGATTCCTTAGAATTAACTGTGTAAATAATCCTATTGTCTCTACATAAGACATTTTAAAAATTTCCTCATTTCCAATTCCTGTGTCTTTTGTTTCTTTTTCTTACCTTACTGCGGTGGTTAGAATTTCCTGTACTGTGGTGAATTAAGAGTGGTGAGAGTGGACATCCTTGCCTTGTTCTTGATTTTTTGAGGAAAGCATTCAGTCTTCACCTTTAAATAACTTTATGTCTTTTGTAGGTGCTATTTATCAGGGTAAGTATGTTCGCACCTATTCCTAATGTGGCATGCATTTTTTAAAAATCACGAATGTTGTACTAATCTAGTTTTTAAATCTCTCTTTTAGTCTGTTTTATTTATAAAATCATCACATTCCCCTAAACAAATTTTGGAGATTTACTATATGTGTACATAATGTATCAAAGTATAAAGTAATATAATACAACATAATATATATAGGGAAGCAACAAATTAAGTTATAAGTAGAATTCACAGGGAAAATCAATTGAAGTTATAAGCATAATCCATACACAAATTCCTGTTTCTGAACACTTGCTAGGATTTTATGCTAATAGAATTTGATGCTAATATTCACATTCGGAGGCTGATAGTGGCTTTGTTAAGACTGTTCAACCTTTTTCAGGAAAGGACTCTGACTTATACTGATTTCCCCTGGTTTACCACAGTACATAAACATCAGCAAATGAGAGCATAATTTAATTATTTCCTGTTCATTCATTAACTTCATGCCTATCCATTTACATCTTTGAAAAGAGATTCAGGTTTCAACTTGTAGTCAAGTAAGAATATTTATGCTGAATACATAATCCTTAACACCTTTGATATTTGATTTAAGATTCTCTTTTAAAGGATCTCTGTACAAAATCTACATCTATATCTTTATTATTATTCTCAGAATTAGAAAAATACATGTGTGTGTGGCTTTTTTTATGTGTGTTAAATACTTATCTTTGACCATAGATAGTTCAACAAAATTGTTATATGAAGTACTCTTCTAGCTGCTGAATTTTTTTCTTGAGAAGATCCTGCTACACAGGTTGACTTCAAGCTTGAGATGGGAATTGTAAAGAAATTCAATTGTTTCTATTTTAAATAACTGATCGATTTTTCTTTCTTCAGTTTTGGTAAATACTTTCAACTGGGGTGATCAGATGAATATTGTATTGTGGAGGCTTCTAAATTTTTATGCATCAGTTATCCACGGGAGACATTAATATATTCTAATCACCACAAAATTTTACTACTTAATGAGAGTCAGAATGTAAGAAGCATATCGTTCTTCCCCCCCTAGATTTTTTATTGGTGTGTTATAGTTGTACATAATGGTTGGATTTGTCATTACGTATTTGTACATGTACACAATATAACAGTATAATTTGGCCAATATCATTTCCCAGTATTACTCCTTTCTCTTTCCTTCTCCCTCCCTCTGGTTTCTTTCCTTTATTCAGCTGGTCTTCCTTTGGTCTTCAAGTGATCCTTGCCACCTTTCTTTTCCCTTTTCCTCTCTAGCTTCCATATATGAGAGAAAACATATGACCCTTGGCTTCTGAGTTTGACTTATTTTGCTTAACATGATGGTCTTAAGTTCCATCCGTTTTCCTGCAAATGACATAATTTCATTTTTCTTTATGGCTGAATAAAACTCCATTGTGAATATATTCCATATTATCTTTATCCATTTGTCTGTCAGTAGACAACTAGGCTGATTCCATAGTTTGGCCATTGTGAATTGTGCTGCTATAAACATGGGTTTGCATGTATCTCTACAGTAGAGATGGCTTTAATTCCTTAGGATAAATACTGAGGAGTGGTATAGCTGCATCATATGGTGGTTCCATTCCTAGTCTTTTAAGGAACATCCATACTGATTTCCATAGTGATTATACTAATTTACAACTCAACCAGCAGTGTAAATGTGTTCCTTTTTCTCCTCATCCTCTCCAGCATTTATTATTGTTTGTATTCTTGATGACTACTATTCTGACTGGTGTGAGATGAAATCCTGGTGTAGTTTTGATTTGCATTTCCCTAATTACTAATGATGTTGAACATTTTTTTTCTTATGTTTGTTGGCCATTTGCATTTCTTCTTTTGAAAAGTATCTGTTTAGTTTATTTGTCCTTTTACTAATTAGGTTACTTGTGTTTTTTTGGTGTTAAGTTTTTTGAGTTCTTTATATTCTTTGGATATTCATCTTATGTCAGAAGAAGAGCTAGCAAAGATTTTCTATCATTCTGTAGGTTCTTTCTTCTCATTCATTTCCTTTGCTGTGCAGAAACTTTTTAACTTGATGCCTTCCCATATATTAACTCTTCGCATTATTTCTTGAGCTTTAGAGGTCCTATTGAGAAATCATTGCCTGTGTTATATGCTGCAATGTTGACCCTCTGAAGAAACGTATTCACTAATGTACTTTCTAATAGCCTGTGCTTCCAGTACACAAACCTGTCTGGGTCCTCTTCTGCCAAAGGTCCCACTTTATGACCTCACAGAAGTTTCTCAACCTCTCTAGGCCTCCATTTCCTCCCTTGGAACATGACAGACAATGGACTGAAGATCATTTATGTAAGATGGTAACACTGTCTGACCCATAATAAGGATACCATAAATATATCAATTTAGTTATTATTTCTAGAATCACTTATGTTTTTCAAACAACTCAGATTTAAGAGTTTGAAGTGTTTTTTAAAAAATAGAATTTGTGTTATTGGGATTGTCTTGGCTCTGACCAATACACTGCAGACATTGACTCTTAGAAGTTGTCATTTTGATCTCAGTGAGGTTGCCTGGATGGGATCTGTATTAGGGAAAATTATGTGTACTTTGGGTGCTAAATTCCTGCAACGATATCAAGTACATGAAAATTTAATGAATGTTAGTATGCAAGATCCTTTACACTGTCTTTTCCTTCAGAGACTGATTATTTCATACAAACATAAAGAACAAGATAGTGAAATGGGAACACACACTCAAAAATAGGTGTAAGTTCCAGTTACATTTATTTTTTTCTTGTTTTAAAGACCACTCCATTTCTTGAAGATATTTCATTATGTCCCATGATGTTCATATTCTTCACATTAACGTAGTGACCTATTGGAAGACTGGAGTTTGATGCTATTAAAGGCTAAATAAATTGCAGAATATATTCCTAGCAAGATCTTCTTGACTTGGTACCAAATGAATGCTTCTCTAAATCTTACTAAAATACATTATTGTATTTTTCTCAAGTATATTCACATGGCAGTGTTTTCTTTAAAAACTATTTAAAGGAATTGGAAAAAGCAAGAGCTAAAGTATGTTTGTAGCTATGAGCCAAATAATATATTATGTGTTGTTTCTGCTTAGAGATCTTTCTGCAGATGACTGTTGCATTGACCTATAATTGGAAGGAAGGTTTCTGACTTTCTTCACACCAGAAAGTCTGTCATACGTGGATGCACACACCTGCAGTGCCAACAACTTGGGAGGCTGAAGCTGGAAGGTCAAAAGTTTGAGCCCAGCCTCAGCAACTTATGGAGCTTCTGTCTCTACATCAAAATTAAAAAGGATGGGGGATGTTCAGTGGTAAAACACCCCTGGTTCAATCCTCTGTGCCAAGTAAAAAAAAAAAAGAAAAAGAAAAAGTATGCTATAATGCTTTTCCTTGCCTGAAAATTGAGGTGCTGTCCTTTGCTACTTCCAGGAAAGGAATGCTCCCAGGATGAGAGCACAGCGGCCGCCATCTTCACTGTGCAGATGGACGACTATTTGGGGGGCAAGCCAGTACAGAGCAGAGAACTGCAAGGCTATGAGTCTACGGATTTTGTTGGCTATTTCAAAGGAGGTCTGAAGTACAAGGTAAGCACCTCTTTGAGACAGTTTCCTTTATGACAGTTTCAAACAGGTTCTCCTCCTGTTCATGCATACCTCACGTCTTCATGAAATGAAAGTTCATTGAGGGCAGGGTTTTTTGTTTTTGTTTTGTTTTAATTTGTTTTGTTCACTGATATATTCCTACTACCTGCCAGACACATAGTAGGTGCTCAATAAGTGTTTGTGGAATGGATGGTGTGAGCTTTAATACTATTCAGACTGAATTTATTTTGAGAGGTTCATTTTTAAGGAGATCTTTTGGTAGTATCTTGACAAGAAAGCCCTTTAATATTTTGTAAAGTTATTTCAATAATTAAATATGGGTAACTTGCATTTTAACCATTTTCATTTTTGCTCTTGTGGAGAATCTCTGAATTTGTTGCAAGTAAATCCAAGCCTTCAGAATATGAATTTCTTGGGACCACCTTATACAATTATAATTTCAGTTACTGCGAAGAACTATACACATATTCCCCCAGTGGTGTTGTTCAATCTTAGAAATGATAAAAGGGAAACCATTGAGCTGAAAATATCTGAGGTTTAGCCACACAGACTCAGATGCACATGCTTACACATGAACCCAAATAATTTATGTGTATTGGCCTGAAATAGCAGTTTGCTTTATTTATGAAACAAATAAAAATCAATAAATAGTTCTATGCCCTTCACTATGGTTTGTTCCAAAAATTTTCCCAGTGACCTTTACAGATTAGTCACCCTTCAACATTCCCCTCTTTTTTCTACAAATACCTGTTCAGTTAAAGTATGAGACATATCCTCTATATCAGTCAGTTTTTCATTGCTGTGACAAATGCCCATGAAAAACAACTTAGAGGAAGACAGATTTATTTTAGCTCACAGTTTGAAGAGGTTTCAGTCCATGACCTGCTGGCTCCATTACTTTGTAGTGGAAGACAGCTGCCCAGTTCATGGCTGCCAGGAAGCAGAGAGAGAGTGTGTGTTATGCTGATGGAGCTGAGGACAAGAGATACCCTTCCAGAGCATGGCCCCAGTGATCTGCTTCTTCAAACGAGGTCCCAGCTTCTAAAATTTCCACCACCTCCCGTAATGCCATCAAATTATTAATTCATCAGTGGTTTAATCCATGGATGGGATCAGAGCCCACATGACCAAATCACTTTCCAAAGACCCCCTTCTGAACATTGGTGAATTGAGGAATAAGCCTTCAACACACACGTGTCTTTGAGGGATACTTCATATTCAAACCATAACACCCTTCCCAGACAAGCACCCCAGAAAGAAGCCTTTTCATAAAAATACATGCTCTACCAGGTGCTTTATACACCCCATTATTGCCCACCCCTGAGTGTATCACCCTGGTGAAGACCTGAAACCTCAGAGCTAAACCAGGTATTTGAATATATATTATTTTACCTATTAAGATGTCGGGTTTACTTTAACCTGATTAGAGCCTTGTTGAATATTTTGTCATACCATTGAGATCAGTATAACTACTATAAGTTCTTCTATCTCTCTTGAAATCATTATTTCACTATAGTGGTTAAGAGCCACTCCAAATAGGAGATGATTACATCTCATTTTATTTAATTCATAGGAGTTCCTCTGGTTTATGTCAAATGATCCTGAAACTCCCCTCATGTTAATGAACCCAACATTTGAAATAAGCAAGGACTTATAGTTACTAAGACCAGGTGCTGTATCATTGTCCTAGTTGTGAACCCATTTCTTCCTTTAAGACTTGTTTGCCTCAGGGCAAATGCTTAAGGTTTCTGTCCTTGGTTCCTTGGAATGTGTAATGAGTATAATAATAGCTTCCTCTTCGGGGTGTTGTAAGATTTAAGATTAAATTAAATAGTAAACACCTATACACTATATGATCAATAAGGACTTAGGACATTATTAATCCTGTTGGCTATTGACCTTTGAAATAAAATTTCTGGATATATATTCAAAAGTAGACCTGATAAAAGTAATGTCATTGGATGATTATCTTCTAATAATTCAAACCACCACAGATCCACAGTTTTCAGAAAGAGGATGTTTGCAAATGGAGGTCAAATTTATTATCAAGAAAAGTAGTTGACTATTTTATCAGCAGTGACATTGTACACATGTGAATATATGCAGTTGCAACAATACTTGATAAGAAATGTGGCAGCAGAGATAACTCACCCAGAACAGCAAAGATGATTATGTTATGCTGAATTTCATCCCAATATTAGCTACAAGAATAGGTTAATCACACTTTATGTATATTATCTAATTTAATATAAACATTTATATGGTACAGTTTCCGCCATTACTCCCCTTTAAGATAAAGCAAAGCTCAAAGAGGCTTACCAAGGTTTCATAGCTAGTGTGTGCCTGGGTGTCCATGTGACTTCAGTGCTTATAAGCTAGTAATCATTATACTCAGATGCTCTCAACATAAGTCAATGATCATATGCCAGGAAAAACTTTTAATTGAAGGTTACCTTCTGAAACAGTTTATTTGTCTATTTGGACTGGGAAAAAACTTGACAAAGCCTGCCATTACCTAGTCTACAGAAGTCATATTAAGTTGCCACATGCAATGTAAAGATTCAGTTAGAAAATGCTAAGATCATCTTCCTGTCTCGTTTCATTGACTTGGGTCATTTCTTGCTGAGGTCTTCTGGGATCTGGGAAGGGGTTATATTACTTACCACTGCTCCCTTATGTTAAATTTCTGGTTAACATACTTTTCTCAAGCACAGTAAGATCCCATTTGCAGTCATGATGGTAAATAGGGACCATCAGACATCTGTCAGCTGGCAAGCCTGCGTTTATAGTACCACTGATATGGAGGGTGATCCACTCTGCTTGAATTCTGTCTTATGAAAGCAGAAAAGGACTGGAAGTTTCTAGCATTAATTCAAACAGTATTCATAGAATTACTATCTGACACAGATATATACGCAGCATGTTTTTTCCTTTGTGTCTTTGTAGCATTAAATATTAGAGACAAGAGTATTTTTAAAAATAATGGTACATTTTCAGAATACATATCATTCATGATTCCCCCTAAGACTTTAGCCTGAATGTTATGTGTCTATCCTCAGTCCAAGTCTACTCTATATTTTATAACATTTTTTCCAGATCATAGTATACTTTTCTATTTTTTAAGCTCAGATCATGACTTTTTACTTATTTTAAAAAACAAAATGGCCATAAACAGTAGTGTGTAGGTGAAAACTTGTATTTATTTTATTACATAATACTTAATTTGTTCAGTCAAGAAATGTAGCAAACTTTGCAAAATTATGGACTAGGATATTATTATATTGCCCTGACCAGAGCGACCAAACTCTCAGATCTGGCGAGGGGCGAAGGGGGATTGGAAAATAAAGATTCTCAGACACATATCTTGAAGATTAAGCTGGGATCAGGTGAAGCTCTGCTCTCTGATGGAGATGCAGATGTAAAGAGTAATGCCAGCAGTCTTTATTTATGTATGTCTCATTATCAGGTTAAAGACTATGCAACCATTATTCTTTGTATTCAGGAAAGTTACAGAAACTAGGACATCTATGTAGCTTTTCCACAGTTGCAATCTACAGTTGCAAAGTGCAATGTTAGGAGTTTTGTGTGACTTTCAAGAGAGTCCATTGTTAAAAATTACTGTAAAGTGGGCAGGAACAGGAGAAGAGGAGCTGGCGAAACATTGTAGTTGTCTAGCATGAGAATTCCTCTATTCCCAGGAGCTGTGTGCCTGAGATCAAGGTCAGAGCTGATAGGACTCTTGCACAGAGCCTCCTCATGCAGGGCACTGCCACAGCAGCTAAGCATCCTGTGACCTTGCACAGAAACATTCCCAGGTACCAGGCATGTCACAGCCGTGAGGTCATCAGAGATCCCCAATCTCAGTCACTGCTGTTCTATCCTCTGCTCTCCACATAATGCATTTTTTTTTTTAAATTTGAGGTTATAATTGTCCTGAATCACATTTAGCCTATTCTAACAAAACCTTTCTATTCATGAGGGCCTATTTTTGGAGAATGGTAGAAATTTAAAGTACATGTAAATTTAAGGAATGTGCAAGGAACTACATATGCAAATTAGCCCCTTATTTTACATTTACTGTATATGTTTATATGATCAATTTGAAAATTGGACTCTTCTATAGATTACTTAATATAGCCAATTTTTCTTACCATTATTGTGGGAAGCCTAATCTATCAATGGCAGAGTTTTGTTTATAATACTTCTTAATTATGCATATTACTTCATAATCAATTCTGGAAGTAAATATGGTTCCTAACATTTAATTAAAAAATTAAAAGATAAATGAAAAGATGATTGTGAATAATGCAAGAAGATGTAGTTAATACAGTATATGTTGTTTTCTTTAGCATCTCCCAAATTCAATGGTGTCATATTGTTTTGTTTTGATTGGGGATGTGCAATCAGATACTGTATCTCTCCTAACTTAAGGTAAAAATATTCAGTCTTAGCATATTTGGTAAGCTCTGTTTACTAGAAAATGAAGAAGAAATTTGATGTTTTAAACATAAAAGCAAGGATCCTCCCTGCATAGGAGCAGCACATCCCTGGCTGGCTCCCTGTCCCCTTCTCTGTCCTAACTGCAACTGTGGGAATGTGGGGCGCTTGTTCTCTGTTGCTGTCATCTATGCCTGTTCCCTCTGACTTTTCCAGCCTCCTGTCACTTTCTTCCTTGATATCTTTTTGTCTTCTCACTCATTAATGATTTGGAAATCACTCGGGAGTTCCCAAAGGGCAAGAACTACCACCCTTTCTTTTTGTTTCTGCATCAGGGTTTCTGCCCTGAAGGTTCTCAGTAAATATTTGCAATTTTAAATAGAGTTATTAAAACAGAAAGAACAAAGGGAGCAAACAAATAAACAAATCTGTTGATTTACCAAGGAACTCTCTCCATATTTAACTCTTCACATGGACTTAGGTGACTATTTTATCCTGGCCCTTGAGGCACAGTTGGACACAGACAACAGTGGTATTATACCTTGCCCTGTTTTCATCAGTTTTCTCTGTTTTGTGTTGTGTCTTCTTCCTCCGATCAGGCTGGAGGTGTGGCATCTGGACTAAATCACGTTCTTACCAATGACCTGTCAGCGGAGAGGCTCCTACACGTAAAGGGTCGGAGAGTGGTCAGGGCCACGGAAGTCCCCCTCAGCTGGGACAGTTTCAACAAAGGTGACTGCTTCATCATAGACCTGGGCACCGTAAGTTTCATGTACACACATAGACATCTACAGAGAAGCAAATTGTTTTAGATCCCATCAGATGTGTCACTGAAAATAATCACTTTTTCTACATGCTTGGAAAGAGATTGTTTACGTGAGATGTGATCACATGAGTAATGGGTAAATATTTAAGTGGCACGTAAAGTGAAACTTCAAAGTTTTTAATGTTCTTTGGTAAGTTTAGAAAAGTAATTTGGTTCTTCCTACCATAGAATAGAAATTGAATAACTTTTAATACATTTCCCCTTCAATTTGAACAGAGCTTCCTCTAATTATTTTTGTCCTTAATTGTGTGTGGGAAAATGTGACTTGAGCGGGAAAAAATGATTCCCTCAGCAATCAAAGGTTCTAGATTTTAAACTGGGTGTAAGATGACTTAACAGCCTGCTGAAGAATTTTGGAGGACTATTTTAACATATATATGTACATACACGAACATATATACACCATACTGTTTCACACTTTCAGATACCTTAGGGTTTCTAGAAGAAAAGGCACAGGCACAAACATCAGGTATCTCTGTGGCATGTTCAGCGGTATCCAACATGTTTTCTTCCAGGTAAAGGGGCCCCCTTGAGTGTCAGGGATACTTATTAGTCATTTTCATCATGAGGAAGAAGTATGGCTTATGTTAGACCATAGTAGGTAGGATTGAAATGTGTCTTCAAAACTTTGTAAGGCTTCTAAGGTAGAAATGAGGGACATTCCTTACCACTGAAAATCCATGTTGCCAAGGCAACACAGGGAAGCCTGGAGCCTGTGTGTGATTTCCTCCTCCTCCTCCTTGTGATCACTCTTCTCATCACCAGGTACATTGACATTCTCAAGGTCTGGTCATAAATTTTGGGACCAAGCATTACATGGAGTCCTGACCCAGCCTGTATTTTTTCACTTACTTGAGGTTTGGACTATCTGTGGATCTTGTTCAAGATTACATAGCCAGTAAATGGTGAAGCTAGAATTAGACTCTAGGTGTATCTGATTCTCATTTTATTTTACTGCAACTCCTTGGAGAGTATTTTTGGGATAAAGCAGCAGACAGACCAAAAGAGTTTATTCAGTATGCATACAGGAGGGACACTAAGGATTCTCAAAATGGAGCTCCCTGGTCAAGGTCTATTTTACCAGTATGAATCTGGTAACAGTACAGACATGTAGTAAGGTTAAAAATAGTTTGGAAAATACTCCCAAGGTATAAACTTCATCAATTTCCTTAAGTTAGGATGCATCTATAGTTTTATTACTGCTAATGTGTAATCTGCTTGGGGTCACACCAGGTTGTATGTACAGTTGAGATCTCAATAATATTTATGGTCAGACTATAATTCTCAGTGTTACATTTACACATATACACTGTGAATGACAGTACTTTTGCCCTGAACTCTACCATAAAATTTCGGGAGAAAGTCCTTTTTGACTTCAAAAGCTAATTCATCATCTTAACCAAATTTGAGTCCTGATCTTCAGATCTAGACAAAAACAGTGAACTATTCTACTCTTTAAATACTCCACACCAAAAATAAATAATGCAAAAAAAAAAAAAATCACAGGTATCAGTAATCCACATAGTTCCCAGTTAATTACAGCACTTTCAAAATCTATGCACAGTAATTATTTATCTTAAATTTTATTTACACCACTTACATTTTAAAGCCCTTTATAATTTATGGAATATTTTTACATATAAAATGACTTTTAAAAAAAGATGGAGACCTCAGTTCTCACTCAAGTTACTGTACTCTGAGGTTCTCATCTTTTATAGGTGGATATCTGACTAGGTGATTTCTAGGGTCTCTAAACAAAAGAGACACTTTCCAATGATAATGGAATTCATTATTGCTATTGCTTGAAAGTATTTTTTTTCTACAGTCCTTTTCAAGCCTAATGCAATTGCTATACAATGCAATAATATATTTAATTATCTTGAATAGTTTCCAATTCAGCTTTCCAATTATCTACTCTTTGATCTTGTGCAAATCATTAACCTCTGGAGCCTTTGTTTCCTCATTTTTAAAAAATCTTAACTCTGGTTTCTAATGTCACTTCTGGCCTTAGCTGACTGTGATTCAGACTCATCTGATGCACAGTCACATCTGGGAAATGGCAGTTATCATTTCAGTTTTGAAAGGGGAAACAAAGCCTGTAAAGATTTATGCAAGGCACTGGCATTCATAGCAGCTGAGGGCTGACCTGAGTAGGGACCTGGGTTGTTCTATTCCTAGATCACATTCCCTTCATTATATAAGTGAACTTGGTATCTTTTAGATAGTATGGGATAACAGAATGTCTTGCAACAATTTCAGAATTTACTGAATTAGGAATTGATGATGCCTAGTTTGGCTGAGATTCTATTGAAAATGATAGAATTCATTAAATCATTGATGATTTTGTACAATAAATATTAAATTTCTATTATGGGACAGATAGTTGAATGTTGTGGTAGGAGGCTTGTGGTTCTAGTGACACATCTCTCTTCCCATAGGTAATGTTAGCTTGTGGGAGTAATGACCCACAAATCCAGGCTCATATAAAGAGACAGTCTTTATTATAAGGTTCAAGGACATTCATTTATTCAATAGTAAATTATCTTTATTTAACTAATTATCCCTAATAACTCAACTTTTCTCCTTGCAGAACTTATAGAAGAGATATTTGGAATGATTTTGTTACAGAAGTTCTTGTGTTTAATTATCTCTTATGTCATGGAAGTTTCCTACACTTTAAAGGGATAGGGACCCTGATAGGAATCAAGCTCTGGATACCTATGAGCACTGGAAGAAATGGCTACATTACTAACCTTTAGCAGGTTGATATGTTGCCAAAAGTTTCTGACTGATGATAAGATCTTGTGATTATCTTGATAACTTTATTTTTGGATTATGGCACAGTAAACAAAGAAGGACATGGAACAACAATTTTCTGAACCATAATATTTTAATAATAGTCATTGAGTTGATTATTTAAAGACCTCCTTCTGCATTAGAGGGCACAAAATGGAGCCAGTGCAAGCTTATATGTGTTTTATAACCCAGGTATGAAAAATATAGGTTAATTAAACATTTAAAGCTGTCACCCAGCTCAAACCAGCTGACTCCAAACTAAGATTATGGGTATAACTTAAATCCCACATTTTGAGAATGTTTAAGGGATGTCAGTTTTTATGATAAATGGTCATTATTGTTACTATGCTATTTCATATACCTTAGAAACATTTGTTCTCTTATAGGGTTTTAGGCTACAGCAGACATTCCCCTTCACCTCCTCACCCCGAGGTATGAGTTTGTAAAATTATCAGTTTCATCAGTGGGAAGGTTAAGAAAATCATGACTGTTTTAGAGAATGATTTATGTACATTGTTTTAATGTGTCATCTGAAAATAGTAGGGGACATGGCTAGATCTTAGCCACTTATAATTTACTGAACTTTTGGAAAAGTAATTTTGAAGTACACATTTGAATGTTGGTGAATTTGTTAGTTCTTATTTTCCCACAAATTTAAATAAAGATACAAGGTATTGGTAAAAATTAAATAAATAAATAAATAATAAATTAACTAACAAAGTTACATCTAAAAATAGGATAAGAAAGCACCAGTAACTGCAGAATATGAATGATAATGGAAAAAGCACAGATTCTTGAGGTTTGAGATCTGATGTTAACTCTTAGAAAAGTGTCAGCAAGCCACCAATGGAGAATTAGGTTCAGTAAGAGTAGGAGTTCCTGTGGTGAGTTACGGATCCTGATATTCTGCGAGTTCTGTTTCCTTGTGAACTGTTAGCTCTGGTTAGTCATGCAGCTTTGTCTGCTCTCCTGGCTATTTATAATCTATCACCCCTCCTCCACTGTCCAGTCATGTTGCTTTGAAAAAACAGCCTCCACTTCCTCATTCACCAGTCTTTAACCCACATGTCTGACTTTCCCTCCCACCATTCCTTGGCAACTGTTTTTGCCGTGGGCATCAGTGACCAGTGGACACCTCGATCTATTGATCCACTTGATCCTTGTGCTGCATTCGACACTGGATTCTTCCTGTCTTCAGCTCCACACCTCTCCTGGTTTTTGTATCCTCCTTTCAGACCACTTTTTCTCATTCTTCTTTGCCTGGTCTACCCACCTCTGCCAATATTTTTAAAAGTATTCTCTGTTTAATGATTGTCTCTTCTTTATATACTCTTCCTGAAAAGATTCATCCTCACCCAAAGTTTTAACTACTATTCACTGGTAAACCTCAATTGCATAGTCCAGCTCAGATCTCTTACCTGAGCTCAAGGTCAATATTTCAGACTGCCTCCTAGATATTCAACTTCTGTACATCACGAGAACTTCAGACTCAATGAGTGCAGGAAATGAAGTTCATTGTCTTCACTCTCTCATTTCAAACCAATTCTCCTCTTATTGTCCTTAACCTTGTTAACAGAACATCTAATCACTTAGGCTCTCAAACTCCAGTCCAGGATCCATCCCGATAACTTCTCCTGGAAGCTCCACATTCAGTCGCTGGCTGTCCTAGTCGATTCTGCCTCCTAACACCTCCGATCCTTCCCATCCCCTTCATCGCTGTTGATATGTCTCAGTGCCCCATGCATGAGACGTTCCCTCCAGTCACCATGGAGGGACTGCTCTCCTGGATGATTTTCTTTGCCTAGAATCCTCTCCTCTCTGTGACTCCTTTCTCCAGAAAGCATCCATTCTCATCCTATGCTAAAATACTCAACTCAGATGTTGCCTTCTTCACAGTTTGTTCTCTGACCTCTTCCTCTTCTGCTTTTCCTGTCCTGCATCCCACCCCTGTGGAGTCAGATCTACCCTTATCTTAACTTTCTTGTCACCACACAGAGATTGACTCTCAGCGTTTCTCACACTGTTTGCCACTCACTTATTGTCTCACTCACTCATTTTGTTCCTCGTATAAAGCCTAGACTTAAAGCTATTTAACAGATGTTCTAACAAATGCCTATCCCTCTGGCATAAAGCATACAGTCTCACATAGTGATGGGTCCAGAAATGTGATTTCGTTTTTCCTTCTATAACTCAACCTGACCTATTCTCAAGCTCCTAGTTCCATAGGAGAGTTAAAAATAAAAGTGATTTTTGCCTTATTAAGGTGAATTTTTTTAACCATTTAAAGTAATTCAGACTTACTGCACTAACCACCTTTTCTATCCCTTATGTACTAGGGATGTTTGTATAATATTATGACCTGGGTGTGGGGTTGAGGTTGAAGATAGAAGTGTGAATCTGACTTCTCTTCATTCACCTGTGATATTCAATGAAGCATAGCCATGCCATTCATTCTTCCGCTTTGGTCTCTTTTCTCAAGACATTTGCTAGAGAATAGACCTAATTTTGGTTTTCTGATGATGTCATGCCCTCATATCAAGGGAAAGCAAGACCCTTTCTGGTTCTTTCAGCCACATTGTACTCTTCTCAGGAACTCTGTTATGTTTTTCCCATGGCACACTGGAGAGATGGGACATTATGTTCTCATTGTACTAATGCCTACTGGCCCAGTGGTCTGGATAACTGTCCTCAGTCATTTCTGCTCTAATTCTCGGACTTATGGATGACTCTATGAATGTGTTGGTCATTTTCGTGTTACTACAACAAAATACCTGGGATAATCAACTTAAAAAGAGTAAAAGTTTATTTTAGCTCACAGTTTCAGAGGTTTCAGTCCGTTATTTGGTTGGGCCAGTTGCTTTGGAGCTTGTTGTGAGTCAGCATATCATGGCAGGAGTGTGTGGCAGAAGAAGCTGCTTGCCTCATGGCAGGTGGGAAGAAAGAAAGAGAGGAAGATGAAAGACTGGACTCTTAATATCTCCTTCAAGGGCACACCCCCATATACAGAAGACTTTTAACCTTTTAAAGACTCCACCACCTTGAAATACTTGGGGACTAATCATTTAACACATGGACCTTTGACAGATACTTATCCAAAGCCTAGTAATGACAAATCAATTCGAGAAAAAAGTGTTCTGAGCTCTTCTCAAAGTTTCATTGCCTCTAGCCAGATTTCCTAGTTTTGTTAATCTCCCTTTTTTTTCTTTTTGGACCAGACGAACGAGTCATACCTCATTTTTCTGTTCTTGGCTAATCTGTGGTTCCTGCATCAGCTCTAGCACCTAAGGGCAAGACTGCTTCTTGATATACAAAACAAACTTTGTCAGCATTCTCACTTTCTCACCCCTCCCCTAGCCCCAGGGGCGGAGGGGGGGGGTATTCTCTAGCAAAATCAAGTTTCTTTTAAATTAAAACCATGTCAGTTTTCAGAGTTTTATCCCTACTGTGATTGAAAATGCTTGGTTTAAAACTGAAGACTGAGCAATTTATCTTTGTGTTGGATAAATTTGTCCTTACCCCAGAGTAATGCCTAACACTAGATTTATAAGAGGAGAACCTTGAGGCAGCAAGAAAAGATAAGGAGAAAAGATAAATCTAATCTTAAATCTCTGCAATATGCCCTGCAATAAAAATAGGGCCAAGTGGCATTTATTGTGTGCTTAGTATGTTCTAGATGAGTGGAGCGTAAGGGTGAAGAGCAGGCAGCCTTTGCCCTCTGGGTACTGTGGAATGGTTTGAGGCACAGCCACATACACAAGTGTGACAAGGTGGAATGAGGGGGCGAGGGTGCTGGAGTAGGGGTGCACATGCCTTGCGGTTGGAGAATAGATGAGGGTACTAGACAGTGTGCAGGGTGCTAGGATTTCTGCTTTAATTCTTGTAATTAAAGCATGCTTCATATTAGAATCATTGGGAAGAGGTTTTAAAAAATGTTCATTCTTGTGATGTGATTCCTAAAAATACTGATTTTTAAAGTTTGGGAGTGTGACTTCGATGTGGGTGATTTTTTTTAAGCCCAGCCTTCCTAGGAATGTCTAAATATGCTGGATCATTCAGGGTCATGTGCATGAAGAATCTGTAAGTCTGTTAAGTAGCTGAGTCACCAGTGTAAGTGACTGGCAGAAATGACTTTTGATAAAGTATGACTAAACCTTTGGTTTGTTGAACCTTCTGACTAGTACAGAGGGCATAATTTTACCTACGCTCACCAGTGCTGTGAAAAGAACCCTCCCAAAGTTGTTGAGCTGGTGCCAGCGGGTGGCATCATTGCCAGCAGCCACACCAGGTTTGTCCAAGTCATTTCCCCTTTCCCTGTCCTTCTGGTGCATGACCAAATGGCATCGCTGACCAATCCAGCCGCTGTATTCTTCTACTTGGCCCCTGATTCTTCTGTCTCCACTGCTCTGCCCTAGTTCAGAAACAGTTTCTTCCTTTCTGGTCACCAATCCTCAGTGGCCCTGCACATTACACCATTCATCTTCCATCCTTCATTTAGAGATAATTTTTAAAATATATACATGTGTCATTGAAGGATGTTGATTTCAGTTGCCTTTGAGGAAACAACAAAACAGGATTTTAATAAAGATGTGCTAATCCCCAAACTAAGGAAGTCAGGTTTTAAACTTTTAAAATGAAAAAGGTAGATTCTTGGAGGTATCTCACAAGTCATTAACATTTTCAAGCTTAGAGAACCTCCAGGCAAAAAGGAATATCTAAATGAATTTCTGCATTTTTTAAAAAACTACATCTAATGAAAACCCTGAACAGTAAAAATGAAACCAATAGAAACAAGGAAGAGGAAGAAGCCCAGGCTCCATTCTCCTTTTATAAAATTTTAGACGAATTTAGAGTGAATAATTTGGAAAAGAATGAAAAGACAGCGCAGGCATGCTGAGTTCCCTGGGTGTGCTGTGGATTGACATTTCATGGATGGCTTTGGTGTCCCTCCCTATAAACTCAGCTTCTGAGATCTGTTTCCCTTTCAGGGCATCATTGAACATTGTTTTATTTAGGCTCTTATTTCCTGTCCCCAAATGATGTTTGACTGCTCTTTGATGCTTTACTTATTAACTGCGACCACATAGTTTAAAGGAAATTTTAGAAACCTCTGGTTTTCAAGACTAATAATAGGTCTTTCCTCCTCAAATGTGGTGGTCTCTGTGATTGTCACTTCTTGCTTTTGTGTCTGGTAACTGATAGACCAGACAAATTGCCAGTAATAGGTTGTCTTCATGCCCTTCTTTCTTCCTTTTCCAATTATGTGGGATAATTTTCTTTTTCTGGAGTAGTTTGTTCAGTAAGAGCTAATGATAGTTCCACAACTTCTGTGAGAGGGTACGCATGGGCAATATGTACATCAGCTTTCTGCCAAAATTCAAGTGCACTCCATTCCAAATGGAATGGATATTTCCATATTTACAAGGAGTTTCTATATTCCTTCTTCAAAGAAATATGACATTTAGTGTTGAGTTGTTAAATGCCTTAGGATCTAAGAAGGTAAAAACCTTGTTTGTTTTACAATTTTCAGTGTGTAGCACTCTTAAAACTGATGAAAACTTATCAGCTAAATTACATGAACATATTACAAATAAAATAGTTTAGATTGTAGTAAAAACTTTTTGTTGTAATGGTACATTATAACCTATCAAGTCAATTCAGAGTTGTTGTTTTTTTTTTTTTTTAAAGCTCTATGCAGGATTTCTTTTAAGCCCTCTAGAAAACAGGGTAAGTGGAATTGTAGGAAAGTTTTTTCAAGCTTGGTGCCAGGTGAATACAAAGTTTCCCTGTGCGCTGAGTGGTTGAGTAGTCTTGACCAACTACCTCTGAATAGAGTAAGTGTTGGGCAGTACAGTTTATTAATAGTACCACACACTTATTTCAGCACAGTAGACCTCTGTTAAAATGAGACGTCCCGAACACATCATCCACACATGGTGGAATATAAATTGTTCAGATTTAATGAGTTGCTAAAAATTTTATTTAAACTTTTAATGCAAGTTTTAATGTGCTGGTGCCACTATTGAATGAACTATATTTGCATAGAAAACTAATTTGGTTAAATGAAGATGATGTTTTAGTGTGTTTAAGCAATTCTGACTTTGACACTTTACAATTAAAGTCATTATTTTCTTGCAATTCTTGTCAATTAGTCACTGAGAAATAAGATAAGTAGGAAATATATATGTCACTTTATATAATGGCAGCACAAAATAAGATAGAAATGATTAAATAATAAGCAGTACACAAATCATTCATTTTCATGTCAAATAAAGTTTCTGTCACTTTGTTTAGTGATTTAGTCATCTTCTGTTCAAAGTAAAACTTCACTTTTAAAAGTTTTGCTATTTTTATGAACATTTCATACATGTTTTTTACTATTTTAAAGGTAGAAACAGTGGTCTCTAAACAATGCTAAAGAATATTTTGTATAATGTGAATTGATGTACACATAAAAACTTCTGACCAAAAGTAATATTATGGGAAATATTTTAGAATCCATAGAATATTATAAGATTCTATGTTAAATAATAATTATGTTTATGAAATTATTATCTATAAAACATCTTAAACACATTTTATCAGGCTTCTATGATACTTTAAAGATGCTAATAAAATTTAGTGTGATTTTATATAATCTCTTTGAAGTAGGTGAGAGGTAATTTCTACAACTAAGGTAGCCAGAGCATAAACATTTGTTAGATGCTTATATAAAAAAGTTAGTTTTAAAAGTTGCTAATAAGTCCGAGAAGTCCTAGAGCTTACTTCTGATCTACTGTCCATATTTCACTGTAATGTAAGATATAATCATTGGAAGTTTGCTTTATCAGACCTACTGGGTAAAGAATTATTTGTAAAATGTCATCAAGTAGGATAGGGATAGGAATCTAAGCTTAGACCCTGGGCTTTCCTTGGCAGAGGACCTACTGGGCACCTAATTAGATTTTGTGAATTACCTGCTATGTTCTAACATGGTTGAATACTAGAGTCTCCTAGAGAGCTTTGAATAAGCAGTCATCCAGAACATACCTGAGAGTCTCTAAGGGTAGTACTCACATCTCTGTGCTTTAATGCTGGGTGACTACGAGTGGACTAATTGCTGGAAACCACTTTTTTCACTCTTTGTTACTATTAACCTTGGCATGATATTCAGATGGTCTCCACATGTGAGCTTCATGTTCCAATGCCCCGATGTAGAAAAGAGGTTAGAGAGTAAATAATAGTTAGGCACTATTCTCTTAGAGGAAAGAAGTACACCATGACCACACTGAATAAGGCACATTCTAGAATGAAAAGGATTACAAGGCATAGTCCTCTTATTTTGTTTTTTTCATAAATGTTTGAAATCCTAAAATGTACATTTTAAAGAAGATTTGTATTAGGCCAGTCAGAAACATGACAAAGCACGGGATTTAGCGAGACAGTCCCAGGCCTATATTGTTCAAAGCTGTGTCCCCGGTGTCCACAAAAAAGTCTCCCCCATTTTAGGCATTCAGTAAACTGGCTTTGAATGAAGAGATGAGTCTGGACTGAGAAAGTCTTGTAATCAGAGAATATAATCCATCTGTCTGGGTGCATGGGTACTTACTCATTTATTTTGCCATTACTAATTTACAATTCTTTTTTAAGAATGGCCAGCATATAGTCACATACCCAGAAAGTGACAGCCTAGGTCAAGCTCCCTGATGCTTGGCCACTCTGCTAATTCCATGACTTAATGAGATGTGTGGAAATTGAAAACCAAGGTTTTTGCAAATATATTTATTAGTAAAGTTGTCTATTAGTCAATCTCTCCTTGCTATTCTTTTATTCATTTCTTTATCCCCAGCATCTACCTCATACTAAGTACCTAGTAAATGAATGTGACACATGGGAAGCTTTCTTTTTGATATTCATGCCTCCTATCATTTAAAACCATGCATCCTTAAATACCATTTTTTTCTGTAAACGCACACGTTTTTGTTTCTACTTAAATATAATTTTATTATTCTATGGCTTTATTCTTTTTAAAAAAATATATTTTGGGTTGTATGTAGACACAATACCTTTATTTAATTAATTTATTTTTATGTGGCACTGAGGATCGAACCCAGTGCCTCACACTTGCTGGGCAAGTGCTCTACCACTGAGCCACAACCCCAGCCCTTATTTTGTTCTTAATGATAAACCTTGAGTAATTTTCTGCATCAGTAGTAAAACATTTCCTCAATTTTTATTCCCTGAAGAGGAGTCCACAAGTATCCATGTAATGATATTTAATAGCTATTCCTCTGTTGATGGGCATTTCTTTTGTTTTGTTTCTTTGTTGTTACAGTCAATGATTGAATAGTTCTGTAGCATAAATTCATAGAAATCTCTGATTTTTATTAGAAATTCTCAATATTAAAAATACATTTAATTGCTTGATCTGTTGCCACACTGCCCTCAAAAGGAGCTTATGAATACTTATATCACCCAAATAGTGTGTGGTAATGCTCATTCCCACAACCACCAAGCAGGGGTACCTTAAACTTTTTCTTTATTTTGCTAAACTACATTTTATCCACTAATGGATAAAATGATTTATTCTCATTTTACATTGGTATTTGCATACATTCTGAAAACTGTACTCAAATCTAAAATATATGGCATTTCAATCTAAATGGCAGCTAATATCTCTATAATATATCAAATGTCTATTTCTATTTTCTGTATTTTCTATGTTAAAATAATTTTAATAATCAAGTACCTATTTTTTCTATGTATAATGATTTATATAACTGATATCCTATTATTTTACATTTAATGTCTAATGCCTCATTGACATAGTCATATAGCTATGGAAATTCTTACACATGTGGGTTTTTTCTTCTATGAATAATTTATTAAAGTAAATTCTAGACAGTGATATTACTGGGTCAAAGGTTTTAACTCTTTTTATGGCTCCTGATAACCATTGTTAAATTGCTTTGCATATTTTAGTTATCTGGATTTAGTCATTCTATAATGTAGACATCTTTAAAAACATGTTGTACATGACAAGTATATGCAACTTGGATTTGTCAGTTGGAATGAATACATAGATTGGTTGACAAAAGTGTTATATCAGTTTTTATTACCATCAAGAGTATACCTTAACAGATTCTTGCCTACTGTTCTGAAACATCATAGACTTATTACTTTAAACTTGAACAATCCATAGAACTTCACTTTTATAAATTATAATTATTGGATTTTATATACAAGAATGCTGAGGCATGTTTTTTACACTTTCCATTAAAAATGCTTTCTTTAGAATGCTAACAACCAACAGAATGAAGAATGTGATATAATTTAAATATATATATATATATAAAATTATATGTACCTCACCAGTAGCTAATTTTAATTTTCTTTTCATATACCCTTTTGGTTTTTCCTAATTAATCTCAATGAGTAGCACACAAAGGCTGAGTATCCTCCACATTCTTGAGGCCAAAAGATCTCTCTTTCTTTCAGGAAATTTATCAGTGGTGTGGTTCCTCATGCAACAAATATGAGCGTCTGAAAGCAAGCCAGGTTGCCATCGGCATTCGGGATAATGAAAGAAAAGGAAGGTCTCAACTCATTGTGGTGGAAGAAGGAAGTGAGCCACCAGGGCTTATAAAGGTACTGTGACTAGTGTTGTTTGTTACAGGGGATCATCCTAAGCCTCCGTGTGTGGGATGTGTGTATGTGTCTAGTCTAAGATCAGATGAAACATCAGGGTTATCTGTGCGGTGGTACTAAGAAAACAGAAAGTTATGTTGTTTTCTTTCATCAGCTGTACAATCATCACAGGAAACCCCAGCCTTGTCTTCTGTGGCATGTGAGGACAAACACATGGTTGACACTTTTATTGGCAGTTAGAAGATGTTTTGAAATGAAGATAATAATTAAATGCTTCTTGGAATTTTTTTTAAAAATGCAGTGGTTATCTCCAAATTTAAAATTATTAACAACTGTTTTATTAAAAGAAGGAAATGAAATCGTTCACAAAGGTATTAAATACATCAATATTTTAAATATTTCAGTCAAACCAAGAAGCTTGTCTTACAGACACTTACATTTTTACTACAGTTCTATGGACATACGTTATTCACTTAATCATTATTTTAATCTTAGACAATTAGTTGTGACCAACCTTTCCCTTTTAAGAAAACTACAGTGACTACCTTAGTGCACATATTATATCTGTTCCCTTAAGTAAGGGTATAATCATATTCACATATCTTGATATATTTTGGCAAATTTATTCCTGTTTATTCACTCAACAAGTATTTATTGGACTCCTGCAGTGTGCAAGGCACTAAACTTTGCACCAGATGCTACTTGGTTGCATAAGTGCTATTATTCCATCATGACCTTACAGAACTCTGTCAGGCTTTATCTTAATACCTTTTTGAATCTTCTGCATTTAATAGTGGTAGGTGGTATCTTTTTGTGTTTTCATTTGTTTAATGTCCTAGGAAATCATTCACTATGTGCAATGAGTTTAGCTGTTTCTATTTAAAAATTTCCAAAGGTAATCTTGTAAATATATTTTAGTGTTTGACATAAAGCTATTTAATACATTAGTTACCTGGTCATAATAGCCTAAAAATCCAGTGATCAAAAATTATGTGAGATAATTTTGTCAACTGTAATTTCTTTAAGCTTTTCTTCTTTAATAACCCCTGAACAGATTTTTCTGATGTTTTTAGAAATCATTTTAATTCAGTAGGGAAAATACTCAAGGCATAATGCTCAAAATAATAGTGTTTTACATACCATATTACCTTAATATATAAGTTTAAAAGGCTGTCTATACATACATAAATATCTGGGAAGAAATAGGTTGAAATTTTACCAGCATTATCTTTGACTCTGTGGATGTGACAGTTTGTTATTTTCTTCTTCATTTGTCCTTATATTTTCACAATGTATTTATAATGGGCATGTATTGTTCCTTTTATAATCAGAAAAAAAGGTCATCAAAACAAAATCAAATTAAAGATGGTTTTACCAGATTTTCAATAGTCAGAATAATATTTCTAATAAATTAGATATTGAGAACTAGTCCAAATGAATGCATGATTCTTTAGTATTCTTTCAGGGCCTCTGTTTTAAAGATATGACTAACCATTTAAATCTTGCATATTTGGAAGCAAAAATCTATAAGATATATTTCTACTGGACTGTAATCCCTTGTTTCAATGGCCATACAGCAGTCCCCTTATATCCATGAGGATGTGTTCCAAGATCCCCAGTAGGTGTCTGAAACCACACATAGAACCACCCTGTATACATTTTATTCTTTCTGATATGTATGTACCTATGATAAAGTTCAGTTCATATATTACTTGTACTAAAAGATTAACAACAAGAACCAATAGCAAAAGAGAACAGTTATAATAATATTTTGTCACAAAATTTATGTGACCGTGGTTTCCCTCACAATATGGGATTTTCCATTTAATATTTTCGACTACGGTGGACCTCAGGGAACTGAAAGTGAAGCCATAGATGAAGGAAGGCTGCTGTGCTTTGGGGACACTCGTGGAGTGGTGGTGAGAGTGTTCCGTTGGCTGTCAGACCTCGTCCCTGCCTTTCCGTGTTTTACTGTGTGCCTAGAGCAAGTCCCTTGACTCCTTATGGTCTCTGGTTCCTCATTGTAAAGTCAACAGTTAGACAAAGCTGCTTCTGTGGCCCCGTCAGGTTGTAATGTTCTGATATTCCACTTTATCTGTTGGACAGTAGCTGTGTTTAGTTTCCAGTGCAGTCTTTTCCAGGAAGCAAAGCCACTGTGGCTGAGGGGCTTGGTTGGCTGTTTGTGCCTGCATTTGGTGCCCTTGCTTATTGGGTTTTATTCAAAGTTGTAAAAAAAGAAAACTTAAATAATTAATGCTTTGTATTGTACTGCTAAATTGAAACAGAAAAATGCAAACGTGAAGAAAAAAAAAGAGGAAAAATACAGCCTTAATTTTAAAATATTGGAGTTAGGAGTAAAAAGGACCCAATACTTAAAATGCCCTGTGTTTCAGGGACTTTTTGTTTGGGGTTTACTGAAATGAATGTTCAGTGAGAGACCTCCTTAGACAGCAGCAGTCAGAGAACTTTTTGATGTAAATGTTGTTTTGTAGGCTGATTACAGGGGTAAGTGGTTATTTGATGAATTAATTGTGTACCTATGATAAACTTGTTGGACTTCCAGGCTTTCTCAGTGCTGTAAGGATAGAATTAAAAAATGTTCTGAACTTGATTGTGAAAATTAGAACTTTATTTTTACTAAGCTCTTATCTAAAATGTGGCATTTCCTCCAATTGTGGATGTGATCGACAGACTAGAGTAGCATGAGCAGTACTTGTGACTTTTCAGATCACCATGCAGATACTGCGGATAACCTCCAAATCTCATTTAGGTTTAGTTAGACTCTGTACATGCCTGTTATCCCAGCTATCTGGGAATCTAAGGCAGACCCTGTCTGAAAATTAAATAAAGAAAAAAGGGTGGGATTCTAGTGGTAGAATGCTTGCCTAGTAGGTGCAAGGCCCTGAGTTGAAGCCCCATTTCTACTTAAGAAGAAAACATCTTTTGTCATTATTTGGTAATTGTCATAAATTTAGGTCCTTGCAATATTATTTAATGAATTAATAAAGAAGCTCATATATTACATGTTTCTTAAAATATATTTTGATAGTTACATTCCAACATAATTGATTTCTGTTGTAATATTTTATATTTTATATTATGAACTTAAAAATATTTTTCTTAGAATGGGTCCAACAGGCTTCAGAAGTGTTTCCAAAGTGGTCCACAGTGTGCACACACACACAGGTTCTCCTTGTGTGAGTTAATGAAATGTCATTTCTTTTTCTGGGACTGATGCAACTGATTTTGCTAGAGGAATCTAAAGATAAACTTCTTTCAAATTATTTGTTATTTACCTTTTAAGTGATTGGTTCCTACTAAGGATCTTTTAAAATTAACTTTGACAGCTTTGCAAGGCTACACATGAAAGTAATGTTTAGAAATCAAGGACTTTTCAAACAATTATAACCCGTTGTCATTAGTGCACATTTGATGTTGAATGTCTGGAACATATTTTTCTAGCACGCTATAAAGTAATCAATACTGAAAATATTAAAAAATAATTTTTAGAAAGTTTTTAAAAAATTTATCTTCAGTTTAAGGCATTCCAGTATCTATTGATCACATTATTATCTCCATACAAGTTTTCTGTAGATTTATCCTTCAAACTGAAACACTTTACAAAGTAAAGGCAGTACTTTCAGGATGGGACCTGGAAACCACAGGTATTAGCAAGATTAACAGGAAGCAAGGTGTGTGGTGTCTCTCAGCTATATCTTTAGCACTTTTAAAAAAGCTCATGTACAAAAAAATCCTATATGTGGAAGTAACTAAAGTTTTTAACTAAAGCCACATTTTGTTTCATATTAATTTTTTCACTATAAACACATTTATCATGAATGTTTGACATAAGTTAATAAAGCTTCTTCATGTTTTTTCTTCTTTTCATATTTAAAATAACCAATGAATGTGAAGGGAAAGTAAGTATCTCATGAACCCTAAGGCCCTGTTATTGGCTGTACTCGTTCTTTAAACATTGGGAGGAAGCTAGAAGATTCCCTAAGGGACAGATAAGTTATCTGATTACAGACTTTCATTTTTTAAAAGATAACACTGGTGAATATGAATAAGGCAATGAACATGGGACAGGTTGAAACAACCCAGACAACTGGTTTTTCTAATCCAGAAAAACTTTTTAAAATATGTGAAGTTAATAATCATTTAAAGCGCTGGTGACAACACCAGCAGGAAAGATACCACCTGGAGATAGTAAGCAGATGCTAAGTTGTTGAATCTTTAGTGTTCTTGATTTTATAAAAAACAGTCGTAAGCCTCTCTGGAAAGTTACATGTGAAATCTTTGTTTCAGATTCTGGGGAAAAAGGAAAGTTAGAATATCATATTGTGTCTGAGTTAGTGTTTACTGAGTGCTGAGTTAGTTACCACTAAAGTCTGAAGTTTCTACTTATTCTGCTGTCTGGTTGAGGAGATAAACAAGCATTAGAAAACAGGAGTGAGACCAAATAGTGAGGTCCTTGAACTCCACAGAGAACAGTCTGAATGCTACCATTTGTTGGAAGCCCTCTCATGGTAACATTCATATTTAGGCTGCTTCATATACGCACACAAACTAGATTAACTTCTGAAGCATCTCCCAATATAGCAATTGTGTAATTGTGTGTTTCTTGTTTTTATAAATCATAACTGACAATGTAAAAATAAAAATTTATTCAGTCATTTTCTTGGCAGATTGATGGGCTGTATAAGATGTGCAGGTCTGGGCATCTGGATTAAATAGTTCAGATAGTTCTTTAATTATCCTTAAAGATGTATTATGCTAAGTCTGTTTAGGCAAAGAATAAGATTTTAGTCACAGTTACCCAAAGTATTGTACCAAATAAAATTTACATGTTATTGGTGCCTTTCCAGGTTCCTTGCAGGCAGACACTTCTTTTTTGTTTGTGCAGCCCTCAGAGCTAATTAGGACAAATAATTGGACAAATAATTAGACATTTAAGACAACTGTGAAGTACATGGTACCATATACTCAGTCTGATTTTCAGTTTTTCAGTGGGTTGTCTTGCTCTAGAAATTCTCCTGGGTTTTAAATAATAGTATTAATAAAGTTATGAACAAAACCATACAGTAGATTAAAATAAATTTTAAGACCAAGTACATTTTTATAGGAGTCATTTGTATTTAGAGAAGGATAATTCATATATTCTACTAATCTTTTTTCTTCAAGTAGATAGTTCTACCTTTTTGAAAAGTAGCAACCAAATTTTGAACTCATTTATATTTACGAAAATACTTTTCCACATATTAGGCTGCTAGCACATATTGCAGGTGAAAGCACCGAGCACCGTAAGAAATATAAAGTTGGTGTCTAAAAAGTTTATTCCATGAGTGAGAATGCACGGTCTTAGGAGTTGTAGTTGGACACCTGTATCCATAGAATCATCCTTTCCAGGACAGGCCACCTCCCCAGTGACCGAGATAGTCAGTCCCTCTCTCACTCTCTAGCACACAACACTACTGTCTAGGGGCTGTGACTGCCTTGCTCAGCTGTTGCCCACAGTCCCAGTGCTGCCTATTTGGGCACTGTCGTCGCCACTGCCGCTCACTACTTGGAATTAAACTGATGTGCTCTGTGAACTCCAAGGAACTTCACAGAGTATAACTTAGGTTTTGAAATCATCCATTATATTGGTCTTATTCTTCCCCAAAACTTTACATCAAAAGACTGTGCACATTTCTAATGCTTATAAAGGTCTTGTGTAGTTTAAATATACAGAGGTAGAAGTGAATTTTAACTCCCATAATCTCAGCATGTAAAATAAAATATTAAGCAAGAAAATACATTGGAACTAGGAAACTTAGAATTTCATCAACAATCCTTAGTTTCTCTGTGGAAGTGTTTGTTTCATAGCATAATCCTGGGTTTACTGGACTTACATTAATTCATATTTTAATCTTTTAATTAAAATATAGTTGTACGTTTAAATCAAGCATTATGATTTAAAAATGATATTGCAGAGGGGAGGGAACATTATTTTCTGGGGCATGGTCTTTGATTAGATAAGTCATTCTTCATTTATCTTTGTGGAATAGTAGCAAATGAGTCAAAGAAATATGGATAATAAAGATGAAGAGCAGTTGTGGAAAATCCCCCTCATAACATTTTTGGAGCAATGTGTAGGATATTTTTAAATATCCTAAAGCTTTATAGGAAAAAAACATAAATGAGAATAAAAATTATATAACTTCTTAGCATCAGGGAATAAGTGTGGATGTTTTGAGCTCCTTAAATGTTAAACCTCAAGTTGTTTTGTGGTTTTAAAATACCCAAAGTATCACTCATCAAACTGCTTTCTGTTACTCTCTCATTTATTTCATGGTTAGTCAAAACTTTGTACTTTGTAAGGATGGAAATTTGAGTTGCCTGAGGTATTAATTTAGTCAATAGACACAGTAAACACTTTGAGACAACAAAAAATGTCTTGTCAGAAAAGTACACTTGTCTTTGTGTGCTTTCCAAGTAGCTTAAGATTCCTTGTTTAATCCCGCCTCTACTTTCCTGGGAAAGTTCTTGAGAAATTGACAGTGTCTTAAGTGTTTTGTAAGCTTCTATTTATGTTGCATAGTGCCCGGTACACAGGAAATACTGATCAGAATTTGTCATCTGAAGTCACATGTGAAAGCCAGATGGATGAGGAAGTTAATTTACAGGTTTACCATTCAAAGATTTTTAAGTGAAGGGGATCCAAAATATTTTCCAATCTCTCTAGATTATTCCTGATCTGCATTACATATATGGACTAAATGAAATGCTGGAGATGCCTGCAAACAGGAATTCTTTCCCTTTCTTCTTTTTGGTGCATTGTAATTAATTCATTTCTTCCATCTTCTTTTATAGGAGTGAAACTTAGTAAACACTTGATAGCCAAATAATTATAGTGACAATTAGTACCTGCTGCAAAGTTATGACCCTTTCGAGAATACTGTCGTCACTATAAATGTTTATATCTACCATTTATTGCCCATCCCTGTTCAAGGTACTATTCCTTTTTTAATCTGTTATTTGAATTTCTAGCATTTAATTCAGGTGCCTGTTTTGTTCCCCACTGATTTGTCTGATGTGAGAAGTTTATTCTGAACAAAGATGAAAAATGTATATAGTAACAGCTAGTTAACCATATGCTGCAATAAAGTGGCAATATTTCAAATAACCTTCCTCTTTGTCACATCAAAGTTCAACATGAAGACTTGTGACCTTACTGATAAGATACCTCTTTGATATAAGCAGTTCAAATTAATATCACTTGGTAATCATTTCTGAATGAGTAATTTTCCCTTTTAGTGTGCAGCAGAAGTGAGAAAATAACAACAGTGTAATGCAGTTCCAAGACAGGTGGATTGAATGAACAGTACAGGGGAGAGGGATGGAACTTGGCCCCACAAAATGTGTATTTGAATTGATAAACTAATATAAATATTAAGCTAGATAAACTAACAAATATTACACTAGGATGGGTAGCTCCTGCCCTCTCTTGTCATAGTAATAATGATAATGCATAATAAAAACTAATAATAAAACTTTTTTCAGTAATTTTAGATAAATTTTTGTCCCATGTGCTCAGAATTAACCAAATTCAGATCTCAAAAGGATAAAAGACTTACTGAATGATTCACAATTCCTTATGTTCATTTTATAAATTAATAGTTTCTAAGTATATAATAATAAACAATAATATTAATTTATATTGTTTTCCTCTAATATCTTGCTAAATATTAGCCAAGTGCAGTTATTGAAAGGTTGAGTTTTCAAGATCCAGTAAGTCACTTATCTTAGGTGTTTATTTTATAATGAATTTTCATTTAATGTCAAGAGGAAATATACATGTATACTAGAGAGAACTCCCTGAAATGGAGACTATCTAAATTGTGCTTCTAAATATACTGCTTTTCCACAGCCAAAAATCATAGTGGGTTATGTGGACAGTACTTATGCAAATTAGGGCCATTGGTATTAGAACTGCTATTTGGTCACAAGGATATTTAATGCATTGAAACATTAAAGTCACATTGTTTTGAAAAAAATGTATTTATAAAAAGGATTTTAAAATGACTTTGTCAGGAAAGCATAATTTGTTCATGTAAATATAGTATTCTGCTTAATGGAAACTAATAGGAAATTCTTTGTTTTGGATAATCCCCCCCTGTTTTTGTTTTTTTTTTTTTAATAATTATGAAAAAGGTACAACCAAAAAAGAAAACAGCAGGCATCAGATGCACTACAGTTGAACTGTGCTATTCACTCTCATGGAACTGCATTGCTAGGTGATGGCATTATTTCTCTCATCTTGATTTCGAGGGGTAAAGGCAAATGGCTCACTAGTAGGCTGATTTTCTTTCACTCAACTTTTTTGGATATATTTTTCTTGATAGCATGCAAGCGCTTATTATCATTAATGTAGGAATTACATGATCCAGGATGTGGATTTTATTCACAGTAGTGGAGGTAACAACCATCACCATGACAAATATTCAGTGTTTACCTTATAACCTGCATGCACCCTTCCCTGCGCCTTATAAGATGAGTTGTTAATTCTTACAGTAGTCCTGTAATGTGGATACATTTATAATGCTGGTCTTAGGTGGTGTCCCTCCCAAAGCTGACTCTGACACAAGTACTTGGGCAGGTTGTTATTTGGGAGTTGATCCTGGAAGCATCAAGTGGGAGTAAACTGAGGTGACAGTGTGTTAATAAGTGATTCACTGTGGCAGACGACAGGCTGTCTGTCCCAGAGGGTCCCTAAGGTGCTGTGGAGCACCCTTGAAAGTTGGAAGACTGAGATAATTACAGGATTTAGCCAGTAACTCCCTTCCCTCATTACTGGAGGGTCATTCTTTTTTTTTTTTTTTAGCGATGCTGGGGATTGAACCCAGGGCCTTGTGCTTGCGAGGCAGGCACTCTACCAACTGAGCTACATCCCCAGCCCAAGGGTCGTTCTTTGAATGTTTATTGTCTAGAAGTCCCAGCATGCCTCATGGTGGACATGTTCGACCCCACGGCCAGATGATGCCCTCAGACAAAGAGGAGAAAACTGTCCCCTTTAAGATACAAAGTACAGATGACCTCTCAGGTAGAACAAGGGCTCTGCCTAACAGTGTCTGCTCCATCCTCACTTTATAGATGAGAAAAGTGAGTCCTAGAGAGGCTACATAACTTGTCCAGACGGGAATGAGCATTAGAGATCAGTGAATCGCACTTGGTGGCCTTCCTTCAGGACCTTACATTCTTAAATACAGAACATTGGCAATCCTGTCTGCTGTGAAGTATTATATAACCTCAAAAAATCTTCTCATACGTTTTTGATAACTATATCTTATTTTATATATTACCATCATAATTATAGTTTTAGTACCACAGCATTTGAACTTAGTGGACTAGTGTGACCCTTTTTCCCCCTCCTCTTACTGTCTTCAGTCAGCTTTTCTATGGAGGCATTAGAGTCAAGGTAAAAGGCATGCTAATATTTTTCCATCATCACAGAGTACATACTAGCCATTTTTAGTTTGCTCAATTAAATTTTGGTGCATAAAAATTTTCTGGATTATGTAGGAAGTCTAATAAACTGTTGTATGTAAATCAGGTTTGTTTTCCTCCTCTTGGATAGAAGAAAAAGAAAATAAGTTTGTGTAAATGTGTGTATTTTGTCAATGGTGATGAGGGCCCATGTAGAAATGCTCTTGGAAGTTTAGTTCATGTTTTCACGATAGGGACACCCGATGTGGCTCTTTATCTTCTATCACAAAGGAAGAAATTGGAAGAAAAAAACAATTTCTTCTCCAGTCCTCTCTTTCTCGAACTTAAAATTTTTCCTCTAGTAATCTTCAAAGTTGGTGGAAAAAGCAAGAAATCGTGGCGGTAAGGAGCCCAGGAATGTTATGGTGAGGTCGCAGCCTGGAGAGTAGTAGTGTGGTCTTTTGTGCACCAGATACTAGCTAAACGTTGATGAATCCGAGAATCCTTATAGGCCATTTTCATAGATTCGGGGTTAAAAATAAATTAAACATGCACTGCCTCTTCTCTATTTTGCCTAAGAGTGAAATAACTTACAGAACATTTGGAAGCAGTTCAGAATGCTTCTCTATGGACTGCCCTAGCAGCTCCTGCTCACGCTGGCGTTTAGCAAGGACAAGTGAACCCATAAAGCATCATGCACTGAAACCCAGCTCTCAGGAAGCGGGGTCCACAGCTCACTTGTCAACAGTTATACCCAGCCCTGTCTTCCAAGGGCTGGCATGCCATATAAACTCCTTGAATAAAGCTTACATCACTGCTATATCCTGTCTCAACATAAGGTCGTATGTACAAGACTACTTGGGGAAATGAGATTCAAACATATAGCAGGGTGAGAAAATTAATTTTAAAACCCAAGCTAATGGCATCATGATACTGTAATAGTAGAGAAAAATTCAAGGGAAGAAATTACATTCTATTCTTTTTCTGAGCATTATCATTGAGTCCTTTGCTGATTGCACATGAGACTCTTCTTTAAGTTTTGCTTAGAGAGGAATCCGACATCAATTTGTAATTTTAATCTAAAATATAAGATTTGACAAGGTTACACTGTCACAAAAGATAGATTGCTTATTGAAATCATTAGATCAAGATATGAGCAAATAATGAGGAAGTGTAAGTCCATAAAGAGATGTGTGTAAGAAGTTCAATGGTGGAATCATAATGCAAAGAATTATATCAGGGATGTGCAGAGTCATGTAAAAGAGGGTTGACCAGGGGAAGATTTGACTCTACATTTGTAAGGGGGAAGAAATATGGAAAACCTAGCTTTTATTGAGTTCTCATGATACACCAGTGATAGTAGGAATCCCTTCACATACATAATTTCACTCATAGCAATTGAGTGTTATTAGTTATTACACCACTTTCAATGTGGAAACAGGATTGCAGAGCCTTGAAGTTGTCCACTCTCTAGTCCACGCTCCCTGATCCTACCAGATGAAGGGTGTGTCAAAAAGACAGGGGTGTGGGCCACAGAAATGAGGAAACAAAAGCAAATGTTGGTAGCGTGCATTCAAGCTCTGATCAGATAGAAATGTCCAAATTGGCTTGAGATCTTACCAGAAAAGGCAGATGGTCTAAAATCTTTTCCTGAAATATGCTCTGAAGCAATTTCCAGATCACCAGACCCTGATAACTTACCCAGGGGAGTTGTGCCATGGAAGCTAACGTGAACATCAGATGTGCTTGACTGGCCTGCTCTGATGGTTGCCATGGGTGAACTAGGTTGGCAAGGCTGATGCCACCAAAGCTTGAATCAAACGAGGCCGAGAGGGCTCTTTGAATGAACGGTGCTTGGTCTTCAATACCGTAAACAAACCAGAATCTCCCGCAGACATTCTCTTTTCTTATTTCCCAGATGGTTCTAATATGCAGCTAGTGGCAACTGCTGTGGTTTCATAAGTTGGCGTTCTGGCTGAGATATTTGAATAACTTATGAGTTAGCTTTCTATGTTAGAGTGACTTTTAAGTCGACTTTCTTAAATTCAGCTACTCAGTTGTACTAGCCCCATTTCAGGGCTCAGTAGAAACAACTGGCTAGTGACAACTGTGTTGGAAAGTGCAGATACAGACTTTTCATTGCTGCAGAAAGTTCTGTTGAGAGCAGTGCACTCAATGATTGGGTAGCTCACCCTCTTGCAGGCACTTTATCCTTGTATCCAAGCTTGTATATCAAATCACATGCTTTCCTTCCTCAGAAATACCTTTACCTGATTACCAAATTTCTCTTTATTTGCTGTATCACTAAAGGGATAAAATACTTTAGAGACAGGGAAGCACATCACTTGAGAGAGCAGAAAGCAAAGGCTGGGATCTCATGTCCAGATGGGGTGGAGCTGGTGACAGGGGGACACAGCCCTTCCTCAGAAGAGCCTGGGTTTTATATCAATGTGGATCTTCCCTATTATCAAATATTTGTGTTACCCAAGACACAAAATGCCTTGCAGCAAGTAAATATACCATAACAAGGGCTCATTTCATGTTTGCAATTTATTCTATGCTCCATATGCTTGCAATCTACTGATTGTTTTTCAGTTAGGGAAGAAAAATAAGACAGAAATTACTGAGTAGTTAAAATGTTTGCTCTCTTGGAACCTTAGTGTTTACTCTGCTTGTCATGAAAATAGGAGATCCACCCACATGAAAATGATTAAGATAAGAATAGGATACCTCATTTTCCACATGCGGAGCCCCTAAGTTGGAGTTTAGAAGACGCAGGATTTACATCCTTATTGTAGTATTTATGAGATGATCTAAGGGCAAATGCCTAAGTTCTCTCAGCCCTGTTTTCCTAATCTATCAAGCTAGGATCATCATGGTACTTACTGGTCCTACGTCTCTCTCAGAGTTCTCAAGAAGCATCTAAGACCCTCTATGCTCATGGGACTTAGCACCAACTTGCAACATTTTTAAGAACAGTGACCTGGAGTTTTGAATTATATATTGTCCTTCTCTAGGTCACATATTATCTCCCTTTTCGTGATGTACTTCAAATACTTGCTATAAGGTGGACAAACATCTTGACTTATCTTTGTAAGTTAGGGAAAGCTCATGTTGAGAACCACCAAGAGTATAAATTTTGGAATTTCATGTCCAAAATAGGATGGGTGGCTAAAAGGTTAAAAATAAATAAAAACAGATGTCCAGGTTATGAAAACTAGGTTAAAAGGGTACAACAATTTGTTTCTTAACTTCCTGGTCCTTCTTTTTTATTAAAAAAAATGAGTTGTAGATGGACACAATACCTTTATTTTGTTTATTTAGTTTTTTGTGGTGCTGGGGATCAAATGCAGGGCCTCACATGTGCTAGATAAGTGCTCTACTACTGAGTTACAACCCTGGCCCCTTCCTGGTCCTTCTTTATTTAAGAAAAAAAAATTTTTTCACATAGGCCTTGAGTTTTGAAAGAAAGAAAAAAAAAAAAAGCCACCCTGGATCATATAGGAGAAATAAATAAATAAAACAGCCAAGCATAGTCCTAAGGCAGACATGCCAGAAGAACCAAGAGATTCTGAGTCACAGAATGGTGCATCTGAAGCTAGAATTCTTCATTTGCTCTAATTATTTTATATATATTTCTTCTCAATTACTTGGAAATGAACTCTTGCTGGAGACAGAGCGAGTAGCATAAAAGAAGGTTGATTTAGGCAGAGAACAAAATTATATTTCCACAACTTTCTAACTTCCTTAATTTCTTATATTGCTAAACATTTCCATTATTTTACTGCCAAGAAAGAGAATATTCCTTTTTTTCTGTTTACATATATCTATAACAAAATAGCAATGGAAATCTTAGCAACTACTTAGTTCCTAGCTGGAGACTTGAGGACCCTGGACCACTCAGTTTTCATATAACACATATTTCTTTGATCAAATGCCTAGAACATTAGGAATCCATTCATAATAGTTACCATCCTATGAATTGAGTGGCCTGGGAACTCTAAGGTAGATTGTAAGTTAAAATCAAGTAATAGTTACTGCATTTGGAAGTAAGGAGATGCCTATTCGTTTATTCTGATGGGAGGGAAAAAGCAAAATGAAGCAAGAGCTTAGTGTTTTTTGTTTAATAAAAGTTTTTACAATTCTGTTTATTAAGGAAAGAAATATATGTTTATTATTGAAATTCTATGGAACATAGATAACTATAACAGAGAAAAAAAATCACCCCAAGTTCTGAGGAAAAAAAGAAGCAAATTCTTTCTTCTCTTTAGTGTTTTTGTATACATATTGTGTTTTTATGAGAAAGAGTTCATACTGCAGATAATACTTTGCAGTCTAAATTTTTGCTTGAAATATGAACATTTCCTTATTATAAAATAATTTTCATAATATTTTAGTGTCTGTCAAGTTTTCCATCATATGGATGTAGTGTAATTTATTTACTTAATCCCTTGCATGTGGGCATTTAGATGTTTTTCACTTTTACAAATATTATAAACTGTTGTGACAAACAGTCACTGAGTTACTACTTTATATGTTTTTCAGTTTCTTCCTTAGAGCAAACTGCTAGAATAGATTTAACAAGTTGAATAATTGGCATGCTTTTAAGGTTTCTGTTAGCTACTGCTAAATCACTTTCTAGTGTTTTCCTTCTCACTCACTGGAGAGTGCCTGGTAGAATACCAAATCTTTGCCAACACTAGATAGTATCAGTTTTCTCTCCATCATTGACAATGTAAAGAAGTGTTGCTGTTTTATTTTGTATTGTTTGGTAGCTATTTCATGTTTGTCGACTGTTGTTATTTGTTCTTCTAAGGGCTATTTTTCCACACAACACTCTTATACTCTGTCTTGATAAAACACCTTCCCTGTCTCTGACTTTAATGAGCACAACAGAGTGTGGACTAAGAAGACCAGGGAGAAGGCAATAGGGATTATAGAAAGGTGAAAACAAAGCCACATGGAGATGAAGGCAAACACCATAACCATTCCAAACAGAATGTGCACTGCACAGTGTAATTGCTGGTATTGGTCAGTCTGAATGGGAGAACTAAATGTCATCCCTGTACAATCTCTGCCATGAGGCAACTTCTACTTATCTTCAGACACTGAATAATTTAAGTGAAGAAGACCTTCGGAAGGACCTGGCAGAGGAAGCAAGGTGTTTTAGCATCAGGGTTCAAATCCTGTCTGTCACTTATTAGCTGTATGACCCTGAGCAAATTACTTAGCCTGTTATGTCACATGTAAAGGGGGATAGTAAGAGTGCCAACTCAGAGGTTCATGAAGATGATTTGACTTAATAAATGGAAAATACCTACAATAGTATCTGGTGCTTCACAATATATAAGCTTCTGCTAAATAAAACTCAAGAAGTGTCTGTGGCATGGCACATAATGGCACTAAAAGTATTAGCTGAATACATATAATATCCAGTGAAAGATAATAAATATATACATACATTCCAATGTATGTAGTTCATACAAAAGCAATACTCTAGGTAAAAGGGTAGTTTCCAAAAAGTAAATCATGAATCTCATGCAAATATAAAATGACTATAAATATCATGTTTAATTCTTTTGTTAATGAGGGAATCAGTAAGATAGTTCAAAGAAGAATTAAAAGAAAAGATACAGGTATGAACAATAGTGTTGATATTAATTTGCTAGTTGATGTACAGGGCAAACATTACTTTCATCTCTACCAGACAAAATTCCTGTGCATCTCCGTGAACAAAAATTTCATGCCATCCACCTTCTACTGAACTAGGAAATAATTTAAGGGAAAGGTTCAGACTCCTGTAGCATCAGGGCACTGGAAGGGTCCCCTAGACACCATCCAAAGAAAGAATCATTTTGCCCACTTAGAAAACTTGCCCAATTTTCCTTGAGTTAGGGAAGTATGCAGCCAGTTATTCTGAGGGTGAGTGAGGTGGCATTAGAGAAATTTGTGTGGAGACGTTGGCCTCAACACTTCTCAGCTCTGTGAAATTATCATTTCACCTCTGAGCATCAACACCCTTTTCTTTAAGATTGGAATAACTGTGTCTGGCACATGGTAGATCCTATAAAGATGAAATGACATATGTCTAGAGCTCCTGATCCAGTATGTGACTCATTCAACCAACAGTAACTGTTATGGTCTTAATTATAATTACCTGAACCAACCAAGACTAATTGCTCAGTTTTGCTTCTGCTCTATCCAGTCAACCTAGGTAGAAGTTGAATCCAGCATTAGGGAAGGCCCAGGGGAAGGAAAGGGCAAGGCTCCCACAGGGGACACTGAGAGCATCAGCCGATTAGAGAAGGGGACTAGGGAGAGAAGGCTAATAAATAACAGAGGATGGATAACACCCAGCCTTTAGAGGAGCCTTGAGATCCACACAGAGGAGTTTTGGCTCTGTAAAATAAGCACCCAGTTCAGAATCATCTGGAATGCAGATTACTGATCCTCATCCTAGGCATACTAACTTTATAACTGGCAATTGGGAGTCTGTATTTTAAGTTACCCAGAAGTTGCTTGAGTAAATGGAAGTTTAAGAACTACTGTTGCGGATACAAGATATAAATTTTCTAATTTTTAACTTAAAATTGTTTCAAGTTTATTGACGTATATTTGAAAATAAAAATTGGACATATTTAATACGTGATGTTTTCACATGTACATGGTAAAATGATTACCACAGTCAAGTTAATTAATATACCAACTGCCTCACATAGCTACTGCATGTGTGTCAGAGAGAGATTTAAGATGTACTCTCTTGACAAATTTCAAGTATACAATATAGTATTCTTAACTATGGTCACCATGCTGTATGTTAAGTCTCCAGAACTTACTCATCTTATAACTGAAGCTTGGTACCCTTGACCAACATCACGCACTGTCCTTCCCTGCTTCTATGAGTTCAACTGTAGATTCCACATTTTAGGGAGATCATTCAGTATTTTGCTTCTGTGTTTGGCCTGTTTCATGTAGCATGATGTCCTTTAGTTTCATACAGGTGGCAGGATTTGATCTAGAGCCATATTCTTAAAACAGGAGAAATGTGAAGTAAAGGGCCTTCCAGCCAGTGCACAGGTAACTTTTAGAGGTGAGACCGAAGGCAGCAACAAATTGACAGGAGTAACTAACCCATGACAGAAGGGAAAAACCTTCACTAGGGTCTGAAGGAAGAGTTAGACAGGAACCAGTGACTAAGCATTATCATAGCATAATTTAATGACTAAGTGGACAGGAGATTCAAAGTGGAGGAGAGGAAGTATTCAAAACTGAATTTAAGTCCAGGTGGAGCAGAGAATAGAGATGCTTAAACAAATGAATTGAGAATGGCCAGTTTTGAGAAAATGAGTTCAGTTAGGAACATGTTAGATGATAATGACACTTTAAAATGGAAACTTACAGGAAATAATTGAAAGACAAGGGGGCTCCAAGCTTGAATGACAGGCCATGACTACATCAATCAATAAAGTTTTTATGGAACACCCTCAAATTAAAGTTTCTTTGTTTTCTTGCCCTTTCATCTTGTCAATTTTGCATTATTCCACATATAAAGGACTATATGAGAGAAATGCCAATCACACGGCAACCTCAAATGAAACTGTTTTGAATTTAGGCATGATCTTACCTGTAAAGAAAAAGAAAAGTTGTATTGACAGTTTGTTTCAAAGATCAAAATGAATGGCACTGTTGATAAAGTGAACATGTGTAGTTAGTTATTTTGTTCTTTCTAGGCAGGGTGTAAAATCCTTAAGGGTTGGGCAAGATGGCTGGAAACTCATTTATATTCCCCAGTGAGGGGTTCAGTAAATGCACAGTTGTTGAACTAAGTTTTTAAATGATCCTTAGAGATACCTGATAATATAACCATAACCCTTTGCCCTGGAATTAAGCCTGTTTTTCATAATCTCTTTGGTTCAATTCCCTTGGGGTAGTCCTTTGTGAGGCTAATTAAAATACCTGGGAAACATGGGAATTATTGAAAATTAAAAGTTAGGGTGTACTCAAAATCCCAGCCTCAGTTGGCCCCCTGGGAGACTTCCCATTATTAGATGTGTCCTTAACCCCAACTGTTTATTCCAATCTCCTGTGTTGGTTGGAGTAGAATTACAAAGAGTACCTAAGGAGGTGTTTGATAGTTCTTATAAATTATTCTACCAAACTATAAATGTTAATGAAAACAACTTTTGGTTGCAAGTGTTTTACTTTTTGTTAATATCTTACTTTTAGGGAAAAAAACCTCTATTATAGTCATTTAGCATGAAAGAGAATCAAAACATTTTGTTTGTTACTAAGTGAAAAAAGATGTCATGTTCCCAGAGGATAAGTTGGTGTATTTTCAAACTTGAGACTGTACCCATACTTCTGTAAGGATGAGATTTATATACACTTATTACTATTAGATATTCAATGGTGTATATTTTAATGCGATATAGTATATTATAGGGATTATTGAATATGAAATGCATTATGCAAACAATTCATTTTTATTAAATATTTATTGGATCTAAATACCTTCTTTCCACTTCTGAACTTGAGCTTATAGCTGTATTATTTAGAATCACATTATTTAAAAGAAGTTTGTTTTATTTCTGTTCTAAACATTCTATAGTATTTGTTTCAGTTAACTTAATGAATTAGTTAAAATGCTTGGATACATATTTTTGCTATTTTAGTACAAAATTCAAAGCAGATTCAAATATATTTTCCTTTTTATTGGTGCATTGTAATTATGCATAATAGTGGGATTCATTATACCATATGCCTTCATGCACATAACATTCTCATTCCCCAGGACCCTCCTTTTCTCAGCCCTCCTCCCTCCCCAGATCTGCTTCCTCTACTCTACTGATCTTCCATTATTGTTATTGTTATTTTAATTAGTGCATTCTGTATATACATATATATGTGATATATATGATTCATACATATGAATCAGTGTGGTTCATTTGGCATAGCATAACTTGGTACATGTCGTTGCCCCAGACTCTCCCCTCTGCCCTCCCTCTCAATACCCTTCCTCTACTCTGTTGGTTTCCCTTCTATTTTCATGAGATTCCCTTCCTCCCCTTTGAAAATTCCTTGCAACTCTCCTTTATGACTGAGTAAAACTCCATTGTGTATGTATATACCACATTTTCTTCATCCATTTATCTGTTGACAGACACCTAGTCTGGTTCCATAACTCAAATGTATTTTTCTTTTTCTTTTTTGGTGGTGCTGGGAATCGAACCCAGCGTTTTGTGCTTCAAAGGCAAGCACTCTACCAACTGAGCTATATCCCCAACCCTCAAATGTATTTTTTACCAAACACTTTCTTGACTTTTTGATTGAATCATATATACAAAGAATGGATAAATACATTTATTTATTAATATGACAAATACTTGTTGAACTACATTCCTGGCCCAGTGATTAGCATGAAGTGTAAAGCATGATTATGGTCATCATGCATCAAAGCATTATTATGTACTTTTTTCCCTATATTTTAGTAACAATGATATTTTATTCTCAAATAGCAATTTTAACCCAAATCTTTGTAATAATGAATTAATGAAACTTATAGACTATTTCTAGAAGCAGAGCTCACAAAAGAAATTTATTGTAGAGCTGAATTTAAAAACTAATTTTAATTAATTCTTGCTATTTTTTGAAAAATTGGGCACCTATGTTTTCAAATTTCAGATTTTGCTTTCTTGGAGATTCTCATCACCACCCAACAAACTCAGTGTTTGTTTACTTAGTACCATTGGCTGAATTTTTTTAAAAATAATTTTTAGTTGTGGATGGACATAATACCTTTATTTTATTTACTTATATGTGGTTTTGAGGATTGAACCCAGTGCCTCACATGTGCTAAGCAAGTGCTGAGGTACAACCCCAGCCCCCATTGGCTGATTTGACCCATGGGAAAAAAACCTATGGTGTACAAATTGATGAGAAGTATGTGAGCCTGGTAATTTAAATTTCAAGTGTTTTATAATTGATGTCTTTATAAATGTAAAATGACACTATTTTTTTAAACTCTGCATTCTTTAGTGACAGAACTTTATCTTTCATGTTGTTCACTTGTTCCAGGTTTTAGGGGCAAAACCAGAGCTTCCCGATGGAGACAATGATGACGACACCATAGCAGACATAAATAACAGGAGGATGGCCAAGCTCTACATGGTGAGTTCCCTGGGATGCAGATCTGTGATTTCCACTGAGCTGGATGTGGGTGGAGCCTGTAAGGAGGGACCCTGCTGTAGGAAATGACTCTCCTCATTGCCCAGTACATGTGTAGGTCGCACCAATTCTTTGCTCATGTATATTTGTTAAAATTATTATTTTTATTACTTTTGGTATTTTTATTAAAACAGCAAATAAATGAACTTACTGCTGTGACTTAGATAAATTTAGATGTGTTACTGTACAAGTTCATAACAATATATTGTGATATGTTTCACTCAAAAAAAGTTTCCTTTATGGAATACAATATTTTTTAAGCTTTTTCTTGTGAATTCTTGATAAAATCTTCACCTTACTTTAAATGTCCTCTTCAGTCATAGAAAGGCTTTCTTTGTTACAAGAGGATGAAACTCTCAAATCAATCAGCTGGAAGGAATCAGGGTAAAACCAGCCTTCTCCTGGGTACTGACAAGTCTTAGTTCCATGTCAACTTTCTAGCAAAAGGTTGGATACATGCCTGTGGGCAAGACACATCCATTCTGGGTCTTAATTTTCTTATCTGAAGAGGGTGGAATGGGTAGGGAGAGAGAGAGAGAGAGAGAGAGAGAGAGAGAGAGAGAGAGAGAGAGAGAGAGAGAGAGAGAGAGAGAGAGAGATTGATTGAGAGAGAGAGAGAGATTGATTGATTATATTAGATGATTGCTCAGGAACCTTCCGACTACATAATTTTATGGCTGGTGAGGATAATCAAAACACAAGACACACCAGCTAAGTAGCTTGTTTTCCTCCCCTTCCAACTTTCTAAGCAAATGATTCAGAGCAGATCATTATCTTTCTGCAGAATTTAGTAGTTTTTCATCTTTAACAGGAAGGAGCTGTATTTGCTGCTCCATAAGGGACTTTCTAGCTCAGAAATGCTATAGTTTAAATGAAGAACGAGTTATTAACTTGTGTAACATAAACTTGCTTTTAACAATGAGGAAGTGGATTCTTTTCTTCCTAGATGGCAAAGGAAAATATGATCATTTGCTGCTCAATACTGATAACTTTAGCATGAGCTATACAGAAATTATTATCTAAATAGTCTGTAGTTTCATTACTATCTCTAAAAAATTTGTAAGCCTCAGAAATATCATTTATTTCACATCATCAATCAAAACCATACCCCTTTGAACAACATTTTGGATTATAGTAATATTTTTAAAAAGGCAAATGTTAATTCTGAACCATAGCTCCCTCTACTGGAACTATAACACATTACACACATCTGAAATACAAAATCTATTCGAACATAACTTGGGGTTGCTAAAAAAGACACTGAAGTAGAATCACCTGGGGTGCTTTTTTTGTGGTGTTGGGGATTGAACCCAGGCCCTTGTGCAAGCAAGGCAAGCATTCTACCAACTAAGCTATACTCCAGCGCCACCTGAGGTGCTTTTTAAAAATGCATAATTCAAACTCTACCCTGGTGCTGCAAAACTCCACCACTGACTTAGGGAGGGCCCTGGAACCTGCATATTTAACAAGTGTTCAGGTGGTTATGGCCAACAAGCTAACTTTGGTGCATTCTGATCCAAACATGGATATCACTTTTGATTTTGTAGAACCACCTGCAAATTTAAAATAGTCCTACTTCCAAATATGACAGAAGTTGTTTACTTTGATAATTTTGACAGAATATAGTAAAATTGCAGCACCTACACTGAACAGTCTGTATGCATGAACTAAAGTCCATCAAGGCCTTCTTTGCACAACACCTGCCACATAATAGGCACTCAGTAACTGGTCTGAGTGAATATTATGCTTCAGCTTTTTGTGTGTGTATGCAGTGAATGTAAGATCATTATCTACTTGAAACACTTGCTCTAAAATTGAAAAGAAATGATTATGTAAAGTTCATTACATGATGCTTAGTACATATAAGAATCCCAATAAACCTTAGCTGTTGCTATTATCACTATTATTTTCTAATGTTTAAACTAGTATCAGAGCTTAATGCTTTAATAGTATTCCTTTCCACCCCACAAAGAACTTCAAAAAACACAAAAAAAGAAGGCTTTGTCTCTTTGTCATGGTTAATGTATTAAGACATAATGTATATACCATAAAGTTCACACTTTAAAAAAAATATTTTTAGTTGCAGGTGGACGCAGCACCTTTATTTTATTTTCATGTGGTGCTGAGGATTGAACCCAGGGCCTCATGCATGATAGGCTAGTGTTCTACCACTGAGCTACAACCTCAGCTCAAGTTCACACTGTTAAAGTGGATAGTTAAGTTTTATTACATTAACAGAGTTGTGTAACCATCACCTTCATGTAATTTTAGAATATTAGTATCTGCCCAAAATGGAGCTCCTGGTCTTTGTATTAGGTTTCAGATGCAAGTGGATCCATGAAGGTGACTAAGGTGGCTGAAGAGAACCCCTTCTCCATGGCCATGCTGCTTTCTGAAGAATGCTTCATTTTAGACTATGGTGCTGCAAAGCAAATTTTCGTATGGAAAGGTAAAAGATGCCATTGACTTTGTTGCTGCGTCTCAGATGTATAGCTATTTCCTTGAAAGGAGAAATAAAACATCTTTTTGATTTTTTAAAGAAAGTCTGCCTTTTGAGAAATGATCTGTAAATATCTCACCTACAATGTAACTCTATTCCTCCTACTAGCATTATTTAGCAGGGATTATGGAATTAAAGCAGTTGGACAGCATAAAAAGAATCTCTTTACAAATAGTCTATAACTGTATTATTAAATGTTTTTAATGTACTAAATTTAAAATTAAAATTTTTTGCCATTCTGGCATTGCTATAGTTAAATTAAATTATATTTGTTTTTGTTACACAAGTATTTCTTCATGGTGTCATATTCTTCCTCTCTGAAATTTTCTCTTTAATTTCCCTTGTATTTTAGGTAAAGATGCTAATCCCCAGGAGAGGAATGCTGCAATGAAGACAGCTGAAGAATTTCTAGAGCAAATGAATTATTCCACCAATACCCAAGTATGTGTGAAGATGAATTGACTGGGAAAAAATGTAAACATGGGAGTTATAACATCTAAACAGAACTTGCAGAAGAATTTGCTAGAATGTAATATGTGTGTATGGTGTCTTTCTCCACTTGAGCGTGTGCACTCTTGTGCCTTACACACCTAGTACTGATCTGTGTGGTAGCTAGGATTCTGCAGTTGGTGCAGGTCAGGGCTACATGAGGAGGAAAGCACATTCACTTGCTTCACAGCCTTTAATTCAGGATAATCAAGTGCAGTAAATTTAACTAAGAGCACTTATCATTTGTCCCTTAGAGTAGGTTGTACAGAACAGGGCTAATACCCAGGTAGTATTCATCTTCATCAAAATCAGCTGAGATACTGGCTGGTTACTCTTTTCCTTTCTGAATCTCTCAGCCTCAACTACTGTCTTCATTTTTATGTTATGACACATGTAACATGATGAGATAATTTCTTCCAGGTTATAGCTCTCTGAACCTAACATAGATGGTCAAACTTATTAGACTACAGTGATAACATATGAGAGAGGTTGATTCTTATTTCAAACATTAAAATTCAGTGCCAATTACTTTAATTTTGAGAAAAAGCAGGCTTGAATATTTTGGCTTCACAGACTACTAAATTTACATCTGTAATCACAGAAACCAGGACAGTAGTTTGATTTCTTTAGGTCTTACTCTATTACTAATGTTTTTCCATAATCTCATATTTTCTTATCTAATACTGTGGTGTCACTATTTTAAATTTCAGATTCAGGTTCTTCCAGAAGGGGGTGAAACACCAATCTTCAAACAGTTCTTTAAGGACTGGAAAGATAAAGATCAGAGTGATGGCTTTGGGAAAGTATATGTCACAGAGAAAGTGGCTCGAATAAAACAGGTTCCATTTGATGCCTCAAAATTACACAGCTCTCCGCAGATGGCAGCTCAGCACAACATGGTGGATGATGGTTCTGGCAAAGTGGAGGTATTTATATACCTGTTTCTGTTTTTTGTTTTTTTTTCTTTTTTTTATTGAACCCATTTATGCCAGTATGTGTGGGACTATAGCTTTATAATATAATATCTATAATATGATATATATAATAGATGTAACATAATATAGGGAACTACAAACATTTTAAGATGTGAATTTTACATAGCAATAAAGATAGTCCAAGATGGTACACTAAATCATGGTAGTTAAAACTGGAAGAGATACTGTCTCATCTTCACTGCCCATTTTACATATGTGTGTGTTGAGACCCTGAGAAGTTAGGTGGTTTGTGCAAGTTCACCTCATTACCATCTTAGAGACCTGGCCCAGAACACAGACTTCTTGCTTCCTGATCCGGAACAGCTTTGTCTCCCAGAAAGCCCACTTCCGAGGTTGTGCAGTGAGGGCTTGTTGCTTTGAGTGTAGTGACTACCCTCACTCCCACCCCCTCACACACGAGGCATTTATAGATGAGATTGGGTGTGTTCAGGGTGGTTTGACTATAGACTGGAGGCATTTATAAAAGCAAATTGAGCACTCAAGTGTTCTAAAACCAGATAATTGAGTATTCAAAATGAGTTTGTTGATCGTTCCATTTTAGATTTTAAAAATTGCTGAAAATCTCTTCACATTCAATCCACTCTTTAGTTGTCTAAATGAACTGGATGATGTCACTCCCTTCTAAAATATTTTCATAGTTTTTCTCAGTCTGCCTGAAAATACCCCTCATCAGTTGGGCCTGTGAGGCCTTCAGGAATTGGACCCTTGCTCCCTTCTCTCTCCACCCTTCAGTGCCTGGGAATCTGACTCTTCCCCTTGCATCTGGCAGCATTCCCACTCTTCCCTCCCTCTGCTAACCTCCCACTCTCCTTGGCAGCTCCAGCCTGTCATTTGCTGTGGGTCTTCTGAGAAGCCTCCTCTCAACCTTTCTCAGTGTTCAACTTGTGATATTGTTCACAGAATTTATCACATAAGTATCACAGAGTTGTTCATTGACTTACAGATTTTCCCTTGACCTCTCAGCAGTTCCTTGAGAACAGGAGTTAAACATTTTACCTCTCCACTAATCTTAGAGCTTAACCCCAGTACTGGGACAAAACTGTGTAGTCAAGAAATGTAAGGAATAATCTTCCTTCTTTTCAAAGGCATAAAATGAGAATCTAAGCTGCACAAACCCATGACGGAGGAGGTCATGTATCCCTCATGGTCTTCTGCGTCTAGAACTCTCTCCTGCTTAGACATCCTTTCTGGTACTTAGCCTAGCTGGCATGATCACAGGGCCCTTGACCAACTGTATCCTTGATGCAGTCTCCATCTCAGACCACAGCATCTCTGAGATGCCCTCCTGTGCCACCTCAGGGTTGCTGAAATCCAGTGACTGTCTGGGTTTCTGGGTTTCGTGGGTGATACTGCTGCTTTTCCTCCACTCTCTTCCCACCAGACACATGGGAAGGCTTCTCTTTGAAAGCACTGCTTTTTTCCTTTCCACTTGCTCATCTCCATATTTCAAAGCCTGGTGCTGTCCGGCTCCTTCCCCGGACCTAGGCAGGAGGATGTGTATGTGAGCGCGCCTGTGTGTACATGCAGTGCCCGGCAGTCCTATTGGTAACTCCTTGGTGTTTTCTACAACTCTCATCTCTCCTACTTGGTATCTTTAATCTGTGATGAAGATAAGGAGGTTCTGCCTACTTTTATCCCCTGTTGGATCTTTTCGGTTTTATGCCTATGTGGTGCCTTTTAAAAATGGAATTCATATTACTGGCATCTGTCTCTATGTGTTCAGGCTGCTATAGCAGAAATAGCATAGCCTGGGCGCTTAAACAGCAAACATTTATTTCTCACAGTTTGGGAGGCTGTGAAATTGAAAGTTAAGGTTTTGATGGATTTGGTGTTTTGTTGGGGTTTGCTTCATAGACAACTGTCTTTTCACTGTGTCTTTGCATGGTGGAAAAGGAGTTAGAAGTCTCTGGTGTCCCTTTTATATGGGCACTGATCACATTCATGAAAGATTCACCCTCATGATCTAATGACATTAGGGGTTAGGTTTCAATGTGAATCTTGTTGATTCATTGAAAGAATATTAGCATTTGGTCCCAGTCTATCAACTTTTATCTAAGAAAATAGCTGTCTCATATCTTAATGCACAGAGAAGAAGAAGAAAAATATTTCACAACTGATGAAAAATATTCACTATAAAGTTAAGGGATAAATTTCTGAGCTGAGTATTATTTGGTACTTTACTAGAGTGTCATGCTATTTTCACTAATTGATGAAATAATAATTATTTATTAATCAACAGTCTCAGAACTGAATTAAATACTGTGGAGGAAACAAAAGAAATAGAAGTGCTTAAAAAGTCAACAAATTGTTGATTTGATCATTCTTTTCCCCTTTGCTTGATTTGTAAACTAGTTATGAAAATAATTTAAAAGTTATTTAATAATAGGCCTAAACTAAAAGTAAGTTAAAGCCTATGAAAAGCATTATTAGATCAAGAAAATTTGAATAATGTATGTCTATTCCATTTCTTTCAGATTTGGCGTGTAGAAAACAATGGTAGGGTTCAAATTGACCCAAACTCCTATGGTCAATTCTATGGTGGTGACTGCTACATTATCCTCTACACTTATCACAGAGGACAGATTATCTACACGTGGTAAGTTTACTCTCTCACAAGAGCTCAAGTTCCACAGGGGCCAGATTTTGCTCCGAAGTATTAAATTTCATGCAGTACAGTGTAGAGTATTCCTGTAGTTACCCCAGAGAGATTTGTGTAGCATGCATATTGTATCTTTTTGAACGTGCTTCTTACTGGTATCTGCTGTCCACAAGCAGTAGGGGTTAGATCAAAGTCATCTTCTCTAGTCTAGGAAAAAAAGTTTTGTTATCCTAAATAGTGGTGTTCTATTATGGGTTATGTGGTTCAATATTTCATTTTATATGCAGGCTAGTACTAGAGTGGCTAGTGTTGTATACCATGTCTTCTTATTGTTAAAATTGACAGACATCCATCCTGATTGGAGCTACAAAACTGCACAGAGGCAGACTTGGGGATGGCCACCTGGGGAGGGGGTGGATAAGTTGTGATTGAATCAAACATTCCAGAGACCTCAAAGTAATGCATCCCTATTCTTTGTCTCCATCAAAGTCATAAGAGTGACGGAGAAAAGATGCCAGTGTGGTCCCATCGTCAAGGTTTTGCATAGTGATTTGAGTGAATTGAAGCTGGGGTTTACTTACTTAGTCAGAGGTCCTGCTCAAGGGGGAAGGGACAAATGTCCAACCAAGTAACTTACATGCCTACCCTATGCCAGGTGATTTTAAAGCATAGGGATTCTGAAAAAAATCCTATAAAATATGAAGTTCCTTCTCTTTTTATTAAGTAAAATCAGGTAAAAAATAGAACATTGCTGAGAAGACTGGAAGAAAACTAATTCTCCAGAAAGATCATAAAGCTGGGACATGTGGGTGGAGAGTATAGGACCCTACCTTGACTTTACAGGTAGTGGCAGTCTCTAAGGCTTGTCAGGTCTCTATGGGTAACGAGCCTCACACCAGATGACACAGTCACATCTGTCCCCATGGTCTGACCATTCATGCTGCTCGGTGCCTCAAGTACAATCAAGTTCAGGAGATGGGATGATACTGACGACGGGTAGTCTGGCAACCAGAAGCATTGCTAGAGCTTAGAAGTGTGGACTTTGAGGTGTCATCTTTGACTCACTAGAGCAGATTCTGTGAAAATACTCTAGCAAGTCAAAGGTGGGGCCTCAAAGTCTACAAGTGATTTGTATATGATAGGAACTGCTTTGGCAGTGGTTCTAAACACAAGGCAGAATGCTGGTATAATCTGGACAATTTTCACAAATCTCAATGCCTTCACCCCACATGAAATAAATGAATCTCAGGTGGTGGGACTCCTGAGATTCTAATGTACACAATTATTAATGAGAACCACTAACTCCCCTGTCACTCCATATCCTGCCCAAGATGAATGTATATGGTTAAGAGCTAAATAAGTCATCTTACTAGCAACCATTGTTTGAGTAGCATGTTTGTTTAGCAAGGTACTAGTTATTTCCATATATTGTCTCTTTTACTGAAAAAAAAAAAAAAAAAGCTAGTGGAGTTAGATAGGTTTGCTTAGTAACTTCACCCACAAGCACAACTGTTGTAACCGGCAAAACAATGTTTCAAACCTTGATCCTTAGGTTTCTCCCACTCTGTCTCTGAGTATAGCTGTCCCCATGGAGTTATGTCCTTTCTTTGCAATTTCCTCTTCTAAAATTTAATTCAGAAGTGTTTGTGCAAAGCACAATATTTATAGGGATAAATCAATCGTTCCTGGTTAACTAATTTTTCTTTCATTTTGTTTCATGATTTTTCTTGTAATTCTCTTTCTCACTTTCTTTCTCTGTTTTTGTGGGGGAAGGGTACAAAACCCTGGGTTGCTTTATCACTGAACTATTTATTCCCCCAGCCCCTTTTATTTTTTATTTTGAGACAGGCTTTTGCTAAGTTGCTTAGGGCCTTGCTAAGTAGCTGAGGCTGGCCTTGAACTTGCAATCCTCCTGCCTCAGCCTCCAAGCCGTTAATTTTCTTTTAAGTATAAAAAATATATTTCATTGTGGCACTTAGATCAAAAAAAGAAGACCAAACAAGCAATTCAAGAGAATAATTTCAGAAAATAACAATTTACAATCCATATAAATACCTCTGTGGCATAACTAAAACAGACTAAATGGGGTCACAGATTTTAAATGTAGTAGTTATTGTATCATTTGAAAGTGCTTATTGTGCACTTCATGTGCAAGAGATTGGGCTAGTTGTAGGAGATACAGTGATGGAAAAGAGCAAAAAATGATCTTTGTGCTGAGGAGCTTACACTTAATGAGAAGCAGATGCTTGACAGACATTTTTAATGTAATGTAAAGGATTTTAAGAAAAGACAAAGCTGAGTGATCTTTGGGGAATTATAGTCAGACATCTCAATTCACTCCAGAGGATTGGTGAAGAGCTTCTAAAAGTGACAGCTAAGTGTGAGCAGAAGTAGAGCCAGATAGACAAGAGAAGAGGGAAGTTGTTCCAAGAAATGCAGGGAAAAGTATAATCTAATCTACTAGTGAAGACATCTAGAGAGCAAAGGCTAAAACTAGAGAAATTAGAAGGAGCCAATTTGTGAATGACTTTGTAAATCATGCTATGGAGGATAAAGTGTGTTTTCAGGGAATTGGGAGTCACTCAAAGAGTTTGCACAGGGAAATGACATGATTGGTTTTCCCTTTATAGAAATTATTCTGGTTGACATCTAAGGAAAGGATTGATAGGGGAAGACTAGAGGCAAGAAGGCCACTGGGAATTTATTAGACTTGTACAGCTGAATAATAATGAAGACTGAATTCAGGGATGGAAAGAATGAGACAAATATGCAAACTGTTAAGAAGTTGGCCTCAGCAATCATCAAGAGTACAAATGATAATAAATGTTGGAGATGATATGGAGAAAAATGGACATTTTACACTGTTGGTGGGATTGTAAATTAGTACAACCACTATGGAAATCAGTATGGAGGTTCCTCAAAAGACTAGGCAAGGAGCCACCATATGACCCAGTATACCACTCCTCCATGTTTATCCTAAATAATTAAAGTCATCATACTACAGTGATATGCATACCCATGTATATACCATTATGTTAAGTGAAATAAATCAAACTCAGAAGGTTAGAGGTTGTGTGTTTTCTCTTTTATGTGGAAGCCAGAGAGGAAAAGGAAAAGATAGATGTGGGCGGATCTCATGGAAATCAAAGGGAGATCAGTAGAGGAAGGGGACCAAGGGGCGGGAGGAGAGGAGGGAGGGTGAAAGTGCTGGGGAGTGATACTGGTCAAATTATATTGTTACATTGTGTGCATGTATAAATATGTAACAACAAATCCCATTAGTATGAACAACTATAAAGCACCCAGTGGCTTGAGAGGCTGAGGCAAGGGGATCATGAGTTCAAAGCCAGCCTCAGCAAAAGAGAGGCGCTAAGCAACTCACTGAGTCCCTGTGTCTAAATAAAATACAAAATAAGATTGTGGATGTGGCTCAGTGGTCGAGTGCCTGTGAGTTCAATCCCTGGTACCACCCCGCCACACACACACACACAAAAGAAAAAGAAAATAAGTAGTTCTCTTAAAGACTGATTTTCAATTAAACAACTTTTGAGCTTATGTGGTAATTTTGATACAGGGATATAATACACTAAGTCCAGGAAGCAGAATTAAAGGGTAAAAGACTGGAATTAAATCAACTTTTAAATACACAAATTTGTAGATTTTCTTTCTTTCTTTCTTTTTCTTGAACATAGAAAGCAAAATTAGAAACCAAGAGCAACTGTATTATATTGTGATTATAATGAAATACTTGACCTTCTGGGTCATAGGTCCATAAAAAAAAGTTGGTATGAATCTGTGTGTATGGGAACATGGAGTTTTGGCAAGAACAGGAAGAGGAATTCTAGATAAGTAGCGGAGTACTTGTTAAGGTCTCAAAAAATTTGGTGGTATTTTTCAGGTTAGCTGGTTGAAATCCTCAAAGGGAAAAAAAATGAGTAAACTGAAGACAAAAATTAGGTGATATTGTCTATTAGTTGGTTGAATTTTTGCCCTCTAGAATAAAAAATAAAATGTAAAGCAGTTATTTTAATGAAAGCAGGAAGTGAAGACTTGGGAAGCTACAGATGTGAATAAGAAATAGCACATATCACATCCAGGCAGTGGGCCATCACCTCACAGCTGTTACATGCTTCTGGTGGCTCACAGGTGCCTTTAAAGCGAGAATAAAAACTGTCTACATATATAGTTCTAGAAAACACACAGAACAACTCAGGGCTTGGTGTTAATACTTTCAAACTCATAATAATTTTCACAGCTCAAGTCATTAATTCAGTTGGTTTCTTGCTCTTTCATAATAAAGTGTCTTCTTGAAATGCGTACATAAGAAGGTTGTAAAACTTAAATACAAGTATAATTTAATGATCATTTAATGTATTTTGCTTTCATTCCTCTAGGCAAGGAGCAAATGCCACGAGAGATGAGCTGACAACATCTGCCTTCCTGACAGTCCAGTTGGATCGGTCCCTCGGAGGACAGGCTGTGCAGGTTGGGATGACTTTTATTCTCAAAGTCCACACAGGTTCAGGTTTGGCTAGCTCAATTTCGAGGTACACTTCCCCTCCCATGTTAGGATGGGAATATGACATTTTCTTAATATTAACTTCCTTTTACGTTTGAATTTAAATGTCTCTCCCCTCCTACCATAGGAGTTCTCTCATATTCTGAAACAGAGGGAGCAAACAAAAGCAAAATAAAGACAATACAAAACTATTAACTGATTTAAGAGTCCAAAAGAACATTGGATCATACCATATGTCAGTGGCAGTGACTTGACATTGAAACTGTTGTGCCTGGGTTGTCACTTCCTGCTGTTGTTTAACAGTTTAGATAGAATGATGTCCCTGGCACATGCACATCCCAACCCTGAGAACCTGCGGATACGTCGTGTTACAAGACAAAGGAGACTTGAGATTGGAGATGACATTACAGATGCTCATCAGTTGACCTAAAAATAGGGAGGTTATCTGGGGCTAATGGGGGTGAAGTGGGCAGAGTAGTCACCAGGGTTCTTAAGAGTGAAATAGGGAGACTGGCAGATTTACAGGGATGGTGCAGCATGAGGAAGACTCAACGGCAGTTGCTAGCTTTGACCATGGAAGGGGGCCCCTGTGGGCAACCTCTAGAAGCTGGAAAAGGCAAAGAAATGGATTCACACTTCTGGCCTCCAGAAAGTAGCATAGCTCTGTGATAGCTAGACTAGATTCTCCCAGATTTTAGCCCAAGAGTAAATTAGCCTATAACTTTTTTCAGACTTCTGACCTCCAGAACGGTAAGATAATAAATGTGTTAATGGCAATTGGTTACAGAAGCAATAGGAAATGAATAGAGCAGTGTAGAACAATCCTGGGTGAATAGTTCTAGTGAATAGGCTAAAAAGAGGAGCAATATTTAACACACTCTCAAATCACAAACATGCCTAACTTATGTTTAACAAAGGCAAACTGAAATCAAACTTGAAAGAGAGCAGTGATCCTTATTTTTCTCTATTAGATACTAGAATTTTGACTGAACCAAAGTCCAACACTTGAAAGTGAAGGGAAAGTGCAAGAGAGGGGGAAGAGGTGGACAGAAATGGAAGGGGAGAGAAAAAAAGGGATGGGGAGGGAGGAGAGAGAGAGAGAGAGAGAAAGTGAGTCATGGAGGAAGAAATAAGAGGTTAAGGGGAGAAGGGAAAGGGAAAAGGGAAGGTTGGTGTGAGGGAGAAGTGGATTCTTTATTTTGAACAGAAAAAAATAATTTGTTGAGAATGACTGAACCCAAATTCAAAATGACCGTGCCACATAAGTCCAAATGTGTTAGTCTGTGTAGAGAGAGAGACCGAGATGGAAAGAAGCGGGTAGGAAGAGGTAAAGTTTGGCTTTTTATTATTATAAAAGTTTGTCACTGTCTCATTCTTGATTTCCTCGCCATTTCTAAGAGGCTGTTTCCAACTTGGTTCAACCTTCTTTCCTCTTTTCTCAAGCTCCATTGATCCTCTTATGCTTGTGGTAAAGGATCTGCTACTTGTTTCAGGACCCTTAGTAACCATGGGAAATTCTTTGGTATTTGCCTATTTAATTCCTTATTCTGAAACTGAAATCCCACTTCAGGGGGCCCTGTTTCGCTCCAGAGTGCTCCAACATGTCTGTCTATGCTCTTGTCAAACCTGGCAGTAGCACTTGTTTGTCCCTTGTCCCCACAGCTAGCTTGAGATCGGTCTTTCTCCCCTTCCCTCTCTTTTGGTCCTGTTCCCTTCCTGCCTCTTTATAGCTGGAGCTGCTCACTGCCAGCCCGAGTGTTTTCTCTGGCCAGTTTTTGGGGAGGTGTCTGCTCCCATCTTCAGGGAAAAGTATCTTCCAAACTGGGCTTCAAACTGACAGTGGGTGCCAACAACATTTCTGATACAGCTTCACAAAGCATTCCCTTTACTGGGCTGTGTCTGTTTAACTTCCTCATGCTTCATGTCGAGCGAGCTAAGATTTCTGTGTATACAAGAGATAAGTTTTGTTTTCAGATCTTTATAACACGTGATTGTTTCTTTAAATGCAATAGTCAGGTATGTCAGATACTTTGGAGCATAAAATCTAAGAGAAGGCTGCCCTTGGTGTTTTAGCTGCTTTCTTTCCCACTTGGTACTTGTTAGCTGATTTAGAAAGCAAGTTAGATCTCCATTTAAAAGTGCATGTTAAGTGTTTTTCTAAAAAATTAACTTGCTAATTGTTATTAACAAGGTGATTGAATTCATTTGCATTCAGATCTTGCTTCCCTATGAAGTATTATTTTCATTTTTGAATAAATTACTTCTGGCTAAGAACTGATCTATGCCATTTAGTTGATCTTTAAAGCACTCCTTGCCAAATTATTCAAAAACATATTTGCAGATATGCATAATGCCTCACATGTTCCATATTTCATACTAGATTCCGTGACATACCTAATTAATGAATTTCCCTGAGTTTAAACGAATCCTAAATTGACAACAAAATGGTAATTTTTAGTTTTATCACTAGATGGCAGTAGTTTAATAATGTTTAAAAAACTGAAGTCCTGGGTTGCTAAATAAACATTCCTTTGTAGAGCATATTAATAATATTTAAAATAAATTTAATCTGCCTATCTTTCTCTTATTCTCCTTTCACAGTAAAGCAATTTCAACATCTGTTGGAAATTGATGTTTTCTCATGGTTTATATGAAATGCTAAGCAAACAGTTTTAAGTATGCCCTCCTTCCCGTCTCAAGATCTGCGACTGTGACTGAAGAAATAGTTTTATAATGAGTTGCACACTTATTTGAATATCTACCAGTTGAGATGTGTTCGTGAAGTCCATTATTTTCAGTGTTTCTTAGAGATTCCCATTCACCTGGCCTCTAGGAAAAGACCAGGGGAGGCAAGATGGTTCCCTTTTAACACAGGAAGAACAAATGAACAAGTAGCGAACTAAGCCAGTATTCAAGCTCTTTATGTTAAAAAAAAAAAAAAAAGCATTGATGGTTTATTTGAGAAATTAAATCCATTGGGATAGGTGAAATCAAGCAAATGATTTACCATTTGTTTTCTTCAATTTCCTTATCCTTGAAAAGTCCTTATATATAAAAAAAATATAGTGGTTTATATTGAGCATATCTATTTTTGGCATTTCTATAGGTAAGTAAATAGTATATGCTCAGTTTATTTTTTTGCCAGTTTTTAGGGTTTCATCTCACACCTGTGGGGTTGTAGAAATAGTATGACTTTCTGTCATTCCTATTTTTTGAAGCATTTGAACATACATCTCAACCTTCTGAATCAGATACAAAACCCAAGTGAGTCCAGTACATCCATAAGTATCTGTAAAATGCTGGTGCTCTTGGAAGAAGAGTGATTTTCATTTAAGGTCACAGATATTGGCACTCTGTTGTTTTTGCCTTCTCTCTTTTGGAGTCATAGACAAACAAACTCCATCTTCATGCTTTCTGAAAGCAGAAGGTGTTTCAGGGACATGGCGTCTGAGGAGACAGAGCATTGCTAGGTGAACCTGGAAGCCCTACTGGGCTGTCAGGAGCCTGTACCTAATCAACCATTGTTCCTCCTGCTCCTGACTTTTGTGGGTTTTTTTGGTTGTTGTAGTTGTTGTTCTCACAATAGAAAAATAAGAACACATTTAGAAATGCACCCTTCTTTCATCGTACTTTGTATTATATTTCTTTCATGCCCCCTCTTCTAGGTCCGCGTCTCCCAAGGCAAAGAGCCTGCTCACCTGCTGAGTTTGTTCAAAGACAAACCACTCATTATTTACAAGAATGGAACATCAAAGAAAGAAGGGCAGGCACCTGCCCCCCCTACACGCCTCTTTCAAGTCCGGAGAAACCTGGCATCTATCACCAGAATTGTGGAGGTAATGTCACACATTCAGCAAAATATACCGTGATTATGTACTTCTCAATGCACCTGAGCCATCTGCAGGTATTACCCTTTCTACAACTGGCAAGTAAACTTCCTTCATTTCTATAATGAATCCACTGTTCACAATTAAAAAAAAAAAAAAAAAAAAAAAACTCTTACAAGCAGGAGGGTTGAATAAAAAGTTAAGCTCCAGATACCAGGCTTCTGACATTTTCAACTGCACTAAAGCCAAACAAATGAATTTTGAGAATATTATAACAAATCAAGCCGTCAAAGGCAGTAGGCAGCCTGAGCCCCAACTTGAAAGGTCTGAGGCAGGTTGTGGTGATGGTTGGGTGAGTGACCACACTGGGAGAGGGAAGGCCCTTGTTTGTACAAGTGTAACAAGTGTGGGAAGCAGAGTTGGCCACATTGGACCAATCCTGCCACGCCTCACATCTCACTTACCTCAGTCACGAAATCCAAGTCTCCCAAACACCCCTAAACTGCCCTGCGTACCTGCAGACCCGGTGCCGTGGAGCTGTCTCCCAGCCCTTCCCTCTGCCATTCAGCTGAGCCCTTAAAACCTGGTCAGTCTTACGTCGCTCCACCTGCCACATCTCTGAGCCTCCCCTACCTTCACCTTCTTGCTCTATGGTGGTCCTCTGAGGACATCGATTCCCAGACCCCTCTTTCAAATGGAACTTGTTTCTTCCCAGTGCCCACTTACCAGGGATGGGGCTGGACAGGGTCCTGTCCTTGCTCACTCTTGCCTCTTTGCCTTCTTTCCTTTCTATCAGCCTCTCCCGCCCTGCCCTCTTGTGCTGTCATCTGCGGGGCCGCCAGCCCTTTCCTCTTATTTTCTATCCTTCACTCTGGTTTCTCTCTTCCAACACTCTTTTCTTTGACTCCTTTTCCTTTCACACTTGCATGGTCCTGTACTAAATCCTGCCACTGACAATAACTGTGGCTCCTCAGAAGTCTGTTTCAGCCATCTGATCTCTGACAACCATCTCCTGTTCTTTGATTCTTTACCCTGAGATGCACATTCTAGCCAATCTCCCATTCTGTAGCCAAATCCATGAACCCTCTTCATCCTTCACCTCCTCCTCCTCCTTCTCTTTCTCTAGATCTCTGGCACCCCCTGCTCTCTGCTGATAACTTTGGTTCAGAGTTCACAGAGACCATAAATAACATCATAAATGAATCACCTTATCTACTCCCTGCCAACGTCGCCAGCCTGTCTGCATCTGTACATATGTCTTCTTTTTCCCTTCTGTTTTATGAACTAGATTTAAATTTTGTATTAGTAATTTACGTATAAGTATTTACATATAAATGTTTTATAAATTAATATCAATGTTATCCATAAATTGGTGATAGTATATTTTATAAAATGACATGCTAATAAATAAAGAAGTGCTTATTACATAGAATAAAAAATTATGGCCCTTGTCTAAAACCAAGTTTCTCCCACCCCCACCACACACTGTCAACTTCTGTCCAGGATCCCCTCCTCTTTTGCTTTCCTAGGGACTTTCCTGGATTTCTCTCCATGTCTTTATCCCACTTCCAGATCATCCTGAATGTAGACTATGATTTCCTTTCTCTTCTCTATTACTAATTTATTCTTGTATCCTGGATCATTTACTTTGAAATTCAAAGATGCCTTAAAAAAACAATTTCTTTAAAAACTGTTTCTGGATCCTGACCAGGATCTTCTCCAACTACCTCATCATTGCTCTTTCCTTCCTGAGAGCACAAATCCTTGGGAAAGTTGTTTTCACGTACTCACTGTCTCTGCTATGTTAAGCCTCTTCTCTCTACAGTCACTCCCACCACTACCCACCTCTCCACCCAACTGGTTTTTATCTATCTTGACAGTGACCTGCTTCTGGCCACAGTCAAAGGTCACTTCTTGATCTCTTTTTTCTTAGTCTCCCACTGGCATTTGTCACCGTGAATTTTTACAGTTTTAATAATCACTTTATTCCTCATCAGTGTCTATGTGTCATCACACATGGCATGATTTTTTCCATACCTACCAGCTTCCCTCCTAGGGGTGATTTTGCTAGGTTTCCATCAACTTGACCTTGGAGACTTGAGTGCTCCAAGGCTCAGACTTGGCCCTCTTCACAGTGATCTCATTCACCCATATAGTTGAAATGCTGGACTTGTATTGACCTCAACATGTATTTGATTATGACTGTTTTTTTCTTCCATCTATATTATTAACAATTTAGGCACTACCAGCATTCTCAGTTGATTCCAGTGAAAGAGTCAACCAGAATGTTCCAGTGCTATTCTCCTAGTCTCTCTCCCCACTGGCAGGTCTTTACCATAAGTTGCCTGGAGTTCATCATCTTATTTCCTTGCAGACTCTCAAATCAGCCTTCAGATTTCCAGCCTCTCCATAACATCATTTTATAAGGTTTTTCTGTCTTCATCTTCTGACAGGCTATTGCTTTCTGAACATAAGGTCTAGATCTCCCTCCCTGATCTCATACCAGTCTGACCATGGGCCTCTTGTCACTTTATCTCCACTATCCTGGCTCTTTCCTCTGTACTAATAAGGAGACACATGGCTTAGAAATCAGTTCTGAAAGCCAGCCCTGTTCCTATAATTCTCCATCACCACATCTGATGGGTTCCTTTTAGCTTGGTCCAGAGGTCCTCTTTCCTGCTAGGAGAAGACTATCATCACTTTCCTGAGTAACCCCTGAAGCATGACTTTGAAACTCCAGCAGCCATTCCTTGTACCCCTAATGTTCTCTCTAGGGACAGGGTCCTGACAAAACTGGTGAAATCCATCTTTCCATGCAGTTGTGACTTTGCCCTGGCAGTTCAGAGGTGGGCAAGTAGTGTCCTTTGACACAGGTTACTCCTGCCTTCTTGAAACATTCTCTGCACTTGGCCTGGAGATCTTTGCACTCTTGGATGCTCCACCTCAGTCTTGCTTACTGCTTCCTCCTCATTTCCCCAGAATCACTCATCACACTCAGATCCACAAGATGCAGAAAGTCATTCACAGTGACAAAGCTACATAATATAGTCAGACAGCTTCTCACAGATATAGACACAGAGCTGCAAAACCACCAGGTCATAGGGGACAAGCCCTAGGTCCTTCATGCTCATTATCAAGCCCAAGACCCTGTAAATGCACTGTCCCCTGCCCATGGATTGCACTTGGAGCTGCACTCTCAGGCCAGAGTCTGGGCCCAACCAGGCCCCTCCTGCTGCTCTGTGGCCAGGTGAACTGAACTCTGCTCACCTGCCTGATCCCAGGTAATGTCCATAGCTTCTTGGTTGGAAGGAAGGGGCATGCCAATGTCTTTTATAATTCGAGCTATAATTTTTCTGTGTCTGAAGAACCTTTTAGTGAATCCATAGTATTTTTTTCCCCTACATTAATCTCCTGTCCCTGTTATATGGATTTTAGGTTTTTCCTTGATAATGTGATAAACTTCTCATTAGGTGAGGAGAGAAAGATTTAATCTCTTTGTTTTGTGTTTCTCATTTGAATACTACAATCTCTTTCCAGTTATCACTTACAGCTTGTCTTTGTTCTTATGATCTATTTGAGTGTTATCATTGTTACTCTTACAAATCCTTAATTCTTTATTTGTTCTTATTAGTTATGCATGACAGTAGAATGTATTTTGACATAGTATACTTATAAGGAGTATTACTTCCCATTCTTCTGGTTGTACATGATGTAGAATTCCTTTGGTTGTATATTCATATATGCACATAGGGAAGCTATGTCCAATTCATTCTGCTATCTTTCCTCTTCATAGTCCCCCTTCCTTCCCCTCATTCCCCTTTGTCTAATCCAAAGTACTTCTATTCTTCCCTACCCCCCACTTATTGTTGAGTTAGCATCTACATATCAGAGAACATTCGGCCTTTGCCAAGCTCTTAATTCTTATTGTGCAAGTGTGACTGATGTCATTCTTAGAACCTGTGCTACTATCTAAAGACAGATGAGCATTAAAGTGATACAGATGCCATAGGGTGGTGGCACTGCTGCCCTGAACTAATCTCCTGGAGTAGGACAGAAGTCTGCGAATGATTTGTTAACTGCCACAACTTCAAGAAATGTTTGTTGGGGGACCAACAATGAATTCGAATCATGCTGATATTTTTATTCATGCTCTAGGTTGATGTTGATGCAAATTCATTGAACTCCAATGATGTTTTTGTCCTGAAACTTCGAAACAACAATGGCTACATCTGGATTGGAAAAGGTGCTAGCCAGGAGGAGGAGAAAGGAGCAGAGTATGTAGCAAATGTCCTCAAGTGCAAAACCGCAAGGATTCAAGAAGGCGAGGAACCAGGTGTGTGCTGAGGGAGAAAGACAGTAGCCAGAATTTCTATTTAGCATGCTTGCTAATCTCTTTTTTTCATAAAGTCATTTTTTTTGATGATTAGAGAGGGTTTAGAATCTGTCTATTAGTATAATATCTTATGTATATATAAAAATTTATATTTAAAAAATATATTTTTAAATTTAGAGACAGAATCTTGCAAGCTTGCTTAGGCCTTGCTAAGTTGCTGAGGCTGATTTCGAACTCACAATCCTCCTGCGTCAGTCGCCTGTGCCACTGGGATTACAGGCATGTGCCACTGTGCCCAACTTAAGTAATGTCTTAAAGATAAAATTAAGATGAGATATTGTTATTGTTAATGTGAAACAAGCCAACCATATGCTTCTGAATATGTGTCGGGTAACTCGGTGTGTTTTTGACAGAGGAATTCTGGAATTCCCTTGGAGGGAAAAAAGACTACCAGACGTCACCGCTGCTGGAAACACAGGCTGAAGACCATCCGCCTCGGCTTTATGGCTGCTCCAACAAAACTGGAAGATTCATTGTAAGTGTCTTAAGAAGCAGTGATGGAGAACTAACTGTCTCGAGAGATGTGTTCTGTGTTGGCTCTGATGCTCTGCAGCTTTGTGAAAGCTGTTGTTTCTTAGGTTTGGCTTCGATGCATTAATCTTTGCTATCTGCAGGGTAGTTAAAGGGTCAATGATGCAGTAGATGTGAAAGCATTAAGAATACAGTAAAGTAGTATATAAGACAAGGTGCTTTTAAAGGTATCAGCCACTTTGCATCTCTGTCAGCCTTCAGTAATTGCTGTATGAATTTTATATGGTACAATTTGCTAAATTCCTAATTAAGTACTTTCCATGGGTAGCAGTCATTTCTCATCTAAGGTAAACTTCGAACTTCAGTTTCCCAGGAGAATAAAAACTTTCTCAATGTTGGATGAACAAAAAATATTAAGGAAATACTAAGATCCTCAGACAAAGTTACATAAAGCTACATATGCAGGAATGCTTTATTGTATAGTCACTTACAAGTTTTGAATTCTAGGCAATTCAAAGTAAAATTAGGGGTCTGGGGTTGTGGCTCAGTGGTAGAGCACTTGCCTAGCACGTGGGAGGCACTGGGTTCAATCCTCAGCACCACATAAGAACAATAAAGATAAAGGTATTGTGTTGATCTACAACTAAAAAAAAAATTAAAAATAAAGTTAGAAGGATTTGTATAACAGTCTTAGTTCGGACTGCTATAACAAAAATACCATAGACAGGGTGATTTAAGCATTTATTTCTCACAGTGCTGGAAGTTAGGAAGTCTAAGGTTAGGAAGTCTAAGGTCTACCTGCAGACCTGTTGTCTGGTGAGGATCACTGCCTGGCCTTCTCACTGATCCTCACATGGCCAAGAGGGTGAGCTCTAGTCTCATTCTCCTGTCATGGCACTACTGTCATCGTGGGGTTCTACCCCCGTGACCTCAGCTAAGCTGAACCACCTGCCAAAGGCCCCACCTCCTACTACCATCCCACCAGGGGTTATGGCTTCAACCAGTGAGTTTTGGGGGAATGAGAACATGCCATCCATGACATGTCAAGACAGATTTTATATTGAACTCTGAAATATTATCCTGGTCTATAGCCCTTCAGTTTAACCAGGGAAATTCTGTTATCTGACACCCTGGACTTTTGTGTAAACTTAAAGGATGAATTCTTTTTTCCATATAAAATTTGATCTACAAATTTGTTCAACATATCCTGGTAAATATGAGCTTCATTTTCAACACAACACACACACACACACACACACACACACACACACAGAGTTTCCTGAGAACTTTCCCAGGTGCCCTTGTTGCTAGAAACAGAATGCTTTGATGAAACTGTACATGTACAAACCATGCTGGGAGCTTATTATTTGACTTGACCTAAAAATCAAAGATTTAATAGAGCATTGTGATACTTAGTTGTTGAGCACCAGAGTTTATTACCTACCTTGTATGAAATTCCTGTACTTGCTATATTTATAAACTTGTGATCAGAAAAGTCTGCTATTTTGTTATTTTGACTATTAACTAGATATGGCATCCAAACAACTTCTTTTGGGCATATGTTTCTGTATTTCTTATTAGAATTACTTGCTAATATTGGCACAAATTAGATGTTTGTTTCCAAGGAAGATATATTTTACAAAAATACGTGTCTAGATTTTGTTCTCAGTCAAGCTTTTAAAGAAATCTTATTTTAGTCAGTTTTTTCTTTACTGTGACCAAAAGACCTGACAAGAGCAATTAGAGGAAGAAAAGTTTATTTGGGCACACAGTTTCAGAGGTTTCAGTCCATGGTCAGCTGACACCATAGCTTTGCCCAAGGTGAGGCAGAACGTCTGTGGGCAAGGGCATGGAAGAGGGAAGAAGCTCAGGACATGGCAATCAGGAATCAGAGAGAGCGAGCTCTGCTCACCAAGAACAAAATATAAACCCGTGAGGCATGCCCCTAGTAACCTGCTTCCTCCAGCCACACCAGGCCTGCAGTTACTGCCCAGTTAATCCATGTCAGTAGATTAATCCACTGATTAGGTCATACTTTTTATAATCGAATCATTTTCACTTCTGAAAATTTTTGCATTTTTTCACACATGAGCTTTTGGAGGACACTTCATATCTAAACCATACAAATTAACAGATATATTAATTTTTGGGTTTTTTTTGGTCACATGCATATGTTAGCCTCTTGAGAAATATATCTCACCCTTCTATCTGTTCATTTTCTTGTTTGATATATGAAATCCCTTCTACTCCCTTCATAGTTTGAAGAAAAGGATTGTTATTAACAATAGCTTGATCTTATAATCACTATCAGAAAGTAGGCTTTAGTACATTCACACAAGAGCCTATTGGTTAAAAGCACAGCTTTTGGAACCAATCTGCCCATCTGATATCACTTATTGGGTGAAATTACTTACTGACTATGTGACCCTAAGATAGTTCCTTACCCTCTATACTGTGTAAAATGGGAAGCGTTACAGTACCAGCTTCATGCAGTTTTGTGAATATTAATTATTTCATTTAAAGAAGTAGAATAGTGCCTGGTACACAGCAAGTGATATATGTAAGATGATCTCTCTCTTTTTTTTTTTTTCTTTTTTTTTTTTCAATTCTGAAGACTGAACTAAGTCTACCACTGAGTTATAGCCCCAGCCCTTTTTTTTTCTTTATTTCAAGACAGGGTCTCAGTAAGTTACCCAGGCTGACCTTGAACTTGTGATCTTCCTACCTCAATCCTGAGTCCCCAGGGTTGCAGGCATGCACCATTGTTCAGGCTAGGGTTTTTGTTTTAAAATCTTATGGTCTTGTAGAAAGATAATATAAACAAACTTTTGTTCTCTATAAATGATCATTGTTTGTAGGGATTTTTTTTTTTGCTTGTTTTTGAATAAGGACCTCAAAATCTTATCAGAGCATAACAAACATGAATTATGTTGAGATGCCTGGAGGGTGCTAGGACTGGATTTATCTAATCTGTGCTGCCTGGAGGTTCTCCATGGGCTGCACTTTGGTTTTATGCCAGTTTTTCTGGTGACAGAGCCCAGGAAAACAAGATGACCCCTGTTGAGTCACGTTTGCTAAATAGGACATGGCCAAGGCCATAGTTATCTTCATCTGTTTGACTGCACTGCAAAGTCAAATGGCAGAGTGAGGGAGTGAAGAATTAGGAACCATAATCCATTCTACCACACCTCCCTAAGAATCAGGGTACACAGTTTGTTCGAAATTCTCTAAAGATATTGAACTTTAGATTAATATATGCCTATTGGTGTTGAGTGGATTAAACTAATCTTGCCCATTACCATTTGATGTTAACTATAGGGAATACAATTTATCCTACTCAAAATAAAAATAATTAAAATTTGCATGTCTTATTGAAAATGGTTGATATGGCAAATTGTCCAGATCTATTGACTTTTAAAAGTCTTGATCTACAAAACAAAAGGCAATTTAATACCCAGACCATAAAACCCAATGTTTTTAGAGAATAGGCAGGCAACAAAATATGTGAAGTGTCTTGTCGTGAAGAGCGGCTCATACAGAGGACTGCGGTCAGATTGACGTCTGTATTCTTGTTCTTAGAAGCATCCAAATGCACTGAGTACCATACTGGCCAAACTGTGCATCAGTTTGTGACATCTGATGAACAATTCTTTAATTCTTTGTTACTCAAAAAGAAGAAAAAAATAACTACTGAAGTTTTTCACTGCCCTCTAACATAATATATTGGATAATAATAATCCTACTGTTTGGTCTTAAAGTTTTTCATACATTTCAGATTGAAGAAGTTCCAGGAGAGTTCACGCAGGATGATTTAGCGGAAGATGATGTCATGTTGCTAGATGCTTGGGAACAGGTAACAGTAATATTTTGTTCATAACAAGAGAATGTACTTAAGGTTGGGAACTGACAGAACCTGCTTTGAGAAATGGTGATATTGAAAAGAAACAACACAGTTTGGCAAAAAACAACATTCATAGGGCAAGTTGACTTCTATTTTTCATTTATTGTGAAAGGTACTTGCTTCTAATTTATTCCTGTGTTCATTTTACTAATAAGTATAATAATAAGTACAATACAATGGGGGAGGCCAAATACTGGGAATTTCTTTTGAAATTTGACAAAAGGTTATAAGGAAGCCCTCCTCTGAGGAGGAAGCAGCACAGAATAGTTTTGAATCCAAACAGTAAAATATGATACTGTATTATATATCTTAATTTAAGAGAAAATTAATGGTAATTTGACATGCCACATCCATCTGTTTTTAAAAATCTTTATGTAAACTAACTATAATGGAAGGTAAAGATAAGTATGTTAGGAATCAATTTCCATAGAAGAAGAAAGAAATTGTACTTTTAGGTCTATTTCTAATAGCTAAGCCATTCAGTTAAAATATTCCTTAATCTTGATCTACAATGACCATACTTGAATCGGAGGTCTAGTCCTAAATTCTCTTCAAACTACATTTCATTTTTTAAAAAATCATACTTTTTATTTAAATTCCCATGCTGTTGTGATATGTTCTGTCCTCTGCAACAAGTATTCCAATACCTGTGTATGAATTCGAACACGATCAAAATTTAATTTGACCAAAATTGCTCTGCTTGCAAGTGATTTTAAAGTGATTTAAGTACAAGGTAATTCAAGAGGATTTTTCAGCATTAAAATACTGAACCCACACATTTGGCAAAGAAAAGAATATATATCGGATTGTATGTATTATAGACTTTACATATATGATGCAGATCACATACATATATACATAGATATATAGAGAGAGAAAGAGAGAGGAATGTCATAATCAAGAAGTTTTTAATCCTTGATACTAAACAATACAGCACTTTACAAAAGTTTAATAGGGCATGATACTATAGGAGAAAACACTAGACTTAAGTCAGAGAGTCCTAAACAGAGTCTGGGGAATTCCTCAAATAATTTTCTCCATGGGGTCCTCTGCAGCCTGGACCTACACCTAGGAAATGGGGATGACGATTTCCGGTCTTCCATCCTTCAGTGGGTGAATGCAAAAACCCCAACCCACCTGTTGTTTCTGTGAAAGATCACTTTATAAACTAGAAAAGTGCCATGTAAACATAAAATGGGAGTGTGAAGTCTAGTCACATTATCAGGGTATAAATTCAGGTGCTCCTGGTGAGAGTGAACATTGGGAACTGGTGGAATTTCTGTGGCCCCACCTGCACACACCTCCCCCACTTCTGGGGCTGGCACGCCGATGAAACGAGCAGTGTGTGTACAGCACTTGGCATAGTGCCTGGCACCCAGGCAATGCTCCAAAACCAGTTCATATTGTTATTGTTTCATTTTTCAGATATTTATTTGGGTTGGCAAAGATGCCAATGAAGTCGAGAAGACAGAGTCGCTGAAGTCTGGTAAGCTAAATTCCAAGGACGATTATGGGAGTAACCTGGCAAGGTTATTACCAAGCACCTGGCTGCTCTTTATTACCACATCTTCCCCAAATCCATATTGAAGCAGAGAAGGAGCTTAACCATCATCCTCAAACCTAAGGAGCAATGGAATTTTTTAAAACTAAAAAATTGCACCATGGGCACAAGAAAAATGTTTTGTTGCCTACTTTAGAAAGACAGTAATGAGACTTTATAATGTGCTTTTAATGGCAAATGAAAAAATCAATAAGAAATGGTTCATATTTGATTACTTGGGGGTAATGAAAATTTAATCCATTGGATTTAATCCATGGAAGAATTTTCATTCTATAGTTATTTTAGTTAAATCTCAAACTAACTGAATTTATGTCTTTGTAACTCTTTTTAGCCAAAATGTATCTTGAGACGGACCCTTCTGGAAGAGATAAGAGGACACCAATTGTTATCATAAAACAGGGCCATGAGCCACTCACCTTCACAGGCTGGTTCCTGGGCTGGGATTCTAGCAGATGGTAAACTAATCTTAGTTAAAACAAACAAACAAACAACCTTAGGGGCACATTAGGATCAGTTGTCCCATTGCTATTTGGTGGTGTGGAGGGAGGGCAGCTTTTTTGTTTATTTGACTGTAGAAAATTAACCTCAGCCAAATGGCTATTTTAATGCCTAGTATTGGCTTAAAATTCTTTTTTAAAATGAATTTTCTTATGTGACTATATTGAAATAACCTAAAGTAAACTTTTGTTAGGGTCCAATATTAGCTCTCCTGGTTTATACCTTTTTATATGACCTTTTAAATGGAAAAGGTTTTGTACTATCTAGGGGAATTTATCAAGTAGGAAATTTTATAATTCATCAACCATTAGCCAAACTTGTATCTTAATCTGCCTTAGAAGCTTTTTTCTTTTCTACATATTGTCTTCAAAAGAATTGGATATTTGTAGTGAGGTTTATATTAAGAAGGCTTTAAATATATGTCATTATTTTCTTTCCCTCATCAAGGTGCCATTACGCCTAAGTGTCATTTTCTAAGCGGAACTTTTCTTTTTAAAAGGCTTTAAAATCATAGCTTTTTCATGGTGAAACAAATTGTATTCTTTTCGATTTATCTACATAAAGACATATATTACAGTACATGTTTAACATCACAAAAGACATATACAGAACAACTTCACTAATGGTGTCTTTTATCATTAAAATACATCTCTTTTTGAACAGATTTTGTGTTGTGACATTTTATTCAAATTTGATATTTTTAATTACACAATTTTATGGTTAAATACTGTGAATTAATGTGGAGTTACTATTTCTCAAACTATTCTCATTAAGCTGTAAAAATTAAACAACTTTTTTGTGGTTAGATAATTATGAGAAATTTTTTAAATATCATAGAGTTCATATGAAATATGTGCCCCAGACAACAGGAGTCGGCACAAAATCTAGAACTGTAGTAGAGACCAGCTTTGGTAGTGGGGTAGGGGCGGAGAGGGGAATCTGGAGTTCCATGAAAGGGGAAATGGAGAGGGAAGTGACTTGAGGGATTCCTACCTTCTCCTGGGGGAGTGAGGGGCACGTGCACTTCACATTGGCTCCTGGCCCACTTCCATTTTGACCAGATGGTAAATGATCCAGGGGCTGGTGTGGGTGGTAAGGAAGCAGTACGAAGTGGTCCTTTCAGGTATTATTCATTCAGTAAATATTTATCAAGCATCTATTCAGCATCAGGCAATATTCTAGATTCTTTGGATCCAGTATAAATGAATCAGACAAAATTCCAACTTTTATGGCAGTTATATTCCAAGGAAGAGGCCAAAATTACAATTTCAGTAAGTAAATATATCATAAAATTTATCAGAAGATAAGTTCTATGGAGGAGAAAATATAGGAAAGGAGATTAGGGAATACTATGTGAAGAGTGAGTTTTAATAGGGTGCAGTTTTAATAGGGTGGGTCAGGAGAGCCCGGTTGAGCAGGTGCTATTTAGACAGAGAAGCAGCCGAGGTCAGGAGTGAACCTCGTGGTTACACCTGACAGAAGGAGTGCAGAAGGAGTGCAGGGTACAAAGGTCTCAAAGAGGAAATGTACCCCATACAATGGGCTGAAGTCTAAAGAAGCAGTGAGATTACCAGGGCTCCATTCTGCTCTCACCGTTGGACTAGAAAAAGGTTCATCTTCAGCAGAATTGCCACGTTCCTCCAGAACTGGGAGTGCACTTCTTTCCCGGACCCCAGGCCCTGGGTATCTTGAGGCAAGGATGGCAATGACATCCGCTCAGCAGCACCGCAGGGAGAAGGGAAAGGTCTCAGGCAGCACTGCCCAGCAGGGACAGCGGGTGGCCACAGAAATGATCCGCAGCTGCAGCTGCTTTCTCAAGTTTATGCAGAAGCCCTACACCTGGTAAACTGACGCAGTGAGGGAGGGCAAGAGATGGATTGGATTTATGAAAGTACCTAGAAGGGGTCTGCTAAGGAGTCGTTTTGACTTTACACCTGAAGCTGATATGGCTTGAAGAAACATCACCTGAAAATTGGCATGGGAGGGCGGTGAACTGGGGAACAGCAATCTGCTTCTAAAAACAAAATTTAAGGGATCAAAGGAAATTATTTTAGAGAATGTTCCATTGTTCTATGATACTGTGTCATCTTAAAACTCATATGCAATTCCTTATAAAAATTAGTTTTGGGGATTTGAAATGGAGCTTCATACAGCTTAACTGATAAACAAATGTTTCATAATTAGTTTTTTTATTATTCTTCAATGGAGCTAATACTTAATTCTTGACATGAAACATTAGATTTCTTCTCTTTGCAATTCCTAATAGATTTGGGGGATAGAAAACCAAAACAAATGTATTTAGTCCTTTACAGACCCTTCCTTGCCCTAAACAATATAGAACACTCATTTCTGTATGAAATTTGTTAATTATTATATTACTTAAGTGTATATATTGTACATTATACAGATCTCTGGATTTTAGTATATAAAATATATGTATATTTTAGTGATTCCAGAAAAATCAAGTGCTAATTAGAAATAAGCAACCTGTTTAGAAGTAACACATCCTAGGAGCTTCAAATAAGAAATTAGATTATGACATAACTTTGAGCAAAAGACCAGAAAACAAGGTATCGATGTAAAGAATCCATGTAATGCTTCAAGATAAGTTCTTTATTGGACAGTTTATTTTCAGGGATGGAATACTAGTCAGGAAAAAAAATATATAGTATTAATATTTACTATATGTTATGTACAAGATGAATGTATTTATAATTTAAAAAGTATATTTTCAAAACTTTTTTGTCTTGCTTATTTTCTCTCCACTATGACTTCCCCCTTTTTAGTTTTAAAGACTTGTTAGATATTTTAAAAGTATGTTATGTATTATTTATATTCCCTAAATAATTTTCTCTCTTAAATACCAACTATCCTTACTGTGCTACTTTAAATGTCGACGATGAAACAGTTCAGTGATGAAAGAAGAAAAGTAAAAGGTTGGATCCATATCCAATCACATGTGCCTGGATAAATATGAAAGTGAAACCATAAAAATAAGGGAAGAAAACATGGAATTATGGGAATTTCATAGTTAATTCCATATTATTAGGGAAATAATATCTCAGTAACTGATAAAGAAAATCAGAAGATCTGAATGACAATCTCAACCAATTTAACCTAAGTGATATTTACTGAACACTTCACCAATAATAGAGCATACATACTTGTTTTTTAGAGGGATCTTAAACTATTCACCAAGATAGAAAATATCCTTGGCCATAAAGCAAATGTCAACAAATTTAAAGAGTGGAATCATATAAACTATGTTCTTTAACTACAATGGAATTGATAAATCAGTCATATTTGGCAAGTCCCCAGATGTCTGCTATAAAAGGAAAAATCATAGAGAAATTAGAAAACATTTTTATCTCAAGGCAAATTAAAACACAGCTTATCAAAGTGTGTAGGATACAATTAACCTGGTGCTTAAAAGGAAACTTAAAGCATTAATGATCATATTAGATAAATAGGCTTCAAATCAAAGATGTAGTTTCCATCTTAAGAAATTAAAAGATAAACAAATGAAATCCAAAGTGAGCAGAAAGAAGGGCATGATAGAGAAGACAGAAAAACTTTAAAATAGAATTAATGAAATCAAAACCCAGTTTTTCAAAATCAATAAAATGATAAATTTTAGCCATACTAACACAGAAAAAATTGAGGAAATAAATTACTAATCTCAGGGATTAAAAAAAGGTCTAGCAATGCAGTTATTTTGAAGAATAAAATGAATGAGAGAGACCCTGGGTTCAATCCCCAGAACTTAAATAAATAAGTAAGAAACCTAATTTTATGCCATTAAATTTGACATGGATGAAATGAAAAGTTCCTTTAAAGACAGAAACTATTAAAGCTAAATCAAGAAGGAACAGACAGATAAGTAGCAATACATACATACACTAGACGTTGAATTTATAGTTAACATTCCTGACAGAGAAAAATCTAGACCTAACTGGGCTTCGTGGTGGTGACTTTTACCAGACATTTAAGAAAATAATAAAAACAATACTTCTCATAACATTGATGTAAAGACCCTAAAAGTTTATTAAGTTGAATCCAGCAATACATAAAATGTATTTTATTTCATGAATTTTAACATTTAGAAATAATCAATAATTCCCATATGAACACACTGAAAGGGGAAAACCAGTGAACATCTGAATGGATGTAGGAAAAATATTTTGATAAAATTCATCAAGCATTCATAATAAAAGAAACAAAAACTTTCTACAAAGTAGGACTAGAATGGATGTTCCTCTATCTTAAAATGGTTACCTATAGAAATGTACAGCTGACAGCATGCTTAAGAGCAGAAAACCAAATGTTTCCCACTAAGACCTAAAACAAGATGTGGATGTTTGCTTTTGTCTCTTTTATTCTACATTCTGCTGGTGGTCCTAGTTAGTCCAATAAGGCAGGGTGTTCTGACCTAGGCACTACTGATATTTTGTTAATTCTGTTTTGGAGAGCTGTCCTGTGCTTTAGAGAATGTTTTGGAGTATTTCTGGCCTCTGCTTACTAAATTCCAATGGTATCCTTGCCCCACCCCCATCCCCACTTGTTGTGACAATCAAAGCTGTCTCCAGAAACTTCCAAAGAGCTCTGAGGGGAGAAGGAAGCAAAACTGTTCCCTGGGGCAACTGTTAGGCAAAGGGTGAGTGAGGCTCAGGTGTGGGAAGCAAGGTTTGGGAATCGGCAGTTAAAAGAAGATGCAAGGCATGGTGTGGATATTGGTCATCTTTTATTTGGAGGCAGTATTAGCCCCTATCTAACCCCCGCTCCCACCCCTGCACCATTTCCATAGACCCTATTTATATGCAGGCCAAACAAAGAAGGCACATTGCCAATAGGTTACTTAAGTGGGTGCATGCTCACAAGCAAATATTCATGACCTTCAGAACATAAACTGAATCAGTGTTTCTGACCTTGACTACACACTAACCATAACATAGCTGATTCATGGCCTTGGTTCCACATTAAAAACATAACATGGCCTGCCAGAAGCTTCAGCGAGAGGATGTAACTGTACTATATTGGACCTACCCAAATAGGAACCCACTTTGATAAGGAAAAAAAAAAAAATCCTAAAGGTTTAAAGATTGGAAATGAAGACATAAGTAATTTTGGAAACATGATCTTGGCGTGTGTGTGTGTGTGTGTGTATTTTTTGTTTGTTTTGTTTTTGATACTGAGGATCGATCTGAGGGTGCTTAACCACTGAGCCACATCCCTTGCTAAGTTTCTGGGGCTGGCCTTAGTACTTTAATGGTCACAGGTGATTTATAGTATGCAGCAAGGTTTGAGACCTGCTACAGGCTTTGCAATCCAAATACAGCTCTCTCCTATCATTTTCATACAGGAACAGCAAAAAAAAAAAAAAAAAGTCTTATGTAGTGAAGACTTGGTTCTCAGGTGATAGAAACATTAGGAGATGGAGCTGCGTTGGAGGAAGTAGGTCATTGGAAGTGTGTCCTTGAAGGGGATATTGGGACCCAGGCCCTTCCTCTCTCTCTGCTTCCTGGATGCCATGAAGTGAGCCGCTCTGCTCCAGCACTTGCTTTCCAGTATGACGATCTGCCTTGACGAGAGCCCAAAGTGAAGGGGCTACCCAGCCACGGACTGAAATCTCTGAAACCATAAGTTAAAGTAAACCTTCCCTCCTTGCAAGTTGCTTATCTCGAATATTTCGTCCCAGCAACAGAAAGTTCACTAACACATTTTTATCCTTTGAAACACCATAGTTGACCCCTTTTGAAATGCCTTTGACTTAAAAGTATCATCTGTGTCCTACCTTTGTCTCAAATCAAAATTGAAGCAGTGATTATTCTGTTTAAAAAAATACAAAAGTCAACCATATAAGATCACTTTCTCATTATTCTACAAATAGATTTTTTAAAGCATTAAAGGATCAAAGTTAGCTGTTTTATAAGTCTCTTCAAGTTCATAAAAACAGTGGTCTGCCTGATTACAACAAAGGTTAAGAAAACGTTTTTAAAAATTCTGTAGAGATGCACATCTGAACAGTGCAGTCAAGGATACTCTTTATCTCTGTTAATAAAAATAGACTTTGCTAGGTTCTGTCAATATTGAAAAATACAATTATCTATCGTTATACATTAGATAAGAAAACAGTAGTGCTTCTGGGTTGTGTGGCTGTGCTCCTGGTTCAGAAGTATATGGTTTTCTAATTTTGATGTTTAATAAAGTGCAATCAAATTCATTATCTGCTACATTCCTGGATGTCCTGCTCCTGGGTATGGAGCAAAGAGCAGATAGACATGGGCACACTGCCCTCTGTGAGTCTAGTGGGTGAAGAGGGAAAATAGGCAAATGCTCAAATATATATACCGGAAAGCAGTAAGTGTTGTGAAGTAAAATAAGACAGAAGGGGATAGGGACTGTGAGGTGAGCGATCCTATTAAGACAGAGTGAACCAGCAAGGACTTTTTAAGAAGGTAGCATTTGGTTGCACCAATCTGCAGTCCATCAACAATGGATGAGTGTACCTTTTTTCCACATCCTCATCAACACTTATTATTGCTTGTATTTTTGATAATTGCCATTCTGACTGGAGTGAGATGAAATCTTAGAGAAGTTTTGATTTTCATTTTTCTAATTGCAAGAGAGGATGTACATTTTTTCATATGTTTGTTGATCGATTATATTTCTTCTTATCTGAAGTGTCTGATCAGTTCCTTAGCACATTTATTGATTGGGTTATTTGATTTTTTAGTGTTAAGTTTTTTGAGTTCTTTATACATCCTGGAGATTATTGCTCTGAGGTGCGTAGGTAGAGATTTTCTTCCCATTCTGTATGTAGGCTCTCTGTTCAAATTCTTGATTGTTTCCTTTGCTGAAAAGAAACTTTTTAGTTTGAATCCATCCCATTTATTGATTCTTAATTTTACTTCTTGTGTTTTAGGAGTCTTGTTAAGGAAGTCAGGTCCTAAGCCAACATGATGAAAATTTGGGCCTACTTTTTCTTTTATTACGTGCAGGATCTCTATTTTAGTACATAAGTCTTTGATTCACTTTGACTTGATTTTTGTGCAGAGTGAGAGAGAGAGGTTTAATTTCATTTTGTTACATATGGATTTCCAGGTTTCCCAGCACCATTTGTTGAAGAGGCTATCATTTCTCCAGTGTATATTTTTGGCACCTTTGTCTAGTGTCAGATAACTCTTTCTGTGTGTTTGTCTCTGTGTCTTCTATTTTGTACCTTTGGGCTGCATGTCTATTTTGGTGCCAATACCATGTTGTTTTTGTTACTATTTCTCAGTAGTATAGTTTAAGATCTGGTATTGTGATGCCTCCTGCTTCACTCTTCTTGTTAAGGATTGCCTTGGTCATTCTGGAATGGAACCACCATTTGACCCAGCTATCCCACTCCTTGATTTATACCCGAAGGACTTAAAATCAGCATACTACAGTGATGCAGCCACATCAATGTTTATAGCAGCTCAATTCATGATAGCAAAACTATGGAACCAACCTAGATGCCCTTCAACAGATGAACAGATAAAAAAAAATGTGGTACATATTCACAATGGAATATTACTCAGCCTTAACGAAGAATGAAATTATGGCATTTGCAGGTAAATGGATGGAGTTGGAGAATGTCATGCTAACTGAAATAAGCCAATTCCAAAAAAAAAACAAAGGACTAATGTTTTCCCTGATAAGTGGATACTGATTCATAGTGGGGGCGGGTGGATAGGGAAGAATGAAAGAACTTTGGATTGTACAGAGGAGAGTGAGAGGAGGGGTGGGGTGGGCGGGGATGGGAAAGATGATCGATTGAGACAGACATTATTACTGAATATACGTGTATGAAAAAATATTTTTAAAATAAAGTTTTAAAAAAAAGAAAGCATTTGGACAGACACCTGAAAAAAGTGAAGAGTGGAACTCTAGGTTGATAATTGCAGAGTTTTTCGAGCAGAGAAAGAAAATGTGGAAAGTCCTAAGAAAGGAAGCCTTTGGCTTTTACAAAGGATTCTGAAGAAGTTCATGTGGCTAGAGTGAACTGAGAGGGACAGAAAAGTATAAAGACAAAATCACAATGGTAATAGAAGACAGATCGCATATAGTACAGAATTTTAAGTTTCTCTCTGACATTGATGGAGTGAGATGATTTGTCTCATGTTATGAAAGGCTCACGTCAGTTTCAGCATTGAGAAGAGACTTCAGGAGGCTAAGACTGGAAGGAGAGGCCAGTTAGGAGATGTGGATTATGATCCAGGCCAGAGATGATGGTGGTGGTGTGGAGGAGGGACTGGATATGTTCTGCATATAAAGTGAATAGAGGATGGATTTGAGATGAGGGTGAGACAAAGAAAAATCACCTATCAGAGGAGTCACCATTGGGGAAACACTGGAAGAAGGTCTGACTGGGGAAAATAGGAGTTGACTGTGTTAATTTTTGAGGTGCTTATCCTACTGAACACCAAGCTGAAGTTGTTGTAGGCTGTTCAAGTTCAATAGAGAAGCCGTGGCCAGGGATATACATTTGGGATCACTCAGTGTATAGGTAGATATAAAACACCAAAGTGAATGTGATTCCTGGGACATGAGTGTGCATAGAGAAGACATGTCACCCAGGCTGCATCATGGGATGTTCCACCATTTAGAAGTGAGGGGAGGAGTGGTTTACAAAGAGGAGAAGATCCCAGTGAGGCAGTCAGAGGAGCAAGGAAGGCCATGAGCAGATGCTCTCCTGGCTTGTCAACTCCTTTACTTATAAACGTGAATTTTAAGGAAACAGCTATGTTCTGATAATTTCCTGCTAATATAACCAAATATCCCTGAGAATGTTCTAGTGGATGCACTAAAGCAGTAGTTTTCAACCAGGGTCAAGGTTGCTTTCCAGGGGACAACTGGCATTGTCTAGTGACATTTCTGTTTTTCACAACTGGGGAATATCTAATGCTACTAGCATTTAGTGGGTAGAGCGCAGGGATGCCTCTAAACATCAGGTAACACCCACGCACCTGCAACAAAGAATCATCTGGTCTAAAATGTTAATAGTGCCAAAGGTGAGAACCCTTAACCTAATTAGATTTTAAAATGAGATTATATCAGGATGTTACAGTGGAATTTTGAGAAAACGAACTAAAATGAAAGATATATTACAGAGTTCTCATTTTTAAAAGTGTGATATTTCTCATAAAGGACCAAATAAGAACTCTGAATTAACCTACTCTACCATTTCTGTCATTATAAAAGAGACCTAGTATATTTAACAAATATATATGGATAAGGAATTGTATGGTAGGTTACATTTCTGAATGTTTTTAAACATGACAGTTTTGATATTCTATACTTTAAATTAGTACTATTGAATCTGGGGTATATTAATTTCCTATTGCTAGTATAAAAATTACCACAAATTCTGGAACCTAAAAAATAAAAATGTATTATAGTGGTTTTTTAAAAATTTGTTCTAATTAGTTATACAGGACAGTAGAATGCATTTTGACATATCATACATAAATGGAGTATAACTATTATAGTAGTTTTGAGACACAGAACTCTAAAATGGTTTGGTAGGTTTGCATTCTTCTGGATGTTCTAAGAAAGAATCTCTTTCCTTCATTTTCCAACTTCTGGTGGCTACCTATGCTTGGCTTGTGGCCACTTCTTCCATCTTTAAAGTTAGCAAAATAGCATCCTCAAAAATCTTTCTCTTTCTTCTCACCTGGCCTCTGGTCCTTTGACTCTGATTCTCCTACCTCCTTCCTTCACTTTTTTTTTTTTTAAGTGATGGCGTGCAAAATCTCTAATTATAGAAGGAAGGCCTTGTTTTGTTGTTGTTGTTACTGGGGATTGAACCCATGGGTGCTTTGCCACTAAGCCACATCCCCGCCATTTTTAAAATATTTTATCAGAGACGGGGTTTTGCTGAGTTACTAAGTACCTTGCTAAGTTGCTAAGACTAGTTTTGAACTCAAGATCATCCTGCCTCAGCCTCCTGAGTTGCTGGGACTACAGGCATATGCCACTGTGCCTGTCGAAGGCCTCTTTTGAGATGCCTAAATCCGTTTTACTTTTAATAACCCTTTTGTTAACATTGGGCCCAATGGATTAATAGGTCATGTGATAATCCAGGATAATCTCCTCTTCTCAAGATCTGTAATTTTGTCATATCTGGAAAGTTCCTTCTGCTATAGGATCCTTTAACAGGTTCCTATAATCTTTGTCACAATATGTGAACCTCTTAGCGGGGGAGGTGGGAATGGGCTGTCATTACACCTGTATAGAAAGGTATACAGTAAAGGTAGCATTCTAGGTAGTTGACTTATTGGGTAATAGCTGATATCTTGAAAAACTGGTAGACTTTTCTACTCTTTTCCATCAATTATACCTTCGGTCTATAACACCATTTTAAAATAGAAAATACATTGTTGTTGGGGGAGAATATAGATAACATTTTATCTCTTTCCTAATCCTTGTGAAATTGCTGGTTTTTTTTTTTTTCCAACCTGACAATTTTATAAATTCAGGCAAGAAAAATTCTTTCCTACTGGGCTCACAGAAGGATGTCACTGTCTGCCTAATTGCAGGAACACCCCTGGAAAATAAAAAAAAACATGTGGGACAACTGAGGAGACAAGGGAGTGACTAGGGTTCAGTAAGGTTTAACTGAACCCAAAAGATATTCAGCAGCTAATGATCTAACTTAATAAGACACTTTGAATTTTTTGTGTGGTATTTTTCTGCTCTGGATCACAGGGTATATATGAGTTTTATATATTTGAAGATCCAGTAAGGATATTGCTAGAATGATAATATTTTCAGCTTCTCAGGAGGTCATCAGTGAGGGTCAGCCAACAGGCTTCTAATGGGACATAATATTCAACCCAGGTCGGAACTAGAAAAATCATTATGTTGAGATTTTTGACTGCTGAATATAACGGTGCTTCAAAAAAGGTCATGCTTTATGAGGCCAAGCATTATTTTACATGAACTTTTACTGAGGGCACTAGAGATAACACTTTTTTTTTTTTTAACAATTCTTGAATCAGCTTCTTATTTGAGTTTGCTTTTTATTCTTTTCTTTATATTTCAGGCACTAAGAGGTCATCAACAACTCACAGCAGAAAACTTATACAATGCCTAACTGGCCCTCTAGTATCCACACAGCCTCTTTATAATTCCATGGAAACACTCCTAAAGAGAAGAGGTTACTGCCAAACACAACTGCAAATACTTCCCAAATTAATTTAATAAATGAGGTAGGGGTAAATCACTCCATATTCTAGCACCAACACTGCAACAAGCTCAGAAAAATGTGTGGGCAAAAAGGCCAGAGATTCCAAATTTTTATGAAAAATGTTAATAATAAAAACATAGGAATTACATCTTATTCCTAATAAGGGTTATAGACACTGTAGTTTTTAATTTCTTTCTATGGTCCTAAAATTTCCAGCTTCATGAGTTTTTTAAAAATGTATTTTGGCCAGGTGGTGGTGGTGCACATGTAATCCTAGCTACTTGGGATGCTGATAAGAGGGGGTTACAAGTTCTAGACTAGCCACTGCAACTTGGTGAGATTCTGTCTCAAAATAAAAAATAAAAAGGACTTGGAATGTAGCTCAATGGTAGAGCACCCCTGGGTTCAATCTCCAGTATCAAAAATAAATAAATAAATAAATAAATAAATAAATAAATAAATAAAGGAACTTTGTTCTTGTTGGCTTTTAAGGTGATTTAAAGAAAGACCCAAAAGAAAGGGTGGGATTTATTTTATTTAATTACCCAGGCAAGACTTTTTCCCCAAGAAGAGTAAACTATTCAAGTGAGTCTTGGTGGAACCAAATCCTTCCCGAGCAGCCCCATGACAATACCTATTAATCACATACAACGGATGGATTATTGATGCTATTGGGCTTCTTTCTTTTGCTTGGTCTGAAAGCAGCGCTGTTGATTCCAGTAGCAATACAATACTAAAGAACATGGCATATTGCCTTGATAGGTTTTTTAGTTAAAAGATCTTGAGCAAATCTTGACCCCCTCATTGTTTGTTGGGCCGGATACACTAGGCAAATCATGCAACCGGTTTTTACCCTCAGTTTATCTATGGTTAAGCGTACTTTATGCTTGCCTATTCATCTCACAGTCTTTCACTGCTAAGACTGAGAAAAATAACCAGCACAGCTACTGGAAGTCAGAAGGAGGTAGTCCAACTGCTACCTTGAAGGAAGCCAATTGAGAAGGAAGAAGTTAGCTATAGCACGCTATCCTCTCAGCTCAAACAGTATGGTGAGGACAGAAAAACCAACCAAAATCTACACAGACATGTCCGAAAGTGGATATGCTGGGCTGGGGATGGAGTTTGGTGGTAGAGTGCTTGCTTAGCATGTGTGAAGCCCTGGAATCCCTAGCATTGCATAAATAAATAAAAAGAGAGACACTGGGAAAATTCTGGGGAAAGCCAAGTCCCATGATTGATTAGAATAAATAAAATAATAATGTTGGTGAGGTGATGGTGAAGAAAACTGAATGCCAGAAATTACTGCTAGTTTGAAAGTACTTTGTGCTTAATATATGCATAGAGGAGAGAAGTAAAACTTAAGATGAAAAACACCTACGCAGAAGTTAGAAAAAACTCCTTAAAAAACAAACCCACCTCATATAGCAATATTTTTAATCATTTTATGTATTTACAATTCCCCACTTTTTATATTTACCCTAGTCTCTTGCCATCAAACACTTTTGTAAGAAATTTAGATTTTATTGAACACATCAGAAAGTAGAAGGTAAAAATTTACAGTGATATTCTCAGCTCTCTTTTATAAAGGGAGTATAATTTGGATCACATGGAAAAGTAAAAAAGCAGAATACATTGTAAATAAAGAATATTTTTTATTGATTGTTAACTTAAACAGTTTGAATATTCATATAAAATCTAGGTTAGAAACATATAATTTTGTATATAACTTGGAAGTCGAAAATACTATTTTTTTTTTTTTTTTTTTTTGGTGCTGGGGATCGAACCCAGGGCCTTGTGCTTACAAGGCAAGCACTCTACCAACTGAGCTATCTCCCCAGCCCGAAAATACTATTTTTAAATATGCATGCTCTCTCCTCCCCAGGTGATATGAAACAAGAAACAAATGATAGGAACAACAACAACAACAAAAATCTGTATTTGCTAAATGGTCTCCATTTTCTATTCTCTTTTTCCTTTCAGTAAGAGAAACCCTGCCTGTGCTTCCTAGCAGATCACAAGCTCTGTTTGGTCTCATGCATGCAAGTAGAAGTTAATTATATTATAAGGGCAGGTTTCTTGTCACCTCCTCAAAATGGAAGCTGTTCGCCCTCTACTTTTCTATTCCTCTTTCCATTGGCAGGAAAATAAAAGCTTGAATAACTACTATGAGCCCAGAGATAGAAAGCCACATATAGCAGATGGCTGTGCTCCCTTCCCTTTTATGACTTGATCTGCTCATTTTAAGACTATAAAAAGAAAGAACATTCTATAGTATTCAAACCACTGTATTTGGAAGCCTTTTTAAAAAGAAAAGGTCAGTCTTTACCCTAATTAATATAAAGGTTGGTATCAGACTGGTCATGGTGGCACATAATCCCAGTTGCTCAGGAGGCTGAGATAGGAGGACCACAGGTTCAAAACCAGCCTCAGCAACTTAGTGAAACCCTGTCTCAAAATAAAAAATAAAAAAGGACTGGGGATGTGTCTCAATAGTTAAGTAACCTTGAGTTCAATCTCTGGTACCAAAACAAAAACAAAAACAAAAGCAAAACCCTGGTATCAGAAGTGGAGTTTTAGTGTAAAAATGTTGTGACCCTTCTTTACTAGCAATCTTGCTGACAGTGTGTGACTATTGTTTAGCTGAGTATCCAGTAATCCTTTTTAAGGTGAACACATTATGTGAAACTTTTATCAACAGGGAGTAGGAAGGCAGACTTTTTGCCTATGGAGCCTAGTTCTCTTGGAAATGAGTCAGGAAAATTCAGGATACTACTGCACATGGGCTGTTCATTATTGCTTTTAGCACGTGCTGTAAGAGAGAGAGCTGAAGTCAGGCAAGAATTAATCAGTAAAATGCAGAGATAAAAGGAGGTCTGTTTTATTATCAGCAGGTGGCCTGCAATCTAAATTGACTGAGGCATTCTGTAAACAAAATAACAATTCAGGACCTTGCTCAGGGCCTTTCCTTAAGTGTTCTTAATCAGGAAGGTGAGCCAATCCAGGTACAAAGTCAGAGTTAGGGTGTTTTCACACTTCTATTAATTCAAAAGAAAAAGGGCTGGTGGCATCAACTTGGTAATAACCACGTAAAGCCTAAAGCCTCTGACTGTGGTTTCTTTCATATTCAACTTCCTGGAACCCAACAGACCAGGAGTCAAGTGTTTTTGAACACATTCTTTTTTTTTTGTAATGGAATTGAACCCAAGGAATGCTTAACCCCTGAGATACATCCTAGCCCTTTTAAATTTTTATTTTGATACAGGGTCTTGCTAAATTGCTTGAAGCCTTGCTAACTTGCTGAGGCTGGCTTTCAACTTGTGATCCTCCTGCCTCAGCCTCCTGAGCTGCTGGGATTACAGGCATGCATCACCATGCCTGACTTGAGCAAATTCTTTGCCAAAGAATCTTTAAACTTAATTGACAAAATCTTACGATTGACTATAAAGCAGTCCTGACACCCTAAGCCAGAACCATTAGAGAACTGAGACACTGTGCTGTATTCAGCTCAAAATAGGATTATTTGTCCACTCAAAACACTTAAAAGCCGCAACTCTAGGGACAGACTCTGTAAAGGTCACATCCTTCTCCCTGGAGGAAACCTGTCCAGTGCCTGTCCTAGAAGTTGGTACTCTCGCTCTCCCTAATAAACTCCTGCTTGTTACTCTGTGTGACTCATTTAAAACCAGTGTGATCACAAAAACCAGTGGCTATGGACCCCAGTGGCTGCTTTGGCTCTGCTGGTAGGTCTCCTCTTCTGTGACAGAGCCAGAAGTCTGGGGTTACTAGCAAGGAAACATTTCTGGAGAAACAAGAACAGCTAATGTTGTACAGTGGCACATATTTGGTAAAATTTGGTCTTCCTATATATTGAAGTTTAGATAATATATGTTATATTGTGACTTCAAATGAAGAAGTGGGAAAAAGAACATCATTACAATTGATCACTTTGGGGTATTTTGGTAAGATGCTATAAGAAAGAGATGAGCACAGAAAAGAATTGACCAATTTGTGAGAAAATTGGGGAGGGGAGTCATAGAAGAGTGTTCAGAAATTCCAGGACTTATGGAAATAAAAGACGCAATAGAAGATGCAACTCATCTCTAACTGGTAAATAATAAACTGAATAACAAAGGCAGATTAAAGCTCAGCCTTATTTTAAAGACCCCAAATTTGAAATCATTGCATTCTAAAGTCTTGTTTTAAGAAGACTTTGTGTGAAAAAAAAAATATGAATTAAGATGGTGTATTAGTTAAGATGGTGTTTTAATTAGCTTTTTTATCATGATGACTAAAATATCTGAAAAGAGGAGGAAAAGTTTATTTTGGCTCACAGTTTCAGAGGTTCAGTCCATGGTTAGGTGATTCCATTGCTCTGGGATTGAGGTGATGCAGAACACCATTATGGAAGGGCATGGCAGAGTGAAGCAGCTCAGGACGTGACAGTAAGGAAGCAAAGAGAGAGCTCTGCTCACCAGGGACAAAATATAAACTGAAAAGTCATTTCCCCAGTAACCTACTTCCTCTAGCCACACCCTACCTGCCTACAGTTACCACCCAGTTCATCCATATGAATGTATTAATTCACCAGTTAGGTTATAACTTTCATGATCTAATTATTTCACCTCTAAACATTCTTGCATTGTCGCACGTGAGCTTTTGGGGGATGCCTCATATCTAAACCATAACAGATGGTAAGTAGCAGAATCCATCAGTTTTACAAATTGAGTCAAGGAAATGATACTGAAGATTAAAATTTGACAACTACAGGGTACTGTTGTAGGCAGAATAATGCCCTCCTCCCAAAGATGTTCTTCCTAATCCCCAACAAATACTTACATGTCAGTGTGACCAAATTAAGTTTTTGACTGTACCTGAAATCTGTATCTTCTTCACTAAGGAGACTTGGGATAAATAAAGCCCCATCAGGGACAAATGTTGATCTTGTGGCAGAAGGAACCATTCAAAATCCTTCATACTTCTGCTCAGAGGTAGCTTGTGCCAATTTTAATAACATTTTATTGACCCAAGAAAGTCACATGACCAAGTCTATGTCAAGCAAAGATAGGTTATGGCCCTTGTCCTTACTAACTCTACGGGCAATTTTCCTAAACTTTTCTGAGATTCTGATTCCTCATTAAAAGTGAAGAAGAGGATATTTACCTTGAAATTAACACAACATTGTATATGCTATAATAATAGTACAGTCAATGTAAGACTAAGAAATATAGGTCCTAATAAATTGAATAACATCAAGGGTTAAAATATAAAAAGGAAGAAACTCACTGTAAGTTAGAACATTAAGCATCTGATGATGTGGTTATCATTTAGTCAGTGCAGTGGTTCTCATACCACTCGTTCTCCAAAGCTGCACATTATGAACATACAATGACAGCCCCTTATCCATGGGGGATGCATTTGAAGGTCCCTAGTGCATTCCTGAGATGGAGGAGAATACTGAACCCTATGTATAATGTTTTTTTCCTAAATACCCTACAGCATTGCCACATGGTACCAGAGTTCATCTGTCCTTCCTTGTTTTATGCCATGTGCCTCCTTTACATCACTACTATTGTGCTTTCAGGACTTTATTAAGTAAGATGGGGTTACTTGAATCCAAGCAGGACAAAAACCTCAACTGTCCCTCTGATAACCCAGAAGGCTGCTGAGAGATCAATGAGCAGGTAGTATTATATGGTGTGGATAAACTGGACAAAGGGATGATTCATGTCCCCTGAAGGACAGAAAGGGATAGAGATTTCATCATGCTAATCAGAACAGTGTGCAATTTAAAACTTACAAACTGTTTATCTCTGAACTTTCCATTTCATATTTCTGGAGTGTGGTTGACCGTCGATAACAAACCATGCAGAGTGAGACTGGATGGTGGTGGGTTGTGGTCTGTGGTATTGTGTAGTAGGACAAGCCCTTCTGCTGGAAAAAGAACAAAAAGTTGAGACTTACTTTAGGTTCACAGGAAAAAAATGAATATTTATTTTAAACTTAATTCATGGGTTTGGATTTAAAAACCTATATATACCTGGCGTGTGTAGAATGATCATTTTGGTTTGCTCCTGTCCCTGGGTAAGATGGATAACCCAAGGGAAAAATATAGCTAATGCATCTCACATAGAGGGATGTAAAACAGTTATTATGCCTATAAAAAGTGGCTCAACTTTAATATTCTTTAGGGAATGGCTAAAATCAAGGATTTTACTTCGAATACCAAGTGAAAACATTGGAGAGGATATAGTGCAGTTGGAAATTTCATCATGGCTACAGAAATTTTAAATTGTTATAGTGACTTTGAAAACTGTCACTTTCCACTAAAATGAACATACACATACCATATGGTCATAAACCCCCTTCGGTTGAGTATATCCAACAGAAATGCATGTGTGTGCATGTACACAGATTGTGACAAAACTTAAAGTAATCTTTTTTTGTGTGTGTGCTGGCGAAGAAAGATACTGATTAATGATTTCCTTGTATAATGCAACCAGTGGAAGACAAGTCAGAGATATTATTATTCTCCCTCCTGCTTTGTAACTGGTGTTTTTCTTTTCATATTGATGACAAAAGCAGCCAAATATTTGATAACATCAATCACTTATTAAGATAACATTTTCAGTATATAAGTGACTATGACATTTACATCTATCTTATCAGGTTTCCATATCTTCAGAATGATGAATTCTAAATATGTTTTTCTCCTAATGCAGGAACAAGAATTTAATAGTTATGTTTTATGCTACCTAAAAAAAATGGGTCTTTTAATTTCATTAACATAACAAAGTCCATCTTAAAAAAAATTTTAAATAGGTTATTATAACGAAAATGACACCTTACTGAAGTCTTGAGCATAAATATTTTTCCACTATTTCTTTACTAATTTCAAACAACGCTGAATTAAAATACTATTCTTGCAATTTACTATGACTTGATCTAAAGATTTAATAATTCATGAATTAAAGCTAATGATGATGTCATCCAAATCATTTTTGATAATGCCAACTCCTAGGCAAACAATAAACAAAAATTAACTAGTTTCAGTTTTCCCAATGGCCTGATGTTGTCATTAGCTTGGGATCTTTAGCTAAAATATATTCCGTCAGATCTCTCCTCCCAGGGAACCAATGAGTTCAAGCTGGAATAGTAGGGAGAATGATAAGGAATTATCCTTAACTCCTTAGAAAGGCCAGAGGAAGAGATAAATATGGCCAAGATTTCACTGGAGCATTGACTCATCAATGCTATGGAGGTGAAAATTTCTTGTGATTCCCTTCCCAACGTACTGGAAATAGAAGCTGAGAGTGGAATCCTTAGAAATGTATTAGCTTCTGGGAAAAAAATCCCACTGCACATTGTAGGTTTTTACCTTGCAAAATGGAGTTTATGATGAACAGAGTTCAAGGTACAAGATGAAAAAGGGAAGGAAGATAACTGAAGTAAATTTGATTATTTCCATTATTTTGAAGGGGTTCAGGTGTGTAGAGGGTGGTTGTACCAAAAACTGATACCAAGACTAATGTGTATGATCTCAGTTGTAGCTTGGTACTGCACCTCACTTTGCCTGTGGAAAGGAGTCCTGTGGGTATTCATATCTATCCTATCATTTCCTTTACATACTGATAGCATTGGATCAGGTTGTGAAGTTCGGGAACTCATAGAATATTACAAGTAGAAGTTATAATTGCTATAGAATGTATTATGTCTGTGTAAAGCTGTTGTATTTCTCAGTAGGCAATATTACAACTATAGGTACTTTTTGAAAACACATTTGGTTACTCATTTGTTTGTGAATTGAATCCATTTCTCTATGAATGGCAAATAAGACTTGATTGTATTTTAAAACCAGGTAGTTAGATCTGTCCATGGAAGCAGATTATCTTAAATCATGAAGACTACCAGAATAGCCAAAGCAATCCTTAGCAAGAAAAGCAAAGTAGGAGGTGTCTCAACACTGTGCTTCAAATTAAACCACAAAGCTTTGTAACAAAACTAGCATGGTATTGGCACCAAAACAGGCATAAAAACCAATGGAATAGAATAGAAGGCACAGAGAAAAACCCACATAAATACAGTTACCTTATACTAGACAAAGGTGCCAAAAACATACTTTGGAGAAAATATAGCACCATGAATGGTGCGGGGAAAACTGGAAATCCATACGTAGTAGAATAAAATTTAACACCTATCTCTCACCCTGCACAACACTCAACTCAAAGTGGATCAAAGACCTACGAATTAGACCAGAAACTCTGCACCTGCTAGAAGAAAATGTAGGCTCAACTTGCCAACATGGCTGCTCAGGAACTGACTTCCTTAACAAGACTGCTAACGTGCAAGAAAGAAAGTTAAAAAATCATTAAATGGGATAGCATCAAACTAAAAAGCTTCTTCACAGCAAAAGAAACAATCAAGAACATGAAGAGAGAACCTACAGTATATGAGAAAATATTTGTTACCTGCATGCAGATAGGGCATTAATTTCTAGGATATATAAGGAATTCAAAAAACTTTAACACCAAAAAAACCAAATAACACAATCAACAAATGGGCAAAGGAATTGAACAGACACTTCTTAAAAGAAGAAATACAAATGGTCAACAAACATATGAAAAAAAGTTAAACATCTCTAGCAATTAGAGAAATGCTAATTAAAACTACACTGAGATTCTATCTCATTCCAGTCAGAATGGCAATTATCAAGAATACAAGGAACAATAAATATTGGTGAGGATGTTGGTAAAAGGGTACACTCATATATTGTTGGTGGAACTGAAAATTAGTACAACCACTCTGGAAAGCAATATGGAGATTACTCAAAAAACAAGGAATGGAACCATCATTTGACCCAGCAATCCCACTCCTCACTATATATCCAAAGGATTTAAATTCAGCATACTACTGTGATGCAGCCCCATCTATGGTTATAGCAGCTCAATTTACAATAGCTAAACTTTGGAACCGACCTAGGTGCCCTTCAACAGATGAATGGATAAAGAAAATGTGGCATATATACACAATGGAATATTACTCAGCCATAAAGAGAAATGAAATTATGGCATTTGCCAGTAAGTGGATGGAACTGGACACTATTATCTAAGTGCAATAAGTCAGTCCCCAAAAGTCAAAGGTCAAATGTTTTCACTGATGTGTGGAAGCTAACCCACTGTAAGAGGGGAGAGGGGAAGAATAGAAGTTCAGTATATTAGACAAAGGGGAATGAAGGGAAGGGAAGGGATGGAAAAAGGAATGACAGTGGAATTAAACTGACATAAGTTTCCTATGTACATATATTAGTACAACACAGTGAATCTCACCATTGTGTACACCCACAAGAATGGGGTCCTAATTAGAATAAAATATATTCCATGGCTGTATAATTATATCAAACTGAATTCTACTATAATGTATAACTAAAAAGAAGTAAAAAACCATTATAGTAAACTAATTTATTACTGAAGAAAGAATGAGGTATCTTTATACATTTGGTGTCACCTAAATGCAAGTCATTTTTTAAGTCTGCAGTTGTGTCCAGTGATGTCCTTGGCCTTCACATTCACTTACCACTTACTGATTAGCTCAGAGCAACTCTCATTAAATAAAATTAAATAAGCTCTGCCCTCAAAAAAATTCTGATGCCTGGGATAAAGATAAGGATATAAAGCCAACATGATAGTTTCATATTGAGAAAGGATAAAATACATGATACATGCATCCATTACAATTCAGGGAAGAAAACGGTTTAAATCCATGACACTACTTAACTTGGAGACTTATCAGTGGTAAACATAGCACAGATCACTCCCCCAATTCTGGCTATGGAGCCAGTAAGCAGATTGGACAAGTAATTTCCTGTATTTGTGTATATGTGGTGTGTGTGTGTGACTGCGTGTGTGTGTTTGAGATGAGGGTCACGCTTGTGTTGGTCATCTGGCCGCAAATTCCTAGGCTCAAGCCAAGCACAGTAGTGCATGCTTGTAATCTGAGCTACTTGGGAGCCTGAGGCAGAGGATAGTAAGTAAGTGAGACACTGTCTCAAAATAAAATAAAAGTGGGGGGATGAAGTTCGGTGGTAGAGAGCCCTGGGTTCACTCCCCAGTGTTACGCACAGACAAAAACAAAACAAAATAAAACTAACCCAAAAAACAAACAACAAAAGTAAATAAACAAAAACCTCCTGAGCTCAAGTGATCTTCCTGCCTTAGACTCCCAAGTAGATAGGATTAAGTTGTACCACTGTGCCCAGCCACTGACCCCAGAAGTATTACTGATCAGTTTTGGATGAGGTAGTAGTACTTCTGCGATAAGCGCAGGAATATAGAAGTTCTTTTTTTTTTTAAATATATTTTTTAGTTATTGATGGACCTTTATTTTCTTTATTTTTAGGTGGTGCTGAGAATCGAACCCTATGCCTCAGGCATGCTAGGCAAGGGCTCTACCACTGAGCCACAATCCCAGCCCAGAAGTTCTTGAGACTAGAAGAAAACAGCTCTTGTTGTCAAATTGAAAACAGGTTTTAACTGTGGAAGTCTGGGATGCCTCAGGGCACCCTTGGGTCAGAGCAGAGTTAAAGGAAATCTTTTCCTGACCATCCACAGGCATCTTGAAAATAAGATCATCAATCCCCTTGCACACATATGCAACAGAAATAGAATATTGCAGAGATCTAGGTGGTTCTTACTTTATGAGAGACATTGAGCTGTTTCCTCATGATTTTAACATTTTCGATTATATTGTGAATGTTATATATTGTCTTAGTCCATATTGCATTGCTATAACAAAAGAGCTGAGGCTGGATAAGCTGATAAAGAAAAGAGGTCTATTTAGTTCACAGTTCTGGAGGTTCGAGATTGTGGCACTGGAACATGGTCAGCTCTGGTGAGGGTATTATGGCAATGACATCTCAATGGGGGAAACACATGCAGTAGTGTCAAGCCATGCAGTGGAAGAGATCACAGGAAGACAGGAACCAAGGGATGAAAGAGGGACCAGGTTTGCTCTTTTTATAATAACTACTCCATGATGCCAGAATTAATTCTTTATGAGGAAATACCCATGACCTAATTGCCTTCCATAGGACCCATCTTTTAAAGTTTTCACCACCTCAACACTACTGTAGAGACCAAATATCTAGCACATGAACCTTTGGTGTACAGACTATAACCAAACCATAATATATAACAATAATATTCCATTCAAAAATACCTTTGTAAATCTAATTTCTTTATATAAAAAGATTCCCATTCTGTAATTATCATAACATAAAATGAGAAAGCCAAATACCTGCTAACACTATGATTAAAATTTTCCCTAGAAGACTATGCATAGGGTAAACATCTAGTGGATATATGATGTGTATGTCTCCATTTTTTATTCTCCCTGGTGTAGTCCAGATCATGGATTAGTAAAGACAAACAGAGCTGTGATTTGAACCTAGCAAGTTTGACATCACAGCCTATTCTAATTTTATACCCTTGTCATTATTCCAGTGTTCCTGAATGTCTAATATTGATTCTACCTGGTAATAAAAAGTTCTCTTTTACTCAGACCTGCACTGGAATTTGGAGCAGCTTTTCCAAAGGGAAAATGCAGAATATGGCTCAAGGTAGCAGTGGTATCATGGTGGTCTCAATCTGCAGGACTGAGCAGCTACTACAGCCCCTCCTCCTGCGCTCATCAGGAGAGAGGGGAATTGTCTAGGTACTTGGAAAAATCCTGAGCACATAAAAAATGGACTATAGATGTTGTCATCTCTCAGAGGTTAGGAAGATTAAGACCTTAAAACAGTTTCAGATGAAGAATGCCCTTGGAAACCTTCTAAGAAAGGAAACTGGGGAGCAAAGAGGATCAGGAATAATAATAATCTAATCCTTTTTTATCATCTAACTTTCTGTTTGGAAATTACCAATTATTTACTGATTTACTTTTCCAGGTATATTTTGGACACCCATTCAATTTCCAATAAATGAATGCAAGTATTAAACAACCTATTAGCTTTGTAGAAATCAGAAAAACTGCTTTCTTTATCATCTTTGGGGGAAAGTTCCTTGAAGTCATGGAATACACCAAATGATTTCTTAAGAAATACTGTTTTTTAATTTAGGAGCAAAGACTCAGTGAAACCCAGGAAAAATTCTTTTTAACAGCATGTGATCAATGTGGCTGAAGATAAATATGCTTAAATAATGGTTTATTCACAACTTAACTTTTAACTTCACTTTGGAATTCTTTAACTATTATTTTCATCATACTTTCATTTCTGAGAGTTCACTGAAAATAAATATGCTTCACCGCGAGTGATGTGATCTTAGTGTTTTACATTGTTCGTATTAGTGAAATTTTATATTACACAAAAATATTTTAAGATATGACTTCCTTTCCATACTTCTGCATGTCTGTTAAACTTAGAATGAAGTTAGCAAATGTAAACCCTTTTTGGATCTTAATTTTCAACTTATATCTTGATTTTTCTTTAATTATCATAAACCATTAATCCATAAATAATTTATCTGGATTTTGGCCCCCACTAGTCAAGAATAAGAATTTCTGTGTTAAACTGTCCATACATGTCATCAGAGAACGATTAGCAAAGAACCATAGAATTCTGTACTGAGAAAAAAATTAAGCCTGAGAAACCTCCGTGGAATCTTAGGCTTCTGCAGAATACAATATGAAAATCAGTAGACAAGAATTTTTAAGCTAAGTTTTACTGTACCCACCATTGTTTTCCCTGATATGAGTAGTAAGACATATTCAACCATTATTCCTGCATATATTTCATACATCCTCTGGCACAATGGATTGCCAAATATCTTTGCTTAATCTTTGTTTAGCCCTTTCTTTGATGTCTGTAGTAGTGCAAGTTTTATACTTTATTTGGAATGAATTATCTGTGAGATGAAAACACATCATGGGTACAATCCTAAACTGAAGGCTTCAAAGGCATTCTGTTATTTCGTGAAGTTTTACATATGTTACTGGAGACAGTCAGTTGGTACATGCTAATTATTTGCTTGTCAGTATATTTCTCTTCAGACGATCAGATATTTTAATCCAGAAACTCAGTTTAAACCTGATGATCTTTTCCCTTTGAAGTGAAAAACTAAGGGATTCAGTCAAAATTTTCAAACGCAACATAAATAATGACCTACATATCTATCCTGAAGAGCTAGAGAGTTGCACATTATTATTTCTTAATTTAGATATAAATATCCTTGTAACTGGGCAAGTGTGTATTTTTTTTTTTTTTTCTTTTTCGGTGCTGGGGATTTGAACCCAGGGTCTTGTGCTTGCAAGGCAAGCACTCTACCAACTGAGCTATATCCCAGCCCAAGTGTGTGAGTATTTTTAAAAGAAATTTAGCTTACGCAAACTGATTAGTTATGAGACTACTGTTTCTTATAGTTTTAAAACTAGTTTAATGATTTTTGGTTTGTTTACAGGATTGTATGATCTCATCAAAATCAACTTCAGAGCATTTTTACCACCTAAGAAGAAACTTCATCCTCATTAGCAGTTGCTTCCCATTTTCCCCTTCTCAGCTCTACATAATCACAAATATATTTTCTATCTGAGGCTGGGGATGTAGCTTAGGGATACACAAGGCCCTGGGTGTGAGCCTTGGCAACACACACACACACACACACACACTTTTCCTAACTGAAAATTCCTTGTGAATGGATTTATACAATAGTTGATCCTTTCTGATTTCTTTCACTTATAATGTTGTCAAAGTTCATCTATGTTATAGCATCAGTTTATGCATCAGTATTTCAATTTTTGTTTTTTGAGTACTAGGGATTAAACCCAGGGGTGCTCTACCACTGAGCTATATCCTTGTCCCTTTTTATTTATTTTTTATTTTTCCCAAGGCTGAACTTGTGATCCTCTTGCCTCAGTCTCCTAAGTAGATGGGATTGTAGCCTGTACCACCGCACCTGACTTTAGTTCTTATTATTGCCAAATAATATTCTTTGGTATGGTTACACCATGTTTTGTTTATTCACTCATCAGTTTTTAGATATTTGGGTTTTTTCCCTGCTTTTTGGCTATTATGAAAAATGTACTATGAACATTCATATACAGGTCTTTGTGTGGATATATGTTTTTATTTTTCTTGAGTATATGCATAAAAGAGAAATTGCTGAATTATATGGTAAATCCATGTTGAGCCTTTTGAGGAATTGCCAGACAGTTTTCCAAAGTGGCACATCATTTATATTCTCATCGGCAGTAGCATATGCAATTTAAGATCAAATAATTTTTTACTCTTAGAACTTACTGAAACTTTGAATTTCCTTAATTAATAATTTAACACTCCTTAATATCTGTGTAATATCTAAACAAATGTGATTTCATATTTGTTTGGAAATAATAGTTTAGAATCCAGAATTTTACATGATAATTGGTTTTAAAAAGACTGATTTGATACCCATTTCTTCAAGTGGGGAAATTGTTTCTTGCTTTATTACATACAACTATATTTTGTAAGTTTACAACTTGTGTATGAATTTCAAAAGATACAATTATGGTGCACCTTTCACTTCATTATGAGCTAATCTAATGCCCTCCTCTTGCTTCTTACTAAATAAATGGAAGTTCACTTAGTAACAGAAAGCAGAAAATATCAAATGTCTATCATTTATTGTAGGGGTGTGTGTCAGGTTAGCTCGAGCGCAGATAAGAGCCAACGGAGTCATAACCCAGGCCCTGGGAGTTGGGTAAATGCAGGTTCGTGGCGAGCAACCTGCAAACTCATTTATTGCAGGAAAAACCATACATTTTATAGACTTTTAACCCAATCACAATGTGCCACAGGGGATCAGACCACCAGGCCCCTATACAGGTTCCCTTGGTAACACTAGGTAAATTTGGGGGCAGTTGTTTACATTCCTAGGTGGTCAGAGTGGAATGCTCCTCTCTGCAAGTTTACACACTTGAGACGTTAACTGCTGTGGGCCAAGAACTAGGATTTCTCCCAAGAATTTATAATTTCTAATTTTTATAAAATATATAAAATTCTTAATATTTTCCAGATGTTTATCATATGTATATGTAAACAAAAATAATTAAATAATTAAAGTATTTTTCTTAGATATACAAAAGATGACATTTTAAATAGATTGTCTGGTACTTATTGGTTAGCCATTATTGCTATGACCAGATTTTAATATACTCACACATGCTGAGATTTGTAGTCATCACAAGATATTTTCATGGATCACTGGAATTTTCTCTATATTTTAGAGTAAAATAATTTTTTTCCAGGATAAGACAAAAATAGTAGGATGGAGTTCTATTTTGTTGTCTATATTATAAACTATTCTTTTTATAGCAAAATTCAAATTAAATACTCCTCATCTTTGTAATCATTCAATACACAAATTATCAATACAAGATTCTAAGTATTTCATATTTTCTTCTGAATTATGCCTTTGCCTTATTGTACTCAGTATTTAGGATATCTTGGAGAAAAATTTAGCTCAAATATTTACTGAAACGAAGAATACAAAACCCTTTCAGATTGAGAACATCATAAATTCGCTGTCAATTCTCAACAGATTTCAGATTCTTAGTTATTAATCCCTAAACATTGTATATCTTCAGGATAGATGAAACATACTAAGGAATTATTGTACTAAAAACAGAAAAAAGTACTTTGAAAACAAGGACGTGTTGTTCTTCTGTGTTCTGTTCAGCACCCTTGTCTGTTATAGTTGAACAGTTCTGAGGAAACTTCTCTCCCTTGGTGGGCTGGCTCACAGGGTGTCACTCTGCATTCCACATTCCATGGCAAGTGGGCATGTGACTGCAGACAGAGCTCTTACCTGAAGTCAGCCGAGTTAGTCCAAAAATTATTGACTTAATGATCCTTGGCAAATAAATGACTTAACCTTACTGATTCTGTTTCTTCACTTATGAAAAAAGCATAAATCACAATGATCTTGCTTTCCTTATAGGGCAGTTAAGGATAATTGATAACTTTGCAAACTAATGGCTCTTCATTCATTTAATGTATATGCTCTTCTATAGAAATGCAAATTATTTGCCAAATATCAAGTTTAGGTCTCAGATTGTGAAATTACTTGCAAATAGCTAGCAATTTATTTTTCTCTTCACACGAAGTTCAGAAATTATGTTGTGTCATTGCTTAATTTACTTGAGTCACACTAAAAAATTTTAGTAACAGAGTATTGTTTAAATACTAACTTAACTGACAAAAATGATGTTCAGTTCTGTGATCTTCGGGAAGCTAAAGAAAGATAAAAGTAATCATGTGTCAATCAAGTACTATTTTATCAAAAAAGTATTGACAATTGACAATAATATCAATACAATAACTTCAATCATTTTCCCCAAAGCAACTCAATAAGGAAAATGAGGCACAAATATTCCAAGACACACTTAATTTGCTCATTTATTCACTCTAACAATATTTTCTAAATGCCTAACAATTGCCAAGTTTGGATCTCCTGGTGGTAGAACTTACCAAGTTTGATTTTTTCCTGTACAACCTAAAGAGGGCGCACTTAGCACTCCTATTTCCCTGAAAGCGATGACCTACATTCACTGCAAGTGAAAGCAAGACGCACGGTCACTTGCAGTCCTTTTACCAATATAGCTGAGCATTAGTAGCCCCTTCCTCAGCCTCTGCTCAAACACTCTTCCAATTCTGTAGACAGAGATCACAATATTGATACATGCTGTAAGCACAGTAGAGAAGCAGCATCCTCTGCCAGAGTAAGCACATCTGACCCTGGCACTCTCTCTTTTGATCCTCTCCTAACAATTAAAGAAGCATATAAAGCCACATGGTTTAAAAAAAAAAAAATCTACGATTGTGAAAATACAGGCTTATCTCCAGGTTTCTGTCTACTTCTCCAGTATTACCTATCCTCTATCTCTGCCATAGAATCTGAAAATTTATCTTGTGCTAACTTCTGTTCTCAACTTCACTCAATGATTTATAACCACTTCTCATTCCATTTGTTTCTAAAGGACTTACCCCTAGATAGTTTGATTCAGGGAAAACTCTTTCACCATTACAATGACTGTAGTTCTAAGAAACCTTGAATTTTAAGTGTGCATTAAAACATATATTTTGATAAAAATAGAGTTGGAAGCTATAAGGTTTTAGTCATATAGAAAAGCAATTGTTCCCTACTTTTAAAAATAATGAGTGTAGATAGAAAATAGATACAAACCTAAGCAGATCTAGCTTTGATTTTGTATAGATTTATCTTTTATTACCCCTCTCTCCACCAGAACTCTCAATAACCCTGGAATTCTCTTTCTTTTGGTTCTGGATATTAAACCCAGGGCCTTCTGCAAGCTAAGCAAGCATTCCATCACTGAGTTACATCTCTAGCTCAACTCAGGAATTCTTATATAAAATTTACTATGTTTATGAATTATCTACATAGGAGGCATTAAACAACTATGTTGCCCAAGAAAATAGCTTTTATTTTAATGCCTGCTGCTAGCTTCCAATTATTGTTTTCCTGTTACTTTACACATACAATTGCATTATAATCAATTGTAGTTTATGAAGTGTGATTAAATAAAAATGCATTGCCTGCTTAAGCAATGGTACATCTAACTTGTTATCTAAAATTTCCCAAACAGAAATGACTGCATTAAAAAACTGATCAGGTAATCTTAACAGCAAATAGTTATGAAATCTACTGTGTTATTTGGATTTAGAATGTCCCATCAAAGCTCATGTGTTGAAATTATGGTCCCCAATGCAGCAAGATTCAGAGGTGTGGATTTTAGGCAATAATTGGATCATGAAGGTTCTGACCTCATCAATAGATTAATTGACTGATGGGTAACTGGAACATGGGATCTAGTTGGAGGAAATATGTAATTGGGGGCGTGCCCTGGAAGGGTTTATCCAGTCCTCCACTCATTCTTCTCCCTTTCTGTTTCCTGGCTGCTATGAGTTGAATAGCTTTCCCCTGCCAAACTCTTCCACCATGATTTTCACCTCAGGCCTAGAGCAATGCACAGTTGACCATGGAATAAGACCTCCGAAACCATGAGCCCAAATAAACGTTTTCTCCTGTTAAGTTTTTCTTGTCAGGTATTTTGATCAGAGCGAAGAAAAACTGACTAATACAGTTAGGTTGGTGGATATTTGTACCCCTGTATCATAGCCACCTCAAACCTACATGTTAGTTCAGAGTTAAATATTTTCTACCACACTGAGTCTGCCTTTTGTGGTTCTTATTTTTGTTAATGGTTCCAACATCTTTATAGTTACTCAGACTAAACATTGGCCTCCTCCCTTGCCTCGTACATCTAATAAATTTCTACAGCCTGTAGATCTTTTCCACAAATTACTAAAGTCCTAGTGAAAGGAGCAGACTTGGATGTCTAACGAATAAATGATGAGCCCCTAGTGGACGGCAAGCCAAAAAGACGTAAGTGTCACGAGGACGCTGCACCAAGGAGATAAGACACCATCTGGACCAGAACTGGAAACAAGCCAAGAAGAAGGGTATATAAACTCACCCCTCATACAGCTCCTCGGCTCAGCCCAGATCTCCTGATGAATCCACGTCAACCAGGTTCGCGAGCCCCACCGATCATCCATCCGTCAAGACCACCGAGACTCCGCTGCTCTGAGGGCTTCACGACCCGCGGAGCCTGCCGTCCTCGATTCCCAGACCATCGGCGGGAGGGAGTTCCGAGACCAGCCGTCATTCTGCTCTCCGACTAAGATAAGGTCGCATTTGGGGTCGTCGGAACCGACAAGGCAGAGAGGACTTTGGACTATTTGATTGAGGTGTGTTTATTTGCCATTCGATTTGATTGATGTGTGATATTAGAAAGATTAGGATTTGTGTTATCCCAAGTGTATCAAATAAATCCAATTTGTTTGGAACCAAATTCTAGTCATTCGCCTCTCTGCCGCTCGCGACACCTAGTTTCTCTTCAATGTACTTCTTCTAGATCACTGTCATTTAGAGATTCTATTACCTCTAACCAGAAGACTTACCAACTCTCCTAACTAGTCCTCCTCCCTCTATTTTTGTTTCCTCCCCCCTTTATTCCCAGAACAGTCTTCCTAAAGAACAGATCTAGACTTGGAAGTTTTCAAAGGAAAAAAAAAAAAAACTCCTTCATGATTACTTATTCTGCTACTGGTATGACCTCCCCCCTCTCCCATGAGATTAGGTTTTAGGAACTCTGATTTTTTTCATAATAAAGTACTTCAGGGTCAAATGACTAGGTTAGCAGGAAGGCCAGCCTTTTTCTCTTTGAGGTCTCTCATCTCTCACCAAGTGAGTCCACAGCAATAAGAACCTAATTTAAGAAGCTGCTTCCAAATGCTTTGTAAAGAGAGAAGTACACAATAATATGACTGGTTTCCCAGCAGCCTGTTTATTACCCACTATTGTTTTAGTCTGGGCCACAGCACTGCTGATCCAAACAGGCCTCACTGTTACAATGCACTGTTGATAAAGATCTTCACAGAGATTGTTGTAGTTGTGACATAAAAGAAGAATGAGGTTACATCCAGAGAAAGTCTACCATGCTAGAAAGACAGAGTGAGGAAGAACTTCTGGATTCATCTACAGAGGGTACCAGAATCCGAACTAAATTTTCTTTCCATCTCTGTCCAAATGTTAATGTTAAGTCAATGTCACCAACTCAGACACCCCTAACTTTTACAGAATTTTCCACTTGGGATCTTTCCTGTTGTTGACCTTCCTTGGGACCCACGATAACCTAAAAGAAAAGATGTAATAGTTTTTTGTTTTTTGTTTTTTGTTTTTTTTCTTCTCTAACCAAGAGGTTCTTGTAACTCTTAACCAAGTTTTGCTACTCGATGGAGATCACAAAATTTAGTAGGGGAATTAGATATGACAACAAAGAATTTCAAAGAAACCAGTGCTGATAGGAGAAGTGATTACATGAAATAGAAGTGGCACAAGGAAAGAAGGAATAATTTTTTCTGGTTGGAAAAGTTAAAGATGCCTTACCAGGCACCTATAAGTCTTTGGAACCTTATAATTAATGAAAAACAGATGTCCAAGTGGGTAAGGTTCAGTACAGAACTGCAGACAGGGTGGATATGAAACATCATGAACAGCTTATGAAAAATTATAGAGATGTGTTAGTATGGTAAGTTTCCTGAAGTAGAAGTTGTTCATGTGGATGGAGTACAAGAGTGAAGTTAGGGTAGTGGGAGAGGAAATGGTGGAGATTTAGATTAGAAAGCAAGCCAAGAAACAATAATCAGAGGCCTCCAGAGAGACAGGGAGGTATTTTAGGAGTATGCAAGTCCATGGTATAAGCTATGTAACCACCATCCAGGTCAAGAAATAGAACGTTGTCACCTACTTTAAGGAGTTTTTGCTCTGTGGCAGGTATTCTGCTAAGTGTTTTATGTGGATTTTGTGGTATGAGGTGTTAATAATAAAGAGACTTCAATAGGAGAAGCCCACGTTCCTTACTAAGATATTGAAGATACTCACCCTTAGGATCCATTTCCCCCCTTTATTTATTTCATGTTACATAGATGTATGTTCTGGTTAATAAACAAATAGGCATTTCCTGGCTCTGTCCTGTGCCTTTGCTTATGCTGTTTCTTTCTTCTTGGAATGCAGCTCCTTCTCCTGGCACCTTTCTTTGCTTTTCCTTCCCCCAGAATGCACAGTCTCAAAAACTTTTTACAGGGTCCAGCTTCACCATTATTTTTTCCATGATGTATACTCACTCTTCCTGATTGAAAATAAGCTCATCTCTTTAGTCATATATGTACAATATGTCTACATTGGTTAATTGTTGTCTTAATTTTACTAGTTTATTGAAAACAAACAAACCTGAAAACAGGTTTATTATTGAATCATTTTATATCCACTTATGAAAATATTATTTTAAAAGATTAACTATGGTATTTTGTTAGTATGTCATTTTATCAACCAGTACTTATATTTTAGCTATTAAAAAACAATAGGATTTTCCCATGGCAAATAACTTGAACAGAGGTAAATAGCTGCTATACAAATGGTGGCACTGAAGTTTTCAATGAAGACCTCAGATGTGACAAAAGATTTCCTTAACACATTATATCCCATCATCCTATATATAAATGTCCTATAAAGTTCTATATGTTTTTATATATGTCCTAGATGTACAGGGGGACAGAATGGGTTAATGCAAACAGAAACATAAAATAACAAGTAGAAATTTTAAATGGAATAAGGTTTAGAAGATTCTTTATATCAATGGTTTATTGGTTTATACTTAACAACTTTTGTACCACAATGGAAAGCTCATTTACATTTTTTTATATTTTCAATAAGCAACCAAAATATTATACAGAGAGGGATATTGGAATACATGTGACATACTTTGTCACTTTTTTCTCAATGCATATTTTCTGAACAGCCATCATGAACAAAGTTTCTTGTAAAGTATGCTTCTTCTCACCAGTACCTAACAACTCAGAGAATGGAAGCAAAGATTCTACCTGAGTTACATTGACTTATTCTTTGTCTTTTTTTATTCTTTGTCAACAGCCTCACCAGGTCAATTCCTCTACTGACATTATATACACACAATCACTCTCTCACACACACACAGGCCTGGATGTTCTGTCAATCTTCCTAGTGAGAGGCAGGTCTGAGGCCAGGAAATAAGGACATTGAAAGTAGGCCTTGTGTATCATGTGGAGTGATGCTTTTCTATCACTGAATCTTTTGGCAATTGGATATGCACTCAGATGTGGAGAAGCATATAAAGGCCCTCCTGGAAGAAGGGACAGATTGTTCTGTGACTTGGAGCTAAACAGAGATAGCTTTGAAATTGTTCATTAAAGAAGCACACAGAGAGGGTTTGGATTTGTGAATTCTGAGAATTTTATCTAGAACCTTTCTAAGTGAATTTTGGTTGTAATTCCCTTCTAATATTCTCTTTCTAAAGTCTTGTCAAAATTGCACCCTGACTTTATACCATGCTCATAGTATGGTGATTCCCTAGAGTATAGTGGATAAAGAGAAAAGAATCTAAAGCTAGATAGAAGGGCAAATTCCTGCTTCACTACTTATTAGCTGAAAAATCATTCAGGAGGAAAATTAACTAGTTAAAGAGAGAAATCGTGAGGAATATATATATATATATATATATATATATACACACACACACACACACACACACACACACAGTAGAAATGGAAATGAAAAGAAAGAAATGGACATAAGGGAGATTGGGAGAAATTTCTAAATGGCTCTGAGATTCCTATTTGAGATTATTGAAAAAAATTATCATCAACCAAAAAAGGGGTGAAAAGAGGGGGATTAGCAGGATAATTACAAAATTATGCAATGGACTGAATGTGCCCTTATAAAAGTGCCCTCATAAAAGAAGCCCTCAAGAAACCTCTTGCCCCTCCACTATGTGAGGACACATTAGGCAAGTGCTGTCCGTCTATGGGGACACAGGTCCTTATGAGATGTGAAATCTGCTTGTGCTTGATTTTGGACTTCCCAGTCTCCAAAGCTGTGAGAAAAATTTATTGTTTGTAAGCTACCCCATTGTATCGTATTTTTTTATAGCAGCCAAACAGGCTAATACAGATGTCACTGACATTTTTTATGTGTTGGGCATTTGGCAAAAGGGTTCAAGAGGCAGTTGGAAACAGAGCCTAGCTCCATAAAACTTTTTGAACGATATTGACACTTTTTCAGAAACAAAATGCATCCATTTTTCGTTTTTCATTTGAGACTCACAAAAATATGCCTTTTCTAGCACATCCTTTCTTCCCATGGGAAAATGAGAATTCCCCTCTTTTGGATATGCTTGAACATCTCATAATTTTGTGCCTCATGCTTTGTCCACTTTTGTTTCTAACTAATTCTGTGTCTCCTCAACTGGTGATGAGTTCTTGTAATATCCCACTTAAATATGACATTTCTCTGTTAAGTTATCCTGTCCCTGTCAGGTACATTTTCTAAAAACATAGGACTTGATAATAACTCCTGTACAATATCATGACAATTATGTACTTGTGTGTCTGTGTGTCTAACAGCTTCACTGGACTAGTGGCTTCAACTGAGACTATGCCTTCTAATTACCTGGTCATTCCAACTTGAAAAATTCTAATAGATATGCACTGAAACAAGTGTGTTATCCTCAAGAAGGAATAAAAACGACTATGGAGTGACAAAGGTTAGGAAGGACATGTTAGTTCTACCATGTACTTTTAGTATTATATCACAGAAAAAAAATCAGATTGTGGAATAGAGGATGAATACCACAGGCATTTGTTTTGATCTGGGTTCTGTATTTAATTTAAAAATGGAAACAGGTAAATTATTTAGTTATTTCAAAAGAGAAAACTTACCCATTTCTTAAGATTAGCATTTGCTCTAATGTGTAATATGTATTTGAAATGCAGTTCACTGTCTCCTTTCCTGAGGCTTCTGATTTGGGAGGTCTGAAAGGGGGCCCAGGAACCTATATATTTACAAGCTTTACTACGAGATTCTCATTAATAGATACATTTGGAAAACTTAGAGGCAGAGATTCACAGTGTCCAGTGTATAAGTAATTTTTTTTTTTCATGGTGTCATAGGCTAAAAGAAACACTCGAAGTTCCATTTATTAAGTAATGGATCCTAACTAATAATTGTAGTTGTTAACATGGTCCAACAGAGGTCACTGTGTTTCCCTCAAAAAATTAAACTATCCCACTGAACCCCTAGAAAGTCTCTGAGGTACCCAGGGGCATGGTAGCAGTTTCTAAGCTACACCCTACAGGGAACATTTTTCTGGCATAGCACCTAAATAAAATATCTAAATGGGCCTTCTGTAGGAAGACTGCAACAAAGTAGATAGTATATGCCATAAATTTCATCACTTTTTACATCATTAGTTGCTGTCTTCATGTGGTTATTATTGCTTATAGAACAGGTGTACCAAATTTTTTAATGGTGAAACAGAAAGCAAATATTTTAAGATTTGTGGCGACACTTGACAGTAGCGTCTCTTGCATATTCTATACACTCTTGTCTCTTGCAATCCTTGAAACATGTAAGAACCATCCTTATCTTCTGAATTTAACATACAGGCTGCAATTTGCCAATCATGGTTGTAGTTAAAAACCTAAAGTACATTAAAGTGAAATTCAGTAAGGGTAATTTTGCAAGGTTGGAAGTTCTGTGTTTTCTTATCTCATCCTTTTTACTCCAGGGAAGACAGTAGAAACACACTTTTGAAAGGAATTCTAAAAGGGCCTAATTGATTTCAAAGCTATTGTAAACAGGTCTGTTTGGAATTTTCTTGCTCAATATTCTTGAGTTAAGGAGAATTTTCAAATAATTCCAGTTTAATCAAGTATCACTGTTCAATTCCCAAGAAAAGGAGGCTAGTTATTGCACTAAGCCTTTTATCACCTTCTTGCTAATTACTGTAAATGTCTAATGAAATTCCATAATTATAACTAATGAGACAATTCTTAGCTTATACGGATTTAATAAATAACTTGATAGAATATGCCATTTGAGATTTCTAGTTATTTCCAAAATTAGTGTTGCTGTCTGCAAACTATACATTGTGCTTAGTCCTTAAGTTTTATTTCACCTATTTTTTTAAAAATCCAGTATAATAATTCCACACCTTCCTATGTGAGTCGTAAAGGAGATAAATATTGCTGGCAATAGTGACCCTGAGAAAGTCAGGAAATTTCTTGGGGAAATTCAAAACTTTATTTTACAAATTTCATTTTTTTAAAAGTACACCATATAGATTCTTTCAAATTACAGTCTCCTGTGGCTTCCACCAAAAAGTGTTTGTTCATGGAAGTTTTCCCAGAACTTTTAGTACTCCTCTCTGTTGTCATGAGCATCCTGAAATTATTGCTGGTCAGTAATTAATTAAGAAGTAAATTTCTTAAATTTATTCATGAGACAATTTAGTTCGTTCTTTTTCTCCCATAAAGACGCCAATATTCCATATGAGCAGAGACAGCCTCTGTTCTGCAATCCATTCTATCCTCAAGTACATATAGTGCCTACTGTCTAGCTCAATAAATATTTGCAAATTTATGGATCAAGGACACAATTACATTGTCAGAATTATCCAATGGAAAATTATTGCATTTAATGACTACTAGATAGGTTACCAGTTCCAGAACCATCGCTAGTTTTTCTTGGGTCATTAGAAACATCCATGTAATCTTCCAGAGTGCATTCCTTATGGTAAAACTGGATATTTTACCTGTGCTATCTCACAGGGATGCGGCCATTCCCCAAGAACTACGCTGGAGGGAATGCTCGCCTGCTTTAGAAAAGGAGAGTGCGCCAGCCAGACCAGGTCGCAGAGGGCAGCCACTGGGGTACGGCCTCACCACCCCGTTATATAAGGGGCCCGCCCGTCCGGTGTCCTCTGGAATCCCTGACGCTGCGTCACGCGGCCGCCGCCCTAGGGTGACAGGAGAGAAGGTACAGGGCGGGGTCTGTCTGAAGCTGGCCCGAGGCGACAGCAATGTCTGGGAGAGCAACGGCTCTGGCCGGCCCTGGCAGGAAGCCCCACCCGACCCTGCGGGCAGTCAGCGACAGGCCAGTTCGAAAGTGACCCTGTTTCGGCGTTGCTAGGAGACCCGGCTCTCGCGCGCCCCCCACTGGCCAGCGCCTGGGCGACGCGCGGGAAGGGGGCGGGGCCGCGGCCGGCGCGGGGAGTAGCCGGGAGAGCACCGTTAGGGCGGCCTTTCGCGCGGCGCCCAACGGCGCCCCTGGAAGCGGCGTGTGGTCCCCTGCCACCGTCCAGGCTTTGCTGGTACCCTGGGACAGGTGTCAGCTCGCTTCCCAAACGGCTGAGACACTGAGTTAGGACGAGGGAAGGACAGTCAGGTGAGCTGTAGCGGAGTGGTTGGCCGGGTGGCCACGCCCTAGTGGGGGAGAAGAGCTGGCCGGTGGCCGAGGAGCGAGGTGAAGGGATGCTGCTGCAGGGAGGGCGGGCCTGCCCCCGCGGGAGCCGCAGGTCGCATCATTTGCGTCGGAGGCGCTGGCGCGATCATAACCAGCACCCTCCGCCAGCCGAGAAAGAGTTAAGGCGCCGGCGGTGACTACGGGCCCCGGATGTGAGGGCCGTGGCGCGACGTCTTTGGGCCGCGCTGCAGGTGCGCCGGGGCGGGCGGAGCCAGAGGGCTGGCGGCGACCTGACGGTCTGAGACATCCCCTCTCCTGCAGGGGCCGCTAGGCTCCCTCCTAGAGCGCCTCGTTTTCTAACTTAGGGTCAACAGGTGGTGCGGGTGGACCGGGGGAGAGCCCTGCTCTGCTGCACGGGGAGCGGCGGTTACCCTAACCAATTAGGGCGCGGGGGCGGGAGTGGCAAGGCAACCCTGATGCGGGAGACCAATGGGATTTGGGATCATGGGTGGGTCGTGAGGGTGGGCGTGGTCCGTGTCCGAGTCCAAGGTTTCTAGTGCAGCAACTGCTAGAGCTGCGTGGAGATCTAAGCTGGACGGACGTGGGGTCCTTTCCCCCCACAGCGTAGAAACGCCAGCCAATGTTTTCTCATTTGGACCCGGACTCCGTTTTGGGAGGTGAGAGAGTTTTTATTTTGGGGAGTTGAGCGTATAACAGTGATCTTGGGTATCCTGTGAAACAGGTTGGGTATCCTGTGAAACGTGGGATTAGATCCCTAAAATAGGATTACCTTTTATGAGTTTTCTGACACCAAAAAGGACACTTCTGTGGTTACGACGACTTGAACTAGATAGTGGTGATTGGGTTGACTTCAGAATGAAGATTTGAGATTTGGGGATCAAGGAGAGTAAAGAAAAGTACATGGTAGCACAATTTAAGTGAACCACAGAATTAGTCTTAATTATTCCATCGTTTGACCTGGATTGCGAACGGTTCATGTCGTATCAGACTTGTTTACTAAAACAAATTTTATTAAGTTCCTCGTGTTGCTAATTTTACCTAAAATAGAGAAAACCCGTTTTAATGTATAATTTCACAGGAATAATTTATTCATTTCCTCCCCAGCAGTCTTGTAGCTGGATCACCCACGAAGAGCGATTCCAAAGAAGAAAACATTACAATTTGGGACACTTATTTGCAACTGGAAATGGGGAATGGACTGTCAGATCAAACTTCTATCCTGTCCAGTCTCCCTTCATTTCAGTCCTTTCATATTGTTATTCTGGGTTTGGACTGTGCTGGAAAGACAACTGTTTTATACAGGCTGCAGTTCAATGAATTTGTAAATACCGTACCTACCAAAGGATTTAACACCGAGAAAATTAAGGTAACCTTGGGAAATTCTAAAACAGTCACTTTTCACTTTTGGGATGTAGGTGGTCAGGAGAAATTAAGGCCCCTGTGGAAGTCATACACCAGATGCACAGATGGCATTGTGTTTGTTGTGGACTCTGTTGATGTTGAAAGGATGGAAGAAGCCAAAACAGAACTTCATAAAATAACTAGGATATCAGAAAATCAAGGAGTCCCTGTACTTATAGTTGCTAACAAACAAGACCTGAGGAACTCACTGTCTCTCACAGAAATTGAAAAATTGTTAGCAATGGGTGAACTGAGCTCATCAACACCTTGGCATCTGCAGCCTACCTGTGCAATCATAGGAGATGGACTAAAGGAAGGACTTGAGAAACTACACGATATGATAATTAAAAGAAGAAAAATGTTGCGGCAACAGAAAAAGAAAAGATGAATGACAATACCTTTTATATCTGTGTGGAGTAGGTTTTCTCTGGTCTGATTTTGACAAATGGAAGAGTGTCTACAGCCTGGTTTGCGTGTCTGCCTTCCTGGATGCTATTAAAGCTTTGTTTTGTTGAACAATCAGATGCCCAATTCATTTGCCTTTTGGAAGATGAGTAAATGCAGTGCTTCTTAAAGTGGTCTCCTCTCACTACCCTATAAATCTATTGGTACTACCATTTTGGGAAGCCATGCAAGGATAGTAAATTGACCAGAAAACAGTTGTGGAAGTTTGACCTGAAGTTAGTAAAATAAAACTCTGAAGAGTGTCTGCCTAGTGTTTTGTGCTTATATCTTTTGGGGGTAAGCCTTTGCAAAGAAATTGCATACAAGGCTTTCTATGTTAAGATAAAATGCTAGTGAATGGATACTTAGATTAATATATACGCTTATTTATGCAGATATATTGATCACACTGGGACAGGGAGGAAGTGTTTGCTTTTTTAAGCAAAATGGCTAAATGCTTTTGATGTTTTCTGGAATCAAATAATTTAATGCTCTCTTAATTCTAGACAATGTTTAAGTTGGTCTGACTTTAATAAAAATAAGGTGTTTGAGGTATTCTCAAGTGCATGGATTAGTTTTCTTGACAAAGCATGTTTTGGTGTGTAGTTTCACTTTTTAGAAATAACTATGCATCTTTCTACACAGGTTTAAAACAACTTTTATGGGATTTGGGGCTCTTACAGAAGTAGTTTGTCGTCAGAAGCACTTTCACTTGAAGAACCTAGAATAATTTACTTGACTCTTAACAGTAAAGTAAATATGGGAATGTGGACTAATCTTAAATGCATATGTTTAGATGCATATATGGATTTATCAAGAAAGCAATTAGTGAATGTAGATAATACATGGTCTCTAAAATACTCTGGTTAAAAGATACTGTTCTATTAATATTTACTGGCTGAAAACAGATGTGGTTTTTCACATATTTTTGTAGTGTTTTGGGAGGGGCAAAAACTTTATAAACAACACCTGATGTGTAGTGGAATGAATATGTAAAATATATATGTTCTGAGCTTTAATTTTTTTTTTTTTTTTTTTTTTTTTTTTTTTTTTGGTTTACCAACTAAACAGTGTTACCTGGGATATAGTCCTGATTATAGTAAGGAATGGTAAAATACTGCAAATGAGAATTATGATTGTAGAAAATGAAGAGGAAAATAACAAAGCTGTTTTATGAAAATTCACTGGTGCTGTTTCTATTTAATATAAACAAAAAACCAAAAAACCCCACTCTTACATTTAAGGAGGAAAGACCTTTGTCCAGTTCTTATCTTCAGGAAGAGACTTAGTTCAAGTAATCATATATTGGCAAATCAGCATATTTCCTATGTGTAATGCCAACAGCTGTTTGTTCTGAAATCACCAAAAGACCTGCACTTTGCTAGCAGTATTTGTTTTGGTTTTTGGTTTTGATTTACTTTTTTTTCAGTCTAATTGAATTTTTGAAACCCTGATTTCTTGTTCTACACAAAATGAAGTAGCTTCCTGTGGAGCTTTCATGTTAAATGTACCTTCTCTCTAGTGATGGTCACTTAGAATGTTTATATTTATAGAAATGTGATAATAACTACAAATAAACTATTTGAGGCATTAGGAGAACAATGTTCTGACTTTGAGTTTATATGTATTACCACTTCTGCTGAAGCTTTTAATTAGACGGGTAAAAACAACTTTGACCAGCTGGGCTGTTTAGTTTTATGATAGTTTGATTTGGGTCTTCTCAGGTGAGAGGCTTGGAAAACTGTTTTCTGGGAGCACCCTCATTTTTGTTTGTTTTTTACCTTCACTGATACTGCTCCAAATATCACTATTAGATTCATGATATAATAATAAAACTTGGCCCCTGAAACCTCCAAATCTGAATCACTTTAGGATTTCAGTCTGTACCTTCTACTTACTCTCTAAAATAGTGCTCTGTTAATTATCTCTTCAAAAGTTATTTTGTTGACTCTAATTTTGTAGCCTAATAATTTGATCAGCAAATTCTTGTTATCCAAATTTTCCACATTGAGTGAACAGGAACAAGAAGAAAATGTCATGAACACTCTATCATCTTTTATTAAAGACAATTTTCAGTTACAAAACTCAAAAAGATTTTCTAGTTTGATAGGTTCAATTTTCCTATCACCCATTCTAGCAACTAATACCATAGTCTAATAAAGAAGTCTCAAATACTGGAGAGCTTTGGCAATGCTTTTATATCTAGTGTGTGTTGTTTTGTTTTGGCGTGCCTTTTCCTAAAAAAGAGAGAGAATGTTTGTGTAAGTGTGTGTGTATGTGTGTGTGTGTTGGGGATTGAACCCAGATTGTCATGCATGCTAGACACTCACTCTACCACTGAGTTACACCTCTAATACCTAAAGTATATTTGTAAGGTATTTCCTTATATTTGAAATTACTTAATGTACAGTACTAGTCAAGGATTGAACAACTCCAAACTGTGAAAGAAGTAAAAAACTTTTGATACATATAGAGATTTAAATGCCCAGAATTGTTCTAAGATACACTACAAATTGTATATTCTAGCCAGCAAAGATTAAACTAATAATCCTGGTAAAATGAACTAGATGCTTATTGGAGGCCAAAAGGTGCAGTTATTACTATAAATATATGGAGAGCATTATTATTCTATAAATGAATAGTGGCTTCTCAACAGAGAGAAAGACATAGACTTACAATATTTTTTTGTTTGTACGAGTTGTTCGACACTGAAGAGTGTTCTTTGTTAATTATTCATAATGACCTTGAAGGAAATCTATGGTGTAGTGTTTCAAGTTTCTATTCAGTAATTAGATGATTAATATAAATACATTGATTTCATTAGCAATGACAAATGCAAAAGTTTCTTCAAACTCTAGATGATGTAAGGCTCCATTTAGCTAATATAACTTGGGAGTCCTGAGTATTGTTTGAGGTTTCAATCTTAAATTTCAGGTTTAAATTTAGCAAAATGGAAATGGTAGCAAATGATGGGGTGTTTAGATGAAGTCTTCATATGAACCCGCATAGGATGCCAAAGTAATAATCATAAAGTTAAAATTAAAATATTTGAAGATCAGGGATAATATTCTCAGCAAATCACAGCCAGAGGATCTAATCTTGTGCTTGCAAGTTAAAAATACAGGAATACCTAAAATGAGACTAGGAGACTAATAAGTGTACTGGCTAATTCATAAGCTTTGGAATCAGTTCAGTATTCAATCCATGTAATCTTTAAGAAAGTTCCTCGGAATTTGTGATGTGAATAATCCTAGGTACTTAGGAGGCTGAGGCAGGAGGATCTCAAGTTTGAGGTGAGCCTTGGCATAGCAAGACCCTGTCTCAAAATATAAAATACAAAGGACTGGGGAGGTAGCTCAATGGTACATTGGTTTGATCCCTAGTACTGTAAAGAAAAAAAAAAGGTTGAGAGAACTGGACGAAATAATGTGTATAAACTATTTGGCACATTGCTAAGTACTTCATGAAAAATAAATGGTACCTATTATTAACCCATAGGAATCAATATGAATGAAGAGGTCTTGTAGTATAGTTGATCATTGTCATACAAGTCCATATTTGAATCTACTGCTGACTAGTTTCATTTTGAGCAATTTAATATTTTCAGCCTTAGTTTCTTCATTTATAAACTGAGGATCATATCAATCATTGTAAAAAAAGGTGAAGTGAAACTATTTAGTAGAATATCTGACACATACTAAACATTCAATGGATAGAATATTTTCTGACAAATGATTTGAAGAAAAGATTTTGGAGGAGGTGTATGACAAAACAACAAAAACAAAAAAACAACCCTCTTGATTTGTTTTTCTTAGCACTTATATACCATGGCACAAAATGGCAACTTGGTGGAACTTGGGAAAATCTAAACACGCAAAATTCCCTTAAAATCTGGGTTTTTTTCTTAATTTTTTTAAAGTGTCCATCTATTTTGGCATGATATAATCTTTCCTTCCCTAATGAACAAGATTTAAAATTAGGGTTATTTTCTGGTCTAGAAATAAATAAAAATGGAACAATTCATTTCACAGAAATAAAACAATTGGAACTGTCAGTTTTTCAAAATCCCCAAAGATGTTAGCCAATTCAAATTTTAATGAAAAGTAAAATGTATGTTGACTCTTCCATGGAAACTTGCCAATATTTGTGAATACATCTGGTAGACGATGATGTTTGTGTTTGTGGTAAGTATGTGTGCTATAATTTTCCAGTTACTATCTGTTTTGAGTCTTTAATGTTTTCTACTTTTATTTTACTGGAGTTGAGATTGCCCATATTGGACAAGATTGAGTTATAAAGAGTTAAGTAGAAAATCCTTGGTTATTAAAAAGACAAACCCTACTTTTTTCCTTGGGTCTTCTCTGGTTCTATAATAAGGAAGAAATTACAGTAGTTGAACAGAAGTGTCACCTGGAGTATTGTTGCCATATCCAATGCAGATTAAATACAATATTACTTATTCTAGATGATTGGCACTGGTGTGATTTGACACCGTGATTCTCAAAACATCTTCCCTGGACCAGAAGCATTAGCATTACCTAGGAACTTGTTAGAAATGCAAAATCTAAGGCTCTATTCCAGATCTAGAAATTCGAAACTCTGGGATTAGGCCTAGTGATCTGTGGTTGCACAAAGCATCCAGGTGATTCTGATATTTGTTAAAGTTAACCACTGGGTTAATAATAAATCCAGTCATTTATCATGCTACAAAATTAAGATAGAGCTAGGGGTATAGCTCAGTGGTGGAGTGTATGTGTAGGCCCTTGGTTCAATCACTAACAAAAAATATATACATACATACCTCAAAGATTAAATAATTCCCATACTGTAAAATTTGGATCTTTTAAAGTGCTTTTCACAAGCACAATGTTTGCTTTGTAATAAACATTTAGTAAAACCTTGTTGAAAGAACTTTAATTGATGCCAACAGACACACTATCATTTTAGATGTCATATCTCATAAATTAATTTTTTTCATGCATACAACACAAATAGAAGGAAGCCTTGCTTTTCAGCTGTGCTAAATACCCTAGGATGTGTGTAGTTGAAGAGAGATGTTCAAGTTGATTCATTTCAAGTAAGATCTTACTTAAAATCTTTTTATCATGACAAATTTCAAATATATATGAGGAAATTAGTATCATTGTATTTTCCTTCCACCCTGTGACTGTATACCTGAGATACTCAATTTAAAAGGAGTAAATATTTATTTTGGTTCACAATTTTAGAAGTTTCAGTCCATAGTGTCCTGTACCATGTACCTGTGGTGACACAGTATGTCAAGGTTACTTGAAATTGTGTTATGCCATCAACAGGATCATGTGCTTTCACAAAGTCTTTTGACTTATACAATTTGTACAAATGTAAAGTTCTGTTATGTAAACTTCTTCCAGTATATTTAAAATATTCAACTTGGGATAAAAAATTCTACACAATATTTTAAGAGCTTTCCTTTTATAAACTGAGATGCATGACTATATTTTCTATACCCAAGAATAATTGTTTTCTAGATAAATTTTACCACTTCACTTCAAGACCCCCCAATAGGCAGTAGAATTGTTTTGTGAAATTTAAGTTCAATTAGTTTATGTGGAAGACATCTGATATAGAATTGTATTTGCTTGAAAAAGAACTCTTACCTTCCTATTGCAGCTCTAAGTAATGTCAACAAGTTATGAATATTCATTTGTTGTGTGTGTGTGTGTGTGTGTGTGTTTCCTTTGTTATTTTTTAAAGCAGAAGCTGAATAACTCAACAGTGTGTGAATGAAAGTCTTGGGCATCCTGTAGGCCCAAGTATTTCTTAGGTATTAAAATAACAAGTGAGTGATTGGTTTCTCTTATTCCATCAACTGCCTGGAGACACCCTTAAATGAGTCAATGTCAAAATGAAGTTCCATGGAGCAACATTCCCAAACCAACTGTATTTCACAGTGACTTAAGTAGATATTGAAAAATCCCTGGACTTCAGACATTTAATGAAATCCTGAGGGGAGGGGCAGTAATTTATATTCTAACTCTTCCTAGTATTTTTTAACACAAGATCAGTCACATTTAGAAACAATTGCTTTAAAACTTAAAAACTGGGTGCTGGGAATGCAAGAGGGATGATATTTTAAGAGGCAGGAATAAGGGACAGTAATGGAACTGATCTATTGAAACACCTAGCTGTCATAGCTGCCTTTTCTTGTACATAGTAGAATGTTTTTCATTGGTTTGTTATTGTAACCAACCTGAATACATCAACTGATCCAGCCCAGGGGTGTCTAACATCAGCTGGCTTAGGAGAAGTCTGGGTGAGTCCAGGCGAAGAGATACAGGATAGACACTTTTAAGGACTTCATATACTTTATGCTTAAGAGATGTAAGATGTTTTAGAAATCTACAAGTAGTTCAGTTCATCTTACAAGAGATAGAGAACAGTTAGGAATTTAGATGAAGTACTAATGAGTAACTACAGTATTTGTTTTTATGTAACCCTTTGGGAACTTCGAGTGACACAGATTTCCCTGATCATGGTCAAAGGGAATTCTTATTGGGATCAGCAGGTATGATAAAGTCAAGTCTAAGACCTTTAACAGTAGCAATACTGAAGATAATGTGTAGAGCCAGATGGCCTATTGCCAATATATTATACCCCAGACACATTCCATTAGTCAAATAAATAAAATACTTTCAGTATTTTAGTTTTGTAGTAAAAGATTGCCCTTTCGCTATAACAATATGTAAATAGTTCCCCATGCTAAGAAACTGGTGTTTGTTTTAAATTTTGCAGATAGAGGTCACATCTTCACCTTGGCATATATTAACTGTGTGAGTGAGTACAAGTTTCTTGTAGCTGTAGCCTTCCACCTTGAAATGGAAATACTACCTCTCTTATGGGTAGTATTACGTTATGAAAGAAGCATCTGGCATGGTTTCTGGCAAATAAATTGAATACTCAGTATTTGACTACATCATGCTTCCAGGTATGGGGGGTACATTGGCAAGCAAAACAGAAAAATACTGTATCTTTCCTGAAATAGAAAAGTAAAACTACAAGGACAGAGAGTTCATTTATTGTCATATCCCTACCTGTTAAAAGACTACATGGAACATTCTACATATACATAAAGAAAAAATGAATGAAGCTTAATTCTCAGAGGGTAGTCGGTCAAAAGAGTAAATAAAAAATATGAAAAGTACTATATAAGGAAACAAAGGACTGAGGGTGTGAAAACAAGAGGGCCAGCTTTCTTTTGATAAAGTGGCTTGAGAAGATTTTTCTGATCTTTCTAGAGACTGTTGAAAGAATAAAAATAAGATATTTCAGGAAGAGAGAACATTTTGTGCAAAGTTCCTGAGATGAAAATCACTTAGGGGAGGTGAGAACAAGTAGAACTAGTATGGTCAGAACAGGAGAGCAAAGAGAAAATGATAGTACATAAAGTTGAAAGATTAGGACATTTATTTATTCTGATAATTTTTTTACTGTTATTTTCTTTATTTACTCTATATATTTAATTAAATATTACTGATATTCATGATTAAATCTACCATATTTTTCCATTTCTTTTTTATATATCCTTGCTTTCTTTTAGATTTGTTAAGTATTTCCCCCTCCACTATTATCAATTCTTTTATTATTACTTTTGTGGTTACTATATTTATGACATACATCTCTGACTGCCTATAAGTTTAATGTAAATCAGTGCTTTTACTATTTATACTTTCATAACAATATAAAACACTAACCTGCATTTATGCCCTCCCCCCACCCATGTGACACATGAGCTTTTGTTGTATTTTTAGTTCTACATTTAAGATCCCCAAGACATGGCTATTATTTTGTTGCATATTTATCCTTCATGTACTGTTGTTTTTTTTTTTTTTTTTTTAAGTCTCTTGAGGTACAATCTGCGATTGTTTTCCTTATGCCTGAAGAACTTCCTTTAGTGTGATTTGCTGGGGATAAATCTTCCATTTTTGGTTTCTAAAAAGATTTATTTTGCTTTCATTTTAAATAATATTTTCATTGTAGAATTTTAGGTTGGTGATCATTTTCTTTAGCATTTTAAAACTTTTCATTGTATTATCTTCTTGTTTCCATTGTTCTTGCTGAGAAGTTAGCTGTTGGTGTAATTTTTGCCTTTGTAAAGTTAAGATGTCTTATTCTCTCATTTTTAATATTTGCTTTTAGCTTTTGCAGTTTGTGTGTCTAGGGGTGATTTTCTTTGTATTGTTTTTATAGGGATTTGTAGATCTTGAATTTATGGTTTGAAGTACCTATCAGATAATATCAACATCTAGATATCTGAGAATCTTTTTGTCTCCTGTTTTTAATCAAATTTTGCCCTTTTATGTTTTTGCTTTTTATCTGACTGATTTCCAAACATTTTAAATAAAAGTTTTAGTGATGATTTGTGACTCTATCAAATGTCTTCGTTCTCTATAGAGAATTCACTTTTGCTACTAGCTGTGTTGGATTAGATCATCTCTTTGGGCTTCTTTTTCAGCTTTCCCCCAAATCCACAGTGTCTTTCTAGCTTACTGATGATTTCAAGCAGTTTTAAAGGCAACATTTGTCTAACTTTTCCAGTTTCTCTCACCTGGAAAATTGGTCTGAAACAGTAAAAAATAAATTTTATTCTAAAAGCAGTAGGAATGCAGGGCAGGGGATGTGGTTCAGTGGTAGAGAGTTTGCCTTACATGTGTGAAGCCCTGAATTCAATTCCCAGTACTGCACTTTTTTTTCTTTTTTTTTTTTAAATTTAAGAATGATAAAAGCAATAGGAAGGCATTAAAGAGTTTAAAGTGAAGGATTGACACAATCTGATTACCATTTTAAAATAATATAATTTAAAATTTTAATTTGTTTTATTATCTGTTCCCCTAAATATTTCTAAAGTTTCCTTTCATCTGTACATTGTTCTACTATTCTGGTCCGAACTCTTATCTAGTCACTAGCTTAGATTATTGTTTTTATCTCACTCTCTTAATCCTCTGAAAAACATGTAACATATCTATGTTAACTTCTTCTGAGATCCAATTTCTTTTATGTCTAGATTTAAGTCTTAGAAATAAGTATGCAGTCTTTTAGTAATATTATTAATCACATTTGATAGAAAGGCAAATCAATTTAAGGTGATTAAGTAATTTGATTAAGGTTACACAGACAGATACATGTGAATCTAAGCCTCTTTAGTTTTAGGAACTAAACTACTTATTTTGTATTGTAAATATATACAGATGTACCTTGATTTATGTTGAAGTTACATCCTGATAAACAGATTTTAAATTGAAAATGTCAAACTGAAAAACAGGTTAGCAATACAATACTAAGCTAAAATTTAAGTAATAATAATATTAAAATTTTTAAACATTTATTGTTTATGTTTATCATGGTCAAAGTTGTTTGAGCTAAACTTGATTAAAGAAAGAACTTTCCAACCAAGTAACTGGGGCTGTCAGAATGGCAGAAACCATACTGGGAATGAGGCAACAGAGGAGGAAACCTTTCTCTGTGACTATTTATTTAATTATTTATTTTCAGTTAGGGACTCACTTAGTCACATATTCAAAAAGTCCTGAATTTGAGTAAGAAAGTCTATAGAGATATTTAGGCAAAATGACATGACCAAATGTATTTTCATTCTTTTACATATGCATTAATTCCATGATTCTTCTTTATAGGACTGTTAGGCATGAGGGGAATACAAAAAGTTGCCTTGTTGGTGGAGGGGAAAAAAGCAGTCTTTCCAGATGTAGTTGCTAACAGATACTATAAAGAGAAGACTTGAGCCAAGCATGGTTCAAAGCAAAGATTTCAGAAGGAGCTTGATGTCTTCCAAACTGAATTGTGTTTCTACATTCATTTCAATTTTGTTTTCATCCATCTTTTCAGAGATATTTGGGACTGGTCTGTATCATTATTTGTACTATTCTAGAATACTAATCTTTCCTAAAAATATTAGAACATACTAGATGCTTAAAAGGGTTTAATATATAATTAAGTGCTTTGTGATTTTTTTTATTTATCTGCATATGTATATTTAACATTTTAAAATTCTTTTTGGTGCTAGGGATTAAAACCAGGGATTCACATGCTAAGCCAGTGCTTTACCACTGAGATGTATCCCCAGTCCCAATATGTTTTTCAAAGCATGAGAGAAGTTTTTTCTCTACTACAGATTTCATGTTTGATTTGGTGTTTCCTAGGTGCTATGAAATTCTTGTTTTGGGGTGTTTTTAGAAACACTGAGTACTTCAAGCACTTATTTCCCCAGAAACTAGGATACATATATCCCTGTAGGCACAGATAAGCAGAACCTTTGTCTTTGCTTTGTTTTAAATAAAATCGCTATTGATGTTCTACACATTTCAAATGTCTTAAAATTTTTATATGATTTAAACCTACCTAAAATATTTGAACCAATGAATTCCCTATGTATCCTAGAGTTATTATTTTGAGTTTTCTAGATTTAAAATGCTATAACTTAGACCTGTTTGATAGAATAGAAAAAGTTGACTAAAGTGGTATTGACTGATGAGAGTTCACTAACAGAAAATATGCCCTTATTAAGACTTGAGTTCTCAAACCATGGTGAGTGCCTGGGTAAAAATGATTTTTTTTTTTTTTTTCGTTTCTCAACTATGTAAAAGGTTTCTTAACCTCTCTGGATCACACTAGTCTCATGTGTAAGATGGTATGTTTTAAAGTTATTATGAGAATTACTACATGTTAAGTATTTAGTCTTACCCTGCACTTAGTAAGTGTTCATTGTATCATTATTATTAGTAATAATAGTAGTTTATCAATGAAATTTTATCTCAAGTACCCCAAATATACTGGAGTTTGCAGAGATAATCATCTGTCATCCTTGATATTCTGTCAAGTAATACCATTTTCAGAGGTTGTTCAAAGTTTGAATTAGCTATGGCACTCTCTCAATATATTATTTATATCTGTATCAGTTCAATATAAGGCAGTCTGTGGTCTGAATAATAATTGATAGAAACAAATAAGCAAATGTTTGTTTAAAACTCACATTGTAAGAGGGAAGGGTAGAATTTAGCATAAACATGGGAGGATTAAAGAGACTTTTGAAAAGGCAGCACTAAAATTTGACTTCTTAACTGTAGAGAGGAATATTCAGGGAGCTCTGGTTTGAAGGGAGAAGCAATAATGAGCCCCAGCTATCTTCAGTTTCTGCCTTTGTTGGACTCTGACCCCCTGGAGGTCAGGTGGACAGAGGGCATGTGCTGCATCTTGGAAGTCACCGATATTTCTAAGCAATAAGTATCATCACTTGATTACACAGCCTGCTGAAATGTTGTTGGCCTGGGGTTTCACAGGTGTAGTATATTACTAAATTGGCCATGACCACAAACAGGATGTCATTGTCATTCCTTTCAAATTGCAGAGCAGTAATTTGGCAATGTGTGGACACCTGGATCTGTGTCTCCTTTAACCTGAAATAAAAGGGAGAGGAATAGTTTCAGTCTAGTTTTGTCTTGGGAGATCTAACCCATGGCTGTCTATCTAATAAGCATCATATCTGGATATGTGCTGATATACATGTTTGTTTTATTTTGTTTGAGGAAGTCATTTTTCTATATTATGTACAACAATGTGGGTGCAACATAAATGTTAAATACTAATAAAAATAATGCTGGTAATGAATTCACTGATGAGACATTTGGTGAGTCACCACTCACTATATATTTACAGTGTGTAAACTTGGTGATATAAATGGGTCATCTTACTTCTTACATGAGTTTGTCTATTAGGATATTCAATCACTGGAATCATAGTCAAAGTCTAGCACTTTAAAAATTTTTTTCATCTTTAATTTTAGAACAATTTCAAACTTGAAGAAGAGTTGAAAGAATAGTACAAACATGTTTAGAAACCCTTCACTCAGAGACTTTATCTAAGGTTCTCCAATTGTCTCAATAATGTCCTTTATTGTGGAGGGATTCGATCCAGGATCAATGTGCTACTTGGTTGGGTCATTTATTCTGGAACTGTTTCTTCCTTCCTTGACTTTCCTGGCTGTGTTTTTATGAAGATTATAGGCCAGTTGTTTTGGGAACTATTTCTGAGTTTGGATTTATCTAATGTGTCTTCATATTTATATCCAGGTAAATTCTTTTTTTTTGACAAAATTTCATGAAAGTAATGCTGTGCTATTTTCCTTGTATCCTATCATATGTACAGTATCAATTTTCCTCCCCATTATTGGTGATGTTAATTTTATTACTTAAATAAGGTGGCGTCTTATGAAGTTTCCCTAATGTAAAGGTACACTATTTTCTTATATTTTGGAGTAATTATTTTTTGAGAAATTTTGAGATTATAAAATCCTGTTTCTCAGTCTACTTATGCCCATTAATTTTAGCATTCATTGTGATTTCTTACCTGATTAATTTATTGGTTGAAAAAAATGCTGATTTTTCTGATTACTTATTATTGAACTCCAATGTATGTATCTATTTATATCATTGAGGATTCATGAGTTTCTATTTTACTTAATGAACTATGATTTAGTATTATCGTTATTTACTTTGATAATGAAATTGCCTCAACTTTAACTGGTAGGTATGAAACCTTGCAAGTTGGCTTCTGTGTCCTTTTGATATGTCTCCATAATTCTTAAGGTAGTTCCTTACTTTCTGTTCCAAGTTCATTTCCTTGTCCTTGGACTAGGATCAGTCATTTCTCCAAGAAATGGCTTGCATTTAGAAACCCACATCTGGATGGTACATATGCTCTTTGCTACTGAAATGCTCAATGGAAAAATGAAATTTATGCACATACTTCCTGTTACTGTGCATGTGCCCTCTTTCTGTATATATATATGTTTAAACACATGGGTGTGTGTGCATATATACACATACACACACACATATTTGTTTACTTATGAGTACACATCAGAATCTCCAATTCCTATTTTCTCTCACCACAGGGCTCATTATTGCTTTTTCTCCTTGCATAGTATCTTCCTTCTCTGACAATAAGAAGATTATCTTAATATAATAAATGCTCAATTCTACTATCTGTAGCAAATCTATGATATATAATATATGCATATATATATATATTTGATATATGTAAGGACTCTATGCTAGAGTGCCTTTATACTCTCTTGTACCTGTTTAATTGCTTTTTTCAGCAAATAGTAAGTAAGGGGCAGAGAGGAATGGAAGGAAGATGAAAGGAAGGAATAGAATAATGTATTTTAAAACACAAATTACACCATGATCAAGTGAGTTTCATCTCAGGGGTTGCAATATTGGTTCAACATACAGAAGTCAATAAATGTAATTCATTGTATAAATAGATGCAAGGGCAAGAACCACATGATTATCTCAATAGATACAGAAAAAGCATTTGACAAAGTACAGAAACTACTAGAAAAATGATATAGAAGGAACTTAACAAAATAAATTAAAAAAAAAAAAGAAGAAGGAACTTACCTCAACATTGCAAAGGTGATATATGACAAACTCAAGGCCAACATTATTCTGAATGGAGAAAAACTGAAAGCATTTCTTCTAAAAGCAGGAACAAGACAAGGATGCTCACTTTTACCACTCCTATTCAACTTAGTCTATCCAGAGCAATCAAGGAAGAAAAGAAAATTAAAAGGATACAAATAGGAAAAGAAGGGCTCAAATTATGTTTGCTGACAAAATGGTCCTATATTTAGAAGACCTTAAAAAACTCCACCAGAAGACTTTTAGAGCACATAAATGAATGAAGCAAAGTAACAGGATATAAAATTAACACCAATAAATCAATCATGTTGCTATACTCCAATGATGAATATGCCAAAAAAAGAAATTAAGAAAACTACCGCATTCACCACAGCCTCAAGAAACAAACAAACCAACAAAACATGTTGGGAATCAATCAACAAAAGAGGTGAAGGACCTCTACAATGAAAACTACAAAACACTAAAGAAAGAAACTGAAGATTGAAGAGAACCTTAGAAGATGGAAAGACCTTGAATATTCTTGGCTAGGCAGAATTAATATTGTCAAAATGGTGATACTACCAAAAGCGTTATACAGATTCAATGCAATTCCCATCAAAATTTTTCAGAGAATTAGAAAAAAAGTAGTTATGAAATTCATTTGGAAAAATAAGAGACCCAGAGTAGCCAAAGCAATCCTTAGCAAGAAAAGTGAAGCAGGAGGCATCACAATACTGGACTTCAAATTATACTACAGAGCTGTAGTAACAAAAACAGTATGATATTGACACCAAAATAGGCATTAAGACCAATGGAATAGAATAGAAGACACAGAGAAAAACCCACATGAATACAGTTATCTGATACTAGCCAAAGTTGCCAAAAACATACATTGGAGAAAAGATAACTTTTTAAACAGTGGTGCTGGGAAAACTGGAAATCCATATGTAGTAGAATGAAATTTAACCCCTGTCTTTCACCCTGCACAACATTCAACTCAAAGTGCATCAAAAACCTAGGAATTAGACCAGAAATCCTTCACCTGCTAGAAGAAAATGTGGCCTAATTCTCTAACTTATTGGCTCAAGAACTGACTTCTTTAACAAGACCTAAAGTGCAAGAAGTAAAATAAAAGATCAATAAAACAGGAATCAAATTAAAAACCTTCTTCAGAGCAAAGAAATAAGAGTGTGAAGAGAGAGCCAACAGAATGGGAGAAATTCTTTGCCACCTGCTCTTCAGATAGGGTGTTAATATTCAGAATTTACAAAGAATTTTAAAAACTCAAACTTATTCTAAGTGAAGTAAGTCAGTCCCAAAAGTAAAAAAAAAACACCACCACCACTGCAACAACAAAAACCCCCACATAACCCAATCAGTAAATGGGCAAAGGCACTAAACAGACACTTCTTAAAAGAAATGCAGCCAGGTGTGGTGGCACATGCCTGTAATCCCAGCAATGTGGGAGGCTGAGGCAGCCTCAGCAACTTAATGAGACACTGTCTCAACAAATAAAAAAGGCTGGGGAATGTGACTCAGTGGTTAAATCTCCCCCAGGTTCAATCCCCAGTACCAAATTAAAAACAAACAAAACAACAACAACAACAAAAAAAAAAACAAAAGAAGTCCAAATGGTCAATAAATGAAAAAATGTTCAGCATCTCTAGCAATTAGAGAAATGTAAGTTAAAACTACATTGAGAGTTCATTTCACTCCAGTCAAGAATACAAGTAACAGTAAATTTTGGCAAGGATGTGAGTGAAAAGGTACACATATAATTTGTTGGTGGAACTGCAAATTAGTGTAGTCACTCTGGAAAGCAGTATGGAGACTCCTCAAAAAACTAGGAATGGAATCATCATATAACCTAGCTATCCCACTCCTTAGTATATATCCAAAAGATTTAAAATCAACATATTACATGACACAGCCACATTAATGCAGTGGGATTCACAATAGCCAAGCTATGGAGCCAGCCTTGGTGCCCTTCAACAGATGAAAGGATAAAAGAAAATGTGGTATATACACACAATGGAGTATTACTTAGCCATAAAGAAGAATGACCTCATAGCATTTGCTGGTAAATGGATAGAACTGGAGAATATCATTCTAAGTGAAGTAAGTCAGTCCCAAAAGTCAAAGATTGAATGTTTTCTCCAATATGCAGAAGGTGATCCAAAATAAGGTGGTGGGGAGAGATTGAAAAAAGGAATAGAAGAAAGATCAGTGGAGTAGACAAAGGGGAATGAAGGGAAGGGAGGAGAGATGGGATAGGGAAAGACGTGGAATGAATCTGAACTAACTTCCCTATGTACATACACGAATACCACAGAGAATTCCATTATCATGTACAGCCACAAAACACTAATTAAAACAAAAACAAACTATAAATAACAGAAAGATCAGTTATCTTTAAGGTTACAAAAAGGCAATCAAAGCCATAATAAAATCTATAAAAGCTACTTTTGTGCAAAATCTACAAAAGCTACTTTTCTCTCTGCATTATAGAAATTGATAATTCTTTAAATTTTAAAGCATATACCAATTTCCCAATGGTCTCTTTTACATTATAAAGATATTCTTTAAACTAAGCACTAGTATTACTTACATCTGAAATCATAGGTGTATATTTGATATGGAGCATGAATACTGGATCATGTCTTGACAAGGATCTCAGACCTATTGAAAGTTGGTTGCAACTTAGGGTGGAGTCTCCATGAAAGGTGGATTGTGATTCTATCTTTTATACAGCACAGTGACACTTTCATTGTGGCTTACAAGTTCACAAGGTTCATAGGCAATTCAGGTAAACTCAAATATTTAAGTAGCCATAGAGAAAACTATTTGCATATTGGTAGGCAGGTCTTAGTTTGCTCTTCATTTTTATTATGTAGAAACTTTCAGCCATCCTCCTGGATCTTTAATCACATACAATTACCTTTCAGTACTTACTTTGGATTCAGATGGTTTCCCCACTGCTACTTTTAAAACCAGAAAGTCATTAATTCACTTATCATTTCTTTTCAGAATCTTCATCCTATTCTCTTTGGCTTCACTCATAATGGGTTAAAAGGTAAACACCATGTGAGTAGATAAGAATTTTTGAAATTTGTTTTCAAAGTTATTAAAGGAAAATACTCCTCTGAGATTTCTCTTCTGAAATACTTTGGTAAGAAGTATACTATGATAAAATATTTTCACAATCATTTCATTAAGCAATACTAATCTTATACAGAATCTCAGGAAATAGGCAAAAATATTATTTTGTATTTAGTGATAAAAATATTAAAATTGATAAAAGGGATTTTAAAATAATAATTAAATTTTAGCCAAACTAGTCATTTGACAAACATTTACTGAAAGTATTTGAGAAAACAGCAACAGTAATGATAGCAGTAATAAAACATAGCAGGATGGCCTCACTTCCTTACTCCTTACTGCTGTTGTGCAATGCATATAATTAAACCATGGAAACCACTGGGGAACATCTTGTAACATGGTTTAGGGAGACCTTTGTCCTCAGATTTCTTAGCTAATGGTATTGTATAATGATTTGGCAAATAGTGTATTTTTGGTTTTAAATGTTTGGGAATAACCACTTAAAACTACAAAGTCTAATAGAGGAATTGGAGTTGGTACCTTTTCAAAAAAATCCTTCAGAGAACCTGCTAGTATGTTCTTATTTTATGTGGAATGTTTAGTGTGTCTTTCTTTCCACAGGTGAAATGAAATGCCAGCAATAGAATTTTATTTTGAAATTCAGCAATTGCATAGACCTATTGAAATTATGATCATCATTGCTAAACTTTACTGGCATAAATGTTACATAGCAGGAATTTCATTATGAGTTGTTGGTAATTCAGTCCATTCATCTGAACTTTGGTAACAAATCAAGAAACATCAGAATATTCTATATGTCTTTCTGCCAATATCTAAAGTAAACATAGTTTTAAATTATAATATCTGCAATCATAATAAATGTCATGAATCTTTTAAAATATAAAAATTTGATGAATAGACGTTATATGAGGGCACTAAGTTACAATGACAGTAAATGAATGAAATATGAAAACTTGGCTGAGAATCTGCTGAGAATAAATTGGTAAGATTTTAAGAAAAAACAAAACAGGGACTAGGGATGTAGCTCAGTGATGGATACTTAACTAGTGTATGTGAAATACTGGGTTTGATCTCTAGAACCACAGGGGAGGCAGGGGTGTGGGGGAGCGAAAGAGAGAGAAGATAGATTGAAAGTATTTCTCTTTAATATGGTTTTGGTTTAAATAAAAAACAACTACCAACAAGAAAAATAAACCACTTCTGTTGTGCATGCATAATCATGTTTAAGATGCTCCTAGGACAAAGATTCTCAAGTGTTCTTGGTTCATGGCTTCCTTAATGTCTCAATAAGTTTCTCATGATGACCCTAATATAAAAGAAATATCCATATCTCTCACCATGCACAAAACTAAACTCAAAATGGATCAAGGACCTCGGAATCAGACCAGAGACCCTGCATCTTATAGAAGAAAAAGTAGGTCCAGATCTTCAACATGTCGGCTTAGGACCAGAGTTCCTCAACAGGACTCCCATAGCACAAGAAATAAAAGCAAGAATCAATATCTGGGATAGATTCAAACTAAAAAGCTTTCAAACTGTCAAACTATCAGCAATGCGAAGAAAGAGCCTACGCATTTCTCCCATTAAGAGTGGGAGAAAATCTTTGCCAATCATACTTCAGATAGAGCACTAAACTACAGAATCTATAAAGAACTCAAAAAACTCTACACCAAGAATGTAAATAATCCAATCGACAAATGGGCTAAGGAAATGAATAGACACTTCACAGAAGAAGATCTACAAGCAATCAACAAACATATGGAAAAATGTTCAACATCTCTAGTAATAAGAGAAATGCAAATCAAAACCACCCTAAGATTCCATCTCACCCCAATTAGAATGGTGATTATCAAGAATACAAGCAACAACAGGTGTTGGCGAGGATGTGGGGGAAAAGGTACACTCCTACATTGCTGGTGGGGCTGCAAATTAATGCAGCCACTCTGGAAAGCATTGTGGAGATTCCTTAGAAAACTTGGAATGGAAAAACCATTTGATCCAGCTATCCCACTCCTTGGCCTATATCCAAAGGACTTAAAATCAGCATACTACAGAGATACAGCCACATCGATGTTCATAGCTGCTCAATTCACAATAGCCAGATTGTGGAACCAACCTAGATGTCCTTCAATTGATGAATGGATAAAGAAACTGTGGTATATATATATATACAATGGAATATTACTCAGCCATAAAGAATGATAAAATTATGGCATTTGCAGTCAAATGGATGAAAATGGAGAATATCATGCTAAGTGAGATAAGCCAATCTCAAAAAACCAAAGGAAGAATGATATCGCTAATAAGTGGATGATGACACATAATGGGGGGTGGGAAGGATTAGTGTTGGGGTTGGAGTTGGGTTTAGGGAGGGGGGCAGGAATGGAGGAAGGAAGGACTGTATAGATGGAGGGGACGGGTGGGAGGGGTGGGAGGGGTGGGGGGGAAGGGAAAAATGGCAGAATGAATCAAACAGCATTACCCTATGTAAATTTATGATTACACAAATGGTATGCCTTTACGCCATGTACAGAGAAACAACATGTATCCCATTTGTTTACAATAAAAAAAAAGAAATATCATTGTTTATTAAGGGTTAGCCCCAAATTCAGCAGCAACAGTTTGTGTACTATCTGACAGATTTTTGCTGTATTTCACTAAAAGTTTGGAAATATTCTGTGATACATCCATGAGTTCATAGTAACATGGTTTGGAACTGTATTGGTCAGGATTCTTTGGAGAAACAGAACCAATAAGATACATGTAAGTTTAACAGGGGATTTAGTAGATTGACTTACACAACCAGAGGTTGCAAAGTCCCACAATGACTGCATGCCACAGAACCAGGAAAACTGTAGCTGCTCAGTCCAAGGAGGCAGAAGCCTCAGCAGGAAGGAAAGACCAATATATAGCTCCAGTCCAAGGTCAAAGGCCCAAGAACCACTCAGAGAGGCATTGTTGTGAGTCCATACTCAAGGGCTGAAGAACTTGAAATCTGATGTCCCACAGGTGACAGTAACAGAAAAAACACACCTGCTAACTGTGGGAAAGCAGCACAAACCAGTGAACTTTCTCCTTCCTCCACTTTTTCATTCCATCAAGGCTCCCAGCCTATCGGATGGTATTGCCCACATTCAGAGAGGGTCCTTCCCTCTTAGTTCACTAACCCACACACCAATCTTCTCTGAAAGCACCCTCACAGATACCCCAGAAGTACACTTTGCCAATTCTCTAGGGAACCCTTCCATCAAGTTGACAATCAAAATTAACCATCACAGGAACCATGGTCCTAGCAGCGTTAGTGGCAAAACACTGGTAATGACTTAAAGGGTCATTAATTGGGGAATGTTGAATGATAGGAGATATATATGATGGAATACTTTGTAGGAGTTTAAAAGAATGAAATAAATCTGTATATACTGATATAGGACAGTCCCCAATATTTATCTTTGAATGAAAATTGGAAAACTTCAGAGAAATAGCTGTAATATGATACTTTACAACACGTACATGTACATGGAGAACGAAACTTTGTGTGTGTGTGTGTGTGTGTGTGTGTGTGTATTGTAGCATAGGAAAATATCTTTTCCTCTACCCACCTTGGTTTCATTGGCTGTGGCTTTTGTATCAAAAGACAGATTGGTGGCTGGTATAGCTTGCCTAGCATGCATAAGGCCCTGAGTTTTATCCCCAGCAAGCAAAAGCAAAACAAAACCAAGCACACACAAATTTATTTAATATAAGTTTTATAGAAGTCTTCAGAAGGAAATGAAGACCCCAAAATAGAGTTAATCTCAGTTTTTTTGATTTGTTTTTTTAAATAGGTTTGATAAAGAATGGCGAATCATGGAGCCATAGGACAAGGCAAGGGGATATGAGCTAAATATAATAATCTGGGGGAAATTTATCAAGGCTTGTCCCTTAAGACTCCTCTCTGTGTCCTATGTTTTTGGAGATAAGGATACTCCTTTCCTCCAGGTATAGAGAAGCACCTCATACATGAGTGCCCTATGATCTGTTTTGGGGGAGGGTAAAAAAATCCTTCCTAGGTCTTATGGCTTCTGCTTCAGGAGAAAAGGGTGGGGAAGAGACACCTTCCTGCCTCTGCAGTTTTATCAAATTCCTTCAGCTTAAAATATTCATTATGCCAAAGTGTACACACACACACACCCACACAAACCTATTTGTGGATGCACAGAAAAAGACCTGGAAAATTTATCCCTATCTAATAACAAAAAATATGCTTGAAGGAGATGTAAAGTTGAAGACAGTTGTCAGAAAGCCCTTGATCTTGAGCTATAATGTTTATAAATATTATTTATATATAAGTGCTTTTTACTTTACTCTTTTATTATTTATATAAGCATGTATTTGAATATTATTTAAATATAAAAATAAATTGTATAGCTTATATAATTTAGGTTTGATATTCTTCTAGTAGCTGACATCCTAGGAAAATAAGAATTTGAATGTCTGAGTTGCCTAAAATATAAATAAAAATGAATAGAGGTAAATATTGGAAAAACCCGTTGTAAAATCACTTTAATGATATATAAAAATAAAAGTTTTCTTTTCTTCTTCCTTTCTTGACCTGTGGAAGCAAGATATGTTCCTTAAAAAAAATAACGATAACACAAGTAAGAAAGAGACAATCCCCACTTCCTCCCTAAACCCAGTCATTGAATATATATGTGTGTGTATCTCCATTTAAATGTACATAGTTATTGTTGTTAACTAATTAAGTCTGAAAACTAGTTTCATCACCTAGTAAGTTTGGAGCTCTTTCTAGAGTGACCAGCTAGTCCAGGTTTGCTTGGGACTTCCCTGATTTTGGCAGAGTCCCACCCCACCCCCTAGTGCCAGACAAACCAAGAGGTTGGTTATCCAGATCACTAAGTTTGTATGTATCTACCTCTTAGTTTTAATAGCTGCTTAAATCACTTGTGAAACAGTAACTATTAGCCACTTAAGTTGTTTTCCATTTTTTTGACCTTGTAAACAATTCCATTGAATTTCTCTGCTTATAAATTGTATTAATTATACCTCACGTGTCTGAATCATTCTTTCTCTAAGAGGGAGTAAAGTAATTACCAGTTCAACTCTTTTAATATTTTTTGGGATGGTTTTTAAAATATAGAGCTTTCTAATCAGATGAGTAGTTTCATGAAGTTTTGATCAAGAGCTTAAAGCACACATTTCTGAACCCCAGCTGGTCCCCAGCAAAGTCTCTACATTTTGTGTGTTGTGGTCTGCCCACACAGTTTGTTCCTCCCTGAGGCTCACTGCTCTGTCAATGGCTTCCCACTCTGTGCTTTTGGTGGCTCTGAAGTATGGGGTTGGTAGATAACATTTCCCTCTCAGTAATTGTCCTTTTCCTCTTTCCAGATTGCTGTCTGATTCAATACGTATTCCATTTCCTCCTCTAAAAACTTTTGTAAAGACTTAAGACAATTTAAAAAATGAATTATATTTTAAGAGGGATACATGTAAAGATATACTCCATATAAATCAATTAACATCTTGAAATCTCCCCAAAGAACCCTGGGCAGAGCAGCCTCCCTTCCTAACATCATCTTCCTGTCTGTACACTAGTTTCTCTCAAAGTGCCTTCTCCTCCTGCTTCATGACCTTTCCTGTGAGACTCTCCAGCATACCACCCAGGAAAACCAAACCCTGCCTAACAAATCATATAACTCACCACAGGATCTACCCTTCTCTGTGTCCATCTAACCATTTTTTCCTCTGCACATTTTCCCCTCCTATAGGTCTCTGGTATGGGGCAGAAAATGGTTCTCTTGCTCAGTTCTGACCATCATAATTTCTTGGTGTGATTTGCACACCTGCTAATTATCTAGCAGTCACACATCTGTTTTAGGACTTTTGCTATAGCTGATTTCTAGCATTCTGTCAATATCAAATTTTCATAGAGGCCTTCCCAGACCTTCCAATTTATCAACTCTTCCAGGTAGAGTTGCCAGATTTGAATTTCAGATAAACAAAAGAATAACCTTTTTTTTTTTTTTTTTTTTTTTTTTTTTTTTTTTTTTTTTTGGTAAAAGTATGTCCCAAACATTTCATGAGCTTTATTTATATTAAAATTTTTTTTTTCATTGTTTATCTGAAATTCAGATTTAACTCAGCTGCCTGTATTTTTATTTGCTAAGTCTGGCAACCCTACTTCTATTTCTTCATTTTCTATTATAATACTCTGTTATAATTTCTCTTTGAATTTACCATGGTTTGATATATTATTGCTTATTTAGTTGAGGTAGAATAGAAGACATAAAAATAAGAAGAAAGGAGACATACAGAACAAGAGTGGCCATGATTTCAGTCCAGATTTAAAGTCTACTTTCACATGGATTAAAAGTCCAGGTTTAAAAGTCACTTTCACATATCTTGATGACAAACAACACTATTAAGTCAATTATTAGGCCTTATCTATAGGCAGACCAATGTAACACTGTGTGCACAAAACAGAACACATCAAAAACAAAGAAGAAAATGACCCCCCATCCTGATAATGGTCAACATATAGGTAAATGATCTCTGTCCCAACAATGCTCAACATGTCAGTAGATGACCCCTAACCCCCGTACTACATGCCCAGTGACCAGCACAAATAGAACTAAAATGCCCTCTTAGATCATATCCCTGTACTCCTGATCGTACATGTATAAATAGGTCTAGCTAAGGTGTAGCTAGCGAGCTCCTCTCCAATGCCGACACTGGACCACCATGTCTCTCAGAGTGTGCACTTTCATTCTTTCCCTCAGTAGAGTCAATCCACATCTCACTTTGACCTGTTCAGAAATTCCTTTATGCAATGATGTCAAGGACCCTCATGACTTGAGCCAAAGGTCATGTCCTTTGGGGGACTTCCTTAGGACCCTCATCCTGGTGACCTTCCCCACCATATTGCTAGAATCCAGAACACTACCTGTTGCACCCTAGATATTTAGCCACTCTTCAGTGGGAGTGCACATCATCAAAGGCAAACAGAAGCGTTCTCATACTGCCTTGTGTTCTGTAAGAAACCTCACCTTTCATGGAATTCTGTTATTACATAATCATACACACAGCACTGCTTATCCTTTGCTGCTCCCAATTGTGTTCTTCAGAACTTTGAGAATGAAAAAGTGGTCAGGCAATCCAACTGTAGAAAGAAAAGCATTGTGATTACTATGGTAAAAAGACAAAAAAAGACCAAACTATTCTATTTACTAACCTTGGTGAAGGTAACTGAGGTCATGCAGTTTACCAATTACATCTCTCTCTCTCTCTCTCTCTCTCTCTCTCTATATATATATATATATGTATATATATAAACTTTTTTCTAAAATTTTAATAGTGATATTTTAAAATGTATCAAATTTTAATTCATAGGAAACTCAGTTTATTAGGTTGTCTTGGGTTGACTTTTTTTTTTTTTTTTGTCGAAACTCTGATAATAAACTACCCACAGGGATTTCTGAACTCTTTTGTAAGCATAGTACTATGTGTAATTCATTAATTTTTAACATTTAAAATTCAAAATTTTCTCTTACGTTACTGGGCTTTCTGATAGTTTAAGGAAAGGTAAATCAGTACAGTATTTCTGGCCAAGCATAATGATGCTGACCTGTAGTCACAGCAACTCAGGTGGCTAAGGCAGGAGGATGGCAAATTTGGGGCCGGCCTAGGCAACTTAATAAGACCCTGAAAAAATGAAAAGGGTTGGGGAGGTACTTCAGGTGTAGGCTTGCCCAGCATACTCTCTAGTCTCTGTGTTCAATCCCCGGTACTTCAAAAACAACAAAAAACTTTGTTTCTGCTTCATCCTAGTAAATGATTTTTCCCCCTGAAATATATTTCTTTCAAATTTGAGTTCTGTAGGTCATTGATCTACAATAGAATATAAACCTCTATATTGTCTTCCATAAGAAGTTTCCATATCTTCTTTGGGTGAAGGTGACTAAATCATCTTTAGGCAAAATGATCTGAGTGATTAAAATTGCACAATTATGAGGAAAATCCAATCTAGAAGAACTGATTACACAAAATTCAGACCTCTGGTTTTCTTAATTGTCAGAGATCAGAGGATTTTAAATTACACATCAGTTTCTAAGATGCACTCTATTTAGATGAAGTCTAAATTGGTGGTAGGGGTGTGTGTGTGTGTGTGTGTGTACGCTCGCGCGTGTGCGTGCGCAGTAGAACCTAAGAAGTGATACCTTTGATAGGTTTTTAACTCTCAATCTGTACATATGCAATGTATAACATACCAGTATTTTGCTTCCAAAACACTAGGTCTCCAGTGTACAATGGCAATCAAAACACCTCGATTATTTCATGACACATAGAAATCTACCCGATATTAGCTGAGGATGTTTGATTTTGCAGCCTCTTCCAAAGCTAAAGGTAGCTCAGCATAATCAGAGGGCTTCCTTTCCTCAGTCTGAGAACAACTAGGTTTTGCTAAAAAGAAAGAACTAAAGAGCAGGAGGCTGGTCAGGACTTGTAAAGTGCAGGCACGGGGCTCCACTAGACTTCCCCTCAGGCGGTCCTCATCCTGTCTTCTGCTTGGTGTATGAGCGTGTGAGTGTGCACATATTAGCTGATGAAACCCTTTCCTGCTGCACTGGGACGGAACTAAGCAGGGCGGGTGTAGCTTTGGAGGGTTCTGAAATCTAAGAGCCAGCTTCCTTTCTCACTGCTTTCCGCTGACTCAGTTCACTGCAGAGGGCTCTGCAGGATCTAGAGGCCTTTGTGTTCAGATTATTTTACTAGCTACAAAAGCCACACCCTTGCACTACAGAAACAGAACACTCTGTCCTTCCAGGAGGTCTGTACTTTGACCACAGCCCTGGGATTTCAAAGCTGCCTCACAGTGGCTTGTCTATTGTGATGTCAAGTGTTGGGTTGAGTGAGTGTCCTGGTGTTATAACACAGAGCTTTTACAATTGGTAGCTCAAGGGCTCACATGCTAGTAAGGCTTTGGACAATAGACTCTCACTTTAAAAAGGCTCAGAATCTATTAACTAAAATAAAAGAGTCCAATGATAGTGAGAGAAACTGGAATAATGGTACTTTGATTTAGAAAAAAAAAAAACAAAACTAAATTTTTATTTTTAAACAATGTGTATTAACTCATAGCAAATACCCATGTATATATATCAGGACAGGAAATGGACATTGGTCAAAACAGGCAGCTGTAGTAGAGGATTGGTGTCCTGGAAGGAGTCTGAGCTACAGCTAGAAACCTGAATCTCATGCTTGCTAACCTGGGAGCAATCACCTTCAAGAGATTTTTTTTTTTTTTTTCATTTAAAAACATTTTTTTAGAGCATTATAATTATATATAGTATTTGGATTCATTTTGACAAAATAATACATGCAAGGAATTTGATTCAATCCCCATTCCTTCCAACCCCTTTTCCTCCCCTCTTCCCTCCCCCTGTTCTCTCTACTCTCTTTTATTGATTTTCCTTTCACTCCTTTATTTATTATTTATTTTTGATCAGTGTTTTCTACATATATACAGGTGAAATTCTTTTGAGTACATTTATATATGTATGTAACAAGTTATAGTTTATTTCATTCTATATTTCTACCTCTTTCCCTTCTTTCTCCCTCCTTCTTGTTCTCCTACTTTATTGATCTATCTTGTATCTTTCATCTTCATGAGATTTTAATCCTATTCCTATTCTCTTAAATAGTGAAAATTTGGGGAAGTAGGGCACAAGTTATTTACACTGAACCTTGGTTGGCTATAAGAGGTTACCCTAAAACGGGGTGGATTTGGGATAGGTGAGCAGTTTACAAGAGGAAGCAACCATTGCCTCTAGATCACTTGGGGCTGCAAACAGGATGCTGTGATGTCTAGGGCTTCACGATAGGATTAGAGTTAAGGTTTTAACATAACTAAGAATGTTAAATGGTCTTAACCTCCTCCACCTCTCTACTCTTGCATTTCCTGGCCCTGTGTTGTTGTTTGGGGAGGTATTAGGGTCTTGGACATGCTAGGAAAGTGCCCTACCATTGAGCTACATTCCCAGCCCTTTTACTTTTGAGACAGGATTTCAGTAAATTGCTGAGGTTGGCCTCAAACTTGCAGTCTTCCTGAATCTCCCGTGTAGCTGGGATTACAGCTCTGTGTCACCATGCCTGGATTCCCCTGCCCCTTTATAATTAGATTTGGAACATCTTACAATTTTTTCCTGATCGCAGAAAGTTGATTTATTAAATCATTAATTTACTTGGTAAGAGTGATTTAATTTGATGCTTTTTTTTTTTTTTTTTCAGAAACACTTCTCTTGGCTTTTGTGACATCAAGGTCATCTGATTTTTTTTTCCCCCCTACTACACTTTCTGTTCCTCCTTTTCCTTTTGTTGGGTTTTGTTTTTCTACTTAATGGCTAAAATGTTGGCTTTGTTCTCTTCTCTATCCATCCTCTGTCCCTCACTGACCCTTTCCATACTGATGAATTTACAAATCATCCCCATCCTGATGAGTCTAAAGTCTCGTGTCTTCAGTCCTGACATCTCACCTAATTCCAGATTTCTAACCCACATCTTCCTTTGTACTATACAAGTGACTGTCACGTGAACAAAAAGGACTTCTAATTTTTTTCTCAAAATTATTATTTCTCAGCCTTGTCTTAGTTATTTAAGTCACTATCTACACTGTTCAAGTGATTTCTTCATCCTATTTTTTTCTTTTTGGTACTGGGGATTGAACTCAGGGGCACTCAACCACTGAGCCACATCCCCAGCCCTGTTGTATTTTATTTAGAGACAGGGTTTCACTGAATTGCTGAGTGCCTCACTGTTATTGAGGCTGACTTTGAACTCACTACCCTCCTACCTCAGACTTCTGAACCACTGGGAGTACAGGCGTGCACCACTGCACCCTGCCTGTTTGAGCAATTTCATGATCTCTTGTTTCTACACCTCTCCACATCCCTTTCACTCTTTCTCCACAGACCAGCTTTTCTGCTGCATTTTACTTCCCAGTACTGGTGGCCAGGTCTGAGTCCCAATTCCAGTATCAGCCTGGAAAAGTCACTTTGGACCTGCCCATGTCAGCTGTTTGTCCTGCACTATAACAGCCAGAATAGAACAAAGGTCTATAAGCAGCAGGCTCCAGGACTGGTAATGGGTGGGGCAATTTTCAGCGAAGGTGGTTTTGTGGTACATGAACTGAGCAGGCACCCTAATAATGTTTACTATAAAGTCCCCGCCCCCCACGGGAAAAAGCTTTATTTTTATGTGGTCCAAGGCTTTGGAGGGGCTCCCATGGTGGTTAAAAAGCTGCCTAGGTAGGGGTTAGAGGGAGAGACTCAGGTCAAAGGCCTGATACCAAGTTTTCAAAAAGTTTTATATTCATGACCCCCTTGATTTGAACACGCATATAAAGAAATAGAAAGAGTCATTCTTTTTATCAGTCATGGTTATAGTACAAAGGCTTCCTTTTCTGTTCTATCATTTCTTTCTTATTGAGTAAAATAGAAATTGGACTGTCAGATTTCCTAACCTTTCTTGACATAGGCCCTTCTCTAAAATCAGTTTAACACATTTTGTTTTATTTCTTCCCTGAATATGCAGGCCCAGTTTAGATAGCCAAGTAGGTCTCTTGGGGGTAACCTAATATATGCAGGGCTGTGTTGACTAAATAGCCTTGAATCTGACAAGTCTATTAAAATTAAAACCTTTATAACTATGCTCTTGAGTAATGAAGTGGGGTGGGAACAAGTATAGGAATTCTCTAAAGCAGGAGAAATCTAGTGAGAGAAAAAAAATAAAGCAAATACTCTTAATTTTGACAATTCAATGAAGTCTGAAGGATGATTACGTTTCACCTTTCCTTTTCACAAAGTCTTTACCCTTGTATCAATACAGTGCATCATGGCAGAGATGGTTTATATACTAGAGCCTATCTTTCAAAAAGACAGTAGCACTTGTGCTAAATAATTCACTTCTTCATGAATTAGAATTACTCATCTTATTTCTTACCGCTTCAGCCTCTCAATAGTAGTTTTCAAAAGGAAATCTACTGTTTTTTTTTTTTTTTTTCTCCTCCTGGGATGGGCCTTCCTGTCGAGCAATGTGACCATTTCCATGTAATAATTACATAATTGTTATGGAAATTCCCTTTTAGAAGTATTACTTAAGAAAATCAGGCAACATTATCCCCCAGATCTTTTAACAAATACCTATGTCAAACCAAGTATAAATGATGTGAAACTTTTTTGTGTGTCATTGTTGCTGGGAGAGAAAAATTAAAGCAATGTTTTAGTAGCTTTTGTTTTCCATGAAAAAATATTGTCCTTGTCATTCTTCATGGATTGATTATTGTTTGACAACAGAATTATCCACATGGTTAATTGTTTTAATCACTCAAAATAGCACAATATGAAAGATAGGATGACTCTAATTTCCTCACCATTTCCCTTTATCTAAATTACACATTCAAACTGAAAACACAAGTCATTGGCTATGGGAGATGTTCACAAACATGAAAAATGAACAATAAAAAAAAAATAGATGAGTTATAAAATGTTTTTCATGTTACTTATCCTCATAAATGACATTCCCATCAGTTTTCAAACAAACTGATAAAAAAAATCTCTGACTAGGGGTAAGATTAAGATAGGGGCTTTTACCTTGCCTTCTTAGTCTTCTTTAATAGCTATTTCATTGTTGGAAAAAAAAAAGAGTCACTGATAAAACTTCAATTTTTTCCTAGTAGAAAAAGAATTTAAAAACTCTTCCCCAAATGATCACTATTTTACACTAACTTTGTGATTTTAGACATAACCCATACCTCTTTTTAAGTACAGTCCTATATTCCCAACTACCCGGCTTCCTGGAAGTTCCACAGGCAATCTACCCTTCCAAACCTACCCTCAATCTTCTCTCCACATCTGCTTTCCTCCTGTTCCCTTCCTACCTACTGTCCTCTTGCCCAAGTTGGAAAGCTGGTATTCGTTCATTTACCTCTCTTTCTGTCACCATCCTCCCACTCCTGATCCAAGTCTCTAGTTCTTTTTATTTTATGCCTTTCTAATCTCTGACATACATTCTTTTTTCTATTGTCACTTGATGATCCACTATCATTCTCTCCTTCCAATTCATCCTTCAAATGGTTGCCACAGATTTTCTACACAATAAATGGTAGGTGCCATGTTTAAAATGTCTACACAGTCCCTCATCAGGATAAAGTTTCTACCTCCACTCTTCCTCCTTCAGATCCCTTACTCCTATACCTGAACCTGTACTTCAGGAGTTCCCTGGAATTGAAGTTCTTTCTGTCCATCCCTCACTGCACGGACTGTTTTGCTGAAAACACCCTTCCCATCATTGTGTGATTGGCCAATTCTTTCTCATTTAAGGCTCAGCTCATCTGTGACTTTCCCGGGCACTACCAACTCCACCTTTCTGAGTAATGTGTCCCTCTTTTGTTTCCTAAACATCTAGTACATACTGTGATGCAACACTTATATAAAGGCAGTGTGATACCCTGTAACTGAAAGAGTATTGATTGGTTCTGGAATCTGGCAGACCTGGATATGACTTATGGGTAGATAGAACATTTACTAAATATGAATCCAGGAATATACTTTAGTGTCAGTAAGCCTCAATGTTTAATATCTATACTTATTAAAACAGAAAATACCTATCACATTACAAATTTAAGTAAATATAGCTATGTAAGTTTTAATTAAAGTAAAATAAACATACCTTTAAAAAAATCTGAGCCTGGTTTGCTAGGTAGATGTAGCTGGATCTCCCCATGACTGTGGGTATATCATATTCCCCTTGGGATTCTCAGAACCTGGGGCAGTGTTGGGCCTCAAAAATTCTGCCAAGATGTCATTATTTCTCTTTCTAAACCATGCTTTCCTCTTTTGTATTTACTGACACAATTCTTTCTTTACCTCCTATTATCCTGGCTGCTCATTTTCAATATTTTATGCCTCTTCTCATTATATTCTAAATATCCCCCCCCTCTCTCTTTTTCAGCATTGAGGATCAATCTAGGGTCTTATGCATGCTAGTCAAGTGTTCCCACTAAAGCTGTATCCCCAGCACCATTATTCTCTCTTTATCCTAGATTTTTCTCAAAGCTGATATGGACAAACTGCATAAGAATCACTTGCCTTCCCTTTACCAGAAACATGCAGAGTGAGAACAGTTGGTGCTGGAAGGAGATAGAATCACAGATCTGCATTTATAATAAGTTTTTCAAGTCAGTCTTGGACACACTAACTTTGAAAATTGTGACCTTAGGAATTTTGTCCTCTACTTTGGCTATAAGTTCTATCAATTTGCTAAAGATTTTCAAATTTATGTCTCCATTCCAGATCTCACTGTTGGACTCCCAACTTGTATAGCCAACTGCCTCTTTGGCATTTCTTTTAGAAGCTTCTCAGATACGTTCAAAAGTAAACTTTATACTCCTCTGCTAAGTGTTTCTTAAAGGAAGCCACTTCTACCCAAATACTCAAACCTAGAGTCAGTCTTCTGCTCCCTCTTCACTTCCTGTACTCTGCATAGGAACATGTTTCATCTCTCTTGAATTTTTCACTTCCCTCTAACCTCTGCCACACAATCTAAGCCACAATTATCTCTTGTCTGAATTTCTGTAATAGGCCTAAACTGATCTTCCGCTGTCCATAGTAGATTATAAGAAATTACTGGTTCCGAAAGCTGACTTCCAGTATTCCAAGTCCTCGCCTGTTCTGGTTTAGCCTCAGCTCCTTCTTCTATGAGATGGGGATAAAACAGTACCTACCTCAAAGGGTTTTAAGGAAGATTATATGAGGTAACTCATGTAAAGCTCTTTGAATTGTGTGGTACACTAGGAAGGAAGCTCATGAGAAGTTACCATTGAGATATGAATTTGGGAATACAGAAAAAGAAAGATATACTGAATCTCAAAAGAGAAGTGCCCATGAATCATTGAAATGCCAAACAAGCAACTCTCTTAAGCAACCCAGCCCAAGTCCTAACTGGTGAAAAGTAACCTGATAGAGGGCAACAGCAAGTGCTGGAAAAATTGGTGCAAATTCACATTACTCTGCCTTGACTCCACCTCTTCTCTACCTCTAGCTACTGATCCTCTCTATGCATATTCACACCCCAGACCAAGGGGTTGCGTTCTTCCTTGAATGCGCATCTGCTTTCCTAGATAAAAGTTTTTGTTTTACTGGGGATTGAACCCAGGAGTGCTCTACCACTGAGCTATATCCCCAGAACGTTTTACTTTTTATTTTGAGACAGGGTCTTGCTCAATTACCCAGACTGGTCTCAAACTTGTGATCCTCCTGCCTTAGCTTCCTGAGTAGCTGCGATTACAGGCGTGCACCACTGTGCCTGACTCTGTCTGCTTCTCTGACTGGTGCATGCCAAAATTCTTTTCCAACCAATTCACCAAAGACCCACCCTCCACCTCCCCCCACAAACACTGTTATCCTGAGTCTAGGTCTTCCTCTCCGCTAACTCCTCCAGTGAGCTTATGGTCCACCGATACCCTGCTTCAGCCCATCAGGCACCCAACAATAGTGATCTCTAAAAAGTACATTAGTTTTTTTACAAACTTCATTAGGTTTTAGAGATAAAAGTACCTTAAGGTGGACTCCTTCCTTTGGATTCAGTTTCTCCTTTCTATACCACTCATCACAGCCATCATTTCATTCTTTGGTCATTATTCTTAGCCCCACCTCACTTTGATACTGGGGAAGATATTTGTCTTCACAATTGCAATTCCCAGTGCCTGGCACAGAGAAGATGCCTAGTATTCACTGAATGAATGAATGAACATGCTGATAAAAATATTATCATTTCCCATTTCTCCTATGTATATAGTTCTTCTCTCTATAGTCTTCAATCAAAATTGTATTTTCTCTAAAATTTCACTTTGGTTATTAGTTGTGTAGTAGCATTAAAAAGAAAACTGAACTGTTCTAGAAATCCTGAGATTTCTTTGAGAGAAATATCTGTATCTGCAAAATTTTTCTTAAGAAAAAAAGAATCAGTTCCCAGAAACTGTGCTTATCAGGACTCTTTAACTTGTTTTAAGTTTCATTTGTTTTTTAATCACGGAAAGAATCTTCAGAATTTTCCCCTGCTGCATGTCACAGATTGTCATCTGCACCTTCATCGTTTTGTTGTTTCCTCCACCCTGTCTTCATTGCCTGCTGCTTCTCCCATACAGGTGAAATAAATGGGAGGGGAACTCCTTATAACCCATCCTCTAAATCAGTTATATCCCTTTACCACTGGCTTAGACCCTGGGTGCCCATCCCAGCACCTAAGATTTATAGCTCAGGGCAGTGGTTATAAATAGTCCATTCCTATCTATACCTAAGTTAAAAATGGAGTATTGCTGCACTGAAAGTCAGAAGCATGGGTTTGGAGAGGAATATAATTCTGGTGGAACTGCTAACCTACTGCCTGGTAGAAAATATGAACAGAGAAAAATTAAGCCCTAGGTTTCTATTGCTTCTACTGTGTTGTGAATCTTGATACCAATGGCTCTAATGTCATTTATCTCACACAATCTTCTCTGTACCTCTCTCTGACATCTCGTCTCACAGGATGTGCATAGCAAATAATGATTTTACATATTGCCATTTCTTGAGTGTCTAACATATGCTGTGAGCTGTGTCTCATCCTCTGATTATATGTTTTTGAAATGAGGAAACTACATATAAGAGTGGTTAAGTAATGTGTTCAGATTACTTAGTACAATAAATTGTGGGATCTGATGTTCAAATGCAGATCTTTCTGTTGGGGCTGTTCTTGTCTCAGTTTACATTGCTGCTTATCTTCAATATACAGAGCAAGACAGCCCTGAATCCAAGTGGATGATTTCATAAGTGACTCTTGCATAATTTGGCATATCTGTTGTAGCTCCCACCCTTCTATCACCAGGTAGTCTCAGTAGACTCCTCTTTGGTCAGTATTCTCTACTACTCCACACCCCCGTCCTCCTGTTTGGGAAATAGCCTTCCTTGAAGGTATTGTGTCATCAAGTTATTATGTCAACTAAGTGATGAGTCTACTCAGAGCTGGCTTTGTTCATCATAAAATAGTCAATTTTTGTACATAGTATAAAATGAGAAAAAGACCTTAACCAAAACCCCATACATAGATTTCTCATCAATAGAAATGTGCTCTTTTGACCTTATAAATTACTTAACTATTTAATTTGCCAGGAGGGTTATCATTTCTCAACACTATTTAGTTTACACTGAAGCTTTTGGTCAATAAGTTTCTCTCCATCAACAAGTGGAAATGAGCTTTCTTGAGTGTATATAATTTTTCATGCTGGACAGGATAGGATAGAATGAATGTGGAAAGGGAAGATAGTTGGAGGTGGATGTTAATGTATTAATGAAGTTCCATTTTGGAGTAGGGCCCTGGGGAGTGCAGTTTTAGAATTTTTCTGAAAGAGGTTGGCAAAATCAGTGTCCCCAAGAGCAAATAAGGAGAAACGAAAAGAACAAGATGAAGTTTTGCTCTCGAAGGTTAGATTACCTCCCAGATTTGCTAAAGGCAGTCACTGACCTCTGAAAAAGTGGTTTTGCATTCATCCTCACCCCCTAGTTTTTCCATAGCATATATTTTTCCATCTGAGAAAATTTGTGTCATTCTTTCTATGTACTATCTCTTATCTTTTTTTCCCCCAGTGCTAGTGATACAACCTAGAGCCTCACACATGATAGGCAAGTGCTTTACCACCAGTCTGCATCCCAGGCAGAAATTGTTAGGTTGTATGCTACAAAACCTCATAGAACCTGGCTTATGAATTTTTTCACAAGCACCTTTGTGACTTTCATAAAGAAACCCGCAGAACATGTCCTGGTCTCATGCTAACTGGGCATTTGTCAGGAACTGACTCTTTTTCTCCCTTTCTAGGGCCACAGGAGCTCTTGTCTCAGCTTCTTTGTGGGTATGTGCTATACTTTTTGGTACCCGAAGACTAATTTCCTATAAACATTTTAGGATTTCTATGTAGGTAGGATTTAGGGCCAATAATCTGTGGTAGTTGTGGCAGGAATGTTAGGGTCTCATACAGAAGCTATAAGCAGACTTTTAAATTAGGCTGTATATTAATGCAGGATGGATTCTGGGGCTTTCAGCACTTGCACAGTTTCATTCACCTCTGTGTATTTGGACTGCCTGGGACTGTCTTGGCAGATGACTCAATGTGACCTTTTAATGTCCCAATGCTAAATTCCTTGCCAAAGAAGAGTTGCTGCAGCTTCAGTTTTCACCTCGGTAAAAGCACCAGGGCTCAGCCTGTTGTGAATAACTCCCCCTCTTACAGCACAGAGTTTCAACCCACATCAAGCAAGGCTGGCAAGGACTGCACGTGAGCAACTTTCTGTGACAGAGGAGCCTGGGTCCTTGTACCATCTGTCCAGATCTTATCTTATCACCTTGGTATTTCGTTTTTGTTCATATAAAAGACAAGGCATGCATCCCGACATTGCATGAAAAGCAAAACAAAATTGCTCACTGGTAAAAGCCTTTCTCAAATCCCCTGAACCAGACATCTCCCATTTCCTTTGCTTAAGCTCATTTCCTGACAGCTAGCCTTATGCCTTTCTGAACTCTTATTGTAGTTTACTAAAAAACAAGTGTCTCAATACACTGCCTCTTTGCTTGCTGACATCATCTTTTGGAGTTAGTCTCTTTGACTTTCCATCTGTTATTTCTCTGATGGTATGAAACTTTACACCCCACCATATCCTATATATATATATATGTAAAGACTAATTGTAACTCTTTGAAAGTCTAGAAATACAATTGTAAGCAAAATTATATATATATATTTTTTATTTTGGAATTTATTTTTAAACAACAACAAAAACTTTTTACACTTGCACATTTATTCCAAGGAAATAATTTTCTTCGTAACATCTAGGAAGAAGAAAGCAGAGGAGTTCTTTTAAAAATATTAAAATTTGTGTCTATTTAAAAGATTATATATTTATTGGTGATATTTCTGACAATTTCTTAAAATAAAATTCGAAGTGCTTGGTGCCTTCCTTTTAAATTTTATTTTGAGACAGGGTCTTATTATTAAGTAGCCCAGTCTGGCCTCAAACTTTGATCCTCCTGCTTCAGCCTCTCAAGTAGCTATGATTATAGGCCTGTGCCATGCCGACTGGATTTTTCTTTCTTTCTTTGCATACTATTCTATTTTAATCGTTTAACTAGACTTTTTTCTTATAACTTTAGAAAACTTCATTGAGAACTCATTTTTTCTGTGTTTTCTCTCCTAAATAAAATCAGGTCTCCCCTACCCCTGTGCTATCGTCTGTCTACAGTTGAGGCCAAAATGTGTGTGATCTGTGTGATTGTGAAAAACAAAAACAAAACTAAACGACATACAACACAGGCTGCAGCTCTGGCTGGGTTCCAGAATTCCATTAGCCAGACAATGCCCCAGCCAACATGCAGCCTGGGAGTGTTGGGGGAGGAAGCCCATCTTGCCCTCTCTGGGTGTCTGTCTGAGCAGGGTCAATAGGGAGTTGAGGCCAGGAAGGGGCTAGACCAATTGTTTTGCAAATTCAGTAGATGGTAATAAATATCTGACACGGTTTGCCTACTTATACTTGCATTAAAAATCAATTAAATTTGGTAGTGTGTATTTAAAATTCCATTTTACGAGTTTATTTTTTTTCTTCTTAGACTAGTTCAAATAAAACTGTGACCAATTTTGGATTGACTACAGCAGCAGAGCAAGAAATGGCTTAGTGAAAAGCTAAAAATAGATGTCTTCTTTTAGAGGTTTTTCCTTGTTTATTTCCAAGAGACTTGCCAGTATACTTGAGACTAAATCATATAAAACAATGAAAAATGCAAGAATTAACATTTTATTGCATTACAAAAAGCAATCATTGCCTTCTATATTTGGATTTCTGAGTTTTAGCAACTTTGTAATTATTCTTTGCAAGAAATTAACAAACATAAAGAGAATAGACATCTGATGAATTTACAAGCCTTAAATTGTATTTTTGAGAGTACATTTTAATTTAAAAAGCAAAAATACATGTAAGGCACTTTCGTTCACTGAGTGCTTTGACATATGTTATTTCAGTTACTCCTCCAAATTTTTCCCATACTCTCTAGAATGTACAATCCATGAATTGAGGGATCTTGGTTAACAAATCATTGCATCCACAAAACAGTGGAGGAAATCTGTGGAGAGGAAGAAGGGAAAGAAATCGCCTACTTATTAAAATGTAATGTTCTGATTATGCTGATGCTTTCCATACAGAATTTCGTAACTACCTCCTACACCCGCTGCGGCCCTCTCCTCACCTCAGTTAGGAATTTTTATCACATTTTGCAGAAGAGTAAACAGGTTCAGATAAGACCTACCCATTCTTACCTTTTTATTCTTTTTAACTCTAAGCTATAACATCACAAGTATTTTATGTTTCAGGTTACACAGCTTTTAATTGGCAGGTCCAGAACGCCTACCCACATATTATATCTCCCTGTATAGTCCTCTTTCCACTAAGTGTCCCTGGTTATTGCCATTTGTGGTGGGGAGGGGTACTGGGAATTGAACCCAGGGGTGCTTAACCACTGAGCCACATCACCAGCCCTTTTTTAAAGAAAATATTTTACTTAGCAACAGGGCCTCACTAATTTGCTTAGGACCTTGCTAAGTTGCTGAGGCTGGCTTTGAACTCATGATTCTCCTGCCTCAGCCTCCCAAGCCTCTGGGATTATAGGAGTGTATTGTAATTTTTTTAACCTATCATTTTGAAAATACTGAGGACCAGGGAGACATCATCAGTCTGAGCTAGAAAAGATGGTTAGCTAAATTATAGAATGAATCTAAGTGCACATCAATGAATGACAAAAGTAGGATATATAGGTAGAATACCTATATATGGAATACCTTTCAGTCTTAAAAAAGGAAAATTCTGTCATTAGCAATAACACGGATAAACCCCCAAAACATTATGCAAGTGAAATAAGCCAAATGCTTTGAAAGGCAAATGCCACATGTTTTGCTTGTAAGGGAATCCAAACTCATAGAAGTAGAGAGCACAGTGGAGTTATCCAAGACTGGGATTTGGGACATTGGGGAGATGTTGGTAAAAGGATAAATGTTCCAGCTGAACAAAAGGAATAAACTATTAGTACTTGATATGTTAATTAGTTTGATTCCATCATTCCACATTGTATACATATAGCATCACTTTGTACCCATAAATATATACAATTTATAACTTATCAATATTCAATAAGATAAAAAAAAGAATTTAAGGTTTTCCTTGGGAGGTCTGGTGAGAGACTGGAAGGAATACTCATATTCCCCCTGCCACTGCATTTAGATCACAGAAGGTAAGAAAACAGCATGTCATCTCGAAATCTGCATGGTTAGCAGCAGGGTGGGAAAACAGAATCCGCCTTTGAGGGTCCCTGTTCTTTCCTACATGCCTCTTCCACAGTTGGTCCCCTCTGGGGGAAACACTCATTCTTTAAGGTCACTCTTCACATTTCTCACTAATCTTTAAAGAGCCCCTGTTGACCCCAGTCTTGAGAGGGGATAGAGCTGCTGGTTTCTTGAGGGTAGCACAGTGGGTTTGGATCTAGGCAGACTGATTCACAGGTCACGTGCATCAACAGCACATGACCGGATGACTTGGTTATCCTGCACTTCAGTTTAAGGAGGTGTCCTTTCACTTAAGGAGAACACCCATTCTAGGGAACTTCTTTTCTTAGGATTTATTCATTTTATTTCCTCACAGTGCAGGGAATCAAACCCAGGGCTCGCACAGCTAGGCAGGCCTTCTATCTACCACAGAGCTATGTCAGTTACTCCTTTTATCTGAACTTGGGTTAGGCAGCAGGAGGGGCAGGGCTGGCACACCAGGAGGAAAACATGCATGGCAAGGCAGACTGTAAGAAAACAGGGACATGGGTGACCTGAGCCGGGTGGGGACAAGAACGGCACAGTGTTTTAGGTATCTTACTAAACTTTGAGCTTACAAAAAGACAAAACTGGGTTGACCTTTGAGAAGAACAAAAAGGAATACTGTAGTTTTCTTCTGCATAGTTGTTTCTAAAGGAAATATGTTGTTTGACAAAAGAAAAATCTCAAAATCCTTACTATGCAATAATTTATTTTTTTCTCTTTCATATTTTCTATTTTTTATAGTTTAGCATGTTATATTCTGAATTAAAATTGGATTTAAAATATTGGTAATTCTGATTTTCTAGTTTGAATTTTAACAGAAACTCTATCTAATACTAGTTGGATTCAGAGATTTAAAAAAAAAATAAATAAACATGAAGCAGTGAATGAAAGAGTAACTTTTTTTTAAAACCCTCACTTAGAGCATGTGGTTTTTTATCAAAGGACTACAGGCTCTCCTGCCACACCCAGGAAGCCTCTTAAAAATATTGATAAAGCTGCCACTGCTGACACATTCTTAGGTTAAGGGAAATCAACACATTAAAAGTGTTAGAAACTTGTATTTAATATAAATTTTTTTTTTTTAGTACATAGTCTAGTAAAATATTTTAAAAAATGTGTACAACTGAATCATTGGTACAAACTTTTTTTTTTTTTTTTTTTTTTTTTTGATAGCAGAGACTGAGCTCAGGGGCACTCATCCATTGAGCCATATCCCCAGTCCTATTTTGTATTTTATTTGGAGACAAGGTCTTACTGAGTTACTTAGGGCCTCGCTATTGCTGGGGCTGGTTTTGAACCCTCGATCCTCCTGCCTTAGCTCCTAAGCTGCTGGGCATTGGTATGAACTTTCAAAAATTGTCTTAACACTTTAGTATCTGATTTTACTCAACTTCACTGAACTGCTTTGAGACATTTTGACCCCCACAAATACATTAATTGTGTGGAGAAGTTTATAATCCTCGTTTCAATGAGGTAAAAAGCTATTAAAATGTGTATAATTATTCAAAGTCAAGTATTCTGAAACGTCTACTCTGACTAGAATATAAAACAAGTGCAGATTTAAAAAACATTCTCTAAATTCACCTGCAGCTGCCATTTCAAGGCAAATTATGAAGAAAAGATTTGAATTCAGTGAAAAAAAGTAGTTAGTTGCTGGTTATGAACTAAATATTATCTCTATTTTAAGAAAAATAGGGGGGACTAGTGTGTAGCTCAGTGATGAAGTGTGTGCAGGAGGACTTGGGTTCAATCACCAGCACCAAAAAAAAAAAAAAAAAAAAAAAAAAAAAAGATAAAACGAGTTCCTGAGTACAGCTTGCATATTTTCCAATTGGTTTATAGGTCCACATATACTTCTGTTTCTCTGATCAAGTATTTTCCCCAATTTTTTGACTCAGGTGGTATATTAGTCAGGGTTGTAGAGAAACAGAACCAAAAGACTGTATATGATTATATATATATATATATATATATAGATAGATAGATATATATATAGATAGATAGATGATGATAGATCTGGCTCCAGAGAATGTTATAGGCCAGACTATAAGGGAAATAACTAAACAGACTCCATTTTGCTCTGAGACTCTATGTTATGTAGGAAATAAGCTTCTCCCATGGGAACACCCCACCTCTGTACCCATCAACAACTGCTTAGCTTCTCCCATGGGAACACCCCGCCTCTATACCCATCATCAGTTACTTAGCGTGACATGTTTAGCAACACAAAATGACAATTCTTATGTAATAAAAAATTGCTCTCATTTGATCCCTAGTGCTCCTAAACAATGTACCATGCGAACCGTGATTGTGTGGATGTTAGTAGCCATTCTTTAGTTTGTACCTAGGTAAGGGTCGTTTGGACCCACTTCCCCCGCTGTTGATGATCTCATGATGTTAGTTTGTAATTTCGAATCATAGTAACAGACACTTATAATTTATGAGATTTTTGGTATAAGAACCCCTACAACCCTACGTTTGGGTTGTTCTCCCAATAACCATTTTTTGGGGCATTGTGTGAGACAGTCAGCCGGCTGGCTTAATAAAGACTCTCAAATTTGGACTTCTCAGTGGTGATTGGTCTGTTCTTAAGTTGTGCCCCATAACTATGTATATATATATCTGTAACGTGTGTGTGTGTGTGTGTGTGTGTGTGTGTAGAATTGGCTTTTAGGATGTGATTGTGGAGGCTGGCTAGTCCCAATCTGCATGGCAGGCTGTTTGACCGACTGGATACCGAGAGAAGGGTTGATGCTGCAGCTAAAGTCCAAAGGCAGACTTGAGATGGTTGCCTCTTCATTACAGGACCTCAGTTTATTTGCCTTTAAGATCTTCAACTAATTGGATGAAGCCCACCCACTTAATGGAAGGTAATCTGCTTTTCTCAGAGTCTTCCAATTTAAAGTTAATCATATCTAAAACAACTTGATAGCAATATACAGATGGATGTTTGAGAAAATATCTGGGTACTGTGGCTTAGCTGAGTTGATACACAAAATTATCTATCATAGTTGACAATTATAAAAACAACTGTTTAATTTTTGAAGTTAGATGGTCAAATTAGAGTCTCTGAAGAGAGAAAGGATCAACATTATACAGGGGGGGCGGGCCAAGATGGCGGACTAGAGGGCGGCTGCATTTCATGTTGCTCCAGGACGCAGGATTCAAAAGAGGAGATAGTGAGAGACTTGGGACCAACTCAAAGCCGCCGGGTGAGTCTCTCCCGTTGGGGAGGTGTCCTGGATGGGGCAGTGGCCCCGGAACTCAGGGAATTTGTGAAGTGGAGTTGCTCGGCGAGACGCCCCTCCCCCCACTGGAGCGGTAAACATGGACAACTGGGATCATCGTAGAGGAGGTGGCTCAGCACAGCGCTTGGACTCGAGCAGCCACTGGGGCTCCGGGCGGCTGCCTGGGGAGGAGCTGCGTGGCAAGCTGTTTAGACCCGGAACGACTGCTTCTGAACACCGGGGGATTGCCCGGAGGAAGAGGAGGAGCGCAGCGGGTTGCTTGACCTAGGAGTGACTGCATCAGAGCCACAGGCAGTTGCCAGAGGAGGAGCTGCGTGGCGAGCTGTTTGATCTCAGAACAACTGCTCCAGAACACTGGTGGCCTGCCTGGAGGAGGAGAGCGGTGGGACGCTTGGTCTAGGAGTGACTGCATCAGAGCCACAGGTGGTTGCCAGAGGAGGAGGCGAGTGGTGAGCTGATTGGACTAAAAGCGACCGCTCCTGAACACTGGTGGCCTGCCTGGAGGAGGAACGTGGTGAGTCACTTGGTCTCGGAGCCACCCCTCCTGAACACCCGGGGGGCTACCCCAAGGAGGAGGAGGAGGAACAGGGCGGGTCACTTGGACTTGGAGTGACTGCCTAGGGCTACGGGTGGTTGGCGGGAGGAGGAGACCTGAAGTGAGTTGTTTGGACTCCTAGTGACTGTGTCAGAGGCCGGGCGGCTGTCGGGAGGAGGAGGTATGTGGCGGGTCTCTGGGTCTCGGAGCTATTGTGCGGGGCTCCAGGTGGTGGCTCGGGGGAGGGGCTGCATAGCCAGGCGATTGGTGCGGAGCAGGGTCCCAGGAGCTAGGTGGCTTCTTGCTGGAAGAGCCGCACAGAGACACGCCTAGGGGCGGAGCGAAGTTTCCAGGGCGGCGGGCAGATTCTCTGGGAGAGGCAGACTAAGGAGACTCGCCTACGAAGGGTGATGCTCCCAGGCCCAGGACGTAGGTCCGGGCCCCTGGGTTCATTGCAGAGGAAGACAGCCCAGCCCAGGCGGTAGTTGTAGATTGAGGGGAACCTCTAGGAGGGCACCTGACCAGCGAGACGTCCCCACCGAGTGACTCTTCCCAGCCGGGGGAGGTTTTCCCACAGGGACGGTAAAGCCAGAGACATAGGCACAAACAGGCCTTGCCTCAGCCCGCAGCCTACTTCCCCGTTGGATGACCATTGATCAACAAGTGGAGACACCTCTGTCCACTAGCAGGGAATATACGCCACCTGAGGGTCACCACACCTAGAGAGGCAGCTTCTTCGTGGAGCTCTGCATTATCGACCTCCTACAAGACTTCAGGCTACTGAAGGAGAAGAGGGGATATACTAGCAATCTTCAGGGACATTATAAGTTGATAGAGGAAATCTGCAATATCTTAATGACCCACTAACTCCTGAACAATATGAGAAAACAAGGGAAGAAAATGCCCCAAACAAATCTAGAGGTTACATCAATAAAATCCAACGACAGCATGGCAGAAGAAATGACAGAAAGGGAGTTCAGAATGTACATAATTAAAATGATTAGGGAAGCAAACGATGAGATGAAAGAGCAAATGCAGGCATTGAACGATTGCACCAATCGACAGTTAACAGAGCAAATTCAGGAAGCAAAAGATCATTTCAATAAAGAGTTAGAGATATTGAAAAAAAAACAAACAGAAATCCTTGAAATGAAGGAAACAATAAACCAAATTAAGAACTCCATAGAAAGCATAACCAATAGGATAGAACAGCTGGAAGACAGAACTTCAGATATTGAAGACAAAATATTTAACCTCGAAAACAAAGTTGAACAAACAGAGAAGATGGTGAGAAATCATGAACAGAATCTCCAAGAACTATGGGATATCATGAAAAGGCCAAATTTGAGAATTATTTGGATTGAGAAAGGCTTAGAGAAACAAACCAAAGGAATGAACAATCTATTTGAAGAAATAATATCAGAAAATTTCCCAAATCTGAAGAATGAAATGGAAAATCAAGTCCAAGAGGCTTATAGGACTCCAAATACACAAAATTACAACAGACCCACACCAAGGCACATTATAATGAAAATAACTAACATACAAAATAAAGACAGAATTTTAAAGGCTGTGAGAGAAAAGAACCAAATTACATTCAGGGGGAAGCCAATACGGATATCAGCAGATTTTTCAATCCAGACCCTAAAAGCTAGAAGGGCCTGGAACAACATTTTTCAAGCTCTGAAAGAAAATGGATGCCAACCAAGAATCTTATACCCAGCAAAACTTACCTTCAAATTTGACGATGAAATAAAATCATTCCATGATAAACAAAAACTAAAAGAATTTACAAAAAGAAAGCCAGCATTACAGAACATTCTCAGCAAAATATTTCATGAGGAAGAGATAAAAAACAAAGAAGCAAATCAGCAAAGGGAGGAATTATCCTAAAGGAACTGTCAAATAAAGGAGGAACCAAGATGTGTCAAAAATTTTAAATATGAACCAAATGACTGGGAATACAAATCATATCTCAATAATAACCCTGAATGTTAATGGCCTGAATTCATCAATCAAAAGACATAGACTGGCAGATTGGATTAAAAAGAAAAATCCAACAATATGCTGCCTGCAAGAGACTCACCTCATAGAAAGAGACACCCATAGACTAAAGGTGAAAGGATGGGGAAAAACATACCATGCACATGGACTCAGCAAAAAAGCTGGAGTATCCATCCTCATTTCAGATAATGTGGACTTTAAGCCAATGTTAGTCAGAAGGGCTAAAGAAGGACATTTCATACTGCTTAAGGGAAGCATAAATCAGCAAGATATAACAATCATAAACATCTATGCCCCAAACAGTGGCTCATCCATGTATGTTAAACAAATCCTTCTCAATTTTAGAAACCAAATAGACCATAACACAATAATACTAGGTGATTTTAACATGCCTCTTTCACCACTGGACAGATCTTCCAAACAAAAATTGAACAAAGAAACCATAGATCTCAATAACACAATCAATAATTTAGACTTAACAGACATTTATAGAATATACCATCCAACCAAGAGCGAATACACTTTCTTCTCAGCAGCACATGGATCCTTCTCTAAAATAGACCATATATTATGCCACAAAGCTAATGTCAGCAAATACAAGAAGATAGAGACACTACCTTGTATTCTATCAGATCATAATGGATTGAAGTTACAAATTAATGAAAGAGTAAAAAACAGAAACTACTCCAACACCTGGAGATTAAACAATATGCTATTATATGATGAATGGATAACAGAAGATATTAGGAAGGAAATTAAAAAATTCTTAGAGGTAAACGAGAACAAAGAAACATCATATCAAAATCTCTGGGACACTATGAAAGCAGTACTTAGAGGAAGATTTATTTCATGGAGCGCATTTAATAAAAGAAGTAAAACTCAAAAAATAAATGACCTAACACTACAGCTCAAAGCCCTAGAAAAAGAAGAACAGACCAACACCAAAAGTAGTAGAAGACAGGAAATAGTTAAACTCAGAGCTGAAATCAACGAAATTGAAACGAAAGAAACAATACAAAAAATTGACAAAATAAATAGTTGGTTCTTCGAAAAAATAAACAAAATTGATAAACCTTTAGCCACACTAACAAAGAGAAGATGAGAGAAAACCCAAATCACTAAAATTCGGAATGAACAAGGAAATATCACAACAGACACGACTGAAATACAAAACATAATTAGAAGCTATTTTGAAAATCTATACTCCAACAAAATAGAAAATTTCGAAGACATCAACATGTTTCTAGAGATATATGAACTGCCTAAACTGAACGAGGAGGACATACACAATTTAAATAGACCAATTTCAAGTAATGAAATAGAAGAAGTCATCAAAAGCCTTCCAACAAAGAAAAGTCCAGGACCAGATGGGTTCTCAGCCGAGTTCTACAAAACTTTTAAAGAAGAGCTCATTCCAATACTTCTCAAAGTATTCCAAAAAATAGAAGAGGAGGGAACTCTCCCAAACTCATTCTATGAAGCCAATATTACCCTGATTCCTAAACCAGACAGAGACACATCAAGGAAAGAAAATTTCAGACCAATATCCTTAATGAACATCGACGCAAAAATTCTAAACAAAATTTTAGCAAATCGCATACAAAAACATATTAAAAAGATAGTGCACCATGATCAAGTGGGTTTCATCCCAGGGACACAAGGTTGGTTCAACATCAGGAAATCAATAAATGTCATTCACCATATCAATAGACTTAAAGTCAAGAATCACATGATTATTTCGATAGATGCAGAAAAAGCATTTGATAAAATACAGCACCCCTTCATGCTCAAAACACTAGAAAAAATAGGGATAGTGGGAACATTCCTTAACATTGTAAAGGCCATCTACGCTAAACCCATGGCTAATATCATTCTAAATGGTGAAAAACTGAAAGCATTCCCTCTAAAAACTGGAACAAGGCAGGGATGCCCTCTTTCACCACTTCTATTCAATATCGTCCTTGAAACTCTAGCCAGAGCAATTAGACAGACCAAAGAAATTAAAGGGATACGAATAGGAAAAGAAGAACTCAAACTATCCCTATTTGCTGATGTATGATGGTATACTTAGAGGAACCAGGAAATTCCACCAGAAAACTTTTAGATCTCATAAGTGAATTCAGTAAAGTAGCGGGATATAAGATCAATGCACATAAATCTAAGGCATTTTTATACATAAGCGATGAATCTTCAGAAAGAGAAATTAGGAAAACTACACCATTCACAATAGCTTCGAAAAAAATAAAGTATTTGGGAATCAATCTCACAAAAGAGGTGAAAGACCTCTACAATGAGAACTACAGAACACTAAAGAAAGAAATCAAAGAAAACCTTAGAAGATGGAAAGATCTCCCATGTTCTTGGATAGGCAGAATTAATATTGTCAAAATGGCCATACTACCAAAAGTGCTATACAGATTCAATGCAATTCCAATGAAAATCCCAATGATGTACCTTACAGAAATAGAGCAAGCAATTATGAAATTCATCTGACAGAATAAAAAACCCAGAATAGCTAAAGCAATCCTTGGCAGAAAGAGTGAAGCAGGGGGTATTGCAATACCAGATCTTCAACTCTACTACAAAGCAATAGTAACAAAAACGGCATGGTATTGGTACCAAAATAGAAAGGTGGATCAATGGTACAGAATAGAGGACATGGACACAAACCCAAATAAATACAATTTTCTCATACTAGACAAAGGGGCCAAAAATATGCAATGGAGAAAAGATAGCCTCTTCAACAAATGGTGCTGGGAGAATTGGAAATCCATATGCAATAGAATGAAACTAAACCCATATCTCTCACCATGCACAAAACTAAACTCAAAATGGATCAAGGACCTCGGAATCAGACCAGAGACCTTGCATCTTATAGAAGAAAAAGTAGGTCCAGAGCTTCAACATGTCAGCTTAGGACCAGACTTCCTCAACAGGACTCCCATAGCACAAGAAATAAAAGAAGAATCAATAACTGGGACAGATTCAAACTAAAAAGCTTTCTCTCAGCAAAGGAAACTATCAGCAATGCGAAGAAAGAGCCTACAGAGTGGGAGAAAATCTTTGCCAATCATACTTCAGATAGAGCGCTAATCTCCAGAATCTATAAAGAACTCAAAAACCTCTACACCAAGAATGTAAATAATCCAATTGACAAATGGGCTAAAGAAATGAATAGACACTTCACAGAAGAAGATCTACAAGCAATCAACAAACATATGGAAAAATGTTCAACATCTCTAGTAATAAGAGAAATGCAAATCAAAACCACCCTAAGATTCCATCTCACCCCAATTAGAATGGCGATTATCAAGAATACAAGCAACAACAGGTGTTGGCGAGGATGTGGGGAGAAAGGTACACTCTTACATTGCTGGTGGGGCTGCAAATTAGTGCAGCCACTCTGGAAAGCAGTGTGGAGATTCCTTAGAAAACTTGGAATGGAACCACCATTTGACCCAGCTATCCCACTCCTTGGCCTATACCCAAAGGACTTAAAATCAGCATATTACAGAGATACAGCCACATCAATGTTCATAGCTGCTCAATTCACAATAGCCAGATTGTGGAACCAACCTAGATGTCCTTCAATTGATGAATGGATAAAGAAACTGTGGTATATATATACAATGGAATATTACTCAGCCATAAAGAATGATAAAATTATGGCATTTGCAGGCAAATGGATGAAACTGGAGAATATCATGCTAAGTGAGATAAGCCAATCTCAAAAAACCAAAGGAAGAATGATATCGCTAATAAGTGGATGATGACACATAATGGGGGGTGGGAAGGATTAGTGTTGGGGTTGGAGTTGGGTTTAGGGAGGGGGGCAGGAATGGAGGAAGGAAGGACTGTATAGATGGAGGGGACGGGTGGGAGGGGGGGGGGGGGGGGGGGGGAAGGGAAAAATGGCAGAATGAATCAAATAGCATTACCCTATGTAAATTTATGATTACACAAATGGTATGCTTTTACGCCATGTACAGACAGAGAAACAACATGTATCCCATTTGTTTACAATAAAAAAAAAAAAAAAGAATACAAAAAAAAAAAAAAAACATTATACAGGGGAATGGAGAAATTCTGCTTGGGTTCTATGGCAGATATTAGCTGCCTGTCCAATAGTTAATTTCTTCTTTAGAACTGCCGGATTTAGCAAGTAAAAATATACAATGCACAGTTAAATTTTAATTTCAGATAAGCAATGAATTTTTTAGTAAAAGCCTGTCTCACCTATTGTATATTGCAAGGGGTTTACTTATATAAAAATCTATTCATGTTTATTTGAAATTCAGATTTAACAGGGTGTCTGTATTTTACTTGGCAAACTTGTCCCTTTGTACTTATTACCAAATCTATTTTGGAGAGTAGAGAGTGGAGCGTTTATCTTACCCAATCCGAATTAGCCCCTAGCTAGGCTGGTTGGTGGACAGATACTTGTGGACAATGAGATATAAATAGGATCCAGATGCTTGAATTTTCATTTTTCCTGTTTGATCTTTGCACTTTCATCCTTCCTTCTTGTTCAAATACAAATAAGCTGTCTAGAGAAGGTGAAGTCATCCTTTAGCCATGGGTATGACTGACACTTTTATTAAAATGGTCAAGCAGGAGAGAATTTTTTTTTCCCTGTGCTGAGGATTGAACCAGGGTCTTGCTGATACCACCGTTTACTGGTGAGTTCTGCTTCTTCCTCAGTTGTTGAAGTTTGAACACTAGAGAAGCACGCCAAGGCAAGCATATTAAGCAGGTTTTATTTAAAGGTAATAATACCGACTTCTCCCCGGAGGGAGAAGGGGGTCCATGACTGATGTTCTGGAGTCCCAAGAAGTGAGCATGCCCTACATCTTTTATAGGTTAGCGTCTCCTTTATTTTATTCTCTCCCCGCTTATTACTCCTTCCTGCCTGGTGACTAGACCCAGGCGTTGCCAGTGACATAGCAAAAAAAGGTGAGCAGCAGATAGCACAGGGAGGGCCAAGTGATTGAGGCAGGTAAGGGCCCAGGAGGCATTAATTAGCAGTTCCCTGCCTGTAGTCCTTTAATAGGACAGATAAATTTGGTAATCAATTCCATTCTCTCAGGGGCAGTCTCCAACTTCCCAGACTCTGATGGCCTCCATAGTCTCCATTTCCTCGTTTTGACCTGTTCCCCTATTTCTACACTAACTGCCTATCCCCAATTCTGACTTCATTGCCATGCTAGGCAAGCGCTGTAATACTGAGCTACAGTCCCAGCCCTGAGCATGGCATCTTTTATTTATTTATTTATTTTTTAATTTCTTAGATGTTGATAGGCCTTTATTTTATTCATTATTTATATGTGGTATTGAGAATCAAATCCAGTGCCTCACAAATGCAAGGCAAGCACTCTACCACTGAGCCACAACCCCAGCCCATGAGCATGGATGGCTTCTTGATGAAATCCTTGAGCTGTTGCACCTGCCCTGAACTGCCAACTTTAGAATTTCCTGTTATATGAAAATCTTTACTTAAGTCACTGTCATTATGTTTCTTTAATATGAAACTGCACAGAAACCTGAAAACATAGATTTCTGTGATTCCTTGGAAGTCAAATTTGGGTAGGACCTTAGTTCATTTCTATAAGTTATAGCTTCCTTTCACTCTTCTTGACTAGGAAGACACTTCTTTGTGCTGGGTAAATTTGGAGTTAGACTGAATTGTCTCCACAGCCTATCTGAGGAAATGACAATGTTTTTCAGTGTTTTTAAACTCTGCATTTGGTGTACCTTGTGTACAGACATATATTCTGGAACACAATTTCATCAGTTACCAAAATAAGAGGGTGGTTGACATTTTAAATCAACCATGGAAGCAAAAAGGGGCCCCCTTTGTACCTGCCCCAATGTCTTTAAATTCTGTTCCAAATTGTGTTCTTTTCCAGAAACAAAGTAATTTAAGAAACAAGAATATAGTCAGCTACTTTTCCAAGAGAAATTATGTAAAAGTAAGCATTGTCTAATCCAGTAGGATATAAAAGGCTCTGAGTATGGAGTGGGAAAAAATGGCAGGGGAAAGGGATTATAATTCATTACTAGTAAATCAAGTAGAAACTAAAATAAGTGCTTGAATGACATAAGAAAATGTTGGTAAAATACTGGTTTTCTGTATATGAAAAAAATATGCAACTCTATCATGAGAACCTATGGAGTTTGGATTTATAGGGCACAAAAATAAACTTAGCACACCTTCAAAAGTATTTAAGAATCATAATCCCTTCCAAAGTCTTTACCAGCCACACATCTCTGGTCCTTCTGCTCACTTCAAAAGGAGTTTGTGAGTTGAAAGAACTGTTTGTGTACATAGAGGATTACCATGGGTCCACTGGGAGCTTGTACTGGTGGAGGACACAGAGCTTGATTTTCATGTTATTGAAAAAAGAAAACTGGAAATCATTTATGCTTTTGTATAAACCAGACAAACTTTCTGAATCCTAACTTATCAGGATAAAGAATAAAGATGGTTTCAAATATAATAAATTTCTAAGGAATTTTGAAATGATTAACAAAAATAAAAAAATACTTTGGGTGAGAAAACAGATGTCCTATCATATAAATTGTTTTATGATATAGAAAACATTTCTTTGGTGAGTAAAGTTATATTTGACAAGAGACAATAAGTAGGTTTGTGAGTTCCATCACTGAAAGAATATGTTATAAAAAAGTTTTAAAAGTAATTTGTATTTTAGATAATTTAGGAATTACACTGTTATTATGTATAATTTATGAAATTTTAGAGAACCCAAACCAAAAGAACATAAAAAGAAATATTTTTCACATGCTGATAGACTAATCTTAACATTTTAGATTATCACTGTATTTATAATCCAATTTTAAACTATATAGAAAATAACTGTGCTTGGGGTTGAACATGGTGAGGTATACTATTCATTACTGAAGTCATTTTAAATAATAGTTGATCTTGTATGCATTTTTACATAGGAAAAGCCCACCTTTTTTTTAGAGTTGAATTGACCAATAGCCTAAATACATCTGTGCTATACAAATAACTACAAATATTTTAATACTACACTTTAAGGCCTAAGAAAATATATGGATGTTTCACATAAACCAGAGATTGATTTCCTATATTTTTAAAAATTTTATTTATTTGCTTATTTAAGAATATAAAGATAGGAAAAAAATGACAATAAGCTTCTAATAGAAAGCATCTAAAAGGAAAGGTTGGGGGATGTAAACCCTCCCTGTCACCTTTTCTGCCACCTCACATTTGGTCTAACTTCTAATCCTGAGGACTAAGGACTGCGTAGTGATTGGCACCTGTACTGTCACCAGGTCATCTGATTAGAGTGGGTAGTTCCAACTAGTGCATAGAGCAGTTTGTCAGCCACTTGTTATCACCAAGGCAAAGGGGCATATTGAAACTTTCTTTCCTTTTCTAAGTACCAGCATTTATCCTAGTTTATATATTTTTTGAATTGTTTTACCCTGTCTAGAGACTGTTCTGGACAGTAATTTTAAGCTGATTTCCCTGTATTTAAATGTGAGAATGGCCACTAGGCAAGTTACTGCCTATAGTTATGCAAAATGAGAAATAATATTCAGAAAGAGTATTAACCTGTGTTTGTTTTTATACACTTAAGTACGTAGAATACCAAAGCAAAGATATAGTTGAGAATAATTTGAAAGTTGAAATGCTGGTTATTAGCTACCCAGGACATTAAATTGATCAGAAAACAAGCACTTTTAAACATTTCACAAATTGGATTCATTGATTTTTTATTTTTTGGTGGTACAGGTGTTTGAACCCAGGGCCTCATATATGCTAGGCAAGTTCTCTATCACTAAGCCACGTCTGCAGCCCCTTTTAGTTTATTTTGCACAGGGTCTTTCTAAGTTGCTGAGACTGTCCTCAAACTTGAATCCTCCTGCCACATCTTCCCTAGTAACTGGGACAAATTGGGATCCCCACTCCAGCTTTTCCTCTCCTCCTCCTCTATTTCCTATTTCCTCCTCCTCCTCCTCCTCCTCCTACTTCTTCTTTTTTTTTTTTTTTTTTTTTTTGTATTAAGGATTGAACCCAGGGGCGCTTTACCCTGTAGCTGAGCTACATCTTCAGTCCTTTTTATTTTTAATTTTGAGACAGAGTCTCACTAAATTGCTGAGGCTAACCTCAAACATGTGATTCTCCTGCCTCAGCCTCTGGAGTTGCTGGGATTACAGGCATGTGCCACCATGCCTGGCCAAATTGGGATTTTAAAAAATTTGTTCTTTTTAGATATGCATGACAATAGAGTGAATTTTGATGGAGTATAACTTATTCTAATTAGGATCCCATTCTTGTGGTTGAACATGATAGGGAGTTACACTGGTTGTGTATTCACATATGAACACAGGAAAGTTATGCCCAATTCATTCTACTGTCTTTCTATTCTCATCTCCCTTCCCTTCCCTTTATTTCCCTTTGTCTAATTCAATGAACTTCTGTTCTTCCCTCCCCCACTCCTTATTGTGTGTTAGCATCCACATATCAGAGAGAACATTCAACCTTTGGTTTTTCTGGGATTGGCTTATTTCACTTAGCATGATATTCTCCTACTCCATCCATTTTTACCAGAAAATGCCATAATTTCATTCTTCTTTAAGGTTAATATTCCATTATGTATATATACCACAGTTTCTTTGTCCATTCATCTGTTGAAGGGTGCCTAGGTTGGTTTCATAGTTTGGCTATTGTGAATTGAGTTGCTATAAACATTGATGTATCTGTCTCTATAGTATACTGATTTTAAGTCCTTTGGGTATAAACCAAGGAGTGGGATAGTTGGGTCAGATCGTGGTTCCATTCCAAGTTTTCTGAGGAATCTCCATACTGCTTTCCATAATGGTTGCACCAATTTGCAGTCCCACCAGCAATGTATGAGTGTACTTTTTCCCCACATCCTCACCAACATTTATGATTACTTGTTTTCTTGATAATTGCCATTCTGACTGGGGTGAGATAGAATCTTAGCATAGTTTTAATTTGCATTTCCCTGATTGCTAGAGGTGTTGAACAGTTTTTCATATATTTGTTGACCATTCATATTTATTCTTCTGTGAAGTGTCTATTCAATTCCTTTGCCTACTTGTTGATTGGGTTATTTGTTTTTTTGGTGTTAAGTTTTTTGAGTTCTTTGTATATCCTGGATATTAATGCTCTATCTAAGGTGCATGTGGTAAAAATTTTCTCATATTCTGTAGGTTTTCTCTTCACATTTTTGATTGTTTCCTTTGCTGTGAAGAAGCTTTTTAGTTTGATTTCATCCCATTTATTGATTCTTGGTTTTACTTCTTGCACTTTGGGAGTCTTGTTAAGGAAGTCAGTTCCTAGGAGAGTTGGGCCTACATTTTCTTCTAGCAGATGCAGGGTGTCTCTGGACTAATGTCTATGTCCTTGATACACTTTGAGCTGAGTTTTGTGCAGGGTGAGAGATAGGGGTTTACTTTCATTCTGCTACATGTGGATTTCAGGTTTTCCCAGCACCACTTATTGAAGCAAATTGGAATTTTTTTATGATAAATATCAATCCCTATATTCAGCATGATCAATTTTATTTAAAAGCACAGCATTATCTTTTTATGCCTTTAACCAATTATAATATGCCTTCAACAAAAAACCAGCCCTGACTAGTTTGGTTACAACCCGAAGTTCTTGCTAACCCAGTCACCAATGTCATATCCTTGTGATGTGACCCAGTCTCCCCCACAACTCCTCCAATAGTTACACTGTGCTCATGGTTCCCCTTTCTGCTACATGCTTACTGTATTTTCTTTATTTGCCCATGGGACACCAGACCCCCACCAATTTCTTTTTCATCCAATGGTTGCTCCTTCATGATCTTTCTCTACTGTCTCTCTTGTTTTCCCCAACTTCTAAATTTTGGGAGTGTTTTTTCTTCTTAGTTGAGCTCATACAATCTCATGGTTTTAAATGCCATTTAATACTGATGAATCTTGTACTCTAATCTCCTTCGCTAATCTTTTCCTTTAAGTCCTAAGTGGTTACATGCATCTGTTTACTCCCTATTTTTATTTTGGCATTTAATTGCATCTCGAAATTAACATATGTAAAATATGAATCTTGAATGTCACCTTCTCACTGCAAAATACATTCCTCCCTTTCTCCTATTTATTTCAGTACATAGTATTTATAATCATTCATGATCCTAGGCTGAAAAGTCAGGGCTTGTCTTTACCTTTTTCTTTCTCTCAGAGTCCAGTCCAATTCACCAGCTAATTTTTTGGCCCTATTCAAACTGGTTTCTGAATTGCTCTCGTTTTCACAGCTCACCCCCACAACTGCTATTTCTGGCTGGGACAATTACAAAGCTACCTAAGTGGTCATCATTCTTTCGCATTTTTCTGTCTACAATCTACCCCTCCTATAGCAGATTCCAATCTATTAAAATGTAAATTCAGTCATTTCAGTCTCCTCATCAATGCTTTCCAAAGACTTCCTGTGATATTCAGGGTAAGAGCCCAAGTATTTTCAGTGACCTATAAGGCCATACATGGACAAACTCTTGACTGATGCCTTGTATTTACCCTGGCCCCCATGGCAGCTGCTCACGTTGGATTTCTTGCTGCTTTAAGTAGGTCAAAATTTGCCTGTACCTGAGTCTTCCTTCTGCTTTCTGTACTTCCAGGGATAGTCCTTACCAAACCCTTTTTTGTGAATGCTTCTCAAAATATTGTCTTACTGAAAAGTCTTTCCTTTACAATTTCTGTTCCCTTACTACTTGGCTGAATTTTTTTGATTTTTCAACTTATTATACATTACTACCTGATATTTTGTGATTCATTTATTAAATAAGAGTGAGACCTAATTTATTTAGTTCACAGCTTACCAAGAGAGCACCAGGTACCCAATTAACACTTAGTGAGCCTTTGCTGAATGCATGAACGAATCAATTCACACTGTGGGTTTTTTTTTTTTTTTTAATTTTTAAAGTTTGAAATTTGTCAGAATCTCTTCTCAAAATGTTATAGTATAGACATTTTGAAAGTGCTTCTTCAGCTTGCGTATTTCTTTATTTTTTTTCAGAAATGTAGTGAGAAATTTCTTGGACTTTGTTCCTAAAAGGAGAGACCCAGGCCACATCCTAGCATTCTTACATTACTAAGGTTTATTTACTTACCTAAAAGTGTTTTCTACTTCATGTTAAATTTTAGAAGCAGGGATAATGCTTCTTATCTTTTTGAAATTAAATGTATAGAAATAGTACTTTTAAAGGTCTCTCACAGAAATCAGCTAATTTTACGTTCTTGACACGTGGTAGTCATTTCCACCATGGCTCCACACCATGTTCAACTTTCACAGTCACGAAAGTTAGAAAGAGGAAGTAGGTCTTGGCATGTGATAAAACTCTACATCAGGAGTCGGAAGAACATGTAAAATGGGAGATGAGGTGGGTATGGAGGTTAGAAAAGAACTGTATCATTTCCAAATATCTTAATTCCTATTATATTCTATAAGTTCTGTGATTCCATTTGTATGGAAAGTTGTTTTCCAGTCTCAGAAGAATTTCAGAGTTTTCTTTTGGCAAATTTCATACATTTCTGAACAAACATTTCTCAATGTAGTTTGTACTTTTTCACCATTTATGGGGTGGTTGAGGTAAATTTGTGGGATTGGAGCCACTGGTGAAGAAAACTGATGTTTTAAGGATGTTATTTGCATGTATTTCAGGTTTCAATTCTGATTTATCCAATAAGTTAAATATAAACAGTTATTGAAACCAAGTGTGATGTACCAGCCTTGTAGGGCTTGGTTTTGGAAAAGGTGGTCAAATGTGATGGTAGTATATGAAATCAATCATTTTGGTCACTGTTAACATAGAAAAATTTAAAATATTTTCTACAACCAAATTCACTCTAGCATCCTTCTAAAATTAGTTGTGGTACATAGAATAATGGTCTCTCCCAAGGAAGTCCATGTCCTTATTCTTGAAATCTGTGAATATGTTACCTTGCATGGCTAAAGGAACTTTGCAACTGCGATGAAGTTAAGAATCTTGAAGCAGGAGGTTTATCTGGGAGGACATGATGCAATCACAGGGTTCTTATAAAAAGGAGAAAGGAAGTGAGGGAGGTAAGAAGATGCTTTAAAAAATGGAGGAAAGGGTCATAACTCAAGGAATACAGGTGCCTATTAGAAGGTAGAAGAGTCAAGGAAGCAGATTCTTTCCTAGAACCTTCAGAAGGAACATAGCTTTGTTGACCTATTTTATATTTCTGACTTCTGGGAATATAAGAGAATAGATATTTATTATTTTATTTTGAGTTATTAAGTTTCTTGTAATTCCTTATTGCAGCAATAGGAAACTAATTACATTTGTCTTATTAAAAATGTATGATGAGATTTTCATGAGGAAATCTTTCTACTAAGTTCTTTGTTGTTAGATCTAGAAATAATTTTCCAAAAATTAGTCATCTGGAAGTTCTAGTATAATAAGTTACCTATAATTATAGTAACCATAGGAGAAATCACCTATAAAAATTTCTTATTGTGAATTATATAAGTCCACATTTCATTACTATAATGAAATATCTGATACTGGGTAAATTTATAAAGTAAATTCAGCTTACAGTTCTGAAGGCTCAAGAGCATGGTGCCAGCATCAGTTCAGTTCTGGTAAGAACCTTGTAGCAGATGGCACCAAAATCGTAGGAGCATATGTGGGAGGAAGAGGTCACATACTGAGACAGGAAACTAGAGAGCTGTTTAGGGGTCAGCCTTACTCTTATAACTCAGTTCTGTGAGAATTCACTCAAGGTTCCACAAGAAATATTTTAATACCTTTAAGAGCAACAACCTCAATGACTTAATGACCTCCCACTAGGCCCCAACTCTTAAAGGTCCCAGCATCTCTCACATCCCCACACTGGTAACCAAACCTTCCCCATATAAATCTTTGAGCATAGGCATAGCAGGTGTGAGACTCTGGGTTGGATTCCCAGCAACACACACACACACACACACACACACACACACACACCTGAAATTCCCCATCCAATGATAAACTATCCCTCATAAAAGTAGATGAATTATTCCATTATAAAAAAAGAAGGACATCCTGCCATATTCAACAGCAAAGATTAACCTTGAGGCCATTGTGCTAAGTGAAATAAGTCAGACACAGAAGGAGAAAATTGCATCCAAACTATGGTATGGATCATTTATTTCTCACTGTGAAATAGCTAAGTACTCAATTTTTTAAAAAAAATTATGGTAAGAACACAGTTTGAGATCAATCCTCTTACAGAATTTCAACTGTATAGTACAGTATCGCTCTTTGTAAGCACAGTGTAGTACAATATCTCTGTAACTTATTCATTGTTTATAAAAGCTACAGTATGCCCTGTGAATAGCAGCTTCCCATTTCTACTCCTTCCTGTCCCTGGCAGCTCCTATTCTATTTTCTACATCTGTGAGCTTGATTACTTTAGGATACTTATGTATGTGGAATCATGCAGTTTTCTCCTGTGCCTGACTTTTTTTTATTTTGCATAATGGCTTTAAGGTTCATCCATATTGTTGAGTATTGCAGAATTTTCTTTTCTTTTTTTTTTAATAGTGAAATAATTCATCATCTTTTATAAGGAGTGGTTATCTTTGGATGGATGGGGATTCCAGGTTTTTTTTTTTTTTGTGGTGCTGGGTATCAAACCCAGGGTCTCACATATGCTGGGCTTCTTTTCTGTCCACTTATACCCACCTAGTACAGTTGACCTACCTATTGCATTTCACTTTGTGGTGGTTTTAAAATATGTGCATAAATTCAGAGTAAAGTCTAGGAGTTCTCCCCCCGAGTTTGGATTGAACTAACCAGCTTGCTTCTAACCAAAAAAATATGGCAGAAATAATGGTATGTGAGTTACTGGACTATATAGTGAGTAGCATTTTCCCCCTTTTTTATACTCTTGCTCTGGTTGGAGTTAGTTTTCATGTCTTAAGATCAATCAAGCAGTCTATGGAGGGATCCACAGGTGAAAAGCGGGGTCTCCTGCCAAGAGTCATGTGAATGATCCACAGAAATGAATCCTTCAGACCCAGGACAGCCTTCAGGTAAAGCCTTGGTTAGTGACTTGATTGCAACCTGTAAGAGATCCTGAACTAGAACCATTCAGGCATGCCATTTCTAGATTCCTAGTGCTTAGAAAATGGATGAAGTAATTCATTTTTTTAAATTTTATTTTTATTATTTAAAAAATTTTTTTTACAGACTGCATTTTGATTCATTGTACACAAATGGGGTACAACTTTTTGTTTCTGTGGTTGTGCATGATGATGTAGATTCATACCATTCGTGTAATCATACATGTAACAGGGTAATGATGTCTGTCTCATTCCACCATCTTTCATACCCCCACCCTCTCCTTCCTCTCATTTCCCTCTAAAGTTCCTCCATTCTTCTCTCAGCAGCCCCCACCCCAATTATATTATCAGGGAAAACATTTGGCCTTTGGTTTTTTGGGCTTGGCTTATTTCACTTAGCATGATATTCTCCAATTCCATCCATTTATCTGCAAATGCCATAATATTATTTTTATTTGGTTTAAACTGTTAAGATTTGGGAAGCTGAGGCAGAAGGATAGCTATATTCGAGGCTAGCCTCAGTAACTTAGTTGAGATCCTGAACAACTTAGTGAGACCTTGTATCAAAATAAAAATAAAAAGAGTGGGGATGGGGCTGGGGAGATAGCTCAGTGGTAGAGTGCTTGCAAGGCCCTGGGTTTGATCCCCAGTACGGAAAAAAAAAAAAAAAGAAATAAAAAAAAAAAGAGTGGAGATGTAGCTCAGTGGTAAGAGTGTCCCTGGGTTCAATCCCCATTACCCCTCCCTCCCACACAAAGATTTGGGGCAATTTGTTTTGCATTAACAGAAAAAAAGGACACTCTTTCATGATTGTTTTCCTAAGCTAAATAATAATGTTATACTATGTATATAAATAAATAGCCATAATGTTATTAAGAACACTCTATTTATTAAAAAAACATTACAGAGAATGGGAAGGATTCCAACTTGAAAAATGCTTATTATTTAGAGAAGCATAAAAGTGAGGAATCCACATACTTTGAAAATTCCTCTGGAGGGATAACCCAAGTATTCATAGGAAAGTGACTAATGGGGAATGAAAGGGTGAAAAAACAAAGCCATTTTCCTGCCCCTTTTATTCCCAGCCAGTCCTACTAATTAGCATCATTTAACTCTCACAGTTCAGAATCAGGTCATATAATTAGAGAAGGATTAAGCTCTTCTCTCTTGGAGAGATGTTTAAATTAAACTGTTTGGAAACCACTTAAAGAAACCCACTGGAGGATTTTGAGGGATGGCATCTAGAAACCATGAAAAAATATGATTATTACCAAAAGCCAACATAACTCCACACCAGTGCCAGTGCCAAACTGTCTCAAATTAAATCAGAAAACACTGTTATTTATGGGTTTATATGAGCCTATAATGCTGCCTTTTATTGATGCCAGCATAAGAATATTTTACCTTTCTTTGACAAGTACATCATTCTTTGAGACACTGATTAGAATTAACATGGTCAAACTATTTGAGTTATTTTTACCTTAGTCTCATTCTTTTTTAAATTTATTTTAGAATATCTGGAGGTATACAATGTAAGAGGATCCCTTGGTGTTTCCCCTTGGCATCTGAAGTTTGTGTTTTGAAAGGCAATTAAACTCACTTAATTGTCTGTCATCAGAGTAACTGAATGACATTTTCATCCACGGGGATGAAAATCTCCAATCTTCTTGCTTCGTTGAATTCAAGTCCTAGGGTAAAGAGAAAGGTCTTATAATAAAAGAAAAGTCTTTGCAATAAAAGCCTGAAGTTTTGTGTCTGGCCTAGAGGTCTAAGCTTAACTAGAATGGATGAAACTCATTGTCCTTCATCTGGAGAAAGTGATTGTTCTGGCTGTGACAGAACAGGTGACAGGTATGAATACTGCATCAGTCAAATCATGCTGAAATTCTCACTTCTTTCCAATTCTCACTAAGTGCAAATACCCAGGATCTGAATTTCCAGAGAGAAAGAATTGCCTCCCAGAGGCTGTCCAGCCCTGTCAGGTTAGTGGTGCACAGTTCCGTTTGCAAGTGAATCCTTGAGGGACCTTCCTTCAACCGTAATCTGTCCCTGGGCCTCTTCAGTCATTTTGTTATAGAGGTTTTATTTGTAGTATGAAAGAAAAGGCAGACAAGGGGCCTTGTTTTGGGGTCACCACTTCAGGCAGCCACAGTTGCTGCACTCTGAAAATGGAGTGACAGGTCTGGGAGAAGTCTGAAAAGCTAGAGGAACATTCCCAGCACAGAAAATGCATGAGAAACAAAGAAATCTGGTTGACCATCGGAGACTCTGTGAATGCCAGGTCACATGGAATCCCTGCATCCCTTTATTAAGAGACCCCAGACTGCAGCTGTTTCCTCGAATTCATTACATGGTGGCTGGAGGGTTAGGTCAAAGCTTATAACCCTCTTCCCCTTGCTCACACCCACCTGATGTTCCATCTACTCTCTGCGTGTATTCCAAGAATGGAAGAAAAACAAACCTCAGTTTATTGAAAGCACAGATTCACTGTTACTTTTCACCAAAAAATTTTTTTTCCTAAATAACTTTACTTACTTAGAGACCAAAAAAAAAAAAAAAAGAAAGAAAAAAATCCATTACTTTTTCCTTGAAAATAAAATGAAAGAAAATGTGAGCATGCAAATTTTTGCTAGAATTTTTACAATGATAATATTCAAATGAACTATTCAAAGGTAAATGTATATTCTCATCAAACTGGCATGAATTTTGCTAATGTCCTTATCTGAGAATTTTTCTGCTTATAAATTCTTTGACTTTCTCTGTCTTTTGTGAAAAATGTTTTCCCCTAGCATTTGACCCACCTGTCACCACTGGTTCTTCCTATCTAGAGAACATATACTTGAAATATATTTGAAGATGAAAATGAAGCCTCAGAGTTGGATCAAAATGTTAACCTGTGTAAGAGCAGTAAATATTTTAATTTTTAAAAAAACAACTAAAATAAAAATCAATGAATTCTTTTTATAAAAAAATGGATCTGACCAAATTAGTAAAAATAATTGATTTGGACTCTGTTGTGAATGTTTATCTTCTAGAAACAACAAACAAACTAGTATTTTTCTTTACATAAAAGATTATTTCACCTACTATGAAAGTTTTATGTGATTGTCTCAGAAAACACAACCAAATGATTAAACAACTTTTGCATCATTTCTCCTTTGTCAGTACTATACACAAATAACTTAAATGTTCACTAGTAGTAACCACCCACCCAAAGCTCCCTGCTTTGGGCTGCTTTGATGTAGCCATTTTTGTAAGACAAAGAATATCCACAAAGCTGCTGGAATGGGATGAATGAAACTAGACCTGGCAGAAATAAATGAAGGGCTATTCATTGTCACTTCAACATCCTTCACTTGAGATAGCACAGCTGTGCAAGTTAAGGAGTAAGAAAAAAACCAACCAAACAAAAAAATGGCAACCAAAAAACCATTGTTAAGAAAGGGGTGTGCCTATCAAATACATTAGCAGTGTCATTAGGATAAAAAAGAATGATGGTCTTAAAATTTGCAGTTTCATTGAAAAGCACTATATTTTATGTGAAAATACTTGCTTATTATATGCTTGCCTTTTTCAGCTGACATGGCTTACAGAACTTCTAGGTCTGACAACTGATATTACAAGTTGAGTTCTTTGGGTAGCAGATTTTTATTAGGGAGTGTCTTGGAAGCCACATCTGTAGAAGAAAGACAAAGGAAACAGGACCTGGCAGAGGGAGAACGGCTAGCTAAATAAACCTGAACAACTGCCTTGATGGACCTCCTGGAGAGCTGTGAAATCGGAATGACTTCTCAGAGTTGCTGTTTTTTGGAGTGGGATAGCCTGGTCTTTTCTCCTCCATGGTAATTGCTGGATGGGTGGACCCTAGGGATATTGAGACCTGAAGAAAGGTATGAGGTGGCCTTCTGCAGCAGAGGCAATCCTATAAGGAATTGGTGACTGAAGGTGTCTGATGATAGCACTTTGAACAACTAACTGGGCAATAGGCTTTTCTTTGAAGTGGCATCTGGGTGACTTATCTGTGTGTTCAGTATGCCATTTCAGTGAGTTTCAAAAATTTAACTGTGGTCCATTTTTTAGTGCTGCTATAACAAAATAACTGAGAATGGATAATTTATAAACAATAGAAATTTATTTCTCAGTTCTGGAGGCTGAAAAGTCCAAGATCATGGTGCCAGCAGGTTTGGTGTCTGGTGAGGGCCTGTTTCATAGATGGTGTCTTCTCCAAAATGCATCTTCACATGGCAGAAGACAGAAGGGCAAAAAGGGATGAACATTGAATCAAGCCTTTTTATCCAATTCCAGAGGGTAGAGCCCTTAAGACCTAATCATTTGCTGAAGACCTCACCATCTGATACTGTTGTATTGAGGATTAAGTTTTAGCATGAATTCTGGAGAGGACACCAACATTCAACCATAGCAGTCCCCAGTAAGAAATACTTCTCATACCTTAGGAGTACACATGCACACATGTGCACGGACATACATGCAGAACCAAATAAATTTCATGAAATAAGATTTTGAAGGGCTGGGGATATAGCTCAGTTGGTTGAGTGCTTGCCTTGCAAGCATAAGGCCCTGAGTTCGAATCCCCAGTACTGCAAAAAAAAAAAAAAAAAGATTTTAAATGTTTGTTCCATATAATGCAATCTGATATTTGCTACATTTCACAGTTTCATCTCATTTCTTATTATATTTTCCCTTACTTTAAAAATGCTGTTTATGACACATTAATCTGATTTTGAAACAGTAACCACCCCTTTGCCAGTTGCCCTTTGACTTCTCCTCCCTTTGCCTGACATTCTATGTTTGAAAGAAAAGTAACAACTAAATGATTAAGATGTCAACTGCTAAATAATCTTTTAGATCTACAGAACCCAGAACATCTGGTGACATTGTTTAATTCTGTGCATCAGCTAACACAAATCATGTAAATTGCTATGATGTTTATGTTGCAGAAAAGTATTATATAGGTATTAAAGAATTGCAGGTGCTAATGCCAGGAGGTCAAGGCCAATTGCCATGTTCTAGTGGGGGGTGGGAGGAGGGGCTTGGGAAGGTGGGCACACACCCTGGATGAGGAAGACACTGCCCCACATGTAGTCTTCCTGCCCATTGCTCCCCGAACCTCCTTTCCATCCCTATGAAAACCCTTTCACATACCTGAGTTCTCTAAGATGGTCTTTTTACTGGGGATGATAGATATCTCACTGATCTTCTTAAGGTGTCTGTACAAGAATAAACCCGATTTCCTTCTCACCAACTCTTATCTTCTGAGACTGGTTTCTGAGCAGCAAGCAGATGACTTGGGTTCAGTAACAATTTCTGTGACTCACTATTATATTACAACTTGCAAATCAGAAAATTATGAAATTAGATTGACTGTGGAAATTAACCAAATTAATGTTGAACAAATACTCCAGTGTAAGTAGAATAGGCTAGTGTTCTAAGATGTGGTTGGATCACTTTCATTTCCAGGAAACCAGAAAAGAGCCACTGTCTAGTTCTGCAGGTTTACAGATCCTAAAGAGAGAGTATGGTTTATCACAAATCTCTAAATCTTTGAATGCCTTGTTCTAGGTCGGTTGTAATTTGTTATCATTTCTTCTGACAGTATGATCTCCAGGCAAGATTTTCAAAGAAAAAGATGTGAATATCTAGGGGAGGGAATAGTAGTGTCAGTAAGAACCATGATTTCCATTTATTGGTAGAGTTTATGATGAGATCAGGTTAAGACTCCTAGTTTTTCTGGACAGTGAATTCCTGTGATCTGTTCCGTATTGCTACTTTCCCATGAGGGAAATTACTTAAAGAAACATTTGGTGTTATGCTTCCAAATACCGAGTCTTGAAATAAATTGTATAGGGTAAATGTCTGAATGGAATGGTATGGTCATAAATCACAGTTAAGAACAAAAGACTTTCCTTTTAGGCAAAGATGAAAAACATCATGAACATTTCTGTTTTAGTCAACTTTTTCACTGTTGTGACTAAATGACCTGACTAGCACAATTGTAAAGGAGGAGGGTTTATTTGAGGGCTCATGGTTTCAGAGGTCCTAGTCTATAGAAGGCTGGCTCCATTCCTCAGGCTCCAGGTGAGGCTGAACATCATGGCGGGTGAGGTGGGCAGAGGGAAGCAACTCACAACATCAGGAAGCAGAGAGAGACTCCATTCTCCAGATACAAAGTATATATAACCCTTAGCCATGCCCCAATTCCCACTTCCTCCAGCCACACCCTACCACTTCAACTAATCCCATTAGGGATTAATTAACTGATTGGGTTAAGGTTCTTACAACCCAATCATTTCTCCTCTGAACCTTCCTAAATTGTCTTACATGTGAGCTTTTGGGGGACACCTACATCTAAACTATAACAATAACAATACAGAATTCAGAATTCAGGAAAGTGATAAATTGACTTTTTTTTTTTTTTTTTTTTTTGATGCCCAAAACAACAACAAACTCCAAGTGTAGCTGTAGCTCTTATCCTTGAAACTGGAGCAATGAATTCAGGGTCTTTCATTGTATTTTTACTCTCAAACAAAATAGAAATTGTGTTCCATTATTTACAATTTGGGATATATAAGAATCAATATGAGAAAAGTATACAAGCAAGACATGATAAGAAAGAAAATGAAAGCTGTCTATTATTTTTCATGTTCTACAGTAAGAAATCTTCAATTTGTTAACATATTTAATTCTTGTTGAAACATCACAGGCTGACTTGATGATTGCCACTTCTATAAATGAAGAACTTGAGACTAAACTTAGCCAGGTTGGTGGAGTCACTTTCAGAATACAGATTTGAATCTACTCTTTTTACTACTTTAAAGTCTCTCTCTCTTTCTCTTGCTCTAACACACACACACATATTTACACACATATACATGTAATGTGTATATGTAATAGATTACATTTCTATTTTTAATTATCTGCAGAATAAATATACATTGAAACCAAACATGAAGTTACTCATATGTGAAAATATAAGTTGAAAACTGGATCATCATCACATTTTTGTATTTTGAAGTGTTGCTCTTTATTAGATGATTAATATAAGCTTTTTAAAACCCATTCTTACTATTATAGTTATTTGAAAAATTTTTCTTACATAGTTGTGTCTGTGTTATATTTTAGTCAGCTGTTAAGAAATTTAGAAGCCAAATTTCATCAACTCACAGTAGTAAAACATGCATATATACACCAAACAAGAGCTGAACTGAAAGGCCACCTACATCTGGAAACCAGTGTGAAAATTTTATAGATATATTTTACTTCAATTATAAAATATTTCACTAGTGTATATGACTCTTTCAAGTATTATCATTCTAAAAATGGTAGACTATTATTTTTAAGGGGAATATCAGATTATTTTTGATCTATCAGAATTTAGCTACTCATGAGTTTATGTTCACTTCAAATGTCACTGCTGTATTGCCAATAATAGTTCTAAAAAAGGGCAAAAGAAACTTACAAAGGACAGTCTTTAAAAAGTCATTATTAGCCCACTTACCTCAAAATAGTACAAGAAATTAAGTGATTGACCTCAATAAATAGCTCATCCCACATCATTTTTTCTTCTAGAAATTAGCTCTGTGGATTGTTAAAGGACAAATTCAACTCCAATATTAGAGATGAAAAATGAACTAGAAAATGCATTCAGAAGCTGATGAAGACACTAGAGACGGTAAAATATAATCCCATTCTCTGTATTTGTATTATCTATACAAATGAAATGTCAGAGTTTAATTTGTTATGCTATGGCTTTTATATCTTTGTGACCTTGGTTGTGTAATGTTCTTTAGTTTTCTTTGAACTTGGTCAAGTCTTAAAATTTTGGGGTCTTACTTTTCCTTAATTTCAAAATGTCCCTATAAAATGGACACAGTATATAAAATTTACATTCTGTGTGACATTAGCATGTTTCTCAAATACATTGATTTTTTGCCATAGGAGTAATTATGAGATAATACATATGTGAAAAGTTTCAGGCTTTTGTACTTGAGGAGCAGGAAAGAGCAGTTTTACAGTGTGGATTCTGATGGGGTTTATCTATATGGTCTTGAACAAGTCACTTAAACTCTTAGTGACCCAAACCCAAACAATAAAAATGTAGATTTTAATTTGTACTCCCTATTTCTCACTGGAATCTAGTGAGAACAGACAACCTAGAAGTACTTGAAAGGTACAACACACCCTTAACAATTATCATAACAATCTGTCACTTCTGATAAAAAGAGACCCAGTTGTTCTAATAGTGAATCAGTGAATTATGGCTTTTACGTGTGAAAGCTATTTTAACTCCTGATTTACCTTAGACACATGTTAAACAATGATATTTGGAGTGCTTTTGGGGGTTACGGTGAGAATTGAACAAAGGGCCTCTTGCATTCTATGTAATACCCCATCACTGAGCTGTACCTCCAGCCCCCAGGAGTATTTATTTTAATGTTTTGAAATAATGATGAGTGTTTAATGCTACTAGACAGAATGGAAATCAAAACATTTTACACCTTCTGGAGGAAAAATGTAATAGATATTATATTCCAGAATGATTATGTAAAATAAAGTGTGATGCAAATTTTGATACCTATGTACAATGGTATTTGTAATTATCATCTTCTATTCTCCAAGTACATATTGATGTACATAAGTTGCTGAAGTGTCTAACATGCTGCGTTTGAGCACCTACTCAGGATGTTCACATTGGACTTCACAAATTTGTAGGTTTCAGCAAAGATGCAATATAAGTCCTATTTTAATATTTGTTTATTTTTTTTGTTGTAACTGAAGTGTTGAAGGTTAAATGAGCTGCCAGTGAGAGAGTGCAGAGAAAGAAAAGTCTAGGGTCTGGGTCTGTGCCTGAGCATGGACTTTGTTTAAGCAATGATGGCTAAAAATAAAACCCATCCAGAAAGTGGGAAAGGAATATTCAGAGAGGAAGAAGGAAAACCAAACAGGACTGCATAGTTCCAGAAAGGAGAGAGAGAGAATTTCCACAACTAGGACTTGGCTGATGTAAGACAGAGGAAATTGGAAATGGCTAGAATCCAGCATCAGATAGATAAAGTCACATGGTGAGTCATGGAAGATCTGGAAAAAAAAAAGTAGTATAGTATGGGGGCCTTGTGATAGGTGGTGGCAGCAGGTGTCAGGGACTGAGCTCTGAACACACTCCTAGAGACCTGGTTCTAATTGCCTCGAAGGCTTGGTGGAGTTTAGTAAGGCTCAAGTCAGGAGAACTGAACAGTAAACCTAATGAGACACTCAGATGTGTTTGGGACAACATGAAAACCCAGTAATTGGACGCAAAGCACGATGTGGAGAGTCAGTGAAAGAAATGCAACTGGAGATCAATTGATAGAAAGAGGGGCTATCATGGCTTATAACAGGGCTAATACCAAAATAGACTTGGCGCTTGCCTACAGAGCTTGAGGAGGTTCTTCATGTCATCTGCTTAGAGGACTTAGGCATCCTATGGCTGAAACTTACATTAACAAGCACGAGTTAAGTACTTAGCATATGGTAGATGCTCAATAAATACTTGTTGAATGAAAGGATGACTAATGTGATCTTAGCTCTAGAGAATGAAAGTCTTTCATTCCTAGCCAAATAATTCTAAAGGTATCAATTTACAGTGGTGTTTCCTAAAAACCTAGTTGCTCAGGATATTAATAAGTTTTATGATCAAAGAGGTTTTTTGACCAAGTAAATTACGATACTACTGATTTAAATAAAATTAATTGCATTTTTATGTTGTGAGACTTCTCAGTGACTTTATCTCTGAAAGACAGGTAGTGTGTAGACTTTTCCAAATTTATCTGATCAGAGAACTCTGTGCAATGCCACCTTTCTCATGAGTTTTGCCTGGGCTAGTGTTATAAGGAACATGTATTAAGAAAAAAAGAGAGTTCCGTGGATTTTTCCATAATAAAAAAAGAAGTACTTTCTTTTGAAATTTCTGGGATTTCAGAGGCAAAGTTTAAAAGAACTAGAGAAGTCTCATTGTACTTCTAATGTTTATCTCTAGGGATGAGAGACCCAAGAGTCAAGAATCCTTATTAACTTCCTGTCTACAATTGATTTCAGGCTGGTCAGATTTGGAGACTGTGGGATATTGTCAGAAAATACATGTGGAATGAGGAAGATTATGAGTTAGGGGCAGTTGGTCATTGTAGGGTCTATATATCATTAAAATTTTATGTAATTTTTTCTACTTGAATTCTCGTGGGGGAAAGAGGTGGTGTCTCTGTGTGTCGTGTGTGTGTGTCAGGGGGTGACAAGGCACACATACATAAAACAACTCTTGGGGACCTGTGAAAGGCACAGGAGGAGAGATCTGATTCTCAAACTAGCAGGTGTTGTTCATCACTGTGTCTGCCCCCACTTAAGGGTGTGTTCCTCGGTTCACTTTCATACAGCATTTCTTACCACATGTGGCATATCTTAGGTGCTTTGCAAATACTGAGACTGAATTAAACTAAGAGGATCTAAACGCAAGAGGCAGAGCTTACATTCTTCTAAGGCTCATTTTTCCTAACATGGCAAGGCATGGCACCCTCCACCCCCATGGTGTAAGTAATCTGGGCTAATGGGAGCACTCCTTTCCCGGGGATGATGTTTCGTTCATGTTGCACAAGGTGTTTTGCACCCTGTTCCTCCAGAGTGGATAACGAACCTTGTTGTAAAGACCAGACCCACAGGCTGTTCTTTATTGTTTACAGTGAACCATAAGGGGAGGCCTCCTCTAAGGTTACGAAGCTTACAGTTCTGGGAAAGCAGAAAACTGGCCTAGCGACTGAAGTAGAAATGATGAAAGCCTTTATTTCCAGAGAGTTGGGAGAGTTAGAGATCATATCAGGGTGATTGATATTTCATCCCTGCCCTCAGCTTCGCAAGCAGAAGGAAGTTTGACTCCTTTCAAATCAGACCTCAGGATAACGTCATCACAACAGTAACTACAAACTTCTTCCAGAAATGAGACTTCTGGGAAGATACATTTGATATTAGTCAAAAATGTGTGTGTGTGTGTGTGTAGAAATGTATGTGTATATATGTATATATTTGGATTTTTACGTGTATGTGTGTTGGTGATTGAACCCAGGTCTTCATGCATGGTAAGCATATGTTCTACCACTGAACTATACCCCCAGTCCAAATAGGACACCTGTCCTATTTGCGGTGGTCTCCGCTCCCAGCTATATCCAGCACATCCTTGAATAGCATGCTCTATTATGTGGATTTTGGATCCAGTTGAAATAATATTTGATAAAAGTATTATTATGAAGTATTTGAAGGAGAGTAATTTTCAATTTTAATTTAATCTAATTTTATTTTATTTAACTGTCAAACACATCAACAAAGCACTGTATTTGTCACTATGGTAGAAAGTTAAACAAGAGATTTCAGGTTGCATATAGTTGTATATAGTTCATAGACAGACATGTATCTAGATACTAAAGAGAACGAGGGGAAGCAGTGACCAACCAGGGCTGAGTGTGCAGCACCCTTACTTTTCAAATCAGCATGCTAGTGCAGTTATGTGAGCAGGTTGAAGTCCCAGCCCAGCCACTTGGTTGGGTTTGAGAATCCTAACCAGGGATGTGCCTGTGTCTTAAGCAAATCCATGAACATTTAAATGAGAGTCTTTATGATAGAACTGCCAATTCCAGTGTTCCTTAAAGGAGAATCCTGTAGTGCTTATTAAGAAAGTGATTCAGAAAGATCTAGGCATTACACAAATCCCAGTATTTCTTGATAAAACGTATTTTATCTCTCTCTCGTTCTTAAGCATATAAAATAAAATCAAGCCATCTCACAAATCATGCACCACAGGAAAAGACCATAAACGCTGGTACACCAACACTGGCTCAAATCTGGCCTCTGGCATTTAGATCCTGGGATTGACCTTGGGGGCATTTCTTACTTTCTCTATGCCTCTGCCATCTCCTGTAAAACAGAATTCGAGCTCCTAACTTGAAGGGTTACTGTGAGAACTGAAGGAGATAGCATGTGTAAGGTTAGGATCCCTCTTAATGTTCTCTCATGGATTCCTGCATTTCTCTTTGGTGGAACATTTTGTAGTTTGTAATTCAATAAGCGTAAAATCAGCTCTTCCGTGTTTGTCTCCTCTGTCTTCAGTAGGGAGATGCACTTCCTGGGGAAGGGATCACACCTGTCCTATTTGCTGTGGTGCCTGCCCCCAGCTATACCCAGCACATCCTTGAATAGTATTGGTCAGTGGAGTTAATCAGAGCAGGACACGATGGAGACTACACTGTCAATAAACATTGCTGCCCTTCCTTCTCCCACCCAGAAACCTGGCAGCTTCCTTTTCCTAACTCTGTACCTCTGTGAATTTGGGGAATTTCTGTGTTTCTATGATACACAGTACTTTTGGCACAGTGTTCTCTTACAAAACTTCCCACCTGGGAAGACATGCTTCATGAGTCCTACTTACTATATGCAGTATGGACTTCCTTAATCAATACCAAACTCTTTCTGAACTGAAAGCATTATCCCTATTACTTCTATCTTCATTTAGAATGGAATTCTCTCCTCATTTTTTCGTTATAGATGACTGATTTTTGGATCTGCTTATATTATATTATAATTTTATATTCACCTTCACTGAAGTTAATAGGATAAAGCAAAGATTTGGACTGATTACTGGTGTCTGACTCACTGCTGTTCTGCTGTTCATTATTTCATGTATGCACCAAGAAGCCTATATATATCCCTGCATTGTGTTTACCCAAAGGCAGAAGGAAGATTGAACCAAACCATTGTTTTCCCATTACACTCATTTTCATGTTGACTGACTTCTTTATGAATACAACAATTATTCCTTGATTTCTGCAACTCGTGGCAGCACTAAAATAGATCACAGCATCAGGTTTGTTCTGCTTACATTCAGGACGAGTGCTCTGAAGAACTGCACATTTCCAGGAGAGGAGTTTCCATGGAAACTCGGACAAAGGCAAAGCAAAATTATTCTTCAAGGCTCACTAGAAAAAAAAAATTATTCCACCTTGCCTTTTATTTTCAGTGCTGTGTCCCCAGAGCAGTTCAGCTGGTTGGCACTGTCCTGGCTCTGTAGGAATCCCTGTTTAAAATTTATATATAGCATTATGAATCTCAGAAATCTGCAAAATAGGATTTGATGAGTATGACTAAAAAGTTATTTCTCAAGAAGGCTCAAACCCAGAGGTTTTTTAAATAATAAGATTAAAAAAAAATTGAAGCATACCTTTAAGTAGCTACTGAATTTATAAGCATGAAATTGCTTTTCCAATTATAATTTTTTTGAAATAATCCTTAAGAGAGTTTTAAGACAAATAAAGGGACTCTAGTAGAGGCAATTTGGAATTTCAAGACAATTTATTAACTGAAAATAAAGACTAGGTCAAATAAGTTTGATACATTTTGGGGTCATATCTGGAGTAAAAAGAAGTCATGGGGTTCATAAGAATTCCTTTAGAAAATGATGCCTTTCCCATTGTTTTGCCAAGTCCCCACAGCAGGCTGACCACTTGTTTATCTGTGTAGCTTCCATGGCACTGAGCACGGTACTTTGAAGCTATTTTGGGGGCTGGGTTGACGCAATGAGGAGGATCCACCGTCTCCCACAGAGAATTCTTCAGTGCCAGAGTCAGAAAATGAATACTCTCGGCTTCCTACCCACAACTATTGACACTTTAATATAGTCATGGTAAAAAATTCATACTCCATTTTCTTTTCTTTCTTGAATTTGATTGCTGTCATGTTCAGAAATGTATTTTCTTTGATACATTGTTTTTTGTTTTTATTTTCCCCCACATTATTTGTGCATTATGGTTGTGCATACTGATGGGATTTGTTGTTACATATTTGTATATGTACACAATACACAATATAAGAATATCGATACATTCTTACAGCAGATATATTCCAGGTACTATTAGGCACACCCCCTGAGGGAGTCTGAAGAGCACTGCCAGATTTTAAAAAAATTAAATAAAATAAATGAGAAACACAAAAAACAAAATGTGACAGTCTCTGCACATTCTCAAATGTCATAATGTCAAGGACTTTTCTGGGTTTTATGGGAGTCCATAGCAGCCTATGACAGCTTAGTGGTGGCTATCATATGTGGGTTAGTTCAGGTCAGGCCTTCACTAAGAGATATTTGCTCTGAGTCTTGAAGGACGCAAGATATGAATAAGGCAGACAAGTGGGAAAACACATTCCGGGAGTAGAAACATGAAAATTCAGGGATATTGAAGGATACAGTGCTTTAGGCACTGAGCGCAGGTCCTGAAGTGGGCGATGATGGAGGTGAACATGAGGAAGGCAGAGCCAGGTCCTCAGATGGCTTTATGCAACTCTAAGGAGTGCAAGTTCTATCCAGAGGTGGGAAGCAATGAGTGATTCCAGTAGAACCAAACGTTAAATCTGTCCAGTAATCCTGGGAGAGTCGAGGAGGGAGACAGTCACCAATAACAGAGAACAGCTCAGGGGCAAAGGGGATACCACCCTCCACCCCCAACACACACATTTATTTATTTGTTCACTTTAGTTAAACTTAATACTATGGTTCATTTTGATATAATTGTACAAGCGTGGAATATAATTTGCTCTAATTCTGTCCCCAGTACTTCCCTTTTCCCTCCCCTCCTCCTTCTTCCTGTCCCCTTTTCTCTGCTATACTTTTTTTTTTGATTTTTTTCTATTTGTTTATTTTATTGTATTTTGTTTTGATTAGTGCCTTGTGATACATGTGAAGGTGAGATTCACTGTACATAGGGAAAATTCATATATGTACACAGGGAAAATTCATTCAAATTTGTTCCACTCCTTTTTCTTTTCCTGTCCCTCCTCCCTTTACTCAATCTCCTTCCTCTACTTCTCTGGTCTCTCTGTTTCACCCCAACACACTTTTCTTTTCCTTTTTCTTTGTTCCTTATTTTGGTCCACCTTCCACATATCATTGGACCTTTGGTTTTCTGGGTCTGGCTTATTTCATTTAGTATGATGGCCTCTTAGTTCTATCCCTTTACTGTCAAATACCATAATTTCATTCTTTATGGCTGAATAATACTCCACTGTGTGTATATGTATATACCACTTTTACTTTTATCCATTCATCTGTTGAAGGACATCTAAGCTGGTTCCATAGCTTGGCTATTGTGAATTGTACTGCTATAAACATTGATATGGATATATCCCTATAGTGTGCTCATTTTAGATCTTTTGGATATATACCAAGGAGTAGGATAACTGGGTTGTATGGTGGTTCCATTCCCATTTTTTTGAGGAGCTTCATACTGCTTTCCAGAGTGATTGCACTACTTTTCAATCCCACCCGTAATTCATGAATCTACCTTTCCTCCCACATCCTCATCAACATTTATTATTTTTTGTATTCTTGATAATTGTAATTCTGACTGGAATTAAATGAAATCTCAATGTAGTTTTGATTTGCATTTCCCTGATTGCTTGAGATGTTGAACAATTTTTAAAGATTTTTTTAACATGTATTTAAAATTTTTTTTCTGCTGTAGATGGACATAATACCTTTACTTTATTTATTTTTATGTGGTGCTGAGAATTGAACCCAGGCCCTCACATGTACGAGGTAAGCGTTCTACCACTGAGTTACCACCCCAGCCCTGAACATTTTTTTTCATATATTTATTGACCCTTTGTATTTCTTCTTTTGATGAGTATCTGTTTAATTCTTTTGCTCATTTATTGATTGGGTTATTTGTTTTTCTGGAGTTGTGTTTTTTGAGTTCTTTATACATTCTGTATATTAATCCTCTATCTGAGAAGCAGGTGACAAAGATCTTCTCCCATTCTGTAGGCTCTCTCTTCACACTCTTAATTGTTTCAAAAGGGACAATATTAATGGAGGCCACAACTGCGAGTAAACAGAGATGGAGCAGAGCCTAGGTTTGGAGGATGGATCGTTTGGGGAAGAAATTATTTGTGTGTATTAAAGTAAGGAAGGGCTAGAGTGGATTTCAGTTTTCTAGTATAGGTGCTGGAAAATGATAACACCAATAAGTGAGATTAGTATGTGCAGTTTAGAAATGTCCCCCACCTTATGGCCCATGTGTTAAAGCTTGGCTGCAGACTGTGGCACTACTGGGAAGTGGCAGAACCTTTAGGAGACTGGGCCTAGTGGAAGTTAGGTTATTGGGGGTGTGTCCTTGAAGGGAATATTGGGATCCTGTTATCTCCTCTCTCTCTTTTTAGTTCCCAGACCACAGGTAAAGAGACCTCCTCTACCACATGCTTCCGCTATAATACACTGTGCTACCAAAGGCCCAAAGCAACAGGGTCAAGTGACAATAGACTGAACTGTGAGCCAAAATAAACCTTTCTTCCTTTTTACATTGTTTATGTCAGGTAATAATCATAGTAACAGCAAGCTGATCAACATGTAGTCCAAGAAAAACAAACTCCACAAAGATCAAGCGTATGGCCTTAATCCGGTGCTGTCTGCCTGCCTGTGTGAACTCAGACAAGGTTCTTAACATCTCTGAATTTCAGTTCCTTGAGATGATTGCAAGGGATTGTTTAGAGGACTAAATGAGATATTGCTTATAGAAAATTCACACATTTGCTCACCCTATATTTTTGGAACATTTATTGTTACGTATCAGAATAAGGGATTCAGAGATGTACAAGGCAAAACTTCTGCCCTGGTGGAACTTTTATTGGATAAATAGGGAGATAGACAAACAGTTAACAAATAAGGGAGACATTAATTACAGATTTGGAAGAGTGCTTTGAAAGGAGCAGACAGGTTGTTCTGACAATTAATAGAGAGGGTTGAGAGTTCTACTTTTATCATGTGCTAGGAAAGAGACATCTCTTTAGAGTTGGGGAAGAGAGCATTCTAAGTCCAGAGAAAAAAGACATGCAAAGACCCTGTAGTGGGAGAGAATTTTGAAGGACACACAGCTTAGCAGTTCCTCAAATATAGTAAACACACAATAAATAATACCTCTTATGTTTAGGGGAAAAAAAGGCATTTATTTGACTATATGCCATGGGAAACTAGCTTAACAAAATAACTTCTTCCATTTATTAATACAGTTGTCAGAATAATATTTAAAATTGCCACTTTTACAAATATATCTTCAAAATTAAGAATGCAAGTAAAACTGAAGATGGGTTTAGGGTAGGGTATGGAGGGATTCTCTGAAGCAGTGTTGAAGTTTATAGGCCAGGATTCCTCACAGGGCACTTTATGATTAAAGTGCGTTTCTCCACAGTTCTAGAAATATGTTTTCTTTCCTTATTTTCCAAATAGTTTTGTTTTTTCATTTGTTGGAAACTGACTTAACCTTAAATGCAGATGGGTTTTCAAAGACGGGATACTGTTAAGTGCCTTTTTGAAGCCTAAAATTCCTACAATCATATATAGAAAACTCTATGTCCACCTTCATGCTTTGATTAGAAATCTCTGTTATTAGTCATTTCTATACTTTTTCTGTGAAGTAACAAAAGATAAGTCATTTAAATGATTAAAAAAAAATCTCTCAATACAGACTGTGTTAGACAATTGAAAAGTCACGAATGGGTAGTTGGGGTGTTGCTCAGTGGTAGAGTGCCTTCTGCATGCATAAGGCCCCTACTTTCAACCCCCAGCCCTGAAAAAAAAAAATTCACAAATAGTAAATGGAAAAGAAAAGATTGTACACAACCATAACACAACAGCAAAGGTGTCTGAATCCTAGTTAAGAGATTTACTGCCTTTTTACACTAGAATGTATAGTAAAAGTGACTTGCAAATATATGGGAGTTACGGATTTAAGATTGCAAACATAAAAGCATTGAATTTAGAGAAAGACTAATGTATTCAACATGTCGATAATATGAAAGTTAAAACATCGAGGGAATAAACCAAAAAGAACTAAGCAGACATTAGGGCCACACAAAACAGGAATAGGATGACTTTAGAATTCGATGAGCGACAGGACAGTCTCCATGTTTGTTCAGAGTGAATCCTAACAAAGAACTAATGAAGATAAACAGTGTATTTATTTAAGTGAGGCTGGAAAATTCCCCTTCAGCCAGCAGCTGGCATGACTGCTGTCATTCAAAGGGCATTGAGTAAATGTCAAATAATTGAGTCATTGAGAAACTGGGATGACAGTGACCTACATTCTCATTAACACTTTTTGAAAAATTCTTCCCTGGGCTATTAAATAGATGATGTTTAATAGTGATATTAAGCTAAAGAAAACTACAAGACGTCAATGTTTAAATAGAGCTTAGCTCTTTAATTGGTGATTCCTCAGGGAAATTAGCTGTGGCGTGTCTTACCAGGCAGGGTGTGTTTCCACGAAGCTGCACTGATAGGATTCTGAATCACCATGTTTTATAGATAAGGGAAATACAAATTTCAGATGAGACAATGGGTGTTCCAGTCAAGTACAAAGGTTGCAACAGCCTAGCATAGACAGTTCTTCTAAATTCTCTTCCTGCTTCTGAGTAACTGGGGAAGTGTGCCCTCGCATTTTAAAGGAACCCTATGTTGGTAAGTTGCTCTTTGCCAGAATTAAGGTGGATAGTCTCCTTGTATTCCCATTTCCTGCTTCCTCATTTTCATCTGGCATTTATCCAGTTTTTATGAACTCTTATTCATTTATTAGTTGGCGTCTTCTAGCCTGACACCGTAATTGACCTTGGCTTTGCCCCTTGATGATATCTTTGCCTCTTGGATCCAATTTAATTCAGTGTCTTTGGAACTAACTGCACACATTTGCTTGGCTTTGGCCTGCTGCACCCTGCCCCGAGGCTTGAGAATTATAGGCACACCAGGCCTCACTCCAGGAAAGAGAATCTTAATGATAGGAGTCCTAATGCCAAATCCCACACATCCCTTAGTGACCAACAGAAATAGATCGTTTTGACATCCTTCAAGTTAAAAAATGTTCAAAGTAGATTCTCAGAATTTTAATGGCTATCCAGATTGGAGCTTAGTGATATAAACTGTCTAGCAACTCTTAGGAAGCGAGGCACCTTATTAAATCTGAAACTATAGCAAGACAACCAAATGGACTGTCCTGAATATAATCTGAATTCTCATATGATGTTCATTAAGGGTATACCTTAATTAATGGTCAGAAAGCATAAAATTAATTTGTAAACATCATAGTTAATTACCTAGAGTTGAACACGTTCACTGAAATCACTCTAAGTTGTTTTAAAATTCTCTGATAATATGTGAAATGATCTTTGTTTTAGATTAAAACATACTTAAGGTTATCTTAGATACAAGAAATGTGGTCATAAGGAGAAGTCTGCATTCTAGCCTCCTTGAAGTTATACATCAAATATATCCTGAAGTGGGTACCTATTGTTTCTCTTCCCAGATGACCCTGAGTCTTCTTTACTGGGTCTGAATAACCATTCCTGGGTATTTGCTGACAGTTTTGCCACTAACAGTTGTCAACAGTGGCCCTCTTCCAACACTATCTTTGGGTTCCAAGGCTGCTTGTCCCAGCAGCTGGGAGGCAGGGCTGCTGGAAATGCCTGGAGTTCATCCTTTCCAGAGTGGACCAGGCCAATGGGCCAATATGCATTAGCACAAAAACCAAGGTCTGAAGTGTGACGAACTCTGCAGATTACTACCAAAGACATAATATTGAAGTGATTCTAAAAAGCACACTTCTCATATGTTTATGTGTTTGAAGCAGGACGCATCTTACAATCAATTTGTTATATATCGTTAGTGTCTTTTTCTTTCTTGGTACATATAACAAGAGTTTTTCTGATGGTGAATTAGAACTAATGAAATTAGGATCTAACTAAGAGAGAATAAAACACTCTTTAAAAACAATCAGAAAAAGATTTATGAAAGAACTAGCATCTAAAATTGGCAACTGGTGGCCGTGTCAGGCAACTTATCCTATTGTTTAGAAGATGTACGATCAGGAAATTAGGGCTAATCATTGTTTAGACAGGAATTGGGCTCCTACTGTGTGTCTTAGCACTGAACCAGGTCCTTTTGTATCAAATCACTCTTTTATTCTCATATAATGACTTTTTGGACCAGGAGGCGATATAGTCAGAAAAAACAAAAAAACAAAAAAACAAAAAACTTCTAAAGAAAACAGCCACCTTGACCCAAGTCACATGCTTGGGAATCACCACATCAATTGGAATCAGGATGATTTCACAACCATCTGTTTTGATGACTTATTCTCCCTGAATTCCCATTCTAGGCAGGGGAGAACTAACCTTTGGAGCAGGAAGATTTGAGTTTAAGCCCAGGCTCCTCAATTTAACAGCCGTATGATGTTGAGTAAATTACTTAACATTTAGAAATAATTAAAAAAATCTTTATCTCCACAAGCATGTAATATAATATTTGGACATATAACATGCAGAGTAATTATTAGTTTCTATCCTTTTCACTGTAATCCCTTATTTTTTATTGTAAAACATTTTCCTAAATAAAAATGAGGCAACTGTTGCTAAGAGAAGTAATGTAGGGATTTTGGAAGCAGTGGTCAAGTTTAGGGATCAGGCTCTGTCCTAGGCCACCAGGACATCCTCCCTGGCCACTGGGAAACAAGAGGTCATTAAGAATTGGACATGAAAAAATTGGTTTCTTATATGCCTTCTCCCAAGGCCAGTGGGAGAGATGCTACAGTTTGGAATTGGAGTTAGAAAGAAACCACAGGGAGCCAGGCAGACCATGTAGGGTCCTTAACATGTTCATCACATCAAATCTACTTTTCTATTAGATCCAGTATTTGAAGTTTATTTTTCCCTACCAAATGATATTTAATCACAATTTATGTCCCCATGTTTCATTCTTCTGTAACTGTCAAATGGAGCCACTGAGCAACATAAAATAGGTAGCTACCACTTTGAATCGATATAATTCATCCATCTCATCCTGTATTCATCCATTCCTCAAATGTCTCTTATTTCCTTTCTGTGCCCAAGTGGCAGGTAGGTAAAGGAATACGATGTGAAAACTGCTGTGTCTTTGGTTGGAGGCATTTATCCTTTGGAAGCAAAAAAACAACAGTGAGTGTTTTGAACTAGAATTGGGACCAGGCTATTGTAGGGAAGAAGAAACATGAACGGTCAACAAATATTTGAAAAAATGCAAAGGAAAACTACACTGAGATTTCATTTCATTCCAGTCAGAATGGCAATTATCAAGAATACAAGTAACAATAAATGTTGGGAGGATGTGGTGAAAAACTTCATTCATACATTGCTGGTGGAACTGCAAATTAGTGCAACCACTCTGGAAAGCAGTATGGAGATTCCTCAGAAAACTATGAGTGGAACTACCATGTGCTCCAGTTATCCCAGTTCTCCTTATATAGCTAAAGGTTTTAAAATCAGCATACTACAGTGAAACAGTCACATTAATATTTGTAGCAGCACAATTCACAATACCGAAGCTATAAACCCAACATAGGTGCCCTTCAGTAGATGAATGGATAAAGAAAATGTGACATATATGCAAAATGGAGTATTACTCAGTCATTAAGAATAATGATTTTATGGCATTGCTGGTAAATGGACGGATCTGGAGACTATCATTCTAAGTGAAATAATCTAGTCCCCCAAAGCCAAAGGTTGAGTGTTTTTACTGATGTGTGGAAGCTAACCCACAATAGCTTCCACACATCAGTGTGGAAGAGGGAGAGGGGAAGAAGAGATATTCAGTAGATTAGACAAAGGGGAAAGAAGGGAAGGGAGGAAGGATAGGAAAAGGAAAGACAGTGGAATGAATCAGAAATAATTTTCCTATGTACATATAGTGAATCCCACCATCATGTATATCCACAAGAATGGGTTCTTATTATAATAAGATACATTCCATGCTTGTGTAATTATATCACAATGAATTCTATTATCATGTATAACTAAAAAGAACCAATAAAAAAAAGTGGGACCCTCTTAACTTCTTTTATGGCATAAACCCTTGTGGGATACAAAAAGTAATTAAATGTGCCGGGGTCCAGCCCTAGCAGGGGTCGTAGTGGTCACAGGTGATGGTGTAGGTGTCGGCGAGGTGGAGAACAAAGCAACACAAACCCAAGGAATGGATGATAAATTCTAAATTTCATTTCTCCCTGCCAGCTTTTTATACATTAAAAGGTTGACAGTTACTCATGTTTTTCCAGAACAGAAAAAGATCACAAGGAAAAATAACAAAAATATCTTGTATAATCATTACTAGAGCAGGCAATGAAGTATTTTAATTATTTTTAGTAATTGCTTACTCCTATAACTAAACAATAAGACATATTAATATTGTTTAACTAATCATAAAGGTTAAAGCAAGTTCAGCAGGGTTGAGTAAATGTCAGTTGTGTGGCTACTGCTGTGGTTAATAAGTGCTAGACAGTTTAAGCTAACAATAATATGACATCATCTTCTACTGTGTGAACTTAACATTGAGGAACTTTTTCTCTGGGGGATAGGTGGCCAATAATATTTACAGCATTTAGTAAATCCTAATCTTTAAGAAATGGAATATCTTGCACTCTTGTATGTATACTTTCAAACCAGATTATAATATGTCCTGATTTTACATCTAAATATCCCGTGGGAGATAAAGGAGGGTCTAAATCCAGGGGCTTAAGAGGCATCCCTCTGTAAGGATGTCATGGCTTTCCATTAATTAAATAAGCATTGTCATAAGGTGTTTTAACTGTAGGAACTCTATTTTCTTTATTTCTTCAGATCCTATTAATCATTCCTGATGGGGTTGGAGTTATTTGCCTACATACTTCAGGTCATCTGAGAGTAGTCAATAGGGGATCGGCAGCTAGAATCTATTTTTGTATTTTCTCATAACATTCTTGGTTACTCAAAGTTTCATTACAAATGATTAAATCAGAAATCACTGTTCCATTAGAAGTCTGTTTTTTATGTTTTGACCCTGGTTCTGTTAAGACCCCTGTTTTCAGGGAAAACACATTAAATATTAATAGTAAACCTACACATATTAAGCAAGCAAGGAAGGAAAGTCTGCCACCGAATTCCCAATACGATGAGACTTAGTAAACACCTTTATTACTCAGCGGAATCCTTGTCAAGCACTGAGGAGAATTGCAGGTAGCGTAACATAAATGCATGAAATAAAATGTATTATATTACAAAAGATACTGACTATAATGAAATAAAATTCTATTTATGGTGGCTTTGAGCAGTTGTGTATCTTAACTGTAGATCCTAGGTTAAGAATCCCTGGGAGGAAGTTCTTGCTGAACAGAGGGAAACAAACAACAACAACAACAACAAAATCAGGAAGAAGTAACCAAAGGATGGCAGGGAGATGGAAAAGAATATCTGATGCAAGAGAAACATTATGTGGAAAGAATAAGAAGGTTGAAGAGAACAAGGTACATGGCTTGCTTTTTAAGCTAAATAATTGAGGCTGGGATAGGCCCAGCTAAAAACAAAGGGATTTGTGATTAGTCTGCACAGTTACAATAAAAGCACCGGCGTGACTTCTAATAGGCCTTATTATGTAAACAGAACACATAAAATCTCCTTTCTATAAATGTCCGTACGATTAGGTATTAGTGAGAACAAATATATGTTGTTCAGTATGTCAAGCTGCAAATAGTACTCTGCCAACTTTCCAAATGAAAAGGATTTAAAATAGACTAAACATACTGATCCAAATCACTGTGTGTGTACGTTACTAAATCGGGAATCAAGTCACAGCTGGGGACCTAGATGTATATTTATAAGAGATACTCTTCTCTGATCTTCAGATTTTTATTCTAAAATACCTCTGGTAGAAAAAACACACAATAGTACGAGGTGTTTTTTTTTTTTTTTTTTTTTTTTTTTTTTTTTTTTTTGGTAGTATGTTTCTGGAGATTAGGCCACACATAAAATTCATTAATTTTTATTTTTTTAAATTGGCACATAGCAATTGTACATATTTATGGGGAACATTGTTATAATTTTGTATATGAATATATTGTGCAATAATCAAATCAGGATGTTTAACATTCATCATCTAATACATTTATCATTTATTTGTGGTGAGAACACTCCAACTCCTCTCTTCTAGCTATTTTGAAAAACATATTGCTATTACATGTATCAGATACTATGTTCCCATCACTTGGGCAATCAGTAAAGTATTTGATGAAATAAGAAATACTTCTCATCAACTAATTAAAAAAGACAATGCAATAAAAATATGCTATGTAAAAACAGTTTAATTACTGTGCAAAGTCATAGAAAGTGTCACCTTGTCCTTAAAAATCAGAAAAAATGTCTGAATTGTGATCTTTCTGCTTCATGCCTGGTGTGGCTGAAGGTCCCTGATACTCAGTGTCATTGTGGATAAACCAGGGGATGTTAATACTTATTCATTCAGATTAACTAAAATAAGAAGCAGAGAGCACAAAACACAGTGCACCTGGTATAATATCTCAGAACAATATGGCCCTCCTTCCACCTGGAATGGCTTGACACCCCTCCAGTCCTTCCCTACTGCACACAGTTCAGTAATTGATAGAAAGAAAGAGAAGTTAGGTAGAACAGAAGGTCTAAGCAGAGGTCAGAGATGGGAGCTTCCAAGTAACATTTCTTACACTCTTGATTTGAAGAGCCTTCTCCTCCAGGTACAGATTTTACAGATTTTTGAGTTACATAGGTGTGCATTTTAATCATTAGGGAACCTGTATACGACGGCTGTTTTTTATAAGACTGTATTGAAAGGACAATAAGATCAGAAAGATAAAAATGTGTTCTGAGATATGTTTTCTATGATGGAACAATGTAAATTAGAAGAGGTTATGTAAACACAGAAATTTTTCTTCAGGTATGTTTTGAATCAAATTTGTGCAATTTGGCAAACTATATTGGAAACCCAGTAGCTATCAAGCTGCATACATGGTACCTCAGATTCCAAAACAGGCTAAGATGCACTTCCCTGCCTCAAGTGAGTCTCAGTGGAACTGAGGATTACTAGAGGCGGAAGGTAGGGGGATGGGTGGAAGGCTAGGGGTGGGCATGTACACACAAATAGCTATATAGCCAAAAGCATGAATGTAAATGAAATTTCAGTATAAAGACACAGATAAGTGAGATATGTATTTCTGTCTAGGGCAAGAGGAAGAGCCCCTAGGGTGGTGACAAGTTCTGGGACTACAAAAATAATTCACTGTTGGGAGCAGTGGTACACACCTGTAATCCCAGCAACTTGGGAGGCTGAAGCAGAAGGAGGGTCTGAGGCTGACCCTAAGCAATTTGGTGAGATCCTGTCTCAAAATAAAAAAAAATAGAAAAAGGGCTGGGGATGAAGCTCAGTGGTAAAGCAGTAAAACTCCTCTGGGTTCAATTCCCAGTACCCATCTGCCCCACCCTTCCCACCAAAAAATCACTGACCCAGGTAAAACACATACTCTAGTTAGGATTTTAGACAAAATCTAATCTGAAGAAAAATAAAGATTCTCTGCAAAAATCAAGAAACCATGCTGAATTATGACACATGTTGAGAGACTGTATTCTAGCATTAGTCTTATTTTTTTCCTCTCCCAGCTTACTTATACACACAGAGTAAAAGTAAGCAAAAGTAACTCAATAGTTTGAAAATTCCATTTCTTTTTATATCAGTATGCACAGTAAATATCAAATGTACAATAAATGTATCCTGGTGTTCTATCATTCTGTTACAAATTCAGTTTGGGGGAAAACAAATTGAAGCTTTACTCACCTTTATCTGAATATTCGCCTTAAAGTTGGTCTCACTACACAGGCAATGGAATTCTGGGAGACAATTGTTAATAGGCACCCTAATCATATTTAAAATATGTTCTGTGGAGGTGCTTCTCCCATCGTCCTAGATTTTATTTATTTATTTATTTTTGGTACCATGGATTGAACCCCAGGGATACTTACAGCACTACTGAGCCACGTCCCCAGTCTTTTTTTATATTTTACTTAGATACAGGGTCTCATTGAGTTGCTTAGGGCCTCACTAAGTTCCTGAGGCTGGTTTTGAATTTGTGATCCTCCTACCTCAGCCTTCCAAGCCCCTGGGATTACAGGCTGTGCCACTACACCAGTTGCTTTCTGGACTTCTTTGTGGTATCCTTGTTAATCAATCCTGAATCCAAATGGACCAGTACATAACACTACACACGAAACAAAGATCCTTTTAAAAGGAGCCATTGCCATTACATGAATACTTATTGTCTAGTTATAATTAGAGTCAATACCCGAAGCGGCAACTTTTCTCCAGAGTGAGAAATGTGAACTGATGACCATAAACGCAATTGTCTTGCTTATGGCTTGTAGGTTTTTTAAAAAAATCATCTATCATGCCCTATATTATCATGCCTAATATTGTTGCTCTTGTCAGAAAGACCTCTTGCTAGTTTTATGTTAACTGTGACTCCATAGTACCTGTGGTCACCTAGATAGTCTGCCTTTTATTGTTGGAGGTTGGAAGGGGCGGGAGGGTAGTGAGTGAGCAGCTGAATCTGCTGTGGTTTCTGTCGCAGTTTCTTTTAGCCCCTCTCTTCTTTTGCTGGAATCTTCTGGCTCTCATCCAGTCACCCCTTTGTGAACAGATAGCTTGGCAGTGATATGAAGGGGTAGAAAATTAAGTGGAATTTGGGCAGACAGACACCAGTTTCTATGAAACATTTCCAAGGCTTTTGATTTGAAGATCATTACCCCAGATACTTTATAAGTTTTGGGTTATATAAGTATGCTTTTTCATTTTAATTGCAGAAGTTAGTTAAACTTCTCCAAAAAACAATCATATTCTAAGGGAGTTTTGAAAAGGGCATACCATTTCTGCTCCTACTGGGTAAGTACATACTATAAGTGCATCATCAACGAATGGCTATTTTATTTTTTTAAAAGCGAGGTGTGACTTGCTAGATTGTAACTGATTCTAGTCCCTAGACAAGGTTCCCCCCTGACTTGTGGTTTATGGTGGCAGTGTCTCTGTTTCACCTGGCAAATTAATCCTCCTAACAGTGAACAACTCTTTGAGGGAGTGCTGAACTGATGATGTTACTTCCCTTAGAGAATTAGGTTGAGATTTAAATGGAGCTTCTAAAGAAATAAGTTCTTTTGCTTTTTACTGCATAGAATTAGCATTATTTCTATCTTTTTGATTATTCATGGACATAATTAGCAAGCTGTTCTATTTGTTGATTCTGGATATTCTGTATCTTCCAGGCTCCACATTTCAATATGCAACAGAGTTTATCATAATAACATGAGCAAGGCAACAAAGCAGGAAATATTGTAATATATTTTTGCAAGGAAGCCTTTAAATGTAAAAAGTTCCCAGATCTCTTCATTATAGTGCCAACTGATACTGTATTTCTTAACTTTCATTAAAAAAAATAATAAAATAAACCAAGTCACGTACAATCACAAGAATGGGATCCTAGTTAGAATAAGTTATTCTCCATGTATGTGTATTATATCCAAATACTCACTGTTAGTCATGTATATCTAAAAAGAACGACAACCAAAAAATTGTGAACCTGTGATTCTGACGAGTAAAGCTGTATATAACGAAGGATCCACAACACAATCATAGGAAGCATATTTTTTGTTTCACTAGTACTTGCTTATATTACTCATATGAATAATATGATTGATTTTTATTTTATCTCTGACTGGCAGTGTAGTCATAAATCTATCTGTGAGGTACCTCATGCAGGATAAAATGTTATTTTTCCTCTGTGTGGTCTCATTTGATTACAATTGCAGCCTTGCCTGGCCACATTCCATCCATAATTAATCGTCACTTTGGTTTCCAGTTGCAGTGAGGCCAGTGCTGTAGCATTCACATCTTTAGATAACGTTGACTATGCCAGCTGGCAAGTGAATGGAGACCTTTCACACTGAGTCTAATGGGCGCAAAAAGCTGAGCTTTGTCAGGGCAGCTCTTTAAATGATAACCGTGCCAGAGAAGGCTCAGCCTGCTGTGGTCCACGGTCTCTTTGGCACCTCACCCTTCTGAGTAAACACCATATGCAGAGAGGTTTCATTTTGCCAATTTATTTTAGTGCCTCTCATTCCATGATAGAAAGTGTTCTCGGTGGTGACAGGAGAAGGAATTTCTTAATGCTTTACCTCAGGGGCAGATTGCTGTCTTTTTCCTGTGTATTGAGCTATAATCTCATTAGCGTTGGTGACTGCTGTTTTGTCATAATATGGATATTTGTTTTCTATCATTATTTACTTCTTGGGCATATGGCTTGACATTATTCCCAGAAAAAGAGTGGGAAGTGTACTAGGCAAAAAAGTTAGGCAATTAGCTGTCCGCATGCAACATAGGTTCATTTTTGAGCAAGAGGGCACTGTTCTGTTCATTCATTGCTACAAAGACATGTAAAATGTAATTTTAAATAGATGAATTTAGTTACTTCATTCAGTCTCTGTAGTGCTTAAAGTTTTTCCTTAAAGAAAAAACTTTGTGGATTAATATCAGTGAGTGTGAGTTATTCCAGGATATCATAAATTACCAGAACTCTCATCCATTTATGATTACTCAAAAAAAAAAAAAATTATACCAGATTTTGCAACTCAGACAATTTGAGTGAAATGGATCAAGTGTGACAATTTTGAGAGATGTGAACAAAATACAAGGATCAGTCACAAATGGGATAGTTCCAGCAAATTGATGGCATGTGGATAAAATGAAGAAATGAGGGAAAAGGGATCTTTCTAAACAAGTCACCAGAAAAAAATCCTTCTTCTGTCAAAGGAAACCAGATATTCAGATTTTTATTTGACACCCCATTTTTATGTCAACAATTGCCAAAAGTTCAATAAAAGAACATTAACAGAAAACAAAAATGATACCATTTGTGGAGAGAGCCGGACCTGCAAGCTGACTTGCATTTATATACATTGATGTATAAATTAACATATAAGTGTGAAAAAAATTTGTAAAATAATGTTGATAGTTTATTCAATTAAACAAATCAATGTGTCTTGAATATCTGTGAAACCCTCTCAACACAATTTTTCCCTAGTTGTACTATTAAAAATTTATGCTTCCATATAACCTGCTGTGCATTTTATGATGCTTAAATAATTATGATTTAAAGATCAGCAGAAAATATGCTATTGATTCAACAATGTATTCTGTAATTCAATACAATGAAACCTAGATTTGGAATACAACAAATACACTGTTTATACTTGATTTTAAGGAAAGTACTCATCAAGTTTTATGGGGAATATCATGTAGAAAGATATGTGAAATTCAAGGGTCATGAGACTAAGGAGCTTTTGTTACTTCTTATATATTTTTAGGCATACAAAATAAGATATAATTTTAGGAATTGATACCCTGGAGAGGAAAGGAAGGGTATTTAAAATACAGGTGTAGACAATAACTTGACAATCTTGAATGTAAATGAAATGAAACAATTCTTATTTTCTTTGAATTAAATTTAATTAGATGCCAAGCCCTTTTCTTAAAAGCCATATGTGGTAAATGACTCATTCACAAATCGTTTAGAGCATTAGCGTGTATACTGGGTGTGTGTGAACTCCAAGCATGCCTCTAATTTTTTAATACAGGGAAAACACTTTGCATACGTGTGCACAGAGGAGGTCTTTCCTTTTTTTAATCATTACTTTTATTTTTTTAGTACCAGGGATTGAACCCAGGGGTGCTTAACCACTGAGCCACATCACCAGCCCTTTTTTTTTATATTTTATTTAGAGATAGGTTTTTGCTGAGTTGCTTAGGGCCTCGTTAAATTACTGAGGCTGGTTTTGAACTTGAGATCCTCCTGCCTCAGCCAACGGAGCTGCTGGGATTATAGGCATGAGCCAGTGCACCCAGCCCAGAGGTGGTCTTGATGTGGGCAGAGGAATGATAACAAGACTTTGGTTACTGATGTTTACAAGTAATGTAGCGTCAAAAATGATTTAGTGTTGTTTAAAATGATGGCATAGGGAAAACAAGGATCCTAAGGAGAAAAGTGAGATTGACTAGCATTAAAAAAAAAAAAAAAATGGGGTAGTTTTCCTAATTTCTCTTTCTGAAGATTCATCGCTTATGTATAAAAATGCCTTAGATTTATGTGCATTGATCTTATATCCCGCTACTTTACTGAATTCACTAATGAGATCTAAAAGTTTTCTGGTGGAATTTCCTGGTTCCTCTAAGTATACAATTATATCATCAGCAAATAGGGATAGTTTGAGTTCTTCTTTTCCTATTCGTATCCCTTTAATTTCTTTGGTCTGTCTAATTGCTCTGGCTAGAGTTTCAAGGACGATATTGAAAAGAAGTGGTGAAAGAGGGCATCCCTGCCTTGTTCCAGTTTTTAGGGGGAATGCTTTCAGTTTTTCACCATTTAGAATGATATTGACTATGGGTTTAGCATAGATGGCCTTTACAATGTTAAGGAATGCTCCCACTATCCCTATTTTTTCTAGTGTTTTGAGCATGAAGGGGTGCTGTATTTTATCAAATGCTTTCTCTGCATCTATTGAAATAATCATGTGATTCTTGACTTTAAGTCTATTGATATGGTGAATTACATTTATTGATTTCCTGATGTTGAACCAACCTTGCATCCCTGGGATGAAACCCACTTGAACATGGTGCACTATCTTTTTAATATGTTTTTGTATGCGATTTGCTAAAATTTTGTTGAGAATTTTTGCGTCGATGTTCATTAAGGATATTGGTCTGAAATTTTCTTTCCTTGATGTGTCTCTGTCTGGTTTAGGTATCAGGGTAATATTGGCTTCATAGAATGAGTTCGGGAGGGTTCCCTCCTCTTCTATTTTATGGAATACTTTGAGAAGTATTGGAATGAGCTCTTCTTTAAAGGTTTTGTAGAACTCGGCTGAGAACCCATCTGGTCCACTTCACAGAAGAAGATCTACAAGCAATCAACAAACATATGGAAAAATGTTCAACATCTCTAGTAATAAGAGAAATGCAAATCAAAACCACCCTAAGATTCCATCTCATCCCAATTAGAATGGCGATTATCAAGAATACAAGCAACAACAGGTGTTGACGAGGATGTGGGGAGAAATGTACACTCATACATTGCTGGTGGGGCTGCAAATTAGTGCAGCCACTCTGGAAAGCAGTGTGGAGACTCCTTAGAAAACTTGGAATGGAACCACCATTTGACCCAGCTATCCCACTCCTTGGCCTATACCCAAAGGACTTAAAATCAGCATATTACAGAGATACAGCCACATCAGTGTTCATAGCTGCTCAGTTCACAATAGCCAGATTGTGGAACCAACCTAGATGTCCTTTAATTGATGAATGGATAAAGAAACTGTGGTATATATATACAATGGAATATTACTCAGCCATAAAGAATGATAAAATTATGGCATTTGCAGGCAAATGGATGAAACTGGAGAATATCATGCTAAGTGAGATAAGCCAATCTCAAAAAACCAAAGGACGAATGATATCGCTAATAAGTGGATGATGACACATAATGGGGGGTGGGAGGGGTTAGTGTTAGGGTTAGAGTTAGGGTTAGGGAGGGGGGCAAGAATGGAGGAAGGAAGGACTGTATAGAGGGAAAAGAGGGGTGGGAGGGGTGGAGGGGAAGGGGAAAAAATAACAGAATGAATCAAACAACATTACCCTATGTAAATTTATGATTACACAAATGGTATGCCTTTACGCCATGTACAAACAGAGAAACAACATGTATCACATTTGTTTACAATAAAAAAAAAAAAAAAAATCCAGGAGGAAAATAGTTGGAGGAACTTAGTGTTAAAGAAAAGCAAAAGAAGAAGAGGAAAAGAGGCCACTGGAGATGACAGTATGGAGATTAGTGAATTGCCATGAGTTCTTGTTCTTGCAAGGGAGGCAGGCCGACAGAGGAAAGCATTTTTTAGGTGGAGCCTAGACTCTTCTAAGGATTACATTTCATAAAGAACAGTGAGAGGTAGGAATAATCACTGGCATTGGATAAAATTCTATTGAAGACATTTTGATGATAATTGGGAAAATGTGATAATGGTCTGGAATGTTAGATAAAGTATTTGTGCTAATGATGGTGTTTTAGGAATGGAAATGATGTAGTTATCTAGTGAACATATCTTCATTTTGGGAAGATTTATTCTAAGGGTTAGAGGCAAAGTGTCCAGATGTATGTTGCCTATTTTCACATGGTTTGGCATACGAGAAGGATGTGTTCACGTAGAGAGGGAGATGGAAGAGTTATGGCAATGTGCACATCCTTGAGTGCAAGTGAAGGGTGTATTTTGTGATACCCTTCTTTCAACTTTTACTGGGTTTCAACATTTTAAAATAAATTAAAAATAAATAAATAACACCACCTCCCACAAACCAACAAACAAAGAACAAGTGCCAGAGAAGATAGGGTACTGAGTTCATATAGTTATACTTGCTTCATTTAGTGACTACATTATAATAAACACAAGTGAATGTGAGAAAGACATCTGCATATTACTAATTTACATAAATTTCTAGAATCAGAAAGACTACCAAAAAAGGGTGCCTGATGAAGTGTCGAGGAGTATGTCACACCTATAATATGCATAAAGGGACTACAAATTAGAGGAGAGCTAATCTGCCTGGAGATACTCTGGACTCAAGAGCAGCTACCAATGGGGCTAGGTATAGCAAGTGAGACTTTACATAGGTACAGGAAGCAACCCAGCAATTATTCACAAGTGAGAATACCAAGGAATTTTTCTCAAAAGAAATAGAAATAACATGTGCGATTAGCCAATGCTAGTACTTCAGAATAAAGCCCAGATTATTCTGGTATTTAAGGTCCTATAGCATAATAGTCTCTCTTTCCTTGCTATTCCTAAAACTAATACACCAGTCAGAAAGTTCTACTTATATACCCAGAGCTCTCCATCAATAATTTTGATGTTATATTAAGTACAATTAGAAAATCAAGAATAACTATGTATTTGATGAGTGCTTCAAAAAAAGAACAAAAAACAGATTTTGAAAATTACTTTGGAGAATGAGGAAAATTCAATAAACAAGACTGAAAACAAATGAACAAAGAAACGATGAATTTCAAATTTAAAATATGTACTTAGATTTAAGGAGAATTGGGCCTATAAAACAAGAACAGAATGCAATAAAAAGGACCAGTCAGAAGAACAAGATACCTAAAAGTTAAAACATGATTGTTATATTACTCTATTAAGGTTGAAAAATAAGACGAATGATCTCGCTGATAAGCGGATGAGGACATATAATGGGGGGTGGGAGGGGCTAGCATTAGGTTTAGGGTTAGGTTTAGAGTTAGGCTAAGGAGAGCGGTAAGAATGAAGGAAAGAAGGACTGTGTAGAGGGAAAAGAGGGGTGGGAGGGGTGGAGGGGTGGGGGGGAGGGGAAAAATAAAATAAACATCATTACCCTATGTAAACGTAAAAAAAAAAAAAAAAAGGTTGAAAAATAAAATAAGTGAAATTACCCAAGAAAACAATCAAAAATGTCCATCATGTTAATAATTAGTATTCCAGGAAGAGAAAATGGATAGGAGAATACTATAAAAAGACACTAATATTATAAATGGTAATAATTTTACAGATAAAATTAAATTGTAATTTACGCTATTTTACTAAACTATATTAACCAAATCCTCACAGCTGATGAATTATAAATGATTTCTTGTGGTCCAATGCTAGTGTGATGATAGTAGCAAGACACCAGACTCTGCTTTTAAAGATTGGTGAAGAACATTTATCTTCAAGTTGGTAGGACTTACTAAGTGTTCAGTTCAGTTATTTAAAAAGTCCAACTGGAAGTCAGAGAATTTGTAAAATTCCCTAACATTAAGGAAAAGCAACACACCTAAAAGTTTCTGAAGAGGGAAAAAATGTCAATAATAGCTGATTTTCTTAAAATGGGAAAAATAATGAGACACGAATCATATTTTTCAGCACTAATTCTAATGTTGGAAGACAATATTCAAAGTTCTTAGGAAACAATAGAATTCTATATGCCATCAATTCATATATAACTAAGGGAAAATAAACATATTTGTACATCCAAGCACTATAGAATTTACTCTTTCTCAGGAATTATCAATAAAACATATCCCAGCAATATAAGGGAAATGAAATATCTGACAAAGGACAGCAGTATGAGGGAACACTGTATCTTCAAATTTTCCAAGGAAAATCTTTTTCTTCAAAATAATTGAAGAATTCGTACAACTTAGTAATAAGATGACCACCGCAGTGAAAAATGGGCAAAAGCTGGGAGTGGTAATACACCTGAGATTCCAGCTACTGGTGTGGGTGAGGCAGCGGGATCCTAAGTTCCAGGCCATCCTAGGCAAATTAGAAAGATGCTCTCTCAAAAAAAAAAAAAGAAAAAAAAAAACTAAACTAAAAAAAAAAAACTCAAATAAACAAACAAACAAAAAAACTGACAATATAGCTCAGTGGTAGAGTGCTTGCCCAGCCGTGGGTTCAATCCTCAATCTCAATCTCTCACTCTCTCTCTCTCTTCCCCCTCCCTCACCCCCACACACAAGGAGAGAGAGAGAATATGCAAAAACATATTTGAATAAGTACTTCATAAAAAGACATCTACAAATGACCAATGAGCACATGGAAAGGTTCTAACCATCATTATTCATTAGAGAAATGCACAATAAAATCACAATGGTTTACCACTATGAACCTGGTAGAATAGCTAAAATTAAAAGGGTGACAATATCAATTTTGGCAAAGTAAGAAAGTAATTATAATGCTCATATTTGCTGATCAAATTTAAAAATGGTAAGCCTATTTTGGAAAAGAGTTTGGCAACTTTGTATAAAAATGCATACATCCCAGCGAACCCACTTACAGTTTTTTAATGAAGATAAATTAAAACCTATGTTCATGCACAGATGAGTACTTACTTGGTCATTCATTGCAGGGATATTCATAATAGTCCTAAAGTGGAAACATTAATAGGTGAAATTACTGAACAAACTATGATAAAGGCATATAATGGGCAAACTATTGATACAATAAAATATATTTGAATCTTAAAGACATATTAAGTGAAAGAAGCCAGACACACCAGAATCACACCATAAATTATGAATTTATAGAATAAAAGCTCTATTCTATAGTAGAAGTAAAAAAATTGTAGCTTCATCTGGCTAGAGGTACAAAGGATTAAATGCAGGTATACATAAGGAAATTTTTCTGTGCAATGAAAATCTCAAGTGTTAGTTGTGTACATTTTCTAGTATTATATTTCCCCAAACTTGTTGAACTGCATTAAAATGAATCCATTATTGTTTATAAATTGTATCTCAATAAAATTCACTTTAAAAAAGAGGAAAGCATGTGATTCAGGAAGGAGGATATTCCTCCAAATATATAGTGAAGCAAAGTCCCAGGATGGTAATTGTATAGATTTGGAAAATAATGAATCCACATTGGAGCACAGAGATAGAAAGTTCCTGGAAAATGTGTCTGGAAAAAGAGAAGTATAATAAAAAAGAAATACAACTGAGTACTTTGGAAAATTTAATGATATGCAGAATGTAATTAGTGGACTGCAAAAAAGACATCTAACTGAATTTAATGTTAAGTGCATTCTCTACTGAATGGCTTAGCATTCAGTTCTAGCACATTGTTATAATGTAAAAATGGTATGATAATGTTAACACTGCATAATCAACTTTAGAGAATAAACGTTAAAAATCTTGACAATGTTAAAACTTGTAAAGTTGTCTAAGGTTGAGAAGTGGAAATAGTTCTGTTGAAATGAAGGCAAGAGTACAGCATGTGATTAGTGGGCAAGAATGCTGTTTGAAGTTGCCCAGGTAATCCTTGGAAGGAATGAGACTATCATTCATTAGATTGGGTAGAAAGGAGAGGGATAGTGGAGATGATTAAGGGAAATAATCCCCAGCTATTATAGCAATCTATGGAAAAATGTCTAAACTTTTAAGCTCAAGAAAGAGCACAGCAGATAAACTGGATAAACAGTGTCCTCCAAAATTCTGAACCTCATAATGTGAACTTATTTGGAAACAGAGTCTTTGAAGATGTAATTAGTCAAGTAAAAATGAGATCACGTTGCATTACGGTGGGCTTTGTGTTAGCTTTTGCATGCCCGTGACCAAAATACCCAACAAGAACAACTAGAAGAGAAAAAGGTTATTAGCTCATGGTATCAAAGCCCTCAGTCTATAGACAGCCAGTCCATTCTCTGGGCCCAAGGCTCTGGAGGAAAGGTGCTTGGCTCATGACTGGGTCAGGAAGCAGAGAGAGAGAGGGGTAAAGGAAACGGGGAAGATGCAGTCTTCCAGGACATGCCTCCAGTGACCTATCTTCTCCAGCCATGCTCTACCTGCCTATAGTTACCACCTCATCTGTCCATTCAAACTAGGATGGGCTGATCAGGTTACAGCTTCCAAAATCTTATCATTTAACCTCCGAACATTACTGCATTAACACAGGAGCTTTTGTGGAATACCTCATACCCTAACCATAACAGGCCCTAAATCTGATGGTTGCTTTCTTCATAAGAAAAGCATGTGAAAATACATACAGAAGACACACAGAAAGAAGTCAGATGGAAGCAGACACTGGAGTGATGGAATTAGGTTGGAAGAAGCAGACAGATCTTTTCTTTAGGGCCTTGTGGGGGCATGGCCCTATCTACACCTGGATTTTGGACTTCTAGCCTCCAAAACTGTATGAGAATATCATTTTAAGTCACCTCATTTGTGCAAATTTGTTACAGTATCTCTAGACAACTAATATAGTAATCAAACACTTTACAACAGATATGGAAGTTACCATAAGAAAATCCAAAACCAGTTAAATGTTGCTCCTGAGGAGAGGATTTATAAGAAGGTATACAGCAGATTTCTTTTGCTTTTCTTTGAAATTTAATACATGAATTATTGAGTTAGAAATTAAAAAAAAAAAAAGGTAATCAAGATAAGAAGTTTCCAGGTCAAATATAAGTGAGCAGGTAATTAGATAGGGAGTTTAGATGACTGAAAAGAGGGCAAGTTATATCTGAGCACAGAGATCTGAACTTCTTAGAAGATTGAGGATCTCAAAGGGCACAGTAGTGTATTCTGGTAAGGCTAGTGAAAGATTCAATAACTAAGTTGAATTGCTCTAATTTAAAGACTCTCCTTTTGTAATAATGAAGCAAACTTTGACCTTAAAGTATGTGACTAAGTATATGATGTGGAAATATCTTCTCTAAGGGATAAATGAGAGGCCAAAGGTTCTGCAAAGATCCCTCCCCCTAACTCCCTCCCCCAACATCAAGGCCGCTTATGGAGGAAACAGAAAGAACTGCCTACTGTTTGATATTCAGGCGGCATCATTCCAGTTAGTTCTCTTGGTACCTTTGCTAGCTTCAAGAGTCTGTAGAGAGTATAGCCTACTTTCTAGAAGGTTCCTCACCTTGATTTTACTTTGCCTCAGTATGTTTTCAGTGTGTGTGTGTGTATGTATATGTAAAATATGTAAAAATTATTTATTTATATATATATATAAATTAATAGTTGATGGACTTTGAAAGAGCAGTAGAATCACTGACTACTCATGATTACCACCAGAGATTCTGATTCAGTAGGTGCGGGATGGGAGCTGAGAATCTGTTGTTTAAAAAAAATTGCTCTTTCCCAAAGTTTATGAAAGAGACTGATTCTTTGGTTCTAGTACTAAACCACGCACAAGTAACCATAGAACCAGTTTTAGTTCAGTTCTAATCCATCAGTTCAGCAATTCTGTTTAACAGCTCTGCTTCAGTCTCTCACAAAACTTCTTTGAAATGTGACATAAATTGGTTTTTTTGCTTTGTTTAAAGAGATTGTGTCCTGAAAGTACAGTTTCCCTTAGCAAGCTAGAAATTCACCTTTATATTAGATGTGTTGGAAGGGTGTTCTCTTCTCCTGACACTTGTCAAATGAGTCTGACCTCTGCTCTGACATTCCACTTTCACCCTCAGAGTTAAATACAGCTCAGAATCACCTTGGCAAAGCAATCATCTGAGTCAAGCTAGTCTTCCTTTCCTGATTCTGATTCAATGAACTTTATGTGTTAATGTGGTAGCTGCCCAGTACTGGTCTCAACACTTGTCTTTTTACTTGACAAAGTTTTTATAAGTATATGGAGAAATGGGAGAAACTAGGACAATATTCATGCATCAGTTCAGGTTTATTGAAGTAAATAAAAATGATCCCTGGAGTGTGTAATATAGGTGGTTATCCTCTGGCATAATTCTATGAAATCATCCCATTTATAAAGCACTGAAAATTAAGCACTGGATGGAAAATTTAAAGGACTTGTTGAAAGAAAATGTTTCACTCTTAAAACTTAAATTTGTACAATGCATATATTATGGTTTGTATAAGTGTCCCTTAGAAACCCATGGATTACTTGTCAGTCTGTGATGCTATTGGGAGGTGGTAGAGCCTTGAAGAGGTGCAACCTAGTTGAAGGAAGGCAGATTCTTGAGGGTTTGTTCTGGGAGGGCATGGTAGGAATCTGGTCACTTCTCTCTCTTTCCTTCCTGGCTACCATGAGGTGAACATGCCTCCTCTGCCATGTGCTCCTACCATGAAGTACAGTATCACAGGCCCAAAGCAACAGGGCCAAGCAACCATGGACTGAAACCGTAAGCCAAAGTAATCCTTTTCTCATTTTAAGTTGATTAGTTCAGGTATTTTTTCACACTGATGAGATGCTGACTAGGCAAAAAGTTTCTAAGGTGCATATGAAAACAATCGGATTTCATCAAAATTAAAAACTTTTGCCCCGTGAAAGACCCTGTTTAAAGAAAAGACATGCCATAGATTGTGAGAAAATACATATTTGACAAAGGACTTACCTCTAGAATATACAGTTTGGCAGTGACTTTCAAAATTCAACAATAATAAAAAAATCCAAAATCCATTCTGAAGAAGAGTAAAATATGGGAACGTATATTCCATTAGAGAATATACAGATGGTAAATAAGCCCCCGAAAAGACATTCATTATTAGCCATTAGAGAAATGCTTATTAAAACCAAAATGAGATATCACCTCACAGCTGTCAAAATGATTAAAAAAAATAGTGGTCATGCCAAATACTCGTGAGATTAGAGTAACAGGATCACTCATGCATCACTGGTGGAAAGATACCAATGACATAGGAACTATCAAAAACAGTTTGGCAAGTTCTTTTAAAGCAAAATTGTCCCTACCATATGTCCAATTCAATTCCTAGAGTACAATTAAAGCTAGAGAAATGAAAATTTTTATAACCACACAGATATTTGTACCTGAATGTTTTAGCAGTTCTATTTGTAACAGCCAAATACTGGAAACTTCCCAAATGTCTTTTAGTGAGTGAATGGTTAAATACTGTGGCATAACCAAACCATGGAATAGTAATCAACAATAGAAAAAAATGAACTATTGACGTACACAATAATTTGTTTGAATCTTGTAGAAATTATACTGAATGAAAAAAGTCAATTTCAAAAGGTTATATACTTCCCAGTATTACTTAAATAACAATTGCTAAATAATGTTGTAGAGAGGGAAAATAGATTAGTAGGGGGGGGGTGAGAGTGGTGGGGTGAATATGGCTATAAAGGAGTAATACAAGGGACATTTTTAGGGAAGGGACAGTTTTATATCATGACTATGGTGGTAGATGCATAAACCTACTTGTGTGCTAAAATTACATATAACAGTAGAAACATGTACACACACACCTGAGTGCATATGTGACTAGTGAAGTATGAATAAGCTCTATGATTTGTACCAATGTCATGGTGTACTATAGTCGTGTAAGATATTCATATTGGAGCTGGACATAGTGGCATGCACTTGTACTCCCAGTGACTGAGGAGGCTGAGGCAGTAAGACAGCCCAGGGAATTCAGAGAGACTGTCTCAAAATGTGAAAACAAATAAGAAGAACTTTGGATGTACAGCACCCTTGGGTTCAATCCCCACTACTGCCAAAAAAAAAATTAAATTTGGTTAGGGCATATGTACTCAAAGGGTGCACATGAGCTTGCTGTACAATTCTTTGCAATTTCCTGTGAATTGATAATTATTTCAAAGAAATTAAAAATATTAGTGATGTAACTTATTTCAAAGTGAGCAGTTATTTAAAATTCTTGGAAATTAAAGCATGTTAAAATGTGTTTGATTTGGGCAGTTTGATGATTCAGTAGTTTAAAGAATAATTCTTTACTTCTGTCCAATGATATAATTTCAAAAAAGTATACATAGAGATTAACCAGTAGGGATCTTAGGATATAGATCAATTTTAAATCTTTAATTTTTTGCTTGCTTTTTGTTCAAATTTAATTCTTTAAAAGACTCAGCATTTTAAAAAATAAACTTGCTATTAAAATACAAAAACAGGAAACCACTGCTCTAATGCATGTAAAATATAATTCTCTATTAAAATATTTGATTAACATCTCAGAAATACATCTGTTATAATGAACAGGGTACAGTTGTGTTTAAATTTTATTTTTATGCATATGGAACGCTGTTGAAAGAAAGGATAATGTTGGTTCCTGTCACATAGAGAGCATGTTGAAATGGCACACATTTCCCTACTCTTCCTGATGTTTTTGGTTAGACTTTATAAATGCTTGGCTTTTCTTGGGCCAAATTAGAATTGGCTTGAAAAAGCCCGTGCTGGCAGATTTTCCAGCACTGTCTTGAGTTTCAGTGTGGCAAATGGAATTGATTTCAGTTCCACAATTAAAATGTCACAGTTTAGAAATTGATTAAGAGGGGTACACAGGCACGTCCAAAGGAATCCCCAAAGCCTCTGGTTCTTATGTTTTCTTATTGTTCTTTTCAAAATGAGATCCTTTCAACATTTAAATGTGAAATTAGTTTTTGTATTCATGAAAAATTTTCTAATTATGTCATGCAATTTGAAACTATTAACATTTTCAGAGGAGTTTTTGGGTCCACTGCAGACAACAGTAGATATGACCATGTCCTCACACCTCCTAACAGAAGGCATGAGTAACCACCTTGTATCTGTTTCTAGTTTAAGTTTTGCCGTAATCTACTCATAAGCACTTGTGCCATCACTTCTGTTTTTGTCAGAGAATGCCAAATACCAAAAGTCAGCATGTCCACTGATAAATCCATGTATTTTTCTGTCCCTCTCATTTAGAGCATTTTCTTCTGTGGTTGTTCTTTCTGTGCTAAATTTGTATAGCATTATCTCATCACTCAACCATGTATATAAAACATACCTCAGTTACCTTGAACACAGAGTAAAAATTATTTGTATAATGCATTAGAATTACTAAATTTAATCTCTCAGGTTAATATTCCAACTAACATGCAAATCAGTATATTGACACATGCCTTAGGTCTGGAAAACAAGTTTCAGCTTAAACCTTACAAAGAAATCTCATACATTTTAATTGCGCTATTAACATGTAATTAACTTTATTGATATTTTTCATTCTGGAACTGAAGGAGCCTATGATTATGAATTTGCTATAGGGAGATTTGTGTGTTTTTACACAGATAAGCCACAGCTTATCATCAGATACTATTCACTCCATGTTAGAACCAGGTGCCATTAGTTGGAATGTAGTTATCTAGAAACTTTGACAATTTCTTGGAATTTCTTTAACGGTTCACCCCTGGGCCTTTGAAGGTGTTTGGTGACCATGGTAAATGTATGTGATGGACTCAGTAGCATCTATTCCTGGGTCATGAGGACAGGCCATGAGCAGAGGAGCAGCAACCTTTCAGTGACAAATCTAGAGACTTGATCAGTCTTGGTCAATGCTTACTGAGTATGTACTTGTGCCCCTGTGATATGGGATATAAATTCAGATGTTGCATGCATACACTTTAAAAGTAGTTATATACTTACGTTCGTGTGTCTCATACCACAACTGGACCGTAAGTCCATGGTTTCACAACATTATTGCTTAAGATAAGCATAATAAATAGTACAAATTTATTTAAAGAAAATATATAAAGCTATATATATGTTAATGTTATGTGAAAATAGAAAAAAAATTTGAAGATTTTTTTGTGTGCATGAATTTTGTGAAATAGTGTATAAGGCATGAGGAACAGTGTTAGCAGTAGAATATTAGAAAGGGGGACAAAAATCAGGAAATCCACTAACATTTATTATCATAGGTAGTATTTTACCAATTGCTATCTTATTTAAATCTTTTTCAGCCTATGAGAAAAATATTATTATTTTTAATTTTCTGGTGATAAAATCTCAAGTGGATGGTGAAATGAGAATTTAATACAGATCTCTGCTTCCAAATCTCATCAACTTTTCCTAAAGGTGAAACAAAAATAGAGAATATTATCAGACAGACATTCAGGGAGCAGTGTTTGATTTCTGGATCTGTTGCTGACAAAATACGTAATTAAAAAATTGTAGCCTGTTATTTTTTATCTTTAGTGACACAAGGACTAACTGCTTGTAGTTTGTTTTCTTCTTTTTTTTTATTATTGTATACAAATGGGATACATGTTGTTTCTCTATTTGTACATGGAGTCAAGTCATACCATTTGTGTAATCATAAATTTACATAGGGCAATGATGTTTGATTCATTATTTTTTCCCTTCCCCCCACCCCTCCCACCCCTCTTTTCCCTCTACACAGTCCTTCCTTCCTCCATTCTTACCACCCTCCTTATCCCTAATCCTAAACCTAACCCTAACCCTAACGCTAAGTCCTCACACCCACCATTATATGTCTTCATCCGCTTATCAGTGAGATCATTCGTCCTTTAGTTTTTTGAGATTGGCTTATCTCACTTAGCATGATATTCTCCAATTTCATCCATTTGTCTGCAAATGCCATAATTTTATCATTCTTCATTGTGGAGTAATATTCCATTGTATATATATGCCACAGTTTCTTTATCCATTCATCAACTGAAGGGCATCTAGGTTGGTTCCACAATCTGGCTATGGTGAATTGAGCAGCAAAGAACATTGATGTGGCTGTATCTCTGTAGTATGCTGATTTTAAGTCCTTTGGGTATAGGCCAAGGAGTGGGATAGCTGGGTCAAATGGTGGTTCCATTCCAAGCTTTCTGAGGAATCTCCACACTGCTTTCCAGAGTGGCTGCATTAATTTGCAACCCCACCAGCAATGTATGAGTGTTCCTTTTCCCCCACATCCTTGCCAACACCTATTGTTGCTTGTGTTCTTGATAATCGCCATTCTAATTAGGGTGAGATGAAATCTTAGGGTAGTTTTGATTTGCATTTCTCTTATTACTAGAGATGTTGAACATTTTTTCATATATCTGTTGATTGCTTGTACATCTTCTTCTGTGAAGTGTCTGTTCATTTCCTTAGCCCATTTGTTGATTGGATTCTTTGTATTCTTGGTGTAGAGTCTTTTGAGTTCTTTATAAATTCTGGAAATTAGCGCTCTATCTGAAGTATGAGGGGCAAAGATATTCTCCCACTCTGTAGGCTCTCTCTTCACATTACTGATAGTTTCCCTTTGCTGAGAGAAAGTTTTTTAGTTTGAATCTATCCCAGTTGTTGATTCTTGCTTTTATTTCTTGTGCTATGGGAGAGCTGTTAAGGAAGTCTGATCCTAAGCCAACAAGTTGAAGGTTTGGACCTACTTTTTCTTCTATAAGATGCAGGGTCTCTGGTCTGATTCCGAGGTCCTTGATCCATTTTGAGTTGAATTTTGTGTAGGGTGAGAGATAGGGGTTTAATTTCATTCTGTTGCATATGGTTTTCCAGTTTTCCCAGCACCATTTGTTGAAGAGGCTATCTTTTCTCCATTGTGTATTTTTGGACCCTTTGATTAGTATGAGAAAATTGTATTTATTTGGGTTTGTGTCCATGTCCTCTATTCTGTACCATTGATCTACCTGTCTATTTTGGTACCAATACCATGCCGTTTTTGTTACTATTGCTTTGTAGTAGAGTTGAAGATCTGGTATTGCAATACCCCCTGCTTCGCTCTTGCTACTGAGGATTGCTTTAGCTATTCTGGGTTTCTTATTCTTCCAGATGAATTTCATAATTGCTTGCTCTATTTCTGTAAGGTACATCATAGAGATTTTAATTAGAATTGCATTGAATCTGTATAGCACTTTAGGTAGTATGGCCATTTTGACAATATTAATTCTTCCTATCCAAGAACATGGGAGATCTTTCCATCTTCTAAGGTTTTCTTGAATTTCTTTCTTTAGTGTTCTGTAGTTCTCATTGTAGAGGTCTTTCACCTCTTTTGTGAGATTGATTCCCAAGTATTTTATTTTTTTCGATGCTATTGTGAATGGGGTAGCTTTCCTAATTTCTCTTTCTGAAGATTCATCACTTATGTATAAAAATGCATTGGATTTATGAGCATTGATCTTGTAACCTGCTACTTTACTGAATTCACTTATGAGTTCTAAAAGTTTTCTGGTGGAATTTCCGGGTTCCTCTAAATATATAATCATGTCATCAGCGAACAGGGATAGTTTGAGTTCTTCTTTTCCTATTCGTATCCCTTTAATTTCTTTGGTCTGTCTAATTGCTCTGGCTAGTGTTTCAAGGACGATGTTGAATAGAAGTGGTGGTAGAGGGCATCCCTGCCTTGTTCCAGTTTTTAGGGGGAATGCTTTCAGTTTTTCACCATTTAGAATGATATTGGCCATGGGCTTAGCGTATATGGCCTTTATAATGTTAAGGAATGTTCCCGCTACCCCAATTTTTTCTAGTGTTTTGAGCATGAAGGGATGCTGTATTTTATCGAATGCTTTTTCTGCATCTATTGAAATAATCATGTGATTCTTAACTTTAAGTCTGTTGATATGGTGAATGACATTTATTGATTTCCGATTGTTGAACCAACCTTGCATCCCTGGGATAAAACCCACTTGAACGTGGTGCACTATCTTTTTAATACATTTTTGTATGTGATTTACTAAAATTTTGTTGAGAATTTTTGCGTTGATGTTCTTTAAGGATATTGGTCTGAAATTTTCTTTCCTCGATGTGTCTCTGTCTGGTTTAGGTATCAGGGTGATATTGGCTTCATAGAACGAGTTTGGGAGGGTTCCCTCCTCTTCTATTTCATGGAATACTTTGAGGAGTATTGGAATGAGCTCTTCTTTAAAGATTTTGTAGAACTCGACTGAGAACCCAACCGGAACCGGACTTTTCCTAGTTGGTAGGCTTTTGATGACCTCTTCTATTTCATTGCTTGAAATTGGTTTATTTAAGTTGTGTATGTCCTCCTCGTTCAGTTTAGGTAATTCATATGTCTCTAGAAACTTGTTGATGTCTTCGAGGTTTTCTGTTTCGTTGGAGTATAGATTTTCAAAATAGCTTCTAATTATGTTTTGTATTTCACTCGTGTCTGTTGTGATATTTCCTTGTTCATTCTGAATTTTAGTAATTTGAGTTTTCTCCCTCTTTCTCTTTGTTAGTGTGGCTAAGGGTTTATCAATTTTGTTTATTTTTTCAAAGAACCAACTATTTATTTTGTTAATTTTTCCGATTGTTTCTTTTGTTTCAATTTCATTGATTTCAGCTCCGATTTTAACTATTTTCTGTCTTCTAGTACTTTTGGTGTTTGTCTGCTCTTCTTTTTCTAGGGCTTTGAGCTATAGTGTTAAGTCGTTTATTTGTTGATTTCTACTTCTTTTGTTGAATGTGCCCCATGAAATAAATCTTCCTCTAAGTATTGCTTTCATCAGTGTTCCAGAGATTTTGATATGATGTGTCTTTGTTCTCGTTTACTCCTAAGAATTTTTTTATTTCCCTCCCGATGTCTTCTGTTATCCATTCATCATATAATAGTGTATTATTTAATCTCCAGGTATTGGAGAAGTTTCTGTTTTTTATTCTGTTATTTATTTCTAATTTCAATCCATTATGATCTGATAGAGTACAAGGTAGTATCTCTATCTTCTTGTATTTGCTAATAGTAGCTTTGTGGCATAAAACATGGTCTATTTTAGAGAAGGATCCATGTGCTGCTGAGAAGAAAGTGTATTCGTTCTTTGTTGGATGGTATATTCTATATATGTCGGTTAAGTCTAAATTGTTGATTGTGTTATTGAGATCTATGGTTTCTTTATTCAATTTTTGTTTGGACGATCTATCCAGTGGTGAGAGAGTTGTGTTAAAATCACCTAGTATTATTGTGTTGTGATCTATTTGGTTTCTGGAATTGAGAAGGATTTGTATGACGTACGTGAATGAGCCAATGTTCGGGGCATAGATATTTATGATTGTTATGTCTTGCTGATTTATGTTTCCCTTAAGCAGCATGTAATGTCCTTCTTTATCCCTTCTGACTAACTTTGGCTTGAAGTCCACATTATCTGAAATGAGAATGGATACTCCGGCTTTTTTGCTGTGTCCGTGTGCATGGTATGTTTTTTCCCATCCTTTCACCTTTAGTCTATGGGTATCTCTTTCTATGAGTTGAGTCTCTTGCAGGCAGCATATTGTTGGATTTTTCTTTTCAATCCAATCTGCCGTCTATGTCTTTTGATTGATGAGTTCAGGCCATTAACATTCAGGGTTATTATTGTGATATGATTTGTATTCCCAGTCATTTGACTCATTTTTGTTTTTTGACATGATTTGGTTTCTCCTTTATTTGGCTATTCCTTTAGGCTAGTTCCTCCCGTTGCTGATTTGCATCATTGTTTTTCATCTCTTCCTCATGGAATATTTTGCTGAGAATGTTCTGTAATGATGGCTTTCTTTTTGTAAATTCCTTTAGCTTTTGTTTATCATGGAAGGATCTTATTTCGTCATCAAATCTGAAAGTAAGTTTTGCTTGGTATAAGATTCTTGGTTGGCATCCGTTTTCTTTCAGGGCTTGGTAAATGTTGTTCCAGGCCCTTCTAGCTTTTAGGGTCTGGATTGAAAAATCTGCTGATATTCTTATTGGTTTCCCCCTGAATGTAATTTGATTCTTTTCTCTCGCGGCCTTTAAAATTCTGTCTTTATTTTGTATGTTAGGTATTTTCATAATAATTTGCCTTGGTGTGGGTCTGTTGTAATTTTGTGTTTTTGGAGTCCTATAAGCCTCTTGTATTTGGTTTTCCATTTCGTTCTTCAGATTTGGGAAATTTTCTGATATTAGTTCATTGAATAGATTGTTCATTCCTTTGGTTTGTTTCTCTAAGCCTTCCTCAATTCCAATAATTCTTAAATTTGGCCTTTTCATGATATCCCATAGTTCTTGTAGATTCTGTTCATGATTTCTTACCATCTTCTCTGTTTGGTCAACTTTGTTCTCAAGATTAAATATTTTGTCTTCAATGTCTGAGGTTCTGTCTTCCAGGTGTTCTATCCTATTGGTTATGCTTTCTATGGAGTTTTTAAATTGGTTTATTGTTTCCTTCATTTCAAGTATTTCTGCTTGTTTTTTGTTTTCAGTATCTCTAACTCTTTATTGAAATGATCTCTTGCTTCCTGTATTTGGTCTTTTAACTGTTGATTGGTGTGATCATTTAATGCCTGCATTTGCTCTTTCATCTCCTCCTTCAATGCCTGCATTTGCTCTTTCATCTCCTCATTTGCTTCTCTGATTATTTTAATTACGTACATTCTGAACTCCCTTTCTGACATTTCTTCTGCTGTGCTGTCATTGGGTTTTATTGATATAGTATCTAGGTTTATTTGGGACATTTCTTTCCTTGTTTTCTCATATTGGTCTGATGTCAGTGGGACCCTGAGATATTGCAGATTTCCTCTATTGGCTTATAGTGTCCCTGTAGATTTCCAGTGTATCACCTCCCAGCCTTCAGTAGCCTGATGTCTTGGAGGAACTTGATAATGCAGTGCTTCCGAAGAAAGCTGCCCCTAGCCCCCTACTGGTTCCACGGCTTGGAGCTGGCTCTGTGCGGAACGGCTCTCACTGAGGGGCCTGCACCGCGCTGCTGGCTGTGTGAGAGGAGCCCACTGTCGGAGTGTGCAAGGCTACCTGGGGAAGACTCTAGCTGCCATGCCCTGCTCTGATAAGTCGCCCCTATCTGTGCCTGCCGCCCATGCTAAGCTTCACCCGATGGGGGATACTTACCCCGTGGCTCTATTTTAGTCCGTGTCTCTCAATGCCTCCCCTTCTTGAGTCCTGGGTTCTGGAGCGACTGGAGATGCAGTCACCCTGTAGTCCGCCAACTTGGATCACCCTGTGGAAAGAGTCTGCAGCTGGAGGGGGCAGGGCCACCTGGACTAGTCTCTGGCTGCCCTGCCCTGATCCCACAGGCTGCTTGCGGGTCGAAGCTCTCCATTGGCTCGGGGACTTGTGGCTGGCTCTGTGTAGAAAGGCTCTCACTGGGCGGTCTGCTCCGAGAAACTAGCCTTGAAAAGCGCCTCCCACCGCAGGGGGCCGGGCTGCTTGGGGAAGTCCCTGACTGCTCTGTCCTGGTTCCTGAAGCCGCTTGCGGGCCGGAGCATGCTGCACTGCTTCCGGGACTTGGAGCTGGTTCTGTGCAGAAAGGCTCTCACTGGGGGGCCTGCTCCGAGAAGCTGGAGAAGCTGGCCATGTGGGAGGGGCCCACTGCTGGAGTGCACAGGGCTGCCTGGGGAAGACTCTAGCTGCCCTGCCCTGCTCCGATAAGCCACCTCTATCCGGGCCTGCTGCCCAGGCTGAGCTTTACCTGGTGGGCGAGACTCACCCATGGTTCTATTTTAGTCCGAGTCTCTCAATGCCTCCCCTTCTTGAATCCTGGGTTCTGGAGCGACTGGAGATGCTGTCACCCTCTAGTCCGCCATCTTGGATCGCCTTGTAGTTTGTTTTGTAAGTGCCACAAGCATATGCTTCTAATTTGGATAGAGCTTTTAAAGTGCAAGATGATGGCAGATTGTATTATTATTATTATTGTTATTATTATTATTTTAAAAATTTCAGTTTAGTTCAACAGTTCATGAGACCAAAGAGTATCTACAAAAATAAAATGGGTGTTGATGGGCAGTATCATTCTGAATTTTTTCTATTTAAAGCACATAATCTTTTTTTGATCAACAATATGATTCTTTGAATTTAATTGTGAGATTAATAACAATTAATCACAGAAAATAATGTAAAAAAGATGAGAAGGAAAAATAATATCACCCTAAAAAAGAGCTTTTTAAAGAAAGTCCAATTCAAAACTCAGTATTATTTCTTTCAGAAAAGAGCTTAACTTTCTAGTACAAATGAGAATCTTGATTTAAAAAGTTTTTAAAATTTGTCCTAATTAGTTGTACATGCAGTAGCATACATGTATGCACTTTGATATAATATACATAAGTGGAGTATAATTTCTCATTTTTCTGATTGTACTTGTAGAATCACACTGGTCATGCCGTCATATATGTACATAAGGTAATAAGTCTGTTTCCTTCTACTACCTTTCCTACCCCCATGTCCCCTCCCCTCTCTCCACTCCCCTCTATGTAATCTAAAGTAATTCTATTCTTCCCTAGCTCCCCACCTTACTGTGAATTAGCATCTGCATATCAGAGAATCTTGATTTTTCTAATAGAACTATTTTAAACAGTGTGTGCTGGGGGAAATTGGACTGTTCTTCCTCTTCTCCATCAGTCCTGCAGGTGAGCCCCTCTAAATGCCCACACACTTTCACATGCACCACATACATGCATGACTCACACACAAATGCCACATATATATACATCCACAGGCACCACATGCTTGTATATACCACTTCACACACTACCTGTAACACAATTCACACATGCACCAGTTGCACACCACATACACAGCACACACACACACACACACACCAGCTAACACTCTCATGCACACACTCTGTACAGCACACATGCAAAACTCACACATGCACAAAACACATAAGTATACATACATTACTACACACACACACTTGCATCACAAAAATGTGCACAGTACTTCACATACAGCCATATATTTTCACACACACACATGCAAACACTCCCCCACATACATACAAACACCTCTCTCCTCAAAGGTACTGTACACATATACTCACCACTCCACACACCACAATTAAATAATTTGCACATACAACTCACAACTTCAAAAATGCACACAACACCCCCCTCCATCCACCCCCCACACTCAGAACACCACAATCTACACACACAATCTTACCCATTTGTGCCTTAGAAATTCAGAAATGAGGGGAATAAGGTTGTGGGCTGTGGTTAAAAGTATTGAACCTATGCTTAACAAAAAATGTTGAGATGCTGGGTTACCTTAAAGCCTTGTTTTCCAAATGTGGGAGAACTGTAAGAATCACATGAGGTGCTAATTAAAAATACAGTACTGGCCTTAACCCAAATTCTGAAACAGAATCCACAAGAAAGGCCTGAAATCTGTGTGCTTAATAAGTCTCCCAAGTAACTCCTTTTGAGAGAGTAATGATTCCCTAAGATGCTTGCAACTTGAGTGAACTAGGGCTGGATTTCCAGATTTTGATGATACTTTAGGACCCCATATGCTAGGTCCCTCTTAAGATCTCTGTATTCTTTGGGGTGTTGAAGGAGGCAACAGCCTCTGCCTCAACTTTGGGATGAGGGACTGTTATGGTTTGGATATGAAATATACCCCAAAGTCTCATGTGCAGCTTTTGGGAAGTAATGGAGTCATGAGTGTTCTGACCTCATTAGTGGATTAATCCATTGAGGGATTCCTTATTTAATGGCATTATTAAAAAGTGATGGAAACAGTAGGACTTTGGACCTGATGGGAGGAAGTTCATAACTGGGGGCATGCCATAGAAGGATTTCTCTATTGTCCCAAGTTCCTTCCTTACTCTCTCTCCTTCCCAGTTCCTCTGAGGTAGGCAGTTTTGTCCCCAAAGCCCTTCTACCATAATGCTCTGCCTCAACCTAGGCCCATAGCAATAGATACAGTTTAACATGAAACTGTGAGCCAAAATAAATATTTCCTTTTTATGTCATTTTTCTCAGGTATTTTGTCCTACTGAAAACAAGAACAAAAACAAAAACAAACAAGCAAACAAAAAAACCCAAAAAACTGACTAACATGGAGGTGGGGAGGGTCAATCCTGGGGCAGAAGGTGGGGCCTCAACTACTAGCCCTCTCTCCACTTGCAATGCCATCAGCAGCAACCTGGCTCTAGTGATCTGTAAATAATCTGGTGCTAAATTTGATCCCTAGAAAAGATCTGGACCAGAGACTGAACCATGGTTTGAAGGTTGTTGTGACCTGCAGTACTTCCCTGTAGGAGTGCAGGGACAGAGGTGAGTAGGGAGGTGGACAAAGGGTGCAGCTCTTGCTGGAACAGCTGCAGAAGCAGGAGGCCTTGCAAGTGACAAGAAAGGCTGGGCTTTTTCTAAAGGATTCCCTCCCCATCCTCATTTGTCCCCTACACAAAGCAAGCAAGGAAGATATAGATGTGGCATTATAAAAACAACTTGATAAACTGAACTTGTGTAAACCTCTTTAAAGAAAGAAAACAGTTTTTGCTGCACTGTGCTTGCTAAAGGCAAATATCTTCCTAATTTTCTGTAGAAATTGATATTGCAAAATTGCAGTCATGTGAAGAAGGGATAAAAATGTAGCAAAATATTAAATAATGAATAAAATAGTTAATATTCATACAAGCATATGATGCCTACAGATTTGGCGATACTTTTGTTTTTCTAAATTTGTAAATTTTGTGATTTCTTTTGCCATCCTAAATAAATGATAATTTTTATGACTAATTTTGTATTTTTTTTTTCAGAAGGATCCCTAAATTATATAAACTCTAGTATTAATCATGAGCCTGTCTATAGAATTATAGAAAAAGAATAATTAGACAATCATTGCCAAATTCTATCAAAGAATTTTTTTATGAAAGATGCTGCTTTGCCCAGCTATATAAGTTTCCTACTTCTCAGAAATATCAATTGTGTAGATTGAAGTTGCCTGTCAAGTTGAGTTGAATTCCTCTAAAGATCCAAATCACATCCATGTTCATCTAGCTGCTATCTGATGCTTTGGGTTTTCATGTATTTTTCCAAAGAGGAGAGATGTACTGGTTAGTTCAGTGGGTGTCTAGTCTCACTGGCAGATAAGCTCTGTATGTTAATCACCTAGTTTATTTATAAGTCCTTACCTATTCTTAAAGTTCATTTGTTGGATTTAGTTGTTCTAGGACTTAGAAGATAAAGGACACCTTCTGAATACTTTCTATCTAGAATTACACACAGCACGAGGAGCAAATGAACTTGTAGGAGCTCATAATTAATATGTGCAATTCTATTTCACAGTTGACCCCCTTCCCCAATAAAAAGGCTAAAACTGTTGTGCAGTGCCTTCAGAATCTTTGTCTTTTCTGTCATCCCATCCATGTCCTACTTTGAGTGGAATCTGATATGTTATGAAATAAACTATACTCCAGAGTTGGTAGAGCAGAGATTACTTTTTCATTGTTCTTACTAGGTGACTCAGATATAGGTTCCTAAGAATAATTCTATAGTTTAGAGGTCCAGAGATATGGCTGTGTAGATCTTGTCATGGCATTAAAGATGATTAGATTCTTACAAATTACTTTTGTAATTTATCAATTTATTTATCAATTCTCTTTCTGAATATTGTTTCATGTTAATTTATGAGACAGGTTTTGGTATAGTTAATCTAGAGATGCTAAAATTTAAGCCATTTTATCCAAACTAAACATAAATGCCTCTGGAACAATTATAGGCTTTGTTAAAAATTCCATCTCTGTAGTGGATGCTGTGGTGTGCTACCCAGATGCCACCTTTTTGAACAAGGCACTTTGTACCAACTGTGAAAGACTCACATTTCATTGTCTCTCAGGGAATTTTTCTGTGTTAAAGGAACTAATCTTATTGAAATTTATACATTCTCAACAAGGGGAATGTTGTTGATGACTAGTGGTTGAGGGGAGGGTAGTGGAGGCTCAGTTTTCCTTGTCTAATCCAAAACCACAAAAGCTGTGTAGCTTCTTAACTCAATTTGGGATCTTGTGAAGTTCCCATTGCCACTACATTGAACCTCAACTTCTTCTGCTCAATCCTGCTTCCCTTGTTCTCTGACAGGTGTTCATCCCCAGAGCATTCCCCCAAAGATTACTGTATAAAAATTTTAGGTTCTCATATTCTTGAGAATCCTGACCTAAAATATTCATATACACCCAATATTTTTACTTTGAATTGTGAGCTATCATTTAAATTAATAAATTTTATCTTCTGATTTTCATTTTATCTTTGAGGGTAATGTCAACAAAAATATATAACCCCTTCATTACCAGCAGTCATAAAACTGCTCATCTGAAATTTAGTTACAACATATTGTTAAAGGTACAAATACATGAGTGACTAGTAGAACCATCAATGACTATTCAAATGCTACAAGTGACATTTTGCCAAATTTCTTTATGGTCTGACCTGAGTAGTTTCTTATGTAGTCCATTTAGAAACTCTAGGTTAGACTTGAGACACTAGTGGAAATTTAATTCAGAGAATGTTTTATTTTGGTGTAATAAAATTAATAATAAGAGTACTTCTGATGAAACAGGGGGTAACAGGGGGTATCGCAATACCAGAACTTCAACTCTACTACAAAGCAATAGTAACAAAAATGGCATGGTATTGGCACCAAAATAGACAGGTAGATCAATGGTACAGAATAGAGGACATGGACACAAACCCAAATAAATACAATTTTCTCATATTAGACAAAGGGGCCAAAAATATGCAATGGAGAAAAGATAGCCTCTTCAACAAATGGTGCTGGGAAAACTGGAAAACCATATGCAACAGAATGAAACTAAACCCCTATCTCTCACACTTCACAAAAATCAACTCAAAATGGATCAAGGACCTTAAAATCAGACCAGAGACCCTGCATCTTATAGAAGAAAAAGTTAGGTCCAAATCTTCAACTTGTTGGCTTAAGATCAGACTTCCTTAACAGCACTCCCATAGCACAAGAAATAAAAGCAAGAATCAATAACTGGGACAGATTCAAACTAAATAGCTTTCTCTCAGCAAAGGAAACTATCAGCAATGCGAAGAGAGAACTTACAAAGTGGGAGAATATCTTTGCCACTCATACTTCAGATAGAGCACTAATTTTCAGAATATATAAAGAACTCAAAAAACTCTACACCAAGAATACAAATAACCCAATCAACAAATGGGTTAAGGATATGAACAGACATTTCAGAGAAGAAGATCTACAAGCAATCAACAAATATATGAAAAAATGTTCAACATCTTTAGTAATAAGAGAAATGCAAATCAAAACTACCCTAAGATTCCATCTCACACCAATTAGAATGGCAATTATCAAGAATACAAGCAACAATAGGTGTTGGAGAGGATGTGGGGAGAAAGGTACACTCATACATTGCTGGTGAAGCTGCAAATTAGTGCAGCCACTCTGGAAAGCAATGTGGAGATTCCTTAGAAAACTTGGAATGGACCCACCATTTGACCCAGCTATCCCATTCCTTGGTCTATACCCAAAGGACTTAAAATCAGCGTACTACAGAGATACAGCCACATCAATGTTCATAGCTGCTCAAGATACAATAGCCAGATTGTGGAACCAACCTAGATGTCCTTCAATTGATGAATGGATAAAGAAACTGTGGTATATATATATATATATACAATGAAATATTACTCAGCTATAAAGAATAATAAAATTATGACATTTGCAGGCAAATGGATGAAATTGGAGAATATCAAGCTAAGTGAGATAAGCCAATCTCAAAAACCAAAGGACGAATGATCTCGCTGATAAGCGGATGATGACACATAATGAGGGATCAGGGGGCCAAGAATGGAGGATGGAAGGACTGTATAGAGGGAAAAGAGGGGTGGGAGGAAAAAATAACAGAATGAATCAAATATCATTACCCTATGTAAATGTATGATTACGCAAATGTAAACAGAAACAACATGTATTCCATTTGTTTACAATAAAAATAAATTAAAAATAATAATAATAAAAATAAAGAAAAAGACCTAAAAAGAAAAAAGAAAAAAAAAAAAAAGAGTACTGTGAAAACAGGGATGGCCTACAATTATGATGGCTTCTGGGTTGTCAGGTATCCAATATCTTTGAGGAGTTATATGACTAAAAAAATCTATAATTTCTACAACACTTAATAAAGGAAATTGTGGGGAGAAATAATATTTCTGTGGTTTTGTAGATAAACATTCAGGTTGCTTCTGCCACATAGTCTAAGAAAACATGTACAAACAAAACATTAAGCCTCTCCCTTTATTGCATAGATCATTTAGTTGCCCCCCAGTTTCCTGTTACCTTTCTTTTGTCAAAGTGACTCATGACTTTTTCCCAAAGACTCTGCTGTTAATATAGGTGACAATATAAGTGAGACATTTCCTTTTAGGCAAATTGTCTGAATTGCTGAAAACTATTATGGCTTATTTTAATTTGCAAAAATTAAAACTGGCCCTTAGTATGTGTTCCATTTGAGAAATATGGTAACTCTGACCTCCTTTTTTACTTATGGGACTGATCAGAGGCCAGAAACAGGATTATGAGACCCATTTGGGGGTAAAATTTCTCTCAAAATGCTTTTTGAAAGGGGGCAAAACTCATCTATTTATTTAAATATGAGGGCCAGTCAGACTGGTGGGAATCAAAATTTTCTTATCTTAAAAGTATATTTTAAAGAAAGTGGCAGAAGACTTTTGTAGTTCATGTTTTGTTACCAATTACATAATTCATTCATTTCAAAAAAGATGTCATTCTGCCAGTTGCCCGTTAGCTCTTAGCCAAGTTAGAAAATCCACTTAAGACTCTTTAAACTGTTCAAACACAACAAGTAGAGTACAAAAACAAGCAAGATTATAGAAATCTATCCAAACAGAAGTTTATCCATTTTCAGAGAGTAAAATGAGATAATCATTGTCTTATCTCTATCTTGTTGGGCATACTATCTTTAAAAAAAACCCACTTATTTAATATTTCAGAAGAAATGATATTTGCTCTGCAAAGAGACACACTAATATGTCAATAGAAATAAAAATTCAGACTCATAGAATTCAATTGAAGATATATTCAATACTTTTTCAAAAGTTTGGAAGAAGTCTTCAAAAATCCTGTACAAGTTCTGAAGTGCAACTGCTTTAATAATGGTGATGGTGGAGGTGGGATAGAGTGGAGCCTAATTGCCATCCAATAATAGCCACTGAGTCATCCCTTCAGAGTGCTGAATGCCTCTCAGATTATGACTTGAAAAGGTGCATTAGTTCAACCTTATTGCTTTACAGAGAATGAATCTGAGGCATGGGAGTTTAGTGACATTACCAGAATCTTCCAGGTAATTTGTAGTAGAGACATACCTCAACTCCTATATTCCTGACTCAGATTAACACCTCTTTCACCAAGATACATACTGACTATAATATAAACATTGCATAATATTACACATTATGTTGACATACGAATTTTGTGAGGAGACAGCAATTTTGTCCAGTCCCAAACTATTTATAAACTGAATTTTTGAACCATTTGAGTAATTTTATTTTATTTTTTTACCCTAGGGAGAAGGTGACTTTTATATCCTCTCTTGGGGAAGTAGAGGGGAGCTTTCCCAAGCACCCCAACCAAAGGAAAGGGTGGGCGTGCCCCAGAGGTTGACGCAGGAAGAACCCAACGATTGTTCACAAGGGCTCCTCTGTGACTTTTTCTGGCACTTGGCTACAGTGTGTGGACAAGAGAGTCATTCCCTTGAAGGTAGCAGCTCCTGTATCAATGGGGGCATAAGGAGGTATGTGCTGGTGTTCACAAAGAAGAAAGGGGAGCAGGTGCCCAGAGTGAGGGAACAGGGCCAGGGTGGCAGATCCCATACCCGACAACTGCCAAGTATAATGACTTTCATAAGGACTGGCTGGTGTGATTCTTCTCCCGAGAAGGACCTGAGGGGCCCAGAAGCATGGCTCCATCTGATGGTTGGTTCCTTAAATGTCCATCTCAAACTGTGACTCTTCGCCGCCTGCCCACTTATCTTCTGGATTATTTAGCAGGTGGCTCTGACTGGCTTCCATGGAGGCTTCATCACTGGCTGGGCTGGTGACCCCAGGAATGGTGGGCAGGTCTCTAGGGAACATTTTGGCCACAGCTGAGTTTTGACACTGCATCAAGAATTTCCAGTCATCGATGATTCTGGTACTTCCTGGAGTGATGCTGAAGAGAGTGCCCACAGGGGTTGGTGCTATAGTCCTGGGTGGTAGCTGCACAACCACCTGGCAAGTGGCAGGGATGGCCGGGCTTGGGGTCTGGCTGCCCCTGCTGCACCCTCGACGTGGTCTCCAGTTCGCTGTACCCCAAAGCTCCCGCAACCCTCCAGGCCTTCCACCATGCTGCGCATTTGAGTAATTTAAAGATATTCCTATAGATATTTGATAAAATATCCCCTATAGATTTTTGATTAAAAAATTCCATAAATTAGAGTATGTTTTGTTTAAATTAGTTCTGACAAATTATTTCATTGATGGTAAAGAAAATACAAATAGTTTCTTCATATATATAAAGCCCAAGTTGGCTGCTGGTTTGCAATTTTTAGTTGATAAAGAATAAAGGCCAGCCTATTTTAAGCTCTTTATCCAGTTAGCTGTCTGAAATGATTTCATGGCTCAGGCAGGAAGACTAACTGGGTAAAGAGAGCATTCACACATAAGTTCTGGAGAAATCAGTGTGGAAATTGAAGAAGCTAAGAGAATGCTTGGCCTTGTGACAACTGGAATTTGAGTCAAAAATAAAAGTGCTTCTGGTGATTCCCTATTGATTCAGGGAGTGCCTGCCCAACCCTGGAAGTTATTTCTTTGTGTTCTGTTTTTAGAGATTTCCAGCTCTGTTCTAAAAAAGAAAACATTGAATGCCTATAGTAGGGTATTGAGTCCATCTTAAAAAAAAGAAGTAAAAAGCATAGCTACATAATCTTTCTCACTAGTCATTTCCTGTTGGCCATTTTTGCCTCTGGGAAAAAGGATAGGTGCATGGATTTTTTTGTTTGTGATGTAAATGCTTATTTGTAGACTCCTTAAAGCAAGGACTTAATCATTTTGGGTTCCATGTTGTTTATTCTCTGTGCAAACTGATCCCCAGAATCAGATAACACATCCCCCTTGTGATTTCCTATGAAATCATTATGTCTGCCTTGAGTCACTGACTCATTTCTTGGTATCAAGATTTAAACTCTTTGAGAACAACATTCTCCTACCTGAGTAGGCATGATTTAATTTTACTGTAACAGCACGTGTACAAAAGCAGGTGCAATCTGGGCAGTCATTGGCCCTACAGGTAATCATTCATGAGGCTACAGTCAAATTACCTGTTGTACACTGCTGCCTTACTGCAAGTAGGAGTAAGGCAAGATGGAAGGCAGGTGAAATTACTATTAGGGTGAGCTATTGCATCACTGTAGACATTGCAGAGGGTGTGAACCTCAGTGTGAAGTCCACAGACACTGAAAAGTGGCTGGACTGGCTGAACAGGATAGGGGAGTGGGAAGAACGCAGAAACTGTGTTTAATGTCTCTTTTTTTTCCTTTCTTCCTAGACATCAACCCTTCCCTAACTACTCCACTTCTTTGCTTCTAGTATTCTACCAGATAGACATTAGACCCTGGTAACTTATATTCCCCTTTTATGTCTTTAGTTGACTTTCTGCCCCACCCTCTGCTGGGAAAATGTTCAACTCTTTTGGGTCAAAGCGCTCAAGCGCGTAAGCAAACAATAAGCAGTGTGTTAAGGGAAAAGCTAAGTGGGCTTTAGAAACAAATACTGCTGATTCGCCTTGGATTTTCTTTGTGGCCTGGGACAAGTTATTTGAACTTCTTGAGTCTCAAGTTATCTGTAAAACATGGATAAGAAATTATAACGCATAGGGTCATTTTGAAGAGTAAATGAGCTAAGATATGTAAAGGAACTACTATTCAAAACCTTTCCAATTTGCTGCCAATACTACCCAACATTTATAGGTTATTGGCAGTCTTAAATCTTTGTAATATATAAATCTCTGAAGGATATGATAGTGGAAATTATGAGCATGAGAAACATCAATGAAGTACAGATTTCCAGAGAAAACTCCTTTGTGAGATCTTTTCAAGTTTTATATTTCTAACTTGTGAAGACATTTGTTAAGTAGAAAGTGTAGGTACAGGTAGTTAGTCACATATGTTGGCATTTTCTGATCAAGCCTCCATTTTTGCAGCCTGGTCTTTGCCCCAGGAAGCTGATTCATTTATAAAGTACCTGCTGACTCTACTACTGGCTTTTGGATGTTCTGCATATGGGGAACCCCTGTAGGAAATTTACAGGTATTAGTTTTCCTTGATATCTTCTGGGAAGTTGGAAGGTGGCACTGTTGACAGAGGTGATCAAGATTGCTATGCCCTTGAGCATCCTGTTGGGTTGGCAAATAGGGGAAGGAAAGAGAGTGGCTTCTATGCCAGCGCCCATAGGGGTGCTATGCTATCCTTGGAAGATCACTTCTTATTTCAAGGCAAACTTGCTTTATGACTCTTTTCCTTCAGTTCCAAAAGCTATTCCTTCCCCTTGTCCTTTTGGACCTAGGAGTGTTAGCATATCACCAGCCCAGCATTCTTTTACTACCCATTGTGATTCTCTGACACCCAGACCTCTGTAAATAGACTTTTGTAAATAAACCCACCTCAAATTATCCTAATTTGAGTGTGCCATCTGTTTCCTGTTGGAATCCTGATTTCTACAGCATGTAAACAGTGGAATTGAGAAGAGGACTAATTCCTGCATTGCAGGTTCACGAGGTCAGTGTGTTAGGCTTCCAAACTTAGAGTTGTGTCCTGTAAGACATGTTTTGACTTGAAGTGTGCCTGAATAACAATCATTGTTTAAAAGCCTTCTAGATCTTGCTTAATGCTTAATCAATGTTAAGTAGAATTCAAAAGCTGAAGAGAAAGATGAGGAATAGTAACAGAAGGATACAAATGTGTGTAGTGCACTTGCTTTCATGGAGATAGTCAAAGGAATTTATGGAAATAAATTTGGATTTTCCTTTACAATTGTGTCCCTTACTTAGGATGAATTTCATCTTCAATCTCTCTGAACTCAGTGCTGTATCTCTTACACTGGATGTTGGAAAATTTCCATTTTACACTACTGGAAACTACACAAACACTATTAAGACAGCATTTGCTAATTCTGTGAGTTCTTTCTTCCTGTTGTATCTGGTTCTTTTTGATTTGATTTTGGAGAGATTTGATAAGGAAATATTAGAGATGAGAAGAAGAAATTAAATGTTTTGGAGCCTAGAATGATGGTGGCATTGATATAAGACTGTACATGACCCAGACGTGGGGCTGGTCAAGGATAACCATAGTTGAAGTTCTTTTTAGGCCCAAACTGAAAAACCCAGCATCCAGACAGAATTTAGTTTTTATGTGAAAAAACTCTTATTGGGTCAAAGATAAGTCTTTTAAAACAATTTTTTTTTTTAACTCTCTAGGTGTTTTTTCCTTTGACAAAAAATGGTGAGTGTAGCAAGGCAACCCTGAAGTATCAATGCATGCTCTCCCCAAAGTCTTGAAAATTTTATTCTAATTTGAACTTTGAATACCTTTTCTACCTCATATTATTCATTTGACAGCAATTGTTTCAAGAGATGAATTGTTCTTTCCTGGCAATCTTCTTTTCTGTTAATATAATATACTTAAACCATGTTCACGGTTCACAGAGAGCTGACAATGTTTTCAATGTTTGCCATTTGATTTGTATTGTATTACCTTAGAGTTTAATAAGTCTAGTGATGGATGTACAACAGCTCCACTCAATGAACTTTGTATTTGCAGAGCAAATAGGTACTTTTAAGGCATATATGTGAACATAGAAGGAAAGGACTATCTTATTATATGGCAAATAGTACAAGATAATCCAAGAAGATAAGTTTCCACATGGCTCAGCAGAAATGTTTGTCATTGTTTCTTCTATGGAATATTTATTTCTCAAAACCATTTTCTTAATTTCCCATGGGAAAAACTTAATTTTATACTTAATGGGTAAGAACCAACTATTTCCCTTACTTGATTCTTTTTCTATTTTTTCAATCTTCTTTTCCATAGGCTTATTTGTGTTTGAGATATATTATGTTCAGATACCTAATCATCCTTTAACAAAGTCTAACAAGGACTTGCACATTTTGGACTTGAACATTGTTGGTACAAAGACATGGTTTAAATAGGTGGTCTTAATATGGAGTGTACTAGGACCAAAGAGACCCATGGGAACATTTGATATAGCATACAAATGCTCTGATATACACAAAAGTGTGTAAATACATTTCTGTATTGTCCCTATCCCTGAGGGATTTTAAATTATACACCTACTCACAGAAAAATTATAAGCAGTAACTACAGTAGTAAAGTATTGTGGTTTTTTTTTATTATATTGTTTTAATGAAGATGTTTCAAGGAAAAAAATCAGGATACTAGATTTTCCTTTGAGATGGTTACTTAAGTATAGACTTTAAAAATTACTTTTAATCAAATTTCCAAACATTACCAAAGTGTGGTATTATTAGTGATATGTTTTTCTTCCAATTGTAACTAGGAAAAAAAAAGAGAATGAGAGATAGTTTACTTCTTGAAATTTACAGTGACTTTGCATTTGTGCTAATATAAAAAGAGAAACCTTTTAGAAAACATTCAGTTAGAGTTAATTCCAATAGTGTTTCTTTCAAAGTTGCAGTAATATAGTTGGCAGAAAATAAGTTTACAACATGTGAAAACACTCACATTGGAGACCTATCATGACCTTAAGATGATGCTTCATTTGAAAGACTGACATTTAGACACTACTCATTCCAGCTGAATAGTTGTCTTTTTGGTTTTTTTTTTTTTTTTTTTTTTTTTGAGTGTCTTTAAACCATTTATTTTTTTCTTGTTAAAGTGCAAATTCTTTTTTTTTTTTTTTTTTACTTTTTCCCACTTTTTTTTTTAATTGGTGCATTATAGTTGTACATACTGATGGGATTTGTTGTCTTGCATACATATAATACACAACATAACAATACAATATGGCCATTATCACTCCTGATTACTTTCTAAACCATTTATTTTTAATGTCATTTTTTTATTTCTTAGTATTTAGGTCTGCCACTTTCTTGTTTCATTTGCCCTATGTTTATTTTTCATTTGTTCTGATTAGTTATACATGACAGTATAATGCATTTTGAGTCATCGTACATAAATGGAGTATAACTTCTCATTCTTCTGGTTGTACATGAAGTAGCATCATACTGGTCATGTAATCATATATGTACATAGGGTAATAGTGTTTGGTTCATTCTATCTTTCCTACTTCTATACCCCGCCCTCCCTTCACTCCCCTCTGCCTGTACAGAATAGAAGACACAGAGACAAACCCACATAAATACTGTTATCTCATACTAGACAAAGGCACCAAAAACATTCATTGGAGAAAAGATAGCCTCTTCAACAAATGGTGCTGGGAAAACTGCAAGTCAATATGTAACAAATTGAAATTAAACCCCTATCTCTCACCTTACACAAAACTCAACTCAAAGTGGATGAAAGACTTAGGCACTAGGACAGAGACCCTGCACCTAACAGAAAAAAAAGTAGGCCCAAATCTTCACCATGTTGGCTCAGGAACTGACTTCCTTAACAAGACTTCTAAAGTGCAAGAAGTAAAATCAAGAATCAATGGGATTTTATCAAACTAAAAAGCTTCTCAGCAAAGGAAACATTCAAGAATGTCAAGAGAGAGCCTACAGAATGGGAGAAAATCTTTACCACATGCACCTCAGGTAGAACATTAATCTCCAGGATATACAAAGAACTCAAAACCTCGATATCAAAAAAAACCCCAAATACCCCAATTAATAAATGGGTAAGGAACTGAACAGGTACTATACAGAAGAAGAAATATGGTTGATCAACAAATATATGAAAAAATGTTCAACATCTCTAGCAACTAGAGAAATGCAAATCAAAACTACTCTAAGATTTCATCTCACTCCAGTCAGAATGGAAATTATCAAGAATACAAGCAACAATAAGTGTTGGCAAGGATGTGGGAAAAAAGGTACATTCCTACATTGCTGGTGGGACTGCAAATTGGTACAACCACTATGGAAAGCAGTATGGAGATTCTTCAGAAAACTTGGAATGGAACCACCCATCCCACTCCTTGGTTTATACCCAAAAAACTGAAAGTTAGCATACTACAGAGACACAGCCACATCAATATTTATAGCAACTCAGTTCACAATAGCCAAACTATGGAACCAACCTAGATGCCCTTCAACAGATGAATGGATAAAGAAACTGAGGTACATTATACACAATGAGTTATTATTCAGCCTTAAAGAATAACGAAATTATGGCATTTTCCAGTAAATGGATAGAGTTGGAGAATGTCATACTAAGTGAAATAAATCAATTCCCCCAAAACAAATGCCAGATGTTTTTCCTGATATGTGGATGCTAATTCACAATAAAGGGTCGGAGAGTGCTAGGAAAAAATAGAGTAAAGTATTTTTTCTTCTCCTTCTCATCTTTTTCCTCCACTGGGGATTCGACCTAGGACCTCACATGTGCCAGGCAAGTGCTCTACGACCAAGGTATATCCTCACCCCTTTTTGAAATCTTATTTGAGACAGGGTCCATCAAGTTGTCCAGGATGGCTTCGAACTTGGTCACCCTCCTATTTTAGCCTCTTGAATAGATGCGATCAGTATGGTTCCTTCCTTCCTTCCTTCCTTCCTTCCTTCCTTCCTTCCTTCCTTCCTTCCTTCCTCAATACTGGGGAATTGAACCCAAGGCCTGGCATATGCTAGAAAATCATTCTACCATGGAGTTACACTCCAACTGTTTTAATTTATTTTTATACAGATATTAGAGCCATATGATTTAAAAATTTAATAGGGCGTAACATACACACACACACACACACACACATACACAAATACCTCCCTCCCACCTTTGTCCCTAGAACCCAAAATCCTCTCACAAAAGTCAATTATGCTATCAATTCTTACAAATTCTTTCAGAATTATTCTATGTATATACAGGAAGATCTATATATACATTTAAAAAAAATTTTCATGCCAATGGTGTCCTACTATATACTCTGTTCTGCATCTTATTTTGGGCATTGAAATAAAGTAAATGGGGGACATAAACCAAAAATGTTCATGACTCTTTTTTTTTTTTTTTGGTACTGGAGATTGAACCCAGGGGCACCTAACCACTGAGTCACATCCCCAGCTCTCTTTACTTTTTTTTTTTTTTTTTAATTTAGAGACGTGGGTCTTGCTAAGTTACCTAGGGCCTCACTAAGTTGCTGAGGTTGGCTTTGAACTCACCATCCTCCTGCCTGTGCCACCTCACCTGGCATAATTCCCTTCTTGATGAATGGAAATGTTTTCTTCATGTTTTACTCAAGGTCTACTCTGTCATGGATGTCAGAGGGGGCTGGGACTGGGAGGCAAAATGACAGAGGTCACAGTACACTCTTCCACCTGCATCACTGACTCTTGGTTATCTGGCCTGTTTGGTTTGCCTAATGCCCTCTACCCTTCAGATTTCTTCTGTGGGTTCCTCAGTTTCCAGCGGGGCCAAAGCAGTGATCCATCAGCCATACCCAGACATGTCTGGATCCAGTTGTGGACTTGACCATGTCAATGTGCCAACTGGCTCAAGCAAGACGGATGATCAGGTTCTGTTTGTGAATGATTTCACGCACACATTTCAAAAGTGCTCTCAGCTAGTTCAGCCCTAAGTCTGCAGGAAGCAGCAACAGGGATTCCAAGAGACGGCCATACTGACTTAGACCTTGATGCTTCTGTTACACTATGACTTAGTCTTTTACTTCTTCATCCATATTTTTGGCATATGATTTAGGAATAAGTATGTCTGTTATTTTTAATTGCATAGCAGAGGGGTTTAATTCTGCTTGGTAGTTGAATAGCAGAATAATTTGTATATGATGGAGTAACAAAATTTTGGAATCTCCAGATACATAAATAAATGGAATTCTGTGTGTCCAATATTATATAATTGAGAATATAGTATAATGTAAACTTTAGAGGCAGGGCACACTGGTGCATTTTTTTCTGCATTTTTAAAATTCATGATTTAAAAAAACACAGTAAAGAGCTTATTGAAATATAATTTACATATATGTAGTTCACAATTTAAAATATACAATTCAATGGTTTTTAGTTAATTTGCAGAGTTGCACAACCATAACCATAATTAAATATTAGAACATTTTCATGATCCCAATAAGAAAGCCTATACCTTTTAGCAGTCACTTCCCATCAGCCCTCTACCACCCACCTCACCCCATTGGTCAGCCCTAGACCACCACTTATCTACTTTCTGCCATTATAAGTTTGCCAATTCTGGACATTTCATTTAAATGGAATCATAAGACAATATGTGATCATGTGTGATTTCCTGTATTTAGCCTAATGTTTTTGAGATGGATCCATGCTGTAGTATGCATTCGTACTCCATTCCTTTTTATTGCCAAATAATATTTCATTATATGAATGTGAATATACTCCTCATTCAACAGCTTTTGGACATACAGGATGTTTCAACTTTTGACTATGGTGAATAATGTTGCAATGAACATTTGTGTACAAGTCTTGAGAGGGAACGTGTCGTCAATTTTCTTGAGTATATTATTTAGGGTCTGAATTGTCTGGTCATATAATAACTCCATGTGCAACATTTTTTAGGAATTACCATACTACTTTCCCAGAGTGACTGTATCATTTTAAAATTCTGTCAGCATGTGTGAGAGTTCCAACTTGTGTATATCCTCATGAAAAGTTTATTATCTGTTTCTTTGGTTATAACCATTGTACTGGTTGTGAAACGGTTCTCTCTTTGTGGTTTTGACTTTCCGGTCCCTAGTGACAAATGATGTTTAATCTTTTTTCATGTCCTTAGAATTTTGTATCTCTTTTTGTGAGAAATGTCTATTAAAATTATTTGCATTTGTCTTTTTAATTACTACACTGTAAGAGTCCTTTATATTTTCTGAGTGCTAGACTCTTTTTAGATATATGATTTACAAATATTTCCTTCTAGTCTCTGTGGTGTTTTTCTTCAGATATTTTATACATCAAATTAAAAAAATTGTTAAATTACTGTTTATCTATTTTTTTTTAATACCAGGAATTGATCCCAGAGGCACTTAACCACTGAGCCACATTCCCAAACCTTTTTATTTTTCATTTTGAACTACCGTCTTACTAAGTCATTTAGTTGCTGAGGTTGGCTTTGAACTTTCGATCTTCCTGCCTCAGCCTCCTGAGCCAGTCTATCCAGTTTTTTCTATCATATATTTTTGATGTTTATAGTTTTAGTTCTTACATTTAAGTCTATGGTTCACTTTAAGTTAATAATTTTTTTCTGGATGATGGGAAAGTTTCTATTTTCTTTATTTTGCATATAGATATCTGTATAATTTTAACACATGCAAATGAAGACTCAACAAGTAAATACTTGCCTTTTTTAAAGATCACCTGAAGTCATTAATTCTCTCAGGTTGACTTAGGATAGATCAAATAAGGTATACGGGAAAAATTTAGGCTTTCTGTGCCTTTAAAAAAATGGGTCTGAGGACAGGTTGTAATATATTTTGTTAAACTGTAGAAAATTTAATGTCACTGAGGGACTTAGGCACAATAGGAATGGAAAACCTTCCTTTTTGAGTCACTTCTTGGTTTTAGTGCATTAAATGACTCATCTGGCTGTTTCTATTAAACCCAGAATTCCAAGAAGTTTCTCCACTTAAATGGCAATAAGAGTTTTATAGTGAGCAAGAGTAAAACAGAAAATAATAAATTTTAACTGCTTTGGGGAGATATGTTTACATACTTGTTCTTATCTTCTTTTTTCACCTGTGTTTATGATTTAAACTCTTAAATTTAGATAAAAAGAATTAAGCTTCTTAAATATACAGATTGAAAAATGTTCAACTTTGTACTCACAGAAAGGACAATCAATCTTTTTAAGGGAAATACATATCTACTCAATGAATTTTAACATTTTTCAGAATAGGGTTTGAATACTGGGTTACTTTACTGCTGAGCTACATTCCAGCCCTGTTTATGTTTTATTTTGGGACAGGGCCTCACTAAGTTGCTGAGACTAGCCTTGAACTTGTGATCCTCCTGCCTCAGCCTCCCGAGTGTCTGGGATAACAGGCGTGCGCCACCGAGACCAGCTTTCCTTCAACTTTGAAAGAATCGATACTAGAAATTGATGGAACTTAAGATGTCAAATGTAAAAGAAAGAGGATAGTGACATTTAGATGCAAAATTAACTATTGAAAGAAATATATTAAATGTAGTTTATATATACAAGTTAAAGGGGAATCCATTCAAATCATCATTGGCCAATAGATGACTTCAACAGATATTTGCTGAAGCAATTTCCTGTGACTTTATGTTTGAATATATCAAGATTTTACCCACAGAGTCAACAGTATCCACTGAATGTTATATACACAAGTCCAATTGTCTGCATGGGTTCCAGATGGCTATGCAGGCATACATAGCAATCTGTCATCAATCAACTTAGCCTTCACTTGCCTCACATTCAGTCTCAAGTAGATATTCTCTCAGTTATTGATAGCAACTAACCCAAAAAGTTTTAGTCTAGTACTTCAATAAACTTGAACAAACACATTTTTGCATCTCTCTGTCTATCTGTCTGTCTTTCAGTCTATCAGTCAATCATCATCACCATCTATATCTTATTCCTTTTCTGTTTTGGAATGTGTTATGAGGTTTCAATCCTGCTTTCACATGCATTGTCACTACTGGGAGTGATTGTGCTCTAATTTATTTTCCTTGGCAGTCATGGATGCAGGGTGAGGTGAAGCTGGCGATTATTCTAAAAACACTAGGGGATAGGATGGAATTATGCCAGTTAGTGTGGACCTCAGCAAGTTTCTTTATTTTCTTTCAACATGGGGATTACTTTTAGATATTAAGTCCTGATGTTAACTTGTTCATTTTAGGAGAAAGAAAACAGAAAACTCCCGGGGTAGAATTAATCTTGATGAATCAGTACTACTGATGAGAAGGAGTGAAGCAAAAAGAAAAAAAAAATTAGCAAAATGACTTTTGGAATGATTAAAATTAATTACAGTCTCTCACAACAGTTTAGCACCGAACCAAGGAGACTTGCATGTTCTCTTCTTCAGATCATCCCAGCTTGCAAATTATTTACAATTGAATTCCTCATTGTATCCTACCTTTCTTCCCTAGTTCTGCCCCCTCTTCCCTAGGTTGGTTATCTGATGTTTCTGGGAACCCTCTCTACCTGTGCAGTACCCCACTTGGTTCTCTAATAGCCTAAGAATTATTTCAGGGCTGCTCCATGTGCTAACATCTTACTGTGGTTGCTCTGAAATTGCTCACACTCTGATTTTCTGTCATGAACTGAATCTGAACAGGCAATTTGAAGCCAGGGAAGGGTAATGCCATGACAAGTCCTTGGAGAATTATCTTAGGACAGGTAAGTTCCTGCCCTGCAAAAATCCAACCTTTGTCTTTGCCAGCGAGTAAAACCAGATAGACTGAGAGTTAAATAACCCACACCCTGGTTCAAAAATCCTTTCTGAGAACTCAAGTAAAAGGTTTTCTAACAACATTGCTGAGAAACTTCTGCTTTCATGTAAATGAGTCTTTATAGGAGAAGTATTAAGGTACATATAAGCACAAAGCTACTTCTGGTTAACAATTTATAACAGACAATGCCTGTGCTACCCCTCATTCCTGTGTTATTTTCTAATTCTAGGAGACTCAGCAGCAACAGAGTTTTCTCTAGCAATACACCTACATGTAGCAATTATCTTAGTGATTAATGTCTCAGAAGGTAGAGTTTTTGAGGGTGTGTATCAACATGACCATTGCAGTCTTTGTACTAGGTGTACAAAGAAATAATGGAGGCCAGTTAACAATAAACTCACCAAACTCCAGAATTGGAAAGAAACTCATAGATTCAGTTCCCTTATTTTTCAGATAATAGAAAGAAGCCCTAAGACTTGGCCAAGGCACAGAACAAATCAGAGTCTAGACCCTAGGACTTCTGGTTCGCAGCCCAAGTGATGGAAGTGGAATGGTAGGATTCTGTTTCCTTTCCCCTATGGAACTTTCATGCAGGCCTCCATGTCCTTATATTCTTAGAGGGCTCTGCTTCTCCCTCTGGACCAAGCAAAAGATGCATGGTGATTGGAGGGCTCTCAAGTTCTATACAAACCAGAATTCTCATAGTTTTACCCTGGGGAATGGATAGTAGCTGCATATGAGAACAGGATTGCTCAATATAGAAGAACCTAGAAACCAAAACGTTTATTCTTTAGGATTAAAAAAATACTATTCAGGGAAAACCTGGGCCATGACCAATTCCCCAAGAGTTTATTTTGGTTTATGGTTAATTCTGGTCTCATCTAGTATTTGCTATCTCTCTAGAGACTAGCGGTTTGTTTCTCATCGCAAATCTAGTGTTTTTCTAAGAAATTAAGGAATGCTGTCATGGTGTAAACATTTCTTTATAAACTCAGGGTAGCAAACAATATTTTATTAATTTGGGAAAATATCACCTGTTAGACTCTGAAAATGCAAAGTGTATTTATATGTAAGTTTGTAGGTAATAGATCAATATAGGCTCATTTGGTCATTACAGGTGAAGTCAAAGTCAACCATGACTACATCCACAGTTACTTCTCAGAAATGACAGCTAACATCAGTTTGATGGGGATTTTTCCAGAACTAGAGCATTTCCGTACATTTTATATCTGTAAAATATATGATATTGTTTGCCCTTCTTTTAAGTTTAAATTGCAGTGGTCTACATAGCAATTTACTTTTTCTTTTCTCCCCACACATATTTCATACAGTTTGTTTATGTTAGTAAAATATTAGCAAGATCATCATTTATTTAATAATTCCTTTATTTTTATAGATATTTAGGCTATTTCCAGTTCTTAAGCATTGTAAATAAAGCTACAGTTTATATCCCATACAGGCCTCTTGTTCTTATGTGCAAGTGTTATTCTTGCTGTATACAGAAAGTTGTCCAATCATACAGTGAGCACACTTTCTTATTTTAACAGATACTGAAGATTTCCTCACCCTGGAGGCTTCGGTACAGAGAACATGTGTGAGAAAGACAGTTTCCATTCACTCTGGACTATTCTTTGTATTTTAAAAATTTGTAAGTGGTGACAAATTTGTGTTGTTCCTCATATTAAGCAAAATGTTTTTGCTACTCATTAATATGTATAGTGTTTACTGCAGATTTTAATAGAATGGGGTATTCTCCATTAATAATGATTTGTTAAGAGTTTTTTGTTGTATGAATGGACATTGAAGTTTATTGAATTATTTGTATTCTGCATCAACTTTGAAGATCAAAATAATTTCTCCTTTTTATTTTTAATGTAGTAAATCACTCAAATTTTCTCATGTAAAACCATCCTTGTATTCTTTGAATAAATTGAAAATAGTCCTAATATATTAATTTGATTACACGTTGCTATATAAAATTTGATAATACATTATTCAGCATTTTAAAATCTATGTTCATAATATTCTGGTTTTTTTTTTTTTTTTTTTGGTACTGAGGATTGAACCCAGTGTTGCTTAACCACTGAGCCACATCCCCAACATCCCCAGCCCTTTTAAATATTTTATTTAGAAACAGTTTTACTGAGTTGCTTAGTGCCTCACTAAGTTGCTGAAGCTGTCTTTGAACTCATGATCCTCTTGCCTTAGCCTCCCGAGCTGCTGGGATTATGGGTGTGTGCCACCTTGCCCAGCCCATAATATTCTTATCTCATGTAGTCCTTATCTGATTTTAATCCCAGTGTTAGGAAAGCTTTATAAAATGAATTGGTTAGCTTTCTCTCTTTTTTTAGTAATTTGGATCAATTGTATAAGGTAAGGATTCATCTGCTTCCTGTAAAACAAGAATAAAACTGTGAATATGGTGCTTACATGATTAGTACATATTTACCTATTGATTCAGTTTCTGAAATGGCATAGGTACAATCAGTGTTTCTATTTCTTGAGTCCATTTTTCTAATTATATATTTCCCTAGCTAATATTTCTTTCATCTAATCTTATTGGCATGGGGTTGTTTATATAGTTTTTTATGATGTTAAGTTTTATTGTTTTCTTGTAGAGGCTGAGAAATCTGAAAACATGCACTGTAATAAATGAATTATCATTATTATCATTATTAATGCAACATGGCTATGGTGCCATTTATGGTGTTGGAAAGATGTGACTTCCCATTTGGCTTTGCTGTTGTCATAGAAATTAAATTTACAAAATAGGGAACACTTGTGCTGGCAATGTGGATGGGATAGGGGAAGGGAGACGGTAGTTTGTGAGAGTCAACATATTAATTTTTCTTTTACTTTATCTATATCCTTAGGCTGACGTGGATTATGTAAGGAATTACCAAATGTAATTTAAAAATAAGGCTTGAGACTAAACAGGGCAGAGCCAGTTAGAAAGGGAAGGAAACATCAATTTAAGGAATTATAATAACTGGTAATGGTCAATTTATGGGAAAACAGACTCAATGTTATATTAATGTAAATTTAGGGACAATATAGTAATATGCATCAAATTCTTAAATATACACAAGACTATGCAATTCTGAGTTTCAAATTTTATTTTAAGGAAGCAATCAGATAAATATTCAAAGATTAATATGTTAAAATGTTTATGCAAGAATTATTAATATTATCTAATAAAATCCAAACAATCTAAAATCCAGTAGTAAGGAGGTGATTTGATCAGAGTTTCCTCAAGAACATATTCTAGAACTTAAATTATTTATAACAATGTTAGGATTTAATTGTAAAAAGAGTCTAATGACTTTTTTTTTGTATAGTGCATCATAAAACATTCCATTTTTGAAAAATCACAGTTTTGAATTAAATATGAACAGTCTGAGATACCCTGCAATTAAGACACTTTTACAACTGTTTTAAATTTGTTAGATCCAGATTCTCTCCTGCCCCAAATTTGGATTATGTTCAAAGGCTTTTCAGAAAAAGTTTGAAAAACCGTTAAATAATTTGTGTTGGATTCAATAAAGCATTAATTATCAGTTAACAAAAAATTTAACAAGACACATTCACTAATAGGAAAGTCTTTATAATGTATTATGTATAATCATATCACTAACAATATATGTATGCTTTGCATATTATATTTATATTATATATGTATTACATATAACATGTATTATATATTAAGTAATATCAATTATATATAGAATGATAGCATTTTGTAAAATATATCCAGGTGATAACTTCATAGGAACATTGTGGAAGGATGTATATTAATGTAGTGAAGGAATTATGATTCATTTTATTTCACTTATTTTTACATTTATCAGTTTTTAAATAAATTTTATACAGGAGTGATACTAGTTTATAGCAAGAACAAAATATTTTAATTTAAAAAGTTGAAGTATTGGGAGTAATTTTTTCAAGGGCCCCAAATTGCATTTTAAGAATTTAAAAATATTTTGAATGACAGCAGCATTACTGAAATAATAAGGGTATGACCCTTGAAAGTAGAGAAAATAAGTACAGTAAACTATACTTAAGGTAGACCAAACCCATTTATATGTGAAATAATATTTTTCAGAATATAAACAAGCACTACATTGATTTTTTTTGCTTCAAGCATAGCTGAATTATTAATTCACACATTTAAAATGGATGGTTGAAAGAAATTTGCCGTAGACAAACATATCCATCAGTGTATTTTGGTTTAGAGGAACAGAAAATTATTTGTCATATTTAATTAAGTTATATTGTTCCATTAACCCAATTAAAATGCCATTATTAGCGTGTTACTTGTTTCTTCACTCAGTTCACCCAAGTGTAAGTGAATCTAATCTAGTTCAAAATGCACAATCAAAAACTCTGAGTGCATCCTCACCACATTGTGCTTTGATCCCATCCTTCTGTTCTCTTGGCCAAATTCTTCTCTTCCTTTCTTATTCGGCAAAACTTATTCCATATAGAAATCCTTGGAAGCCTAAGGCATAAAAAGACTTTACATAACGTGATTTTTCCACATTGAGTTTTGTTTATAAACTGTTTTTTTCTCTGTCCAGAAAGTTTTGCTCTTGACTGAATGTATTGTCAAGGCTCAGGTTGATATGTACCCTGCCAAAAAGCTTATGGAGAAAACCCCAAGGCGACTCCTAGGTGATTTTCTGTGATGGAAGAATAGGGAGGAAGGATGGATATGTGTATATATGTGTATATTGTGTACACACATACACACACACAAGTGGTAGTTCCCAAACGTGTTCTCTATAAAAGTAATCAAAGAAAAACTTTCCAAAATATCATAAATGTGTTTTTTAAGGAAAACCTAGAGGTCAAGATCTTTCTCTAAAGACCCTTAGAGTTTACATAGTCTTTGTTGATTCCTTAACTTGCTAAAAATAGAAACTGGATTTTTTTTTGTTTTTTTTTTTTTTTGCTTAGCAGGGAGTGGATTTATTACATTATTTTGCCACTGTTGATCATTTATCGTTTTGCCTTTTTTCACAGGTAACTTCATTTTATTCTATAAAAAGTCAACAAATACCTATAAGAACTATTTTTATAATTTGTGTATTTATAGAAAATAGTTATTAGAAGATTAAGAAGTTCTAATTTTCATATAAAGAACTGTTTGAAATTAATATACAATACATGGTAAGTAAAGATAAATTGATTATAATTAAGTGAACTGAAATCCCACATGTTCTGGTCTAATAGTTCTTTCCTCCCATACCTTCCCTCTCTTCTTATATTAAGATAAAATGCTTTTTCGAACATTTTCATTCATGTCATTAAAGAGATTTCCTAATGTCTGGGCTAATATTGTTTTCCAGAAACCCGTGGCCTACTCAGAGGCTGTGTTTTAGAATAAAAACTGCTTTTTTTCTTCAGCCATGATGCAGATGGTTTGAGTAGGCAAACATTTATCCATCAAACACCTGGGATTTCCACCAATTGTGTTAAAAGCAGCCAGGATTTATCCAATCCCCCCAAAATTATTACTTTGCTCTTGGTGGAGTTAAGAATAAAGACATTTATATAAAATGTTCGAAACTTGGTATTTAAAATGATTGTTTAAAAAATTTTTCTGAGATAGGATTCTTTAAGGGATAGATAGTAACTTTCTGGAAACTTGTAAAATTTTCTTTTGGGTAAATATGGATCATTTGTATTGGTCAAGTCATTCTTACGCAGAATACACAGTCTGTACACATATAAAAAATAAAATGATTCTACATGATTATGCTCTCAATTGATACATTAATTGTATCACATTAACTTGACATAAGTGATGTCATTGTTTACTACTTATAATTTTTCTGGTGTCCTGCCCTAGAGAATAATTATAAGAACTTCATAGTTAAGTATTCAATATTGTCTACTAGAGGCTATCTTCAAAGGCCAAAAAAGTCTTGAGTAGAGCCAACTGTGGCTCACCAGTAAAATAAATCCTTATATCCTAAGGATTATTTTGCCCTTATATGTCATAATAACTTTCTCCTAGATCCAGAGATTGATTTTAACTTAAACATGGCATATAGAATATAGAATATTTTTAATGATATGTAAAAGTAGTGTTAAGTGTTCCTGGAGTGATTGCTTTACTGCATAAATAACTAAATATAAAGAGCAATAGCTAGGACATTTTTAAAATATACACAGTACAAAAAATCTTTTTGTGATTATATCTGTAAGAAATGATTCCAAGGAAAATTTCTATCCAATTTCATCTTTAGAAATGCATGTGAATTTTAAACTACTATTGCCAGAATATTCCAAAAGTCTAATTTCCAAATACAGAAAATCATTAGTGTTGGATCTAAGTTCACAAAAAATAAAATTTCCAGAGCAGAAGATTAATAGCATTAATGGCAGATGCTTTCACTATTGAATCAGTGTGATCGCTAATAGGCTCTAGGATCCAAAGAGTCCACCTGCAGGTGTGTTATTATCTGATTACCATAAAAGCTGGCATTATTGTTTTCTCACAGTGATATTCACATGGTTACACCAATAACATGATGTGTTTTCAATCAACTGGCTTTTTTCAGCTTTGTTTGTGGGGAAGAAAAATGCTGTTTCTGAATCTCTCTTTGGAATACTGTCACAGTATTAAATGCAATGGTGTGCTGTTTGTGAAAATCAGGTAATCTATCCAAAGTTCAAAGGCAAATTAGCATCTCTCAATGAAGGAATATAATAAATTTGGTGAAAGTGTTTTATGTTGTTTTTCTTTTACTGATGTTACATTTCAGAAATATTTCCATATTGGAAATCTTTTCATACGTATTTCCTTACTTAGAGGGTACATGAGAGATAGGTCACATCTTTAAATATTACAGAAATGCAAAACCCATATTTCACCGTTGAAGGTACAGGTAGTGTAAATTATGTATTTATTTTGGTATTAATATTAAACATGATTATTCATATGCATATTATCTTTCTTTACATGGGCTTTATATCTGAGTGGTTTCCAAAAATATTAGGGGTCAAGCAGAGTGAAAATTAAAGTTATGAATAATCTAATTAATAAAGGTAAAAGCCTCATAGTACTTAAAATGTCCTGGAATTAAAATAAATGATATTTCTTCATTGCAGATAAAGTTCAACCACAATCCCTGGAATTACTCTATTTCCTGACCCCTTCCCAAGACAGCTATTAGCTCTGTTTTCTCCAGACCTTTTTAAACTCTATTCAGAGTTCATATTTGGAATCCCAAAAGCCCTTGAGAAGAGGTCAGCTTGTAGTAATTTTTCACTAGATTTGTTACTTGCATTTAAATTTTACCTAGAAAATATTTTTCTGTGAAACAATAAACTAAATCATTTTCAGTTTGTTGGACTGTTGAGATAAAAAAATATCTTCTTTAGAAGAAATAGAAACCTGAAAGTTAAAATCACAATAATTTCCTCTTTCTTAAATAAAATCCAAAGAGTTACTTGCTAAATTGTAGATAAAATTTCTAATGTGAAACCTGTATAAATCTATTTTTCTAAAATTTAAATGACCTTTTCTTCAGACGAAGATTTTACTTACATTCTTTTCTTTGTGGTTATTTGCTTCTGTAATTAGGTATTTTTTTTTTTTTTATCAAGTAAGTCAGGAAAGAGGCTTTAAAATCAGAGCTTTTCCAGAGCACACAGATAAGCCACTCCCCATCATCTCTATAATGAATGTCTAGGGAAGAATAATTTGAATACTTGGTGTTAAACAGACTATTTGTGAGGAATTCCCACTGATATTTTCTCTTTTTGCACCCTGTCTTTTTTTTAGTGTTTTTCACATCTTTCAGAAAATAACAAGTCTAATGGAGATAAACAGCACAGAGAAATGACATCATCTAAATGTGGGATTTTGAAAATAAGAGTACAAAAACATTAATAAGGACATAAAATCTTGATCTAGGTATTGTTATACAGAGATATAAATATCCAATACCAAGGAAATCTGACTTAGTTGACAGAGAAAAATGTTTTGACACAGCAGTTCATACCCAAAATGGTACACCAATTGAATAAAGTACGTGGCCACTGAGGATAAACTCTGGTAGCTTGGGCACAATGATAAAGACTTATGTTTGAGTAGTGCTTTTACAGTTTACATAGCTCTTTCATTTATTTTTAAAATAACATTGAAAGTAGTTTTTAATCTCCACTTTTTAAAGGGGGTAGCAGTCCCTTGGAGGTTATAGGCATTCTGTGGGGTCGTTCATCAAGTAAATAGTGGGGCCATGCCTGAGCCCCAATAGTTAAGTGTCACTATTAATGGTTTGGCAATTAAATTACTGGCAGGGATCCTCATTCCTGAGAGGTATATTTTCAGCATTGTTATCTTTCTCTTCCCAACCATAGTCATGTTCAGTTTTGTCTGCTCTTGCGCTATCGGATATGTGGAATGGGGAATTTTAGTCATGACTTGGTACCAGAGTAGAAGGCAGGCAATGAAGTTCAGTCAAGTCAGTTTCTGGACTTACATGGAGGGGAAAAAGTGATCCATGTGATGTAAGAACTTTTCTGTAAGTTGTACTGCATAGACTAGTGACTCAGAACTCTAGCCCACCTCCATCTCTTATTATATGTTTTGGAGGAGTTACATCTGTGCTCTCAATATTCCTTAAAAAAATTCTACTGATTCTGCAAATGAAAAGATTATGTGTTGAAAAGAAGCTCCTTTATGTGAGAGGCAGTGTAGTGCAGCAGTTTGTAGTTGACTCTGAACTCTGGGTTCTACATCAGAGATGCCTTCTAGCTCTGTGACCTTGAAGCTCTTTAATGTCTTAGTAATTTTCTTCATCTGTAACATTATTGGGACTATTTTAATAATACTGCATAAAACCATTGTCAGGAATAGATGAGCTATTATCTGTGACATACTTACAGTGGTGCTTGACATAGCAAGTGCTACATAAATGTTAGATCTTCAATTGACATTGTAGAAATTTTTCTGCATTAAAAGAAAAAAAAAATGGCACAGCCTATCCTTAGGACATTGTCTTTAGACATCATAAAGTATAGTGAAAGCATGTTTAGGTTAAATATACTGTGATTCTTATTCATGCACACTGGAATAGGATCATCATGTATGATTCAGAACCAAATTTATGCATAGGATCAGTAAATATACCTAGGGACTATCATTTACAGTGGCTGAAATAGTGCCAATGAAGTGTTGGGTGAATGATTTACCAATAGTTTATTGAAAGAGAACCTCTCTAGTTCAATAAATCAGTCAATCAGCAAATATATATTGGTTCACAACTTTCATAAGATTTATTAATTCATCATGCTACATATGTTAGGAGGATTAATCAGGGAAATTATACTTTGGTTATCAATAGATTCCTTATTTAAAAGTCTAAATGGAATGGCAGTGCTCGAAAAAGAAAAAAAAAAAACAACATTAAATAAAACAAAGTCCTAACTGCATGTCTCTGTTTATTCAGTCTTCTAAAAACAAAGTGGGAGACAGTCTGGTATAATTGCTGCTGCTTTTCTTCAGCCCTACCTGAGTTTGAGTCCAGTTTTTCCACATGGAAGATGAATGATCTTAGACGTTTCAAACGTCTCCACACTGTTTCCTTATATGCAAAAGAATAATGCAGATAATAATACCTACTCTATAGTTGTCTTAAGAATTCAATTAAATAATCTGTGTGGAGGGCCTATATCTGTGACATAGTTCAGTTCTTTTAAATGAATTACTCATTCTCCTATTTGGAGAGTAGGCTCATATAGATTCTCTTACAAGTTTATATAGTAAAATGAACTAAACTATGTGGGTTAATTTGTCCTTAAGAATAAACATTTCAAATGATTATGAAGGGAATATAAACTTATAGAAACTTGGAAAAGAGAAAAGATTAAAGAGAAGAAAAAAAATCCCACTCCATAAAGACAATTGCTGTTAATATTTTGATGCCCTTCCCACTTTTGTCAAGGGGATGAGGATTCTCAAATCTGTCTTAGGCCCATTCATTTTATATCTTTTATATTTCTAGCATTCAGGACTTCTCCATCTATATGCTTCACAAACCTCTCAACCAAGCTTATGTAGAACCAAATTCATTACCATTTTTTCCCAAATTGTTCCTCCTCCCACATGTAATGCTATTTCTCTGCTGTGCCCAAGACAAAAACCTGGGCATAATTCTTGATTGATTGATTGATTGATTCCTTTATTTTATTTTGCAGTACTGGTGATTGAACATCCAGGGGCACTTTACCACGGAACTACATCTCTAGCCCTCTTCTTAATTTTTAAGTTTTGAGATAAGATCTCACTAATTTGCCCAGGCAGATCTCAAACTTGAGATTCTCCTGCCTCAGACTCTTAAGTCACTGGAATTATAGGTATACACCACTGTCACCAGCTCTAGATTTCTTTTTCCCTCTAAGGTCACCTCTACCCTGCATTCAATTGTTATACTAGATCTTATCAATGATATCTTCCTGCTGTAGCTCATAGCTAGCTTTCATGTCAACTGCCAATATTTCTTTATGGGGATTTCCAGTAGTCCCTTAATTGGTCTTCTTGTATATTGTAACTTTTTTTTTTTTTTTTTGTACTGGGGATTGAATGCAGGGAAACTTAACCACTGAACCATATCCCTAGCTCTTTTTTTGTATTTTATTTAGAGATAGAACCTTGCTGAGTTGTGTAGTGTCTTGCCAAATTGCTGAGGCTGGCAATTTCACTTTCAATCCTCCTGCCTCAGCCTCCTGAGCTGCTGGGATTACAGATGTGCACCGCCACACTTGACATATATTGTAACTTCTTAAACTGACAGCAAGCACAAGGATTGGGCTTATTTTCTTATAATACCATCCTAACACTTAGTAGGTATTAAATGTTCACACGCTCACACACACACACTACCACAATTTTCAAATGAATAAAAGAATGAAATTCCACTCACTAAAACCAGCATTATTCTTCAAAATGTAAAATCAATCTCATTACTTTCTGGTTACAATCTTTTTGTGGTTTCCCATTTGTATTAATCAGTGTTCTTTGGAGAAATGGTTACAGACAATTGTTGGTGACACCCTTGCTCTGAGGATGATATCAGATCTCTCATGATTTGGTCTCCATCAGTTCTTTTGCTGCAGCCTCTGCCACTGTGACCCACTCATGAGCCATGAATTTTTGCCCCACTGAGTCTTCATACCCAAGGTTCCCTCTGTACCAGAGCTCTTGGCCCATGACATATCTCTTTATCCTTTCATTTCTAACATTCACCTTTCTCTGAAAGATGTTTCTCATTCTGCCTCACTGGGGAAGATTCTGTGCCTCTACTCTTCTACCTGCGCGTACCCAGTCTGGAACTGGTGGCACCACTGTAATGATTGCGGTGTGACTTCCCCCAGCCCTCCTTGAGAGCAGGGTTGTATTTTATCATCTACTATCTGCATCTCCAACAAGGAGAGGAGTTCTTAACAGGTGGCTAATTAGTATCATGGAATTTATTCATGGGAATATAAGTGAGTGTGATTTTTAAAAAATAATCATGTTTTCATGGGAAATTAAGTTTGTGGAATTTAAAAAAAGTGGCACAGAATGTTTTTTAAAATTTCCATTATTCTGTTTTTCTAAAATGCTTTCTCTTTCTTTTTAGAACCCAGAACGCTGAGTGGTTGACATTACAAAAAAAAATCTATCCCAAACTTCATGGAATTTCAAATTCCCAGTATTGGAATCTGACCTTTTAAATCTCCACAATCCTCGGTTATATCACAGGACCAGATTTTAAAATGACCTTCATTGTCTTATAACACCTTGTTTCCTATGGAAAAGTAAAAGTGAAATGTTCCAGATATGATGGATTTATTTAGGATATCCTTTTCACTCATTTACATCCTTCATTTTATTCATAGTTTTTTTTTTCCCCCTATTTCCAACACCTCCACTACCCTTATTCCCTCCACAAGTTTTAAGTTCTATAGAACCAACTATATTAGTCAGGGTTCTCTAAGGAAACAGAACAAAATGATTTGTCTGTCTGTTTGTTTGTTTATTTATTTATTTAAAGGAATTTTCTCACACGGTTATGGAAGCTGGTAAACCCTAAATCAGCAGAGCCCCTGTACCAGTTTGAAGGCCATGAGGCAGGAGAATAATGTTTCAACTCATGGCTTAGTCAGGTTGACATGTAAAATTAGTCACCACTCCATCTCACACAGAAATTCACTTTGGCCTTTGGTCTTTTATTCTACTTTAATATTCTTGTTGCTTTTCCCCCCTACTGAAGGATCTGTTTTATTCCCACTTGTAGTCTTTTTTTGTCCTGGATCTATCATATTGCTTTGCCTATGGTAGAAGAGTAAATATTAAATTTGATTGAATAAAACCAAATTGGACTAAACTCTGAAACAGAACCTTTTCCCTGGACCTTGGTGCATACCTCCTACTTTACCAAGGCAAAACTCAGCCAGCCCAAGTATTTGGTGGGGCTGTGACAAGCTGGCCTGCAGTGGAGAACAGAGGCAGTGTGAACTGCATGCGCTGCGTGGTCAAGGTGCTGAAAGTACTCAGAGCCTCAGCGTCAGTGGAGAAACTGAAAGTGTGCTCTTTGGGGGAGTTTGGGCTTTGCTAAAACCATGACTTAATTTAACTGCTCTCCCATGGTTCAGGGTTTCTCTGTGCCTTTCTCAGTAATGCTCTCTTTTCTCTCATATGCAGCACCAGGTAAGTCAAGATGCCATAATAAAAGGTGTAAGCATTTGATTCTGTAACAAATCCCTTCCCTGTTCCTTACTTGATCAATTTCTTTTTTTCATTCAATTGCAAAATTTCTCATGAAAGGGATTAGTTTTTCTTTGATGTTTTAAAAAATATTTTTATTAGTTGTTGTTGAAGGACCTTTAGTTTATTCATTTATTTATATGTGGTGCTGAGAATTGAACCCAGTGCCTCACACATGATAGGCAAGCACTCTTCCACTGAGCTACAGCCCCAGCTCACATGTCATTTTTAAAGTGCTACATGTTCTAGGTAGTCAGTGTTCTCTATTTTTCTTGAATTTTATCTTATTAACAACAGAACAGTAAATTACTTTTATCTTTAATACTTTTAGGGGAGACAGTTACCATTAGAACAATCCTGAATAAGTGAAAGTAATGAGTGTAGTGCTGGGAATTCTAGGACCCACCTGGAGGCATGTGGCTTAAGTTTTCAACGGGAGTCAGTAGGAAGGAAGAACATCCTCCTCCTCCAAAAAGCATGCCTCAAGGAATTAGAATTCTCAAGAACATGTCCCTTTTGCAGGGACTCAGAAGTTCAGGTCCCTGAGGCCATGTTACTTAGGCATATATTAAGATTCTTTTCTAAGTAACTTTTTTTTTTTTAATTTTTTTTTTTTTATAAATAAAACTCCATTTTTCAAGAGATTGTGGGGTACAAATCATTTTAACTAGAATTTGCTATAGGAGTCTACAAATTACCAGGCTCTTCCTTCTCAGTTCAATCTGTTTCTTTACCCAGGTCATATCTAATTTGCCTTAGTAATGAACCAAGTAACTATGACTTGAAATGTACTTATTTTTGAAGAAGGCTTTCTTCAGTAAGAAACCTTTCAACTCATTTTCATAAGTTTTCATATTAAATAAACAGAAGGACATTCAGAGGAACTAAATCTGCTTTCTTTTTGCCAACACACACACACAGAACAGCATCTCTTCTGTAAATAGTTATTAATTCAAATTAAGATTTTGGCAACTCTTTCTAGCTAGATGAATTATATTTCAGAATATATGATTTTAAAGCTGTAAGTCTCTATTGGTAGTAGTTTCTTTTGCACACAATTCTTAAATATAAAATCAGTTAATTTTTTTATAAATGTAGATACCTTTGCAACCATTATACAGATCAAAATCTCCAGTACCTACTTATTTATTTATTCATTTATTTTAGGTGCTGAGGATTAAACCCATGGTCTTCTGCATGCTGGGCAAGTGCTCCACTACTGGGCTACACGCTACCCCTTGTCCTTTTTTGTCCCAGCACCTTGGGAGCCCCACTCATGCTCATCTCCATATCAGCTCCCAAATGTAACATTTATTATGACCCTAACCACCACCATGATTTTTCCTATATTTGAACTTCATATAAAGTATGAATAAAGAGGAATTATATATTATTTCATATATATTATATTCTATATTCTATATAATATATATCATAGCATGTTGAATTTATTCCCAGTCCCAGACTTGCCACAATATTTTACATTTTATTTATTTATTTTTATTATTTTTTATTTTTGTGGTGCTGGGGATTTGAACCCAGGGCCTTGTGCTTGTGAGGCAAGCACTCTACCAGTTGAGCTATCTCCCCAGCCCTTATATTTTAATATAGAATGCTAAACATTTTTTTCAAGGTAGTTGTGCTGTCACATCCACCAGTTATGTGTAAAAGTTTCAGTTGCTCTAGACATTCACTTATGCTTTGAATTGTCATTTTTTCTTGCTAACATTCTGTTCTGTGTGTCTTGATATATAATTATAGTTTGCATCTCCTTGATGATTAATGTGTTGAGCACCTTTTCATACACTCACTGCCCATAATCCTCCTAATCTTTGATGGTCATGATCACTCAAAAATCCTTTTGGCTTTTTAGACTCTTATGATCTAACATTCTCATCACTTTAAAACTATTTTCAGGCTAAACCTAGATTTGATGATGTAGAATTCATCTCAGAATGGATCCTCTAATATCTCATAATATAAGAGGCAGAGTATCAGAACAGAAAATGCAGAAAATGTGGTTTGACTTTTAATAGAGTTGCTTTTTTTTTTTTTTAATAGGAGGTTTGGACACAATTAGACTATCTTTTGCTAACAATGACAAACACAAACAAGGGAACAACTTATTTTGTTTTGCTTTCCCAATATCCTCGTGGTAAAATGTTGTCAATTATAAATTATATCAGACATGGTACATTATTTTTACTTTCACAGTTAGATGCATATTATTCATATTGGAATATATTGCTCTGAGACATAAAGAGCTCTCGTCATCAAATGTATTCAAGCAGAAACTGATGACTATTTACCAGAGAATAGATGAATTTTCAATTTAAGAGCATATTAGACTAGTTTGTACTGTTTCCTTTAAACTCTAAGGTCATTTAATATTATGGGAATTCTTTGTGACAAAAATATCAATCACGTACCTTTTAAAGATGACTTCATGTTCATTAGCTCACTTGATCTTAACAACTTTGGAAAATAAGTTATAAAACTTTTATTTCTGCCTTATGGATGAAAAAATAGAATGCTAAAGTTGTTCCATCTGGTTAGTTTATAAAGTAGCAGAGCCTGGAATAGCAAACAGCTTCCCTGGTATGGGTCTTAGTTCTCAGTTACTGCATTGTGGGAGCTACAATTTGTAATCCCAGGGAACAAATAGACATCCAGCACCCAGATAAGATGAGGGAGTTTTCTCACATTTTCTTCATTATATATATAAATACATGCACATATATGTTCATTTGGATGATTTATAGGAAATTAAATATATAGTATTAGTACAGGATTATACACAGAACATAACACAGGGTGAATGTCAGAAAGTGGTGGCTGCAATAGACTTTGAGTTTCCAAACTCCTGAGAATCATACTGATTGATAAAAAAAAAAAAAAAAAAAAAAAAAAAAAAAATGCAAAGAACATACTGTTAAGAGAGAACGAGAGTAAAAATTGAGGTAGATTAATGACACCTTGTGAGCATCCCATTGACTGTGTATTGTGGCTAAGAGTGAGAAAGAAGAAGTTTGACTACATACTTGAAAAATTCTCTGTACACACATTCCATATACCATTTTAAAGGTACAGAGATATAAATATCAGTGATGAATCCTTAATAGCATTAGAAGAAATAAGGAAATAAAGGTAAAGGAACATAGCCATTTATTATTTAGCACAACTACTAGTCTTTATACAGACTTTTAAATCAGTTATTCTGCATAAAAAAAATTCCCAAATATTAAGTATGAACTTGGTAACACGGGGAAATGTTTCATGTGTAATTGTAAATCTCAGTTTCCCCTAAGAAACTCTTTGTGCTGTCTATATGTATTGAAAACAGATGGAAAATCCTGTCCATTTTTTATTGTGTTCAGTGTAGCTTGTGTTTTATCACTTGCCAAGTCATGGCCACCTGTGGCTCTGTCTTGGCAGCTCTGTGTCTAACAGGCCAGACATTGTGTTCACAGGAAGAGCCTCCTGAAGCATAACTAAAAAGCAAATAACTCACATGACTGAGGTTTGGATAATCAGGATTTGCTGAATGCATAATATGCCATGTTTTGCTTTGAGCAGACACACTATCCAGTGCTTTTGTTGGCATCACTGCCAAAGACTTTTGCACACAAACAATTAGTTGTAAGTCATTTGATTTTCCACACAGGAAACCCAGCACAGAACAATTGGTCCTCTAAAGATGTATCTTCTCTTTTCCTGTTGTTTTCATTCTGCTATGCTCCCTCTATGAACACATTAATGGACCAATAATGGGCCTGGGACCCTTCAGGGATATAATACTCACAGTACCAAGACCTCCCCAAACTTAGCTGGAAGGTCTTTCATAATCAAGTCAAAGGTGCAAGGTGTGCCTAGATGACTCAATAAATAAACTGACCAGAAAGTGCAGAAGCAATAAATAGATGAGATGTAAAATTGGCTAGGTCTTCTAGAAGATTCTAAATGACACCCAATTTTCATCTATTTTTGGTACTCAGAAATGTCTTTAAGATGGTTTCTTCTGTACTCAGAATCCCTATGCTAACTTTAAACAGACTAACACAGCCAGTTAACTATGGACAAGACTATTGAGCTATTGGGCCTCAATTATTCTCAGCTGTATAAATGAATGAAATCCCTTTTGATGGTTCTTAGTCTGGTCTGCATATGGTATTCACGTGGGGTGCTCATATTCTCCCTCTGGAGATACTGCTCAATGGTCTGGTTAGTGTAAAGCCTGGGTAGGGTAATATAAAACCTTGGATGCACAGTGGAGTCACCCAGAGAGGTTTTAAAGATCTCTGCATAGTCTGTAATATTTCTGAAAGATTTTCAGGTGATTTATTTAGAAGTTTTCTGAGAATCAATGCTCCAAACAATATAATCTGTTATTTGAAAAAAAATATTAAGGATATATGTGAATATGCTGGTGCTGCATAGTGTGTGCACATAAGAGAGCTCATATCATCTTGGCTGATTGTTTTTGCAGTCCTGCATACCTGAGCCAAGGTGGTCATTAATCTATAAACTCAAAACATTTATCTGCTACTCACTATCTGCTACATTCTTTATTAAGTTCTTCTAATCATGTTTATAATGTCATTTGCACTAAAAAGTTTCTTGAATTCTCAAATTAGAAAAATTGCAATACTTCATATTTGATATAAAACTAGAAATTCACTTTTAGACTAAGAAGTTAATAAATATACCTTATTTAGAAAACTAATGCAATATTCATAAACAACAACTAAAAAGTGTGCATAATCTTTGTGCTAGCAATTCTACTATAAGCAATTTATCCTAAGGATAAGGTACACACAGATATTTATATTGGCATATTTATCACATCTTTTAAAAGTAAACCCAAGCCTCATAAAACTTACACTACAAATTATAATTACACAACTGGGGTTGTGGCTCAGTGGTAGAGCAGTTGCTTAGCATGTGTGAGGCACTGGGTTTGATTCTCAGCACCACATATAAATAAAGGTTTATCAACATCTAAAAAAGAAATTTAAAAATTATAGTGACAGTTTCATAATGGAATATTATGTAGTTCTCAACATTTTAAATCTCTATTGCCATAGATACTTGCATGATAATAATGTCTAGATGAATGTATAGCAAAAATATAACTCCTTTGTCGTGGGGTTCTGAATGATTTTAGTTTTATAATTTTTCCTTTACTTATTTGTAATTATAATCATTCTACTATGTATTCCTTATATTAAATGTTTTAAACATACTTATGAGAACAAAAATCAATTAAATGCTAAAATCGGTCTCATTTCATTAGGCCTCTATTTAGCATTTATATTTTTGTTTTGTTTTATCAATTAATAAATCACTTGCTAATTATTTTATAAATCCTGTAGTAATTTATGACTAGAGAGAGAATGAGGGAGAGATAGAGAGGTATTGTTTTTTCCTGAAATAATCCAGGAAAACAGTCGGGGGAATTTTAGGACATACTGAAGGAGAGAAAAGATTTACAGCTCTAATGCTTAATTTATACTATTTAAACAAACAAGGACTGTGGTAATAAGAATAAGGATCCTCTAAAGATGTCTTTATGGGGCAGGGAGACTTAAGGTTGCCAACCAGCTGACCTTGATCTGGGGAGAATAGCCTGGGTACCCCTCCCTGAAGGTGAAAGAGGGAGGCAGGGTGTGAAAGTCTTAACCTGCAATACTGTCTTGAAAGATGGAGGAAGGGACTGTGGACCAAAGAAACCTTTAGGAGATGGAAAAGGCACTGTATAACAGATTCCTCCTAGAGTTTCCAGAAGAAACAAAGCCCTGCCATCATCTTGACTAAAAAGTGAAACTGGTTTTGGACTCCTGACCTCCAGAACTATAAGGTAACATATTTATATTGTTTTAGGTTAAGTTTGCAACTACTTGTTACAGCAGCAATAGGAAAGTGATACAAGCACTTACATGCTATATAATGTGAAAAAAATACGCCCTGAAATGTTCAAACTTTGGTTTCTGAGGAAACTTCTTCCTCATCCTTTTCCCTATTTTACTACTGCACCCTTACAGGAAGGTTCTCACTACTTTTCTTCATGCTTACTGCCAATAACAGGGATATTGGGGCAATGGTGTAGCAGAAGTTCAATTTTCATGTGAACCTTGGAGAGTTCTGAAATAATATAGGGAATACTATATAAAGTGCTGAACTAGGAAAGGATAGAAAATAATACATGGTATTTAATTTAAAAAAAATAAAAATTAGCAGGTAAGGAGTTATTCTAATATTTTATCCTAAATTAAACAAGGAAAGGGAAATTAGGTGTTAATATAAGAGTAAAAAAACCTTTAAATAAAATAGGGTGGAGGACATTATCTTCATTATGGTTTGAGGACAGGAAAATGTCTGCTTGGTGATATTAGGAACTAAGGGTTTTGCTTTGTTGTGATTAATTTGTTTGGTTGTTTTTTCAATTATTGAATGGTCAGAAGAGCAATTAGAGAAATGGCAATAAGGTGGTGTTAAGAAAATGACAATATTGGGTACTTTAACTCAATTTGGAAGCTGTAACTAAAAAAGGATTGCAATTAGGATGCAATTTCTAAGGAAGACCTGCATGGACAATGCAGGATGTAGAAAGGAAGTGGTAGTTTGGCTGAATCAGAAAGTAAAAACAGCATATTAACTAATTTTAAACTCATCTTTCTGAGACAGAAGACTGTCCAACCACCAAACACAGAAAAAAAAAACATTTACATAGTAATAAAGACATGTCATAGGTATGTGACTGACATGCATTATTCTATTTATTAAAAGATTAAAATCCCTTTAATTTGAGAACAATAATTCCACAAGTGTTTTCATTTTCCTCCCTGCGTGGCTGAAGAACAGATGAGGGAGGAGTGAAGGATACCGGCAGGAGTCCAGAGAAGGTGAAGGTAGTGAAAGTTAAAGCAAGGAGGCAGAGGGAACTAGAAATAAGTTTGGTGGCTATTTCCGCATCAGCTAACTTTGAGATTAGTGCACCACTCTAATAGGCTACATCTCCTCACATTTTATCACTGACATCTCCTCACATTTTATCACATTTTATCTATCATATTACACTTTAAGATATTGGATTATTTGTTAAATATTCTCAGGTACATATAAAACAAATGTGAGTTTTGAAGATAAAGTATTCAAGTTCTAGACAAAGTCTGAATTCCTTACACAACTTGCCAGGTAGGCTAATGTTTGGATGAGGTAGAACTTCCAGGAGACATGATAGCAAAACCTTGGCCCTTGAGCAAGTGTCTGACACCTGCCTGCAGACGTATCACAGCCTGGGCTCTGGTGGGTGTATTGTTCCATTCACACCTTGTTCCTATAATCTCTTTGCTATACTTCTCTGAGCTTCAGCCTTCTGATCTATGAAATGATGGTGACGACAGTCATAAGAAGAATAATGCTAATAAAAAGCAAACACCCATGAGATGTTTTATGTTTGCCTCACACTTGACTTACTTGTTTTCACCTCACAACATTTCTATGACACACACTATTATTATGCCTGTTTTATGGATGAGGTATACAGAGGTTAAGTTTAATGATATATGGTTAAGTTGCCAAATATCATAGTTTGAGAAAGTGGAAACACTGGACTACAAACCCAGGATGCTGCCTGTAAAACCTCTGCACTAAACTATCACTGTATGAAATCACCACCTTCCTGTTGGGTGGTCATGCAGTTTTCATTAGATAAACATGCATCTGATAAGGTTTTTCTCTCTTTCATCATCTTCTCTGCATCTCTACCCTCTTCTTCAAATGGCTTTTCAAGACAGAAAGGGAAAAATACAATCTTCTTGTATTGACTCACCCATTGGATTCCCTTCACATTTTCTGACATTCGTGTCTCTTTAATCATGTTCCACAAACTTCCCCCACAGCAGGTTTTGTTAATGTTGGCACAATGACACTGTCAGGTGATTCTTTGTGGTAGAGGACTGTACTGTGCATTGTAGGATGGTTAGAAGCATTGTGGTCCTCGTATCCTCTGCCTCCTAAAGGCCTCCTTGTTGGGCTAGAAAAAACATCTCCAGGCATTGCAAAAATCTCCTTTGATGCAAAATCATCCCTCATTTAAGCAAGAAAAATGCCATGTATTTTTTGTGTAGATTGTTAATTATAACACTAGTAGTTGAATGCAAGTGAGTTTTAGAAGTTAGTTTTTAATGTACTTACTCTGCAGAATCATGTTCTTACCATATTCTTTAAATATCATTTTGTTGTTGTTCACCTCATACTTTGCTACTTTGGGGAGAAAACAAAATGAGAAAGACCTGGAAAAATGTAACTTTAGCCCTTATATGTAGGAGGAGATGAGAAATAAAGTAATTAAAAACATTCCTTTAAATTATTAGGTTAGCAGCTCATTTTTCACATTTACTCTTGGATGATGTGACGTTGCCTAGGACAATGGTCAACAAAATTGATTTGGGCATCAGGAGTTAGTAACTCAGTGAGCTGCTTGTTACTGTTTTGGAGTTAGTGAGGAGGGAGTTGTGAGTGGAATCTATTCAGTTATGTGGAATATAGCTATGGATTTATGGACAAAGTAGGGATTTTGATCAGCAAGGTGTGGCTTACATTAGAGACCCTAGCCCCATTTTCTTTTTCCTAGAAGCAATGTGTAATTCATTTCCAATTGTTGTATCTCCTTTCCCTCTCGCCACAGCACCTGGGTTAACTGGAAAAAGAGAACAGTGGAGATGCAGGCTTCCATTGTTCTTCTTGGCTCAGGATTCAGGAGTGTGTTTGTATATACACATGGTAGGATGGAGTCTTGAAAATTGCTGGCAAAAAGAGTCTTGCTCCCTTTCAGTAACTAAAAACTGATGTTTCACTAGGAAGTTCTCTCTGTTAAAAACCATGTCTGGGACTGGGGTTGTAACTCAGCGGTGGAGGGCTGGCCTTGCATGTGTGAGGCACTGGGTTTGATCCTCAGCACCACAGAAAAATAAATAAGTAAAGTTCTATCTAATAATAAGAAAAACAACAACAACAACAAAAAGAAAACTAAAAAAAATTCATGCCTGCATCACAACTAAGAGGTACAAAAATAATTTGCATGACAGGAAAGTAGATTTAAATTTATGTAATAATGATGAAAACACAGAAAATACAGGTGAGAGACAATTTTCTCAATAACATTTACCTGAGAAAATACAGAAGTTCTATGTATATCTGTAGTCATTCTATCAAGGTTGTCATCTCTGTGAGACCAATAACAGCCTTCTCCCTAATCTTTCATCTAGCATGAAAAGGAACACAAAGCACACATTAAGAACTCAGTATATATTACCATTTGTTTTTATTATGTGTCACTTCCTGACTAGTTATGATAGGGATTTTGAGATGGTTAATTTGAAACAAATGATGAGTCAGCAAAACCTGAGTGTGATAACTGGAATGTATTTTAAGATTCTCAAAGGGAGTTAGATTTTAAGAATACAGGAAACAAAAGAAAATGTACACAAAATAAGAAAAGGAAAATTGGGCAAAACTGAGTGTATTAACCTGGACACAACTGAGGTCATTTGGGATGATGATGGGAAGAGGGTCAAGTACAGAAACTCCAGAAAAAATATGAAAGTGGGTAAATAGAGAATGAAGGGGAGGGGGGGATGGTGGTTTTGAAAGGTAATGATAAAATCATTCTTAATAGTTCTCTTCATTAATCATACAAGGAAAAACCTTAAAATCCATCCAATTCTAAAGAAAGAGGGAGGAACTGAACATTGTCTTAGCTTTCATTTAGACTAGGTTTCTTTGAAACAGCGCTGTTGAAAATCATTCTGGATGACCTTCCATCAAAGTTAAATCATTACGAACAGAAGATTTCTGGGAAGCAAAATAGTTTAAGGGATTATGGATTCGGTTTATTAGTTCTGCTTTGACTTAATGAGTTCATATTCTTTTGGTGGTGTTAGTTGGGTCAGTGGGTTTCATTCCTGAGGAAAATCTGCTGTGAGGCAATAGAGCGGTGACAGGCCTAAAATACCACTTGAGCTTGTAGAGACTTTAAATGTCAGCCAGCACAATGTGATGAAACGTAAACGGAAGATCCCGAAAGCTAAGGCTTTACATAAAACCTTTAATGTCAGGAAGTAATATATTATGATGTGTTCTTTCATTTTACAAACGAGACAACTGCAAAGTAATTTTTAATAAAGCATTTTCTTCAAAATACCAGACATTTGATTGTTGCTTATATCCTTTAAGAGAGATAATATTTCACTCAATCCCCAAAAGGGCCTTTAAAAAGAACATGCACTAATTCTTTTTATAAAATAATGTGTCTAAGCTACAATATTGTTAATTATGAAATAAACTTACAATAAAACAAAAAATTTGTGCCATACGTGAATAAGATTTTCGTAACTTGTAAAAGCATAGAATATTTTAAAATTCTATATTTTGTGAATATATAATAATTGAGGATACTGTGCTGGCAAACAGACATTTCTGTATATAGTCTGACGTGTGTGTGATATACACAATTCATTAATGAAGATTTTCACCATGTAATAATACATATAAAAATTCTGTGTGAATTGTATTTTTTAATTTGTGAAGTTTTTAAAAATGTATTTGCCAAATTACCATATTAATAGGTAATGAAACATTTATATAAATACTTCGTAGAGTCATTTACTATTGCACTGGTACCATTGAGGGAGTATACCCTTTAGATCTTTACAGGGCTGTTTTTTAACATGTAAATGTATATAGAAATGCCTGGTGACAAGCTCCATAGTTGTGATAGCATTATAAAATTATGACTTCCTTTAGAAATAATGTTAACTTCTCAATCTAGAAAGCTCATCTAGGATTTCCTATTTCAAATCATTGCACAGAAATGTCTTCCTGATAAGTCAGTAAACTTAGTATAACCACAGAGTTGATTGGCCTTCTGAATCTTCATTGACACAGATACCAGAACCAAAATGACTCCGGCCAAAACTCACCTTGGTCTAGCTCCAGTGCAGAAACTTCTTATTGTAAAAGATTCTTATGTAGAAAGAATAGCAATTAAAACATGTTTTTGTTTACTTTGAAATGCTTTATCCAAGTCTTCAAAGAGGTAGTTTGGGTGTGAGGCAATCTCATCTTTAAAAAAAAAAAAAGAAAGAAAGAAAGAAAAGAAAAAAGAAATAATAAGGTGACCCAGCAGGTCTTGCTCTCTCGTTATCTTCAAGTCTGCCTCAGGGAATCCCAAGTACAAGGACCATCTTTTCAACTTACTCAGCCCTTTGAGATTTGATAGTGACATCTTGGGCAAGTTATCTCTCCATACATTCCTTTAATCCAGTGGAGATAAATATCAACCATTATCAGAAAGAAAAGTGCTTGGATGAATGAACATTCAAATACCTTTTATAAAAATTGGCTTCAGTAGACATTCAAAATGAAACAAAATCTACAGAAGCCATTTTGAAATGGATTACTAGAATCTTCCTTAAAATAATTTCTTGGAGTATTACATGGCTGTGAATTTTTTACCATAATACTCTTGTCCAATGGATGCTATACTCCAGTATAATAGCCTTAATATAAGGAGTCACAATATAGGCATAATCTCTAATCTCTTTTTGTAAAGAATTGCCTATTATGCTAATAAAAATGACTAAGTAAATAGAATGAGCAACTTCTTAGAAAAAGAAGAGTTTCATAAACATCATCTATTTTGGACACACCAGCAGCATCTTGTTAACGAATTGACTTGTTAAACAAAATGTCTGTTGCTTACTCAGTCTACAAACATTTTAAGACTCTATCCATAGAGATATTACATTTTTGTATATATTTAGTATAATCAAGTCTACTGAATATGTAATTAAATATGATATAAGCTATATGCTAATATAAATATATAAAATATTAAAAACAAAATATAATTTATTAATGTTAATGTGTAAAACATATACACGCTAATTATGTATTTGATATGAATATGAGTTATTTCAATGATGAAGTCAATTTGTGTTAATGATTTATGAAAACTTACATTTGAATAAATAATTTATACATTTAGAGAAAAAGTTATAGGAATATAAGTATATCAGTTTATTCATAAACTGTATCCTTGAGATTTGTATCCATTATACTTACATATTGATTCTTATTTTATAACAAGTATGTTACTTCTGTGGTTAAATTACGTATTCATAAAGTATATACTGTAGTACCTGATCCTAGTGCAACATTTGCTGAATGAATGATTACTAATATTTTGTTGTTCTGCACCTTTCTTGGCAAAGGAGAGATGACAAGGGAAGTGGCACAGCTCTGAGAAGGATTTTGAGTGCCTGCTTTTCCTTTTCCAATGCTTCCATTCATCACTTTTTGAGGGAAGTGTGTAAGTACATGGAATAAACTTTCCTCGGTAGTATATGGTCATATCATGGAAGATTTTTAAGCCAAATCATTTTGACTTTTCAGTATCTTAAAAATTTGAATAACACATGTTTCCTTCAATTTTTTAACCACTCAATTCCCCCAAATAGAATGAACCAACATATAAAAAACTGGTATTAACAAAATTACAAGTGAAAACAAATTACTTCTTGCATCACTTAAAGTACTGGAAATTCTAAACACATTAAACCATTAATTACTACCTTTCTCTCTGCCTCATCCGATGAGATAGGAAAACACTCTCAGCTCCATTTTTAAGAGAGAAGGAAATGACCACTTATTCTACAGGAAGTGCCAATGGTCAGATTATATTTTAGATATTTGAATGTTCATTTCTCTTCAACAGCATTAGCTGCAAATGTCTGACTCTGACAAACATTTACTAAAAGCTCATTCAGGGAACCAAATTGTGGTGTGTGCTGTGGGCATGAGATAAGGGGTATATTAGTTTTCTATGTTTGTTGCAACAAGTTACCACAAGTTTGGTGGCTTAAAAACTAGTTTTAAACAACACTGGTTTCCAGAACCAGGTTGTGACTTACCAAGTAAAATCAATCATAAATTATTGATCTTTATATTTATATTGATCTTTATGAAAACTGTCTAACTTTGTATTTATGAAAACTTTACATACAGACTGCTCACAGTAAATATTCAATAAATGTTAGTTAAATTGAAGGGGTATAATGATAGATACAGTACCTTTCCGACAAAATTTATCCCTTTAGGTTTCCATCTGTCATGCCATAGGACTTGTGAAATAATTGCATATTGTATCATGGTATGGGTTAAAGAATAGGTTTTACTGGGGAAAGAAAAACTTCACATAGAAAGGAAAGCTTGAGTTAACATGAATTTCCCTGCTCTTCCCACCATGCTGTTGAGAGGCATGCATGGGATGGGGGGTAGAGTGGAGGCCACAGCTGTGTGTGTGTGTATTCTGGTGGACAGACCTCACCCTCACTCAGTTGCTCTCACTTAGAATGCAATGCTGGGAACTAGTTCATCTGTGGGAGGATACATTGGCAGCTTGGCACCAGGCAGTCTAGATTTGGGGTACCAGCTGCTAACAAATTATCTGGAAATGCCAGCTTCCCAGCACCAGGAGACTTTAAGCATATGGGATGTTATGGCCTCTCATGCTGAGGGAGGGAGACACCAGTGCCTAGGGAAGCTGGGTTTAGGTGCAGCATTCTATCTGGGGTATGGAGAAAAGCACTTTTCTTTTCTTCACTATCCTAAGAAGTTCCTTATATAAGTTACCTTGGAAAGGCTCCCAGGTCCCTTTCAGATAAGCCTGCTTGTTGCAACATCAATGGTTTCCTTTCTATGCTGTTCGAGGTGTAGACTAAACCACGTTTCTATTGGTTCCCCTTTTTATGAGTTCTTTGTTCAGAGAACACTTAAGTGATATTACATGTAAGGTGCTGAGAAAAATGAAGAGGAACTATAAATAAAAACCCTAGTCTTTGCACACAAGGTGCTTACTGTCCAATGAAGCTCTGTTCTAAAATAATTAACTTAGGAAGCAAATTTTGAAAATATATATAGTTCCGTTTTAGGCAAAAAAATGATAATTTATTATTCAAATTAATAAGGAGAATAAGACCAGTTATTAGAGATAAAATGGAACAAGTATTAGTTGTGATAAACAGTGATGTCTATGAATATATTCATTTTCCTTGAATGAAATATAATCCATTTTTCTTAAATTAAAATTCCAATGTTCATTTTTAATTTTGAAATCTTGTCTTTTACCTAGGGAGCCTCTCTCTATATTCATGAGAGTTAAATGTCTACATAGTTATTTTTGAAACAATCACAAAAATACTGAGCTTATGTTTTCTCACAATATATTCATATAACAGTGTCTTTGGATTTTTAAGAATTAAAGTCAGTGAGATGCCTGAGGACAAAACTATTTGCAACTGTAAAACTTGATATGTTAATATGAATTCCAGTGATGAGCTTCTGCCATGACTGTGTTGAAGTGGACCCACGGTTGTGCTTCTGCAGTCTTATGAGTCTCTCTGTAGTGCCCATCTCAGCTGCTCAGCCCTTTCCTCCACATCTGGGAAAGGCTGAGGTATGAGTTTCACATCTTCAGCCCCTAGAATGACAACTAGCCTCAGTATAGTTCCAGATGTATTCTGGATGGTTCAAATTGACCCTTTTCTCTGGGATGCAACAAACAGATTATTCCTGAAGTGGATTTACTAAAAGACATGGTAAATGTTACTAGGGTACACTTGAGGACAAACAAAGCAATAATCAACACAGGTGAATTCTGATAGTCAAGATATGGAGGATAGACTTGCAACCAACACTAATTTGATTTAGTACTTTTTATTTAAAACACTCAGCTTTTCTTACTCCATAATTTATACTTCCTCTCCCAGGAGTAAATGGATGCCCTATTTTGAGATTGTCCCTAGGACTACTGCCCAATTTTTTAGTATTTTTGGTTGACTTTGAAATATCTAGTCCACTGTTCCCATAATTCCCTATGGTGTATGTGAAAGAATCTGGCATAGTTGGGAATGAGGACAGAGCTGATACCTTTGATAAATTCTTAGTCTGTACAAAATAGGATTTGTGAAAGCTAGAGGTTGAAAAAATATTATTTTGATAGCAGGAAAGTCTATAGTTGAAACTTTTGTTCAAAGACATTGAAGTTCTTTGTAAAATTCAGCCTTATTATTTATAGATTTATTAGTATTTTTAAAGAATAAATACTAAATCACAAGCAAATCTTCATTTCTCTTTCAGTTTTTTCAAGACTTACTGTTTTGTGCTTAGATTAAATCAGTATAATGAAAGACAAAATATATACTGATTAAGTCGATTTAATCTCTTTTCACTAATCATTATTTGGATACAGGAGGGGCAGATTTCATTGTATTCAATCTAGTCATCCGCTGGGCATGCATCAAGAATTTTGGAGAGTAGTGAAAAGTCTTGACATGCGCTGGTGGACATCTGAGCTCACTGAACAGTCATGGTGATCCTTCCAACTTGTGCAAATTTTGGGTTCCAAATACAAATGTGCTTGTCCATAGCATAGGATATGAAATCAGACAAATGTACATTAGTTGAGTAAACTCGGACAAGTTGTTTATCTGAGCTTTAGTTATTTCAGTATAAAATGAGAGTAATGGTAACATCTATACTGTATAATTTTTGTCAGGTTAATGTCAATTCAGCCCTTAATACAGTTCTTACTTAGAGAATTCAATAAATAGAAGCTACTAGTCTTCATTCTGCCTGAAAGTTCTCATAGAGTATGTGAATATGGGCTACAAGTGAGGGGAGTGAAAAGTGTCCGAGAGTTGGGGAAGGACTGCAGGGAGTAGGAGCAACTGACTGAACACTGGTAAGATCCAGAACTCTGCTCATAAAGAGCAACCCAGCAGACTGATAAAGACATTAAAAAGTAGACATAAAAAACTATGATAAGATAGTTATCTGAATTTACACATGTAAATCACTAAGCCCAGGATGATACCTTTATACATTTCTTATGTGTTAACAAATATTAATTTCACTCTCTTCTCCATCTGGGGTGCTTTATGGAAAGGGGGGCTGGGGGAGGGTCAAAGAGTACAGACATTGTATGAGCAAGATTTCAGTGCTTAGGGATTGAGGAAGAGCAGCCCAGATGGTGGAAAAATCCTATTTAAAGGAATAGAGATGAGAGGCATGTTCAAATATAAAACATTCCAGTTTGACTAGATCACAAAGTACCCAAGAGTAAAAGCAAAAGATGTAAGGCTAAAAAAACTAGGATACAGACAGATTTGTGAACTTGTAATGTCAGTTTTTATTTGATTATCAAATAAAAATGAAAGGATATAGGAAATCTTATATTGTATAAAGACTATCACCCATTTATATTGGACCAATGAAAATGTGGAAATTGATGACCTACATACAATTTAGTAATGGGGATTATGCTAACATCATCAATCTCAGGAGAAGAATGCATGTAATTGGAGATAGCAAGCCATCTGATAGAATTGCCTCTTTAATAATCAGTCATTTCTTTCCTTTAAAAAATATTTTTTAATTCACTATTTGGTAAAATATAGTAAATACTATTCTTTTTAGTTGTAAATGAACACAATGTCTTTATTTTGTTTATTTTCATGTGGTACTGAGGATTGAATGCAGTGCCTCGTAAGTGCTAGACAAGCACTGTACAACTGAACTACAGCCTCAGCCCTAGGAAATGCTGTTCTTTATATGAAATATCATTTTAGAGGCAAAAATACTTTAAAAATGTTATAAATCCCATAATTATGATTAATTACCTAAAACTGAATTTATTATATGAAAACATTTATACAAATAGTAATTCTAGCAATTTTTTAGCCTTAATCAAATTTTTTTTCAGAAAATTATGCAAGGCGATCCTTAGAAGTGAGAAATTGAAATGGGTTATTTTTTATACATAAAATAGACTAGAAAATTACTGCTGATTTTTCATTTGTTATAGTCGTTTATTGAAGACAATTTTATATACTATCTAAAATATTTTATCACTCAAATTTTAACTGAAACTTATCAATCTAGAGACATTATGAAATAAATGTTAATGATAAGGGCTAGATCTGAATAACATGGACTTTTTCTGTTTCCAAATATCTATGCTTTTAAGGTTTACTAATACGTATCTTAATATCACAGTAACTTTTGTGATATTAATAACCTAAGTCTCTTAAAGGGAGGCAAAAATTCTCAGCATAACTTTTTTGAATTTAGGCTGAACTTCCTGTGAATCTGAATAGTGCCACACACTGCAGCAGAGACGGCCCTGAATTTGAGAAGGGATGGCTGAGTTCTGACTCATCTCACCACTTGCTCTCTATTCTTGTGGTTTAGGCAAATCTCTGAGCCTCCATTTTCTCTTCTCTCAAAAGCAGTTAATAATACCACCACTAACATGGTTTTTGTGAGGACTAAAATATGAAATAATTGCTTTTTGTGTTCTGTGAAAATGCTATTGAGTGCTAAACAGACAGAAAAAATTTCAAGTGCATTTGGCATACAAATGAACTGACTGCTTCCAGAATCTAGTTTTACAATAGACATACATGATGAAATACTCTTAAGAAGAAACTTTTCATGCATTTATCAATGTCAACAGATTATTATTGCGAGTCTACTATAAAAGACCTGAGGCATAAATGAAGAATAAGAATGTGTCATCCTGAAATTTATGAAGTAGTGAAAAAAATGTCTTTCAGTTTCAGAATTCTATCCCTTTGTCTAAGAAGGTAGAACTGAATATTGACCAAACACCACAATAATGAACTAACTATCCAACGTATTTTATGAATGCATGAGCTTCTAGAATATAATACACTGAGGGTATCCAGTATTCAACTTTAAACTTCAAAAGAAATCACACTTATCCTATCAATTTACAAAATCCTCTGCTGTGCAAATTGGGCAGACTGAGATGAACTATAAACTATTATTAATCATTGTTACTACAAGTTTTTAACTTACATACCAAATTGCAGTTTGTTCTCATGGTAAGATTAAACATTTTCAATGTTAATTACCTATTTACATGAGATTTAAAAAATAACATTACTTTGCATCCTTGTGAATTCTATACTAAATTAACAATGTCTTAGATATGTAGAAAGAGACAATGTGGGATTCTGACCAATCAATGTAGACCCTTTAGAAGATGAAGAATGACATATTTAAAATAATGGTTACCCAGCAATACTGTCTGAGTTTTAAGTGTAATGTGATGGATGTCGTACCTCCCTTACATGTTGTAACAACCACTGTCAGCATTACTTGAAACAAAGCAGTTTTGCTTAGAACAGTAATGAATATACAGTGAAGTAAATACAGAGTGAAATAACGGCATTCTATGGGAGTTACCGGCAAGTATCAGGATTGCATAAGGAACACTTAGGTGACACATTGACATAGTGATGACAATATAATCTTCAGGGATGATCTTCAGGAGCTATATAGTGCCACAAATTATATGCTTAATATCCCCAATCTGCCAAAAAATGAGGCAGAAATTTTGGATTAAAATAGATGTTATAATGTAGACTATACCTTGTTGTGAGTGCACAATTTCAATGTTAGCAACTGTCTTGACTAATATATTTGCTCTGAATTTGATTAAAAATACCTTTCTATAAAAAATCTGTAGATTATTATTAGCATATCAGTTCCCTTCCTTGGAATTCTCCTACAGTGAACACAGTAAGCATTGTTTAAAATGAATAAGTACTTTTTAATATGAAAACCATACATGAGCTTTTCTCAAAAAAGTGCTTAATAAAAAGAGCATTTCTGTAATTCTAAAGCCACTTGGAAAATAAGTCATGCATATTGAAGATGAACCAATTTATTTGTAGCACTATCCCTTTGTGCTTGTAAGGGAATAAGATTATACTTTGTTTTTTCCTAAGCAATTTCATCTGAGTTTTTTGTACATATCATTAGTATTTATAGCAATATATTTAGTTCTTTAATCTGAGAAGGAGTGTGTGTGTGTGTATGCATGCTACTCATATTCCATTTTATAGAAACTAAAGGACAATTAAGACAAAAGAGAAATATAAACTGATTTCTTATGTCAAGTTATGAAATGAAATTGCATTCATGTAAAAAACTTTAAAACACTGTATTAAGGCATAATTGATGTATAATAAAGTATACATATTTTAAGTGTATAAATTTATATGTTTTGACATAAATATATACACTTAAAAATATCTCAGTCAAGACAATGAACATATCCATCTTCACCCTAATGTTTCCTTGACCTGTGCTTTGGTAATGCCTCCTCTGCCCTTTCTCATCCCTAGCCTCTCCTTCATAGGCAACCATTAGCCTACTGTCACTAGGCAGTATATTTTTCATTTGTATACTTTTATATCAGATATCATGTGTTTATTTTTGTTTTTGATCAGTTATGTGAGATTCATCAAGTATAGTGTGAAACAGTTCCTTCACTTTATTACTGAGTAGTATCCATTGTAATCATTGTATGCTACAGTTTATCCATTCACATTTTGATGGACATTTAGGCTGCTTCTGACTTCTGCTATTAGAAATAAAGTTTCTATGAACATTCACATATAATTCTTTGTATCATGTTATGCTTTTATTTCTCTTGGACAAATGGAGTGGAATGGCTGGATGAAGGTGTATGGTTTTATGAAACCATGACATTGTTTTCCAAAGTGAACATAAGTATTTTACATTCCTACCAACAATGTATGAGAGTTATACATTTTGTTATTTTATCTCTTAAAGTTTAACTTGTGCCCTTCAAGTTTCTCCATTTTTAAACACATGAAAAGCAGTTATATCTTTTTTGGTGGGGAGGGGAGATACTAGGGATTAAACTCAGGGATACTCAATCCCTGAGCCACATCCCCAACCCTATTTTGTATTTTATTTAGAGAAATCTCACTGAGTTGCTTAGCGCCTCTTGTTGTTAAGGCTGGCTTTGAACTTGTGATCCTTTTGCCTCAGCCCCCTGAGCCGCTGGGATTACAAACATGTGCCACTGTGCCAGGTATAATATCTTTTTTAAATGCCTTTATCTGCCAGTCCTGACTTGCATGCCAGTGTTGTATCAGTTTTGTTGGTTTATCTAGTTCCATTTTTCCTGCTTCTTTGAAAATCTGGTAATTAAAAAAATTGGAAATATAGACATGAATTTTATATTTCATATACTGAATCTTTTTAAAATTTTCTGTTAAGTACTTCTGAGCTTTGTTCTGGGAGATACTTAATTGGAAATGACTTCATCCTTCTGGTTCTTGCTTAAGACCTGTTATGTAGGACAAGAAGAGTAGTGCTCATTCTAGGAATATGTTTCCCACTGATCTGGAAAGGTCAAGGCCCTTCAGTGTTTTCTCTGTAAGTTCTTGTTTATGTTGAGGTTTTACTCTTCTGACAGGTGGGAGCAGAATTGGGCCTCTAGTCTTTTGAGTGATATATTGCTCCTGCCCTGCCTTAGCCTCGGGTAGTCTCCCATTTGCTGATCAATACTCGATTGAATACTCAAGAGGGTTGAAGAGTTATTTCTTTTTAGCTATCTGTATCCTTCTAGTGATGCTTAAAATAGGATCTCTATTTCTTATCATAACTACTAGGTATCCAGAGTAATATCTATAATTTTTTAGCAGTACTCATACCATTAAAACCCAACAAGACTTTGCAAAAATTGTTTAACTGCTTTTACTTTTTCCACTAAATAAATAAAATACTTGAAAAACAATCAGAAGTGTTTCATTTTTATTTGCTGTATTATTTTAGCAGCTTTCCTCCCACCTATTTTTAGATGAAAACTTCAGGAAAAGCACAATATCAAAAAACGTGAATAAGAAGTCTTATTCATAGGTATTTATCAAGGTGGGAAATTCGATATTTATTATAAAGTCAACTAATGAGAACAAATGAGATCTAACAGTCTTATATGAAGTCCAGCATTCAATTTATTCCTATGTTGTTGTTGTTCTTTTTTTTTTTCCACAGTAGTCAGAAAATTCTAAATCCTGGCAACAAAATTCCGTGTAGGCAGAAACCTACGTAAATGGAGATATTTTGGTAAATTTGCTTTCAGACAGAAGTTCAGTCTCCAGATCTGAGTCTTAACTGCCTTGTGCCAACAATGCCTAATGCCCAAGAACTGGCTGAAACTCCTCTGCCTGAGTGTTGCGAGCAGTAAGAGAGGAATCAAGTTTGGTTCCAACAAGTGGATTTTATTCATGCAATGCACACTCAACTTAACACTTCTAATAATAGCAAGTCACATATACATTAAAGATTGATCCCTTGTTCACCTAGAGTCCAAACCCTGTGGGCTTACTCAATGCAACATCTCTTAGCCAAGAAGTCAGTCAGTAAGACTGAGGGGGTTCTTCTCAACCTTAGCCTCTCTCAGCTCCTTGGATGTCTTTGGATGTCCTTGGGTGTCCGATAAGCTGGAGGCTGGGTGGCAGTCGTTGCCACAGGAGAGGTGGTCAGTCATCTGGTCTTGGTGACAATAGTCAATCAGCAATCAGTGATGTAGTGAACAGAAGCTGGGGCAGTCAAGAGACAGAGTGACGTGGAGTCCTCTAGTCATGGTGCTGCTGACAGTTTGCTCCAAAAGTCCAGGAGATTAACTAGTGATATTCAGCCCAGTCATGCTCTGGTCTTCATTTATAAAGACCAGAACACGACTATACTAGGTGTAATGTATAAAGCTGCTCCCCCACCCATTCTGTTGCAGTCATTTTCCCCGCCTCCCAACCACTTGTCAATCTGTGAACATCCTAGCTAGCTATTGGTTCATCAGTCAGCTTGCAAGTATCCTTCTCCAATATTGGTCCCCTGTTAGCCCGGCAGAATTCAACTGTTTACTATAGCTTCCCACCATCTTTTCCCATCCTCTGTCTGTCCTACTCACTTTTCTCTATCCTCCTGGCTTTCCACTCTCTTTAGCGCGCGTCCTTTCTTTTCCTTTCTCTTTTCCTCCCATTTTCTCTCTTACCCTGCAGGGAGACACTCTGTTTGCTTAATAAACTCCCTTATGTGATTTCCCATGTCTGGCGTGGTTCCGTGGGATTTCCCTTATATTGGTGCCGTGACTTGGGATGGCTCCTTCCACTGTCGCGAGTGAAACTCCATCTAAGCCCCAGTGCCCCCCGGACACGGCCCCATCTTCCATTCTGCCCAGACGCTCTGCATCCTTCGCCAGACTTCAGGTTGGTGAGTCCTCTAGGCCGGTTCCCCTAGTCCGATTTATACCCTTGAGGCAGCTGAGGGGTGGGGGTACCCCCAGTCACAACTTCTATAGTTACGGTAGGCCCCTATAGTCGGTCTTATCTGCCGGGTGGATTCCTGTTTTTATGGTGCAGATTCTCTCAGGGTTGAGGCTCATCTCGCACTCGCATTCGCACTGGAAAATCCTGATATCAGGTCCTCAAACCCTTCTCAGCTTTTGTCCCGCACACACATTGGTGCTTGTGTGACGACACAATCAATGTGCTGCCCTCATCTCCAGCCCAGTACTCTGGCCTCGGGATGCCCTGGCCACAGACTCGGCTGTATCAGTCCCCACCATGGAATCTGGGTCCTCCAATCTGGCAGATTCCATCCTGGGAACCCTTCGCCCGACCCCCAGTACTTAAAGCCATCAAAATTCATTTGTGTAATGACACACAGCTTCCATGAGCAAGTGGGCAGATGGAAAGGGATTCCTTATCTTCAAGTCTCTTCTTTCTTGCTTCTTGGCTCTTTCTGTAGGCTCAAGAACCTCCAGACCCTGCTTTTCCGTCTTCCCCTGCTTCTCCATATAATATAAGCAGCCCCTTTCCCCACAAGTAGTGGGAGATAATTGTTTGACAATTTTCTGCATCCAAACCTAAATTAAAAGGACCTAAGCATCAAGTTTCTGCTAGAACATTTTAGCCCCTTTCAGATTCAGATCTCAGTCAAGGCTTACATTGAAATGTAAATGGAGGGAGAAGGGGTGGTGGTGGGGGGACTGAGCAGGGTCAAGGTGGGAGAGCGGGCCGTGGGGGGCGGCCCCAGTCGGGAAGGTGCCCCGAGCGTGGGGGGGGTTGGCAACGCCTTGTCCAGCCTTGGCGCGCGCCCAGCCCCGCTTTGCGCCCAGCACGACTGACCCAGCCCTTAGAGCCAATCCTTATCCCGAAGTTCCGGATCTGGCTTGCCGACTTCCCTTACCTACTGGAGGAAGGCGCAGTGGGAGACCAGTTTCAAACCCAAGGGGAAAAAAAGTGTCCATTTTAAATTTCTCCTGGGCTACAACTCAAAATACTTTTCTCCCTTTCACCTTTTCTCTCCTTCTCATTTTCTCATGCTATAATTAATGACCATTAATTTTTCTTCTAGGACTTTTGTTTTTCTTTAATGCTATATTTTTGAGCACACAATTTTGATCTTACATACCTAGATTAATGATTTTTGATCAGTTCTTTATATCCAACTCTAGAGTTAATTTTGAACATCCGATATATTGCAATGGAGAGAAGCATTACAAGGCCTTTGCTTTTGTGTTAAATATAAGCACGCATAAAAATTAAAATTTTAAAAATGGATCCAAATATTTTTAATTCACATGATTTAAAAGGTTCAATTTAAATTGGGTAAACTAATAGAAGTAAAATGTCTTTAAAATTAACTCACAAGTCTCTAGGTGGTCAAACTAATAAAATGTTGATGTTTATAAAATGTCTAACATCAATTTTTCTAGGACTTTTCTTTAATAGGAAAGAGACGGCAAATACTATTGGTACACTTGTCTGATATTTTGGTTTTTCTACAATAAGATGAGTGAATTAGAGTCAAAATGTATGGGATTACTCAAATGTGTTTGTTAGAGACATCTAATTAATTTACAAAGTTATTCCATGGAGTAGCATACTTAAAAACATTATTCTTTGTATATTAAATGTGTTTATATTTTCCAGGTATACAAGCCTTTAAAGCAGAAAATTTATCAAGCTGCTATTCTCCAAATTAAACTTTTCTGTAATGGTAAACCTATCATTTAATGTTCTATTATAGGACCTGTCATCAATAGGGTATATGTAAAATTTGTTGAATGTATTTCTAAAAGTTATTGAGAGTCCAATTTATTTAAAGGTTAAGCATGAAAGCATTTTACCACTTTGCCACACAAAAGGAAACTTAAAAGCTCTCTCAGCCTTTCTTTAATTCATGTTTTAGATATAATGTTAAATTGTGTTAAATAATATTCATATAGACTCAGGAGTCAATATATGTAAACTTCTTAAAGATTGCTGACATAACTCATTAGATCTGCATTTCCATCAGAGAATAGAGTTAAAAGCCCTGCCTTACCTGAGATAAGACTCTGCCTCAAAACCCTGCTGCATATTAGAGTGACTCCAAAGTTAGCCAGACTTTAATTCATTTAAAGTTGTGTTCAAAAGTTTGATGTTTGTTGTAAAGATTACTGTGATCTCAAACAGGGGATATAATGAATAACTCAGTCAAAATTCAAGATAGCTATTGCACAAACTGAATGTTTTACTATTGGTTGATTCCATTTTGTATTTTCCTTGTAAACTCTAATTGTTGCCTGATCAATATTTTGCAGAAGTACTGCTTCAAGAGCGAACACCATGAATTAATTTGGAATAGTATACCATCAGCTATAGGACAGATAATGTAAACCCCACTTAGATAAAAGAGGGTAAATAACTGTAAAGTCATAGACATTGAAGTTAAAGTTCAGTTCTCTTGCTTTATGACTGGTGAGACTGACTTGCTTGATGGTTAAGATCAAACTTAGAGATTGAGATTAAATACAGAGGTCAAGAACAGTCCATATTTGGGTCTTGCCCTCAAAGTCAGCCTGAACCCAGGGAACAAGAGGACTTCTCTAAGGAGGTTTGCAACTCTGGGTCACACAACTTCCTGAGCAAGGAGATTGATGAGGCCACTAGAGGAAAAGCCACTCAGTGCACCTGCTGCAGAGGAGGGTCATGGAAAAAGGGAGACACCCCTAATGCTTCCAAGGGGAGCCATCGCATCGAGAAGACCCTGCCTACCCAATGGCACTGATGGAGCTAAGAAGCTGCTCTTAAGTTTTCTATGAGTGACCCCTGTGGGAACTCAGCTGACTCTTTAACAGACAGGCACAGGTCACTTTGACCAACTTGATCTTAAACACCTAGCAAAACAGTTAAAACCAAAATTGGGCATTTAAAAGAAATAATACTTAAATGTAACTTAAAATGTATACTTGTGTTAGCCCACTAGAATAAAGACTAAAAGCTATAAAAGAGAGATTCTTAGGCAAATGTGCCTGATAACTATCAAGAGAAACTGCCAGAATCAGAAGTTTTAGTCAGTTTAAGGCCTACAGACACAGATAGGCTTAATCTATGTTTGCTAGTAAAAGAAGTATAGAGATCTCTACTAAATGTTGTGTTTACATTCCTGATAACCTGGACAATGTTAAAGTTCCCAAATAAAGGCCTTGTCCTCTCCAGCCTTTACTATGCCTTGTTATGGGAACAACTTCTCAGTTCTTCCACCCCCTGGTGAGGAATTATTGACTTCTGTCATCTTTATGATATTCATTGACATGTTCCAGATTCTGCAACATTTATATTGTATCAAGCTCATTTCAGTACTCATGTCTTTTTGTTCTTCTCTCATAGAAGCACCCATCCCTAGATGCCTTTACAACCTGCTCTTCCCAACCGGACTTCTATGATGGACCCCTCAATTGACCCGATTTCTAAAAAGGGAACTCCAAACTGCTTGCCCCATGCTTCCCCTTTCCAGCTTGAAGAAGCCAGGTCGGTCATCACCCCCTTTCCCTACAGCAGTGAAGGAGTTCCTAGAATTAGAGGGGTAAATGAAGTCAGAATTGGGGACAGGCAGTTAGTGTAGAAATAGGGGATCAGTCAAATCGAGGAAATGAAGTCCATGAAAACCATCTGCCTTTGGAAGTCTGGAAGGAGAATGGACTTTTTACATCTCACCCGCAAAACCAGCCCCAGTCACTTAGGCAGGAAGGAGAGAGAAGTCTTCAGAAAGAACTGGAGAACAAAAGATTTTCTTATAAAAAAAGAAATGGGGGAATGTAATGTATAAAGCTGCTCCCCCACCCATTCCGTTGCAGTCATTTTCCCCGCCTCCCAACCACTTGTCAATCTGTGAGCATCCTAGCTAGCTTTTGGTTCATCAGTCAGCTTGCAAGTATCCTTCTCCAATATTGCTCCCCTGTTAGCCTGGCAGAATTCAACTGTTTACTATAGCTTCCCCGCCATCTTTTCCCATCCTTCTGTCTGTCCTCACTTTTCTCTATCCTCCTGGCTTTCCACTCTCTCTAGCGCGCCCTTTCTTTTCCTTTCTCTTTTCCTCCCATTTTCTCTCTTACCTTGCAGGGAGACACTCTGTTTGCTTAATAAGGTCCCTTATGTGATTCCTGTGTCTGGCGTGGTTCCGTGGGATTTCCCTTACACTAGGAGCCACCATTCAAATCATAGATAAAGGTTCATATCGGCATTGTTCAGGAGTGTCATCCTGCCACACAGCAAGTTTGTCACCAGGCACCTTTATTTTAGTTTTACAAGTTCAGGCAAATACTAAATACAGCTTATTATTACTACATAACACACAACTATAGCAATTCCTATTATTTCCTTGTCTCATTACACTGAGCCTAGAAAATTTGCTGCTTGACCCTTAAGAAGGCAGGACACACAGATTGAGATGTTCTTCATGAACTGAAGGGAGAAGGAGAGATTATCGAGTGACTAAGTGCCTTGTGACCTTAAGAGAGAATTCAATTTTCTAGTGAGAATATTTAGGGTCTGTGGAAACCCCCCTCCACTTGGCCCATTCCTACAGGGAAGCTTTCATGGGTCACTAATGCTTATCTTTGAGCGGATTTCCTTGGAGAGCATAAAGATCAATTATTCACATAGACAGCAAGACCAGACAGCGCAGGCGAACTGACATCTGGAACCCATGAATGTATTTTGGTTTGTTTTTGTTTATTTTAATGCCTTGTCTCTCTATGTCACCTCATCTTTAAAAAATACTAAATGTACATTTTAAAGAAAAGTAAGGCATTTTGATTTCAAAGCTGATTGTATTAAAATATCTAGCAGCTGCTAGGATTCTTTAGTAAATGTTTAATGGTAGGAAATTAATGAATATGCTCCCCATTCATTGTAAATCTTTATTGTTTGGTTAAAGATATCTTTAAAGTCTACTTGTAGTGTTTTGTATGTTATTTAAAAATTTTTTAGATAGCTCAGGGATTGTCTCTAATAGACTTTCAAACTTGTGAAAATTGTTCTGTTTTGCCTACTGAGTACAGAAGTTTGTTTTTATTTTCTCCTTCAATTTTAAAGCCAAAGTCAAAAATCACTATAATGTTGAGTTTATTTGTGTAAAGCAAAGTATATGCATGCTATTAAAATTATTAGCATGATAATGAGGATAATAAAGCTATAATGATAGACATATTTAGCCAATGCACTTTTTATCAGAAAAAAAGTAGTGATGTATTATTTCATTTGATTTACTTGAATTGGATTTTTGTTCCAGATAACCAATGACATTTGGTAAATTTTGGAACTCATTACTCATAGTTAGCTCAGAAAAGTCCATACTTTTTTATATGGATAAATTATTATCAACATTTTTATTTATTAACTTTTTGTGGTTTTGGGGATTTAACCCAGGGCCTCCCTCATGATAGGCAAGTGCTGTACCATTGAGCTACACCTCCAGCCCCTTCCTAACACTTTTGAAAGCAGCTTCTTTAAAATTAGTGCTTTTTTGTATAACACAATTTCTGTATAACCATAGTAACAAATAAAGCAGTGACCCATTTTTAGTAACAAGAAATAGTATTTCATTTTATTGAAGAAAATATTTTAAAAATCATAAATAAAAAGAATTCAAATACCTTAGTCTAGTAGGTATTAAAACGATTCATAACATAATGTTATCTCAGAAGAGTAATACATGTGCTTGCGTGTTACGCTGATGGTTACTCCATGAGTTGAATACAGAAGGAGTAGTTTTACTGAAGTCATGCCTTGTATTCGGTTAAACATTGTAAAAATTCTGGCATTATGTCTTTTTTCAGGGTGTAAGTTCAGGTTTGAACTAAAAAGAAAAAGTTGTTGCAGATCAACAACCATTCCAGTTAATGATATATTTATAAGACTTGCAAATGCATAAAGAAATAACAAATTATTTATTACAAGTTTTATTCCAAAATAAGTAACCCGATAGTACAAGTTAATGGATGGTGGTCCCCAGTGTGTGAAAGTTTTCTGGCATATATTAACTATAAATGACTATTAATTACAGATCAAAAATATAAATGTTTTTAAAAGAGATGTTCAAATCAAATATTAATAGAAACCCTGAAGCACTCTTGCGGAATCCTTGGAAGAACAACAGTTTAAATCTATAGAAATGAAAGGTTTCTAAGGCCTCTTGTGGGGCCATCTTTCCTAAATTTCTATTATTGTAGGGAATGAGTGGAAGGGAAGGTATTTTGCTTAAAATTCTATGTATCATTTTTCCTTCAGGTACAAAAGTAAACATGGAAAAATTACTATCATATTTAATCATATTCTGCATCAATAAATTAAAAAATCACAAATTTTACTGGACCTAATACCTTTTTTGCATCTTATTTTTCCAAGAATAATGTTAATATTTTCTATACAGTTCTTCATTACTATGTCTTTAAAAGATTAACATTTTAAAAGTCATTTATAAAACAGTCATTCTACTAAGAAAGCATCCACATTATAGTCAAATTTACTGCTACAACAGTAACCTGTGGTTACTATGAAAGTAAATGATTGTTGCCATTTGAAATCATGTGCTAGGGCAAATTTAATGGAGGGTGAATTGTATTTCTCTGTAATGTTGGTAGGTAAATGTGCCATGCTCAGTGGAAGATTCCTTTTAGTAAGGGATTCTTGATTAAACTTGTATTAATAATATATGGAGAACTGTGGAGAGAATATTAATAAATTCATGTCTGAACATTCTCTTAATGGCATTCTTTAAACAGAAAGCATGAGTAATTTTCAAGGTTCCACCTCATCTGGTGTATTAGGATATATTTTAGCATCCTCTGGAGGCAGTCTATGTTGCAGCTGGTTCCTCTGCTACTCTAACTCTGCCTAGAAGCTTCCCTGGCCCCTTCCTCCCAGAACCCGGGTTTGTGCTTCATGTTTCATGTGATACCACTACTGACATTTTGAACTCAATAAGGAAGGAAAATTCCAGTTCTTTTTACCATCCCATTACTTAATTCCCCATAGGAAAATTAATCCAACACAACATTCTAGCATTTTTCTAAAAGTTTAGACTAATGGAAAATGTATGGGTTATAAACAACCATTATAATAGGAAAATTGCAGCTACCAAAAACCATAAAGGTATATGTTTCAATTTAGCAGACTTTGGGAAGTTTGTCTCACAGAAATATTGGCACATATGTTACTTGTTAAAAATTGTTGATTCCAGCATTGCATAAAATTGCAAAAGAGTGGGTATCAGCCATATCTCTGTCCATCAAAACCTTGTTAAAAATATCATCTTGTGTCCATAGGTGGAAGAATATGTAGCTGTTAAAAGAGAGAGGGAATTTATTACCTACTAATATGGAAAGTTACACAGAGTGTACTGAAGTGAAAAACAATCAAAATTCAATATAATTTTCATACTATGCTACCTTCTGGATTAAAAAAATGGCTGTATTCAAATTTGTTTAAACTGTCTCTAGAAGAAATCCTAAAAACAGAGTATGGGTTATTAATTAGGGAGGGTTGTATCTGTCAACTTCAGCAGGTAAAGGGCTGATTATATGTATTTAGACTTTTCCAGTGTTTGAAATATAGATTACTTTTTTAAACCATAAATTAAAAATGCAAGTTAGACATCACTATTAAAATTTCTTTGAGAATTTCTCACTTCTGCCATATTTTTCTCCTCTTTATACCTTTCTCCCTTCTTTCCTGATTGTCTAGTTTCTATATTTCTCATATCTCCTATCACCTTATTTTACAAATCCTTTATGCTTCCTCTTCCAGATTACTCATATAAATTTAAAATTCCATTTTTGCTATTTCATAACAATATGGTCTCCCTTTGCCTCTTCCACATAGATTCAGAATGTTCTAGTGGTTAAATTCTTTGTCAAAACAAAGATTCATGGGAGTTTTGACAAACAATTCCTTCAGTTATGCAGATAAAAGAGTTAACTGCTCTGACTTTCAGAAGCAGGAAAATCAAATATTACTATACTATAGTAACAGCAAAACCTATAGCAAAAGAAAGATACAGATGAAATGGGAATGGATGAAGGAAGGAAGGGAAGCGGGCTGGAGGAGGGCCTTCTGTCTAGCCACTTCATTGAGCAAAGGCCACTTCTTCCTTCCTCATTTTGGTAAAATGGGATCAGTGTCTCTGGTTTATTTTTTTCCTGAGTTCCACACTGACATTTCTTAGAAGCTAATAAGGTATTAAAGATATTAACATTAAGTTCTTTTCCAGAGTAAAATAAGTAAGAATCTATAGCTATCAAAAAGAAAATTAGCCTTGAGCTTAACTTTATTAGATAATGAATTTGGCAAGAAGCAAACAGCATGAGGGAAAATCAGTAGGAAAAAATTGATTTTAGTTATTTCAAGAGTCAAGACTTTAGTTATTTCAAGACTTGTATGTATGAGACCAATGTTACTAAATAAAAGATGTTCTCTAGTACAAGAAGTGCTTGGTATTAGATGTTTGTCTATATTTAGTTATTGTATGTGTAATATCTACATCATAGATATAGAATCCCAGGAGTGTAATTATAAATACCTATGAGTAGGGTAGGAGTTTGGATCATGCTAGAATGTGTGCAGGACTAAACTTAATATTTAGAGCAATGAAAAAAATGTAGAATGACAATGAGTAGAATTTTAAAATATCCTGGAAATATGATATCCATGTGCCACTTCATCTCTTTATTTTCATGTTTGGTATTTTGACATAGAAAATTATTGATGAATCAATTTTTTTAAAAGGAGAACTTCTATGGTTATTTTGTGTTAACTGTACTTATTCCATTGTAATGGCTCGATTATAGTGGGCTCTTTTGTTGTCATTGTTGTACCCAGGATTAAACCTGGGTACATTCTATCACTTAGATACTACCCCAACCCTTTTTATTTTTTCTTTTGAGGCAGGGTCTCTCTCATTTGATGAGACTGGACTTGAACTTGAGATCTTCCTGCCTCAGCCTCCTGAGTAGCTGGGATCACAGGTGTGCACCACAATGGACAAATAATGTATTTTTTCTATACATATTTTAAAATGCATTTACTACTTTGTTTCTTCCCTAGTAACAAATGAGATATGCAACAGAGAATGCTTAATACATACTTTCTCAGTTTGTCTTTGTTGATGTCAGAGATGAAATGAATTGCTTCAGAATTTCTGGGGCAACACATTTTCACTTTCCTTATGACTATAATCTTGTTGTGTATTTTGGTCCTGATTTTGGAAGTCACGTGTTCTTAAAAATAACAGTACATAGAGTTTCTATTTTGAAGTAATTTGAAAGTGAATACTTTCATTTTGCACAGTTGGTCTGGTTTCCTTTCCTCATTTTTCTGCTGTGGCAAGATATTATTTATATATATATTTTCCTGTTTTTATATTTTAATTTTTTAGCATTATCCTCCATGCATTCTAAAGTTCACCAATAATACAAGTGTGTGATAATGGGGATATATATGTATGTATGTATGTATGTATGTATGTATAAACTATAAATATATAAACCATATACATACATATAGTTTTTTTTTTTTTTTTTCTGGAGACACTAGGGCAGATTCTATGTATCTATGGATTCTTTGACTTAAAGAAGTAAGAGCATGCTTTCCTGAGTGATGAGCACAAAGGCCACCTGACTGGCTCTTGGAGGGCAGTACACAATTTCATGCTGTGCCTCAGATGAATTTTCTCCGAGTCCTATTCCAAGCCTTCTTTTCCTGTCCCTAGGTTATGTCTAATAACTCTCCAACCACTGTTATTCTTATCATCATGCAACTGGAATCCACACTGAGGATTCTTTTTCTGTTTTGAATTATTGGATGTTAATTTTACATACTCCATCACTTCAATGATTACTACTGCTGGAAAGTGATGTTTATACTTGAATTTTCCACTTTGCTAATAAATGTTGATATCACCTTTATTAAAGAAGAGTAGATTATGGTTGAGAAACAGTGAGCATTGAGAAATAGTGAAAGGATTAGTTGTGCATCATAAATTCTTGAATTAAATCGTATGGGTTCTTCAGCAAATTTCCCAGGATTTAGTGTCAGCGAACATACTGTTTTGTGGGAGAGGTAGTTTTATAGTAATTGCTGTTCCGGAAGATTCTGGGCAGAGCAAGCCAGAGAAAGATTTGTATAGTTAGGCTTACCTTACCTACCTTGTAAGTATACTTTTCTTTGAGAACTAAAGGAAATAATGCATGGATTTTTTTATTGCTATGCTTCATGACTAACATGAACATAATAGACACTGTTGTTATTATTACAACTACCCCAGAACTAAGCTCTACAGGCACTCCAGACCTTTTGTTTTCTTATTACTTCCTCCCTGCATCTTCCTCCAGTGATACTTGCAGTTGTGATTTGCCCCTATTGAAACTCATTAGTAATGGGAATGATATTCATAACCCTTGCAAAATCCCATTTATCCTACTCACCATGTAAGTATGTCTATATGTGTATTATATATAAATAAGACTAATATGTAGCTTTGTGCTTTCATTGAATAAAAGGAGAGGGCAACTTAGTTTCTATAATGTCTCTTTAAATGAAGTAAAGACAATTTTCTGGATTTGCAATTTATTTGTTTGAAGTTACGTGTTTTGGAGCAGTTTATACTAAAGGAGTATTATCCCAAAATTATGTGCAATTTCCTAATCTTTCTAATTTCCCTTCCCATAATAGATACTTCATTTTAATAAAGGCTATATTGCAATATATCATGCCATAATCACATTTTATGTGAAAAAAATCCAAAGGGAAAAAAATTATGATAAGTTCAAACATGTTTGTTTATATTGTGTAATTATTTAAATTAATAAAAACTTAGGATATTATTTAACTTATTTGAAGGTTTTTAAAATCATTTTTAGATAAAGAATGTTCAATAATTGCCAGTTAGAAAAAGTAAATTCCAGAATTAACGGTCTCCATTAAATAGTTTGGGGAAAGTAATAATTTTCTCACAATTCTTTATCAATTATTTTGTTTTTTATACATTTAAATATTAAATATATGATTATTTTTATTTCACACATTTTCTATATTATCAACTGCCACATTACCTCCTATTCTTTGTTATTCAACTACTAGTTTCCAGACTTGTAGAAAAGTATTTGCTATTTTAGGGGTACAAACTTTTAAAATACACAACAGGATATGAAAATAGGATTTGGGGTTTTTCAGTGAATTTGTTCAATGCAAACAATCTCCATCATTTAAACATGTTTTTCATGTGCTTTGTAGGACCTGTCACCTCTCATGTTAAAAGGCAATTGCTAAGTATCCAGGGTACTCACTGTGGTTGAGACTAAATGCAGTCCCAAATGACCCTCAACACGGTTTTCTGAACTTCCATGACCCATCAAGAAGAGCAGTCAACTGAGGTGAAGCCCACACCATTCAGGATGTTAGATGAAAAGGAATCTTGGAAATTTTAATTTTTCTTTGTTCTTTGCTAACTTGAATGATAGGGATGGGCTACCTGTATGGCCTCAGGAACTGGGTAGCTGCTTCCTCATTTTTGATAAACCTGACAGCTATAGTTTGAATTTCAGGTGTTCTCCAGATGTCCATAAGGAAAGGCTTGGTGCCCAGCGAGGTGCTTTTCCGGACTGAGAAATCTACTGATATCCGTATTGGTTTCCCTTTATGTGTAATCTGATGCTTTTCTCTCACAGCCTTTAAAGTCCTATCTTTATCTTGTATGTGAGGTATTTTCATTATAATATGTCTTTGGGTGGATCTGTTGTAATTTTGTGCACCTGGTGTTCTGTAAGCCTCTTGTGTTTGATTTTCCATTTCATTTTTCAGGTTTGAGAAATTTTCTGATATTATTTCATTGAACAGGTTAAACCGTTCATTCCTTTGGTTTGTATCTCTGCGCCTTCCTCAATCTCAATAATTCTTAAATTTGATCTTTTCATGATATTCCATAATCCTTAGAAGTTCCATTCATGACTTCTTAACATCTTCTCAGTTTGTTCAACTTTATTTTCAAGGTTAAATATTTTGTCTTCACTGTCTGAAATTCTGTCTTCTACGAGATCTATTCTGTTGGTGATGCTTTCTATTGAGTTTTTAATTTGGTTTATTGTTTCTTTCATTTCAAGTATTTCTGTTTGGGTTTTTTTCAGAATTTCTATCTCTTTAGTGAAGTGTTCTTTTGCTTCCTGCATTTGCTCTTTTAACTGTTTACTGGAATGATCATGCATTGCCCGCATTTGCTCTCTTATCTCATCTTTTGCTTCATGAATCATTTTAAATATGCAGATTCTAAACTCTTTTTCTGTCATATCTACTGCCTTGATGTCATTGGATTCTATCAAAATAGCATCTTGGTTTGTTAGGGACATTCTTCCCCCGTTTTTTCATATATATATATATATATATATATATATATATATATGTAATTTTTTTTTGTATATTTCCCTCTTGCAGTGAAGATCTGAGGTACTGAAGTTTCCCCCCTGCAGGCTTATTATGACCTTGTAGTTTTCCAGTACCTCTCCTTTGAAGGGGAGATCAACAATAGCAGCACCCAATACAGAGAAAATGCAGCCCTGAACCAGATAGCCCCTTTAAAGACTTTAATATTATCATAATAAACAGGATGAGTTTGATTACTATTTACAGTATTTCTAGTTGTGAACGAAGATGATGAGGAAAGGTATAGGATGTAAGTGAGTAAATAGAGGTACCTGTCGAAGGGCTTCTAGTCCCTTGTAGGTGTCTCAGGAAGGGAGCCACCTTTCCAATGATGATGGCCACGCCCTCAGGAATAATTCAAAATGCCTGCACCAGCCTCCAAAGAAGATGGGGAACCCCAGTGAGGGTGAGCTGAGTCAGAACAGGGGGAAGGTGCACTGTCCCTCCGCAGTGGGTGGGCTGGGCGGTCTGGCGTCTGTGGGGTGGGCGGGCTCCACCCCTCTAAAACTTAAAGCTACTCTGCAGTAACTAATTAACAGGACATTTACTATAAAGGATTCAGCATAGTCACTAAAGGCTCTGTTCTTATGTACATGGTAGGCAACCATGAATACGGAAAATAATTCTCTATTTAGGATTCTAATAACAATATTGGCCCCCTTTTCTGGATGGTTGCATACTCCTGTAATATTACATTCAACAGATAGCCATGCCTCTTCCTCCCAAGTTTTTGTGTTATATAGAGTATTAATAACTTTTAGAAGTTGTATTTTTTAGAAGTTTTTCCACACACAGTTTTGCCCCTGTTCCTTTTCCTTGCTGTAGTATTTTGTTTCCATTCCAGGATATTCTTAAATATCTTGGACAGATGAAGAGTAAGCTGTGCTGTCTGTGAACATGGCCTTGTTTCCCATTTGAACAGTGTGCAATCACGTGCTTCTCAAATGGGAAAATTGGACACATCTGTACTTGGGAACCTTATCAGTGAAGATGCATTTGCTTCATAAATGTTATAGATGAAATATAATTCATTCTCAGGTTAGAGTTTCTTACTTTTAAAAACAAGCTTACCCACTGGAAATCTTTTGATTACTGTTTAATTAGGAACCCCTACATAGATCTTTTTAAGAAGAAACATGATATAATTGGTCAAAAGTTTAACTCTTACATGTTTACATAAATAACTTTTGAACAGACTATATTTCCACTTGTAGACTTTGTGAAGGGAATTACAAGAAGTTCTACATGATATTTTTTTACAGGAATCAAATGCCATGCAGTCATTTCTTACTATGTTAAATTTAACCAAAGGACAAATTCAGTTTTCTGAATGATATTACTTAGTAACAGCACATCTTTTAAGGTTCAATTTTGCTAATCAGTCCAAAGAATATTCTCCTAGTATATTTTGCATGTGAAGAATGTGTAAGAATTTTACTTTTATTTTTCGTAGTGTTTAGATACTTTTGACTTAAAAAATGATTGTGTCAAAATGAGATTCAAAATATTATAACTTTAAATCAAGTTTTGTTAAAATCTGCAATAGTTGTTCTTTTACTATGGGGGGGAGGCACATGTATCAGAATAAAAAATAAAGTGAACTAAAGTTACTGAGGACATATGGAAGGTCAAGGCTGCTTATTTTTTGATTCCTACAAAGGGTGTAGTACAATGCTATGAATATAGCAAGTGGTTAATACATAGCTTTAAAAGATTAAATGATAGTGATCTGAAACTTGCTTTTACCAAGCTGTTACTTTCTTATCTTGCTTACTCTATATCCCAAATGGGTTTCATAATATTCTGTTAAAACTCACAAGGCTTTTCATGAGTCCAGGATGAGATGATACATCAAAATCTTAAGGAATATAATAAGCTAGTCAATTATGCTAGACAAATGAAAGTCAAGTGTTATTTTCATTACATGTCTTTTTAGATAAGAATCATAATACTTCTCACTGAAAGAGTAAAAACCTTTATTCATCTTATCTCATTATCTCTTTCAAAATATTCAAAGAGAAATATCTTTTTAAGGGCATGAGAAATGTTATTAAACTATTTCCCCCCAAAGTCATTAATACTAGAAATTTATATGGCTATTAATTTGTAGTCAATGATTGTTTTTTAAAGTGATTCTTTGCAAATTCAATTTTTATTATCTAAATCTGTTCATTTTGTTCTCTATTTGTGGAAGAGGCAAGATAACAGGTACTTTTCCGACTTTAACCTTTTGATTTTACTTTTATATTATTCTCATGTCCTCTGGGAGGATTATAAAAATTAGTTGCTTATACTGGTATATTCTGAAGAGCAGGGGTGTGTGTGGGAGGGTCACTAGGTAGGGAGGAGAGAATAGTTTATTTTGGAGTTTCTAATTCTTAAGGTATTAAGTCTTGGGTGATGGCCATCATTTCTTGACTATTAAAAGGGTCATTGAAGAAGAACTCAGTACAGCCCTAGGTTCTGAACCAATCCAGGGAAATATATATATATATATCCTCTTAAAATTTTAGAGAAGAGAAAAAATGTTTAGCACAATGGGAGAATTAAATAGGGATAACATGTAATTTCATTTCATAGGTACCAAATAGCTCTTTATAAAAATAATCATTTATAATATTCTATCTTATCACTTTGTTGAATTAAATTTTATAAGCATGAATATTATATTTTTCTGGTTCTGACAAATGAACCCAGGGCTTCATGTATTCTAGCTATACCCTCTGCTAAATTGTTTAGTTTTTGTTTGCTCACTTTAAAAAGAATCTTTTACTACCGTTATACTTTGAATGTTTGTGTCACTCCAAAAATTCTTAAAATTCTAACACTGAAGGTGATGCTATTAGGAGTTGAGGTCTTTGGGAAATGGTTTGGTGATGAGGGTGATGGAATTAGTGCCCTTACAACAGAGTTCCAGGGGAACTTGTTAACCTTGTCCCACGAGGACACAGCCAAAAGAAGCCATCTATGAACTAGAGAGTGGGCCCTCATCAAATACCAGATCTGGCACTTTGATCTTGGACTTCCTGAACTGTAAGAAATAAATTTCTGTTATTTATAAATTGCTGAATTTATAGTATTTTTTGAATATCAGGTTGAATAGACAGAGACATCTATTTACATGTTATTTTAAAATTCAATTTGATTTTAAAAGCTTATTTTATCTGTTATTTAATTTCCTGAATATTTCATAAAAAGTGGATTTACTTAGTCAAGGCTTACAAATTATTGTAACTGTTTTGGAGACAATAGAAAGATATACTTCTTTGATATGGAAAAAGAGACTTGGAATTTCCCTATGAAGGTGAACTGCAAAAGTAACTGTTGCCATATTCTTATGGCAATGTAAAGATGCATTTTTATGAGTCATTCCATTTGAAATATATTTTTTGAAGGCAAGTTGGGGGGAAGACATAGTATTAGTGAAAACCACATTTATAAGTAGTTTTTAAAACAAACTTTTAAAGTCATAATTGGCACAACATTATTTTGAATGAAATTCAGCATACATGAAATTCATGTTTCCACAGTCTACAAGGTAAGGAATGAACCTCAATTATTACTAATATCTTGCCTTTTTCTCCTTCATTGGGGACCCTGTCTAGGAGATAAGAAATGGTGTTCATTGTCTGTCTGGGGGGAAGATTTGACTTAAATATTTTATTAAATACTTGCTACATGCCAGGCTCAGTACTAGGTGCTAGGGACCGAGGAGTGAATGTGACAGACATGTTTGCTGCTTTCATGACTCTTGCTGGGTCCCAGTTGACCTCTAAACTCATCTACCAGTTCTCCTGGCCGGAGAAGGGTCTGATTCCCACTGCCATGATGTCTACCCAGATATACCTGCATTTACAGTTGGTATACAGCTTAATACTCTTGCTCTGGGTCTCTTATGATGTAATTTGTTGAGCTAATAAATAATACATTTTTCAAAAAAGTATACTTTGAAATTGGCTTTTGATTTAGCACAGTAATATCAAACTCAAGTTTTGCTGATGAGAAATATAACCTTTACAATCTGTCCCTGTAGAGCAAACAATAATCTAATTATGTTGTAAACTTCCTTACAATTGAGTTATTATAGTTGCATTGACTTTTATTTTGTTTTATAGTTCCTAATTAGGAATTCTGATTCTAAATATTGGCTTGTGTTGCTTAATTGACACCCATTCACCCAACTGAAACAAATCTCTAGTTAGCTAGAGATCATGACTCACTGAGAAGCAAATGTGATAAATGAAAATAGACTTCCCTTCACTAATTATGTGAAAATCTTACAGGACAGTGATCAAGAAAATGACTCTTTAGATAGATAATTATAATGCTGAAGAAGCTAAGCATTTGTATATTAAGTGATAGTTGTATGAAGGTAAAGGATAATCAGGTTAGATTATCTATTATTGGTTTTATCTGTGAAATTTAATATGTACAGGTACTTGAGGTGCAAAGTAAATCAAGGTGAACCTGTTATAAGTCAGACAAGATGTCTAACACAGAAATAGGAACCTTAATGTTGAAAAGTGCTTGTAAAGGTCCCATTGAAGAAATGTTTCCAATGTCTTTAGAGAGCCATTTGCATCAGAATCACTGATGTGTGACATTAAAAATAGAGTCCTTGGCCTTAATGATGCTTGTTGAATTAGGGACTCTGCCCATGGGGAATAGGACACCTGTGGTTTTTAGCAGACCTTCTCCAATGATTCTTCTGGATGCTGAAATTGAGAATTGTTATTCTAAACCTAGTAGAAACATTTTCCCACCTCTGACTTTAAAGGTATAGTTTCCAAAGCCTTACAGCCTCTTCCCTGGAGGTAAGTAATGGAACTGTTTTCCAGTAGCTTAGGGACCATGCTATTCTGTTGATTCTCAGCCAGTTCACACAGCTGTGGGAACTCTGGAGAAGCTGTCTCCCATCTTGAAGCTACAGGATGATATTTTTAAAAGTGTATTTTGCAGTCATCCAGCACTGTGTTCACTCTGTTGCTGTACTAGAGAGTGGATTCTCAGGTCCCACTTCAGATCTGGGTTAGGGTCTAAAAATAAGACCAGAACCCAGTAACCAGTTTTTAAAAAAAAAAAAAAAAAACTAAAAAGTAAGTTATACACACACACACACACACACACACACACACACACATAAATGGAGCATCTTTCATTTAAAGTCCATATTTCTTAATCTTTCAATTAATATAATTCTTATGAGTTTCATATATTTCTAACATGAGATGCACTATCCTGGAAGGTGACTTCAGGACTGCCGAGCCATGCCTAAGACCAATCCTGGAGTTTTAACCACTTCACAGGAATGAACTATCTTAATTTCTTTCATCACCTTCATCTCAAAATTCTCTCATGCTCCTTGAAACTATCATTCCTCAGTGTATACTGTCATTCAACTTGATACATTAACATTTTCTGTTTCTTTTCTTACCTTTCTTCTTTGAATGAAGTACTCCATCACATACTGTGTAACATGTTTCAGTTGTGAGTTTTTTCCAATATCTGCAGGCAAATTTTATTTTGCAGTATTTTCCTTCCCCAATATTGTTTTAAGTTCATAATGATATTTATCAGGTTGTACTATAATAATAATAGGTTGGATTTCTTTCTCTTTTTAAATCAGGAGTTTCCCTGGGACATGATTTGGAACCTATTTCTCTTTGAATGCCCTGTAGTATACAGTACATAACACAGTATGAATGAATCTCATTCTACATGAGCATCTAAATTCCACATGGTCTAAAGGATGCAGATTCAAATCCTCTTGCTTCATCCAAACAAAGATGGCCCTAAATAGTGATGTGTCATTTGAAACAATGTCTTCATTCTCCTACTAATGGTTTAATTATTTTCTTTGACTAATGGGGAATTCTTTCACCCCATGAGCTCTTCAAAATCCCTGTAGTGCACATGAAGGGAAAATCACATCTTACACATTTGTGTGACTCATGTTTTTATTTCAAGTCTTTGCTTGTAGAAGACTGACACTTGTGCTTAGAACATGTTATCCTCACAGTTTAAGTAAAGCTAGATGAGCAAAATACATTGGCCATCTTTCAAGGCATTATAACATTTATTATGAAATCCCCAAAATTTCAGTGAGTGATACTTTGTCCCCATTTAAAAATGCTCAACTTAAAATAACAGGTTGATGCTGCTATTTAGAACTGTGATCACTCAGTCAAATGTGAGAAAACAAAACAAAAACACACACAAAACATTGCTGTATACATATTGAAAGCATGTCCAACTCTACAAAACATAATGACTTAGTACTATGTAAATTTTTCTATTTTTTAAATTGCATATAATGAATTATTTCAGTCTTTCTCTGAGTGATCTCATGGACACCCTCCCCAAAGTTCTATCAGTTCTAGAAGTTTCTGTGTTGTGGCTGTAGGACAGTGATAAATTCCAAGTAGCACACTGGGAAAGTGCACACTGTAAAGTGCACAGACTTTTCAGCTTGGCACCTTTTGCTCTTATCATTTTTCACCCTTTTGTCTGTTTCATGCTGCATGAACTTCATTTGTCCCAGGTTCCGTTTTCTTTTCCATGAACCTTGGACAAATTCTAAGGCCCTTCTTAAAGGAATAATGTATAGATTGAATAGTATGATAAATGTGAACCTGTCAGTATCACTCAGCTGCTTGGCTTTTGTGAGACAGTCTGAAGTTTGTTGATCTTTAAGTTGCTGGAGAAAGAAGCCATCTTTGGATTCATATCTAAGAAGAGACTGCAGTCCAATGCCCTGAGCATTGTGAGAAGAATTTCATTGCTCTGCTGAATTTTCTTACAGATCTGATTATCGTTTAGCATGCCTTTCCTTCTCAAGTAGAACAAATCGTTCAAAGTTAAGATGCCGAATTTATTTTAGCTGAGAATCACGTGCAGGAAAGACTTCATGCTGAACCAATGTGTATTTTCCAGAACACTGAAATTGGCCATTGGAAGAAATCTTGCATCTGATTCTAATTAAGGTTTTCTTTGTTTCATAACTGGCTCTCACAGACAGAGGAACATCAAATGCAGTCCTTAAAATAGTGTAGAACTTTAAAAAGCTAGATTCACATTCAGCTTGTTCTTTCCATAGCTGATAAATTGTTGCTACTTTCCCAGTTTATAGTCATTATTCTTTCTCTATGACATAGTTTAACTTAGACCTTGGGGGATATATATTTAGTTTAATATAATCTCCAATATACTTTTGAGAGAATACTGAGCTAGAGCAAAAGTGCTGTTATGTGCTTCACTTAAAGTCTTTATTTCTTAATTCTTCCATTAAGTGAATCTTCGTGAATGTCATGCATTTATTTTAAAGGCAGCATTTCAGAGGCTTTTGTATTTTCAGGCTTCCTGACAATCTTACAAATTTCTCTACCAAAAAAGTATTTCTCTACCATAGTACCAGTTCCTTATAGCCTGCTCCTCACTCTTTCCACCCTGATGGCTCATCTTTCAGAAGGCTTAATGGTTTTCTTTGCCTTTATCAATGCTTTCCCTCTAATAGTGGCAATCACATTGTTTTCTTTAGTTCCATTGGGATCAGCCTTTCCTCCTTTGCTATATTGACATTTTCCCCTGGTTTTGAATGGCCCAATTAATAGCATTTTAAATGCTTGAGCAATGCCCATAAAGAGTTAACAGCAAGATGCCAAGGGAGAAGGAGAAAAAGTGATTTAACTGTTATTTCTACCATTGATGCTTCTGCCAGAAATATTTTTCCATTCTAAATGGCTTGTCAGCAAAACACCAGTAGAGAAGCACAGGGTCCTGGGAATTTACTTCCCCAAGAAACCTAATATTTGGTGAAGAAGCCTGCTACCTTTTAAAGAAAAATCTTCCATAGTGTCCCACATTTTTCCTTTATAATGACTTGTTCAGGAAGGACCAAGACCAGAGGAAAAACTGACCCTCTTGAAGAGAAAATTAGCTAAGGAGATAGCTCAGTAAGTCTGAGATCATAAACAGGCTAGCACGTCTCTTAGGCATACCTAACACTAAAGCAATAGACTCATTTCAGGGGAAAACAAACATCAATCAAGAAGTAGGGGCCAATACATTTTATGCTAAAACAGCTCAAGAAGAACTGAACCATCTACAGTGCACCATGGGTATCCTTTAGTTAATTCTAAAATTATAAACAGGATGAGCAAAGCCCTTCAGGTGTAGCTACCAAGGTGTAGCTGAATGTTAGTGCCCAACTAAAATTTGAAGTTGAAGTTCAGGGTAGATGTCATCCTGCCTGGAAGGTAGAGCTCATCTATCCAATGTAAGGATTAATCTGTCCCTGATGCTGACTGGTTACACAGCATTATTTGTAACTCTCTGGGTATATATTAAAAGACACATAGCTTACCTACTCATAAGCTGCTTATGCTAAATTCTGTTAGACAAAATTAAATGACACTCAAATTGATGTTAATGTTGAAATAATGTCTTCTAGAATTGTCCTTGAGAATTTATCATTAAGCATTATTTCCCTAGTAGTTTCAAGTGACTTGATTAAAAATAACTCACAGAGCACTATAATCCTAACTCACCATAGATGTAGTAAGCATGTTGTGTTTTTATATTATTGGTGTGCAGTAAGTTCTTTTTGAGAAAACATGTTTGTAGAATAGCCATAATTTTGAGACACTCTGGAGGTGGATAAAAAGGAATAAATTCCTATTATTGGAATAGTGAAAATATTTCCAAACATTATCACAAAAATAAACTTGCTCCTTTAAAAAAGAGGTCTCTCTCAAGTAGATCAGAACTGTTACTGTAGTCTAACACTAATATTGTGGCTTTGACATTTTTTGTCTGTGGAAATATATGGTGTTATGTTTAGAATATTTAGGATTTTAGGATAATAACTTTTTCAGGAAATTCATATGTGAAGATGCTATGGTATAATTTATTTCATATTTGTAAACAGCTATTTAAAAATGAATATGAGTTGATTTACTGTAAAAGGCACTTATTAAAAATGTTGGTTAAAATAAATAAGAAAAAGAGGCTGTAGTTGTCCTTTTGTGAGGGTGAAATTAGTACTTCTGATTATTGTGTTTCTTGACAACCACATCAAAAAGAGATATATGGTGGATTTTATAATTAATTTTTCAAATAAAAAGAAAATATAAACATTTGAAAGAAATTTTTCTCATTCTGAGTCCTAAAGAATATTATATTTCATATAAGATCTTGTATAGTACTTTAACCACATCTCCAAAAGAAATTCAATAGCAAAATTGTATAGACTTTTAAACATTATTATAATCAAACTCAGAGATTTTTCTGCAAAGGGTTAAACTAATGATTTTCAAATATAACACAATTCAAGGATAGGACTCAGAAACACAGATAGTAGCTGGGTACAGAGGCACATGCCTTTAATCCCAGCGGCTCAGGAGGCTGAGGCAGGAGGATCACAAGTCTGAAGCCAGCCTCAGCAACTGAGGGAGACCCTAAGCAACTGTTTCTAAATAGAATACAAAAAAAAAAAAAAAAAAAAAAAAGGGGTTGGGGATATGGCTCAGTAGTAAGTGCCCTGCTTTCAATCATTAGCACTAAAAACAAACAAAAATAAAACAAAAACAACACAGATAACTAGATGTCCTACTAGAGATTTTTCCAGAAATATAACTTCTCTTAGCTGGTATTGTGATGAGATCCAGAGAAGAAACAACATAAGACCACTCTCTTGATTGAAAACTGTGTCTATAGTGCTGATAGAATGAGAAGCAGCAACCTCCCACACGTTTCCTTTTTGGGGATCACTGCAAGGGCCCCTTGACTTGCCTTCTCACATTTTCTTCTCCAAACCATTTTCCACATGACTACAAGCATCTCAGCTTCAAACTGGATGATTTCAATGCCCTGCTTAACATCCTTTAATGTGCCCCCAGACTCACAGTGAAAGTTTTCTGTCTTCTCCAGGAACAACCCTCACCACTTTGCCCCTTTCCATCCTGTCAAAGCTGGAGAGCTGGTTATCAAAACACTTCATATTTCCTAGAGAGGTACAAGTAATTTGTTGCTTCCTTTAATCCCAGCGGCTCAGGAGCTGCTGCTAGGAAATCCCTTATCTAACTGATATCCTTTGCAAAGTCCTTCTCTTCTTTACTTCTTCAAAGACGTACACTCTTTCTAAATTTGCTTTACTTAGTTATACATGGCAGTAGAATGCACTTTGATACATCATGGGTAATGGAGTACAATTTCTTGTTCTTCTGGTTATACATGATGTAGAATACCACCAGTTGTATAGTATATATATGGGGTAATAATGTCTGTTTCACTCTACTATCCTTCCTATCCCCAAACCCCCTCCTCTCCCTTCACTCCCCTCTATATAATCTAAAGTAACTCTATTCTTCCCTAGGACCCCTATTGAGAATTAGCATCCTCATATCAGAGAAAACATTCAGCTTTTGGTTTTTTGGGATTGATTTCTTTCACTTGGCATGATATTCTGCAGATCCATCCATTTACTCTTTAGGAAGATGTCTTAAAGCTCCTCTGCTTTTTCTTCTGCAAGCCCACAATATTCTGTGCCTGCTTATATCCTAACTGTAGCATAGTGTGACATTATCACACAAATCTTTGCTTTACTAACCAGTATCAAGAACCAGAATATAAACTCTCAGGAGTTGAGTCCTTCTTCTTCCCTCTGTGTAGCTTGTGTCCAATCAATACCTGGCATGTTATGTGCTCAACATGTTTGAAAATTGAAATAATTTTAATTTTCTTTGAAGAAATGAAAGGATAGTGTACAAGCAAGTCATATTGTGATGCTAACATTGAAGACATTATTTTGTTAAGATATAATATTTGTACATTTTTATGGGGTATATCATAGTAACTTGATACTAGTGTATAATGTGTGTCTACCAAGTCAGGATAGCAAGCATTTCAAACTCTTCAAACATTAATTATTTTTATGTGTTGGGAATTTTGTACATATTCTTCTAGTCATTTTGAGATAGATTGTTTTAACCAATAGTTACTCTACTATACTAAAGAAAACCAAAACTAAGTTCTCCTCTCTGTGTTTTGGTGTTTAGTTGCATTTATTTAACTTCTTTTCATCCCTCTCCTTCAACTCTTCCCAGTTTCTAGTGATCACTATTCTATTCTCTTCTATGGGATTGATTTTTTAATTTTCATGAATGAATGAGAATGTGCAATATTTCTATTTCTGTGTCTGGCTGATTTTGCTTAACATAATGACTTTCAGTCCCATCCATGTTGCTGCAAATGACAGAATTTCATTCATTTTTTATAGCTGAACAATATTTTATTATGTATATATGCCACATTTTCTTTATCCATTCATCCACTGGGCATCTGGGGTGATTCCATATATTTAGCTATCGTGAATAGTGCTACTATAATAAACATGAGAGTCCAACTATCTTTTTGGTATAATGATTTCATTTTCTTCGGATTTATACCCAGTAGTAGAATTGCTGGATCATATGGTACTTCTACTTTTAGTTTTTTGAGGAATCTCCATACTGTTTTCCATAATGGTTATATTACTTTATATTCCCAGCAAAAGTGTTTGAGTTCCACTTTTTCAGCATCCTGCTGTGCAAAAGCTCCTTAGTTTGATTAAATCCCATTTGTCTATTTTTATTTTTGAATACATTCTTTTTGGCAGTGATGAAAGGAATTGCTTTCTTAATTTCTTTTTTAGCAAGCTCATTATTGATATAAATATATGACTTTTATATGTTGATGTTGTATCTTGCAATTTTATTGACATTGTTCATAAGTTCTAACAGCTTTTTGATGGAACATTTAGGTTTTTCTCTGTATAAAATCGTGTCATCTGCCACCATGGGTAATTTAAATTCTTCCTTTCCAATTTTGATACCCTTCAGTTCCTTCTCTTGCTTAATTGCCATTACTAAGATTCCCAGTGCTATATCAAATAAGACTGGTGAAAGGAGGCATCTTTGTTTTGTTCCTGGTCTTAGAGGAAACACTTTCAGTTTTTCCATGTTCAGTATGATATTGTCTGTGGTTTTTATATATAATCTTAAATATCTTGATGTATATTCTTTCTATAACTAATTTATAGAAAGTTTTTATCATGAAGGTATGTTAGATCTTGTTTTTTCTGCATTTATTGAGATGATTGTATGATTTTTGCATTTCATTTTTGTTGAGGTTTTGTACCACTTTTATAGATTTTTGTGTGTTGAACCATCCTTGAATTTCTGGAAGACTCTCACTTGATCACAGTATATGATCTTTTTATTTGTTCCTCAACTTTGATAGTATTTTACTGAGAATTTTGCATCTGTGTTCATCAGGGATATGGATATATATATATATATATATATAAATTGTATCCAGTAGTTCTGGTTTCATGGTATTGCTGGCCTTGTGAAAATAATTTTACAGAGTTTCTTCCATTTCAATTTTGGAAATAATTCTTTAAATGTTTTGCAGAATTCATGCAAAGATATCAGGTCACAGACTTTTTCTTTTTGTTTTTACTTGTGAGACTTAATTACTGCTTAAATCTCACTATTTATTATTGGTCTGTTTAGATTTTATCTATCTTCCTCATTCAGTTTGGTAAATTGTGAATTTTCAGGATAAGAGCATATACTTGTACATAGTAATGTCTTATGGTTTACCAACTGTAATGTCTAAAGGTTTATCAACTCTACCTTTTCAAAAGTCAAATGTTTGTTTCATTGATCTTTCATGTTTCATTTTAAATTTTGATTTTATTTTTGCTCTGATCTTTATTATTTCTTTCCATATACTAAATTTGACTTTGTTTTGCTTTGTATTTTCTAAATCCTTCAGGTGCACTGTAACTTATTTATTTTAGATCTTTTAAATTTTCTAATACATACTTTATTGTTATAAATTTCCATCTCAGTACTGTTTTGCTGTTATTCTACAGATTTTGATATGTGGTGCTGTCATTTAAATTTGTTTCAAAATATTTTTCTGGATTTCCCTTTTAATTTCTTCAATTACTCCTGGGTCATTTAGGAACATTTTATTCAATTCCATATATTTGTTTGCTTTCTTTTCTTGTTTTTGATTATTGGTTTGTAGTTTTATTCTGTTTGGGTCTGAGACAGCCCATGCTATGATTTTAATTTTTAGATTTTTCCAGGCTTGATATCTGTCCTTACATATGATCTATCTTGGAGACTGTTCATGTGCTGATGAGAGGAATGTTTATTTGCTGCTATTGGTTGAATGTTTTCTAAATGTCTGTTAGGTTCATTTGGTTTTTATTTGCTTTATATCTCAGATGTTTCCTTGTTGATTTTCTGTCTCAATGATCTATCCATTGAAGAAAGTGCAATGTTGAAGTCCTCAATTATTATTCTATTGGAGACTATTCTCTTCCTTTAGTTCTAATAATTATTTGCTTAATATATTTGGGTGAAACTATTTTGGGTACACAAGTGTTTATAATTGTTATCTCTTCTTGGTGATCATTATTTTTATCAGTATATAGTTTCCTCTTTGTCATTTTATAGTTTTTAATTTAAATTTGCTTTATCTAATATGAGTTTAGCTATTCCTGCTTGTTTGGGGTTTCCATTTTGATGGTATGTCTTTTTCCAACCCTTCACTTTTAGTCTAAACATGTCTTTATCAGTTAGGTGAGTTTCTTGTAGGCAGTATACAGTTAGATCTTACTTTCTTCTATCCATTTGGCTAGTGTGTGTATTTTAATTGGTGAGTTTAATCCATTTACATTCAAAGTTATTAAGGATATGTAAGACCTTCCTCCATGAATTTCTTGATTGTTTTCTGCACATTTTATAAAAACATGTTTTGTTTTGTTTTTTGTTTCTTTCCACTTCTCTTATTTTTTGTGATTTGGTTATTTTCTGCTGTATTAAGGTTTGACTCCTTTGTTTCTCATTTGTGTATCTGTTCTTCCAGAGAGTTCTGTGTATTCATGTGTTTTTATGATAGTGGTAATTATCTTTCTGTTGCTAATGTGGGAGTTTTTTATGCATTTCTTGTCTGCTAGTGATGAATTTTCTCAGTTTCTACTTACCTGGGAATACTTTATTTCTTCTTCATTTCTGAAACATAGTTTTGCTGGGCATAGTATTCTTGGTTGGCAGTTTCTTTTCTTTCAAGATTTTGACCATATCATCACATTCTCTTCTGGCCTCTAAGGTTTCTATTGACAAAACTATTGCAAGGCTAATGCTCATTCCCTTATATCTGAATTGACATTTTTCTCTTTCTGTTTTAGAATTATCTCTTGGTATTATACTTTTGACACTTTGACTATAATATGCCCTGGTGAAGGTCTTTTTTGATTGAATCTAGTTGGGTTCTTTGAGCTTTTATCTGGGACGTTCATCTTTTTGAAGATTTGAAAATTTCTGACTATTATTTTGTGAAATGTTTTTAGTTTCTTTCTATTTTTTCTTATCCTTCTGGACTTTCCATAATGTAAAATAATTGCTTGTTTAAGTCTCATAGGCTTTCGTCATTCTTTTAAATTCTCTTTTCATCTTTTTGTCTGTTAAAACAAAAGACCTGTTCTCAGCTGGGCGTGGTTGTGGGAAGCCATCCTTATTTAGAAGAATCAGACTATGTTGAACCATGGTATGCAGAGGCCTGGCTTTCAGGAACTGACAGGCATGGAGGTCTGTCCCAGATTGTCAGGAAGCAGGTGTCACTGTGTGAAAGTGATTCCCTGTCTGCTTCTGGAATATTCCCCGAAAAGAATGACTCCCCTAACTCTACCCTATCCTGTCCATCACAGACGAAGTTCCTCCTGGTATTGCCCCCTTTACCTGTGTGTCTATAAATAAAAGAGAGTTGGGCTACTCCATGTTGTTGTTGTTATTGTTAGAGACCAGAGCTGGTTTGGTCAGATCTGTCATGACCTCTCTCATTTAAAAAGAGTATTGACTCTTGTGTGTTTATTGAGTAGATAAGTTTTGGATAATAGACTGGAAAACAGTCAACAGCCTCCTCCAGCAGTTAATCCTATTCTTACCCACGTGGGATGTGGCTGAGAGACCCCCACACATGGTGGTGCATGCCTATAATCCTGATTATTTGAGAGACTGAGGTGGGAAGATTGGAAGTTGAAGCCTAGCTTAGCTAATTTAGTGAGACCTTGTCTCAAAATAAAACTATATATATATATATATATATTTTTTTTTTTTTTTTTTTTTTTTAATGATGGGAATGTAACTCTGAGGTAGAATCCTCCTGGGTTCAATCCCCAGTGCCAGGAAAACAAAACAAAATAGCAACAACAACAAAAAACTGTTCTCAGGTTCAGAAATTATTCTTTGTAGGCTCTGGTGATATAGCTTAGTGGTAGTGCTTGCCTAGCATGCATGAAGCCCTGGGTTCTAAGTTCTATGTCTATAACCATATGCACAAAAAAGTCTCTCTCTCTCTCTCTCTCTCTCTCTCTCTCTCTCTCTCTCTCTCTCTCTAATTCTTCCTTCTGCTTGTTCTGGTCTGTTGTAGAAAGTCTCAGTTGTATTTTTAAATTTATTTGAAACTTTTAGCTCCAAGATTTTTGATTTGTTCTTTTTTTATGATTTCTATCTTTTTGACAAATCTCTCATTTAAATGCTGAATTGTTTTTCTTTTTTTTTAAATGTTGTTTATCTGTATTCTCCTGTATCTTAGTGAGTTTCCTTAGGATTATTTAAAATTCTTTCTCAGGTATTAACATATACCTTTCAAATTCAGGTTTATTTCTAGAGAATTGTTGTTTTCCTTTGGAAGCATTGAATTTTAAGTATCTTGTGTCCCTATTTTAATGTCTGCACATCTGGTGTAACAGTCACCTCTTCTAATTTTATGGAGTAGCTTTGTAGGAAAAAATTTATTTTCCATTAGTTGGGAAATAGATCATCAGGTGGGTAGGCACTGTGGCTTTGACTGTAGGTGAATTTAAAAGTGTGTGACTTCTTTAGCTTTGATTGATGCTGGTGGTGCCTATGATTACCTCAACAGTCTAGACTGCAGCAGATCATTAAAGTAGTTGTATGACTTTGCAATGGGGACAGGTTTCCAAAGGTGTGTGTCCTAAGGTCCCATAGAGTCAAGCACTGATAGCACTGGCACTTATAGTCTCAAGTGCCATAGCTTCAGTGTTGTGATATTTGGAAAGCACTGGCCACAGATCCCTCAGGACAAGCACAGGTGATTTCAACAGTTGTGACCCTAGCAGTCATTGTCCCAAGCTACATGATGGGAAGGAGAACTTTCCAAACTCTCACAGGATGAATTTAGAAGATAGCTGAACCTGTGGCACTGGTAGTCCCAGTCCTGAAGCCACAAGATGGCATGGGACCTTCCTCAAGTCCCCCATAAAATTAGCACAAGTGATATTGGGGCCTCTGGTACCAGTAACCATGGGTTTGAAGTTGTGGGATGCAAATAGGGACCTTTCTTAGGTCCAATCATATAATTGCATGTGGCACATACTCGTGTAGGAGTTTCCTGAAGATTCAGATAGAATTGTCTCCATTCCCAGGAGAAAAGCAGCACAAGTGACGCTGGTGCTTTTAGCTCCAGCAGCTATGGTTTTAAGTCTATGGGTTTTGAAAACTTTCTTAGGTCTTCTGTGGCATGTGTAGGTAATGTTTGGATTTGTAGTACTTGTAACTTTGTTCTTGGAGGTTTATTCTTTGTTCTTGGAGTGTGTAGAGGAGATCTTTTCTAGCTCATATAGTTGGAGCACCAGTGGCATTGCACCTTGTAGCTTTGGTATCTGTAGCCCAAGAGCTGTAGGCCATGGATAGGAATTGTCGCTAGTTCGCTCAGGGCAAACATTGGTGGGGCCATAGTCCTGGAGTTACAGGACATAGATGGGACTTTTCTCTCATTCCATATGACAAGCTTGGGTAATATTTGGGCTCTTTTCATAAGCAGCTGTAGTTCCAAGGGCACGATCTGGGGAGGAGAACTTCCTTACTGGGTGGTACCAGGTTTTGGAGAACTGGTAGCCACTATTGTGGAGCTGCAAGATGTGGATGGCAGCTTCTCTAAGACCTGCAGGACAGGGGAATTGACCTGAGGCTGGGGAATTTTTGCACCAGTTTCTACAACCTCCAAACTATGGGTTGAGGAGAAGACCTTACCTAGTTCTTGCTGGGTGCGTGCAAATGGTGTGGGGTTTGTATAACTGGTATATTTCCAGAACTGTGGGATGTGAGTGGGACCTTCCCCAGGTTCCAGGGGACAGCCATGGGTGAAGCCAGGCTTTTGGCACCAGCAACCACAGTCACACAGGTTGAGGAGGAGATCTTCTCAAGTTCCCATATGGTGAGTACAGGTGGTACAGGGACTTTGAGCATTGGTAACAGTGTTCTTGGACAGCTAGAACCTTCCTCAACTTCCTACAGAAAGTCACTGGTGAAAGTGAAACTTTGCATATGCAGCTGTCCTAAGAGACCTTCCCTTATTCCTTCCCTAAAAGAACTTTACCAAGAGAACTTCCCTAGTTCCTTCAGGGCAAGAACTGATGAAACTTTGCTTGTGGCTATTGTAGCCACTTGTCCTGAAGTTGAGGAAACTGAGGGGGCTGTCCTCTGCTCAGTGAAGGATGTACAGGTCCAAGGTTTCTGGCTATGTCAGGGGCCAGCTTCTGCTCATAAGGCATGATATTTTTTTTCTCAGTGACTGTTGTAACATATGGGTTCTGAGGGTTGGGAGAATTCCTTCTTTGGAGAAGAGGAGTTGCTCTTAGATGATTCAACTTCCCAAACTAGATATAAATCCTATAAGGACTGTGGAATTTTCCTGAAGTTAGAACTGCCAGTCTGCTGCTATGATGGGTTTGCTGGCACTTTTCCTGCTTATTTTGGTTGCCTCACTCCAGTTCCCCACCAGGAAGCCAGGGTGGAAGTTGTGATTTGCTTTCTTTCTTTTTTTTTTTTTTCTTTTCTCTCGGTTGCCTTTCTATCTATGCTGTTTAGGGTTCCCATCACTTCCTCATTGATTTCCATTGTTCTTCCTCAGTCACTCTCACAATATAGCTTTTCCTTGGTTGCCCTGGTTCCTCTCTATGGCAGGGACCCACATAGGGCATTGCTATTCCCAGGTCTTCTCTGATAATAGAAGATTCTAACTCATCTTCGCAGGAGAACAGACTGCTAATCTGGGAACAGGCAAGGCCAGCAGATTCCACACAAAGCTGTATGGGAGTGTTCAGCTAAGACACCAGAGGTGAGGATCATCTAGAGAATGAAAAGGGGAATAAGTACCTCAGGCACAAAGTGTTCACAGTCTTACTCATGCAGAATGGTTCATTTTTTAGCATCACTGATACATGTGACATTAGTAAACAGACCTCTGAGCCTAATGTTGGACAGTGACAAAATTCACCAATGTTTTTGGTTTTGACTTAGTACTTTTAAATTTTTGTTTTGCGGCATTTCTTGTCCATTTAGGAATGAACAACTGACAGATATTTGACTCTAGAAAAACAAATGTAGTTAGGAAGACTGCAGTTTCTTGCAGAAAGGAAACTGCTTTTTGAGATGTGTCTTGGAATATTACTTTTATATTTCACATCCTTTGGAGGAGCTAGAGCAATCTTGAACTTGTTTTTTTATCATTATTAAAATGTCATTCATTAAATTGCACATTGACTCAACTTCCCAGATAATAAAAATCTGGTTTACAAAATTGGCAAACAATGCAACTAAAGATTATGTAAGAAACGAAACTTTAGAAACAAAAATGTCATCTGGAAATACCTATGATATACATGTAGGTAGCTATGTAGGTGGGAAACTGAGAAAATATACTTTTGTAATTTTTTTTGTTTTATGAAAAATAAAAAACTTGACATATGCTATGTTGGAAATTATGTAAAAATGTTAATAAGGTTTAATATGGTCATTTCTACTTATAAATAAATTTCATCATGTACTAAAATAAATTTCTTGGAAAAGAATATAGAACTAGAAGATAAAATAATTTCACTAGGAAAATTAAGTATAAAATAATAAAACTAAGTTTTATTGAAATACCTTTTTTGTCTTTATAAAATTATATTCATAATTTGCATTCTTTACTTTTAAATTTGATCAAATATGAGAAGTTCAGGGCCAGTTAATTTTATTTGAAATTGTATTAGTAACTTTCCATATATTGATCATTGTAGTTGTAAAACATGTTCTTGAAATTTAGCAAGTCAACTCTCTACCAATTTGTTAAAATGGTGATAGATAAGGAACTCAATATGTGTGCAGTTATATGAAATAATTTTGCTATTTTTTTGTACTTAATGATTAAAGTTATTTATTCTTAGAGCTGAGGCAGATTATATCTCTTCTCATTATTTCTAATGATTTATAGGATAATTTTATGAAGTTTATTACTTTATTGTCCTTTTAATTAGCTAGTTATGAGGCAGGGGGAAAGTTCTAATAGGTAGATGGTGTAGATGGTGCATGTATTTAAAATGGTGTTACAGTGGCATGACTCTTAACTTGGCAAGCTCAGATTTCATTTAAGTCACATTCTACTGACAGTGTTCAGAGCACACACCACAGAGTGAGGCTCATGGACAATATCATTGCTCATCTTGGACAATGCACTTAGCCTTCCTGGATCTCAAACCTATCGTCACATTGGGATGGTATCAGTAATTCCTACCTCATAAACCTTATATGTGAGTATATGTATCAAAGTATTCAAAACTGACAGAATACTGTATGGCTGGCAGTAAGTTCCCTATTGTTTGGTATTTTTATGACTAAATTTTAGGACTGACATCAGTTTTGCAAATACTATCCTGGTACCTTCAGATAACTTGGTAATGAGAAGAGACACCACAATACCTCATGTGACTACTGATGGCTGATTATATGATTTCTAAGGTGTCACAACAGAACAAGCCACAAATAAAGATTTAGTACTGGGGCATAAGAAGAAATACTTACAGACAGGAAAAGGTACAGAGTAGGAAGAGAAAATGAATGAGAAATAAAACAAGGAAAATACAGAGAAGATTCATGTAACCTTTGGAAAGAAGTTAAACATTCATTTATTGAATTTAAGAGAGTGATAGTGAAGAAATAGAAGGGAAACTGACTCTGAACTGAGTTTTAAGTGTTCCCCTCTTTCATTGCTCCTTTGGTAGGACTATCTGTTTGTGAATTACAGGATCATTTCTGAGAAGGCAGGAACATGCAGAAATGGGCTCCATGGCATTGATGGAATGAAGGGGAAGCTTTCTGATTTGTTTCTTCTGGAAGATGCCTGCAGATTGTCAACAGGGAGGGGAAGTGGAGGAATGTCGCAGGACAGTTTCCCGGAATCTTTTGAGTCTGCCCTAACTTGCCATTCAGAAAGCCAAGCCCAAATGCTACAACTCCCTTTAGGTAATTGCAACTTGGCTGCACTTTAGAAGAAAAATCTGACATTTCAACATGTGGGCACCAAATAACTTCATCTAATTTTAAGAGGCAAATGAATAATAAATTAGTTGTGTTGTTTTATGGAAGCTCAGTAGAGATAGATCATCTTTATTTCTTATAGACACCAGGAAGCATGGAACAGATTTATCACACTGATAGACTTTTGATAATATTCTTGTATTGTGTGTATAATTATAGACTATAAATACAAACCTCTGAGAAGGCTCAGCCTCAGCAGCCCTTAACCATGGTGGAAAACAACTCCTAATTATTTCTCTAGGAACAGATTAAGAACCTAGTCTTCTAAAAATAAAAAAATGGCTTTGTAAGTGAATTATTGGGGTAAAGTCAGTCAGAGATGGGAAAGCAACTTAAGTCCAAGTGGAGGTTAACCAGTATTTTAAAAGGAAAATAATTCTATTCCACTTCACTTAAGAGATTTGAAGAAAGACAACATAATTGACAAATTTATCAATGGAACCGCAATGCTACAAGAGCGGTATTGGGTTCCAGAGGTGTATTTAAAAAAATACTATAGTCACTGACATTCATTAAACTACACTCATGACTTTCTTGTTCCTGTTTCTCTTATTCATCATTCTATGTTGAAGAAATAAGTTTTCTGTCAGCTAATTTCCAAAGAACTGGGATACTCACTGAAATGCCCTTCACTCCCCTCAAGTAAATAGCCATGTTTCATGCATTTCAGGCACAAGTGGTATCCTTTGGTTTTCATGTACGTGTTCAATATTCAGGTACATAATCCATATCAACAAAACAGTGCCTGACAACAGAGTGCATCCCATGTTGTAGCCCATTCAGGTCATATGGAGATGCAATGTCTTGATCTTGGCAGGCACACACTTATGAATAATCCACTGAGTTAGGGTTCAAAGTAGTTATCAACTTATCTGGGGCAGCTGCTGTGTCTTGAAATTTGGCTTGTGCCAGTCTTCAAGGTGACCACAAAATTATCACCTTTTTATAGAGTAAAGGAGAAGCTGTTAATAATTATGTTGGACAACAGATGTAAACCAGGGTGTCCTAGGCAAACAAGTCAGATGTATGTTTACCTTGTGTCCAGACAGAAATCAGGTATTGATCTTACCCTGAATTCCATTTCCATCATTATAACAAGGAATAAAAAGTTACTGCTACATTTATTTATTGTCTTTGTTTCTAGAATGAACACTAGATTTGTACAGTATCTTGCACCAAATAATTTATCAATGTTTTAAGTGGATCAATATTTCTAAATTGGGCCTATTTTTCCTGTTTCAATATGACTATAGTTCTATTTTATTACTTACATACTTATGTGAGGTTATGTAGTTCAGTAGAAAGGATGGGGCTTCTGGAGTCTGATGGACCTGTGTTTAGATCTTTATTTTCAATTTTGAGCTGGGAGGCTTTGGATAAATTACAGTGCTTAATATTTTTCAGCCTCTTTTTCTTCTTTGGTAAAATACCTCCTGTGTTATGAAGATTCTTTCAATTCTGGGAATATGTGGCCCTCTCTAGGAACTGTTAGTGTAGCCAATATGCACATCTAATAGTTTTGATTAAAGAATTCTGCCCAAACTGTATTAGATTTAAAAAGAATTTTTGGGTTTTAATATACATGGAGCAAGCTATGGTTTTTGAAGAATGTATAAACCAAATGAAGCTCCCCAGTGTGCTAAAAAAACTGTAGCAAATTTGAAAAGTGTTTTTATGAATGTCACAATTGCTGGACAGATTGCTTTGGCAATGACCATACTTAAGTTTAAGTGATCTATTTTCAATCTGGCAGAACTGAAAATATAATAATAGAGCTACTTGGGAAAAACACATCATACTCATCACATCATCAAAAACAACTTCTTTCATTATAATATAGACCTTTCCTATTTCCTTTGAAAAAATGATGGAAATAAGTAAAATGGAGAGAAACGAACTGGATTTTTACACGTACCCAACATGTTTTGTTTCTGCATACACAGTCTTTCAGTGGTTTCACAAGACAATTTTGCTGATGCGTAGTATTAAATGTATTCCCTAACTAAGCAGGGCAGTTGGGTAGGAAACTGCTGTGCACATTCATACTCAAAGCTGGAAATACATCAGGCTATGACAAAGTGTAACTTTTCCGCCTAGCTTTGAAAAGATTCAGAACTAATACATGGAAAATTCTTTTGATTCTTTTACTATCTTTAAATATATTTACATATAATATTGTACTTGACTGAGCTGTATGATTTTCAAGAAGGAATTAATGGTTTTCTGTAATGGAGTATCCTGTATGCTATGTATAAAAGGGCGGTTTTGTGTGATTAAATAGAAGATTTAGCATACAGCCATGCAGTGGTCCTCAAAATTTAGCATGTGTTAGAATTACCTTTAGGACTTATTGAACCACCATCTGTTCAACAAATGTTGCTGAAACAATTGGATATTCATATGCAAAAGAATAAAGTTGGATCACTACCTCATATCATATATAAGATTAAACTCAAGATCCAAACTTAAAAAAAGATAATAGAATGAACTCTAGGTATAAATCTTTGTGACCATGAAATAGGCATTAGTTTTGTAGAAATGACACCAAAATCACAACAACAGAAGAAATAAATTTATTTCTGATTTATTTCTATTAAAATTTAAAACATTTGTTCTTCAAAGGACACTATAAAGTGAAAAGACAACCCATAGCAGGGGAAAAATTTTTGGAAATTGTATATCAGATATTGTTATCTGTACTAGATACTAATCCCATAACAACTCAATCATAAAAAAGATGGCCCAGTTAAAAATGTGGAATCCTGACAAATAGATTAACACTAGTAGTTATAGGACAGGGGGATTCAAAATACATGAGGAAGAAAGGACCAGAGCTCCAATTCATAGCTATGTGCCTTGCATCTCACAAGACTCTAAATAGGAGAATTAGCTAGCAGAGGAAATTAAAATAATTATTAATTCAAACACTAAGTTGACATATAAGATGAATTGGCCTACCAATTCTAACTCAGATTTACATAAAATTCAAGACATTCTTAAAAGTACTCCAGATTATTTTCCCTGTGTCTAAAACATCTTTTCATAGCTCTTTTCTTTGTCATAGCTATCTTTTTCTCCTGCACCACAGCATTGTCTGAGTCTGCTGTTTCCCCCTCTTTTTTATGACCATATAAACCAATATGTACCTTCTTCACAATTAATAAAAATGCTACAAACTTGAAGCAATTCCTGTCAGGGCCATTATCATACTTTCCTAGATGTGCAACCCAGGTAAGTAGCAAAAACAAAGGTGGAGTCAAGTTGTACAAGCAGGGATTCACTTGGTTGGCAGTTGCAAGATGGAAAGCCAGCTCAGGCAGCAAAAGTCCAAGAACATGGGGGCAAGGTAGAGTTTGGCACTCACATCTAGCATGAAGAACAGTGAGGGCATAGCACTCAGAATGTGGACTAGGAGCAGGCAGGCAAGTGAGCGTAGCAGCAACACTGGCCCTGACTACGGAACTAGAAGTTCTGCCAGCCCTCTGCTCTGTTAAGAAGCCTCTCTGTGGGTTAGTATGGCCTAGCAAGATGCAGTTCTGCAGGCACAGATGAATACAAAAGAGGTCCGGAACTCTGGAGAGTCCTCAGATTGCCCAAAGCCCCTCTCAGCCCCTCCTTTGCCATTGCTACTTAAGGTGGTCTTAGGATGATTGATAATTTTGTTGAAAGAAGAGGAAAAAATGCATCATACCTGTGGCTTTGGCTAATATCTAACATTCTCCTACAAAACCTGGGCATTAGGGTTTTTAAGTATTCAACTTTTATTTTAATTTCTGAAATGATTAAGTAAATCACAAGTGTCAGTAATTTCATCATAGTCTCAAGGTTCACTATATCATCAGTTCCCTGGGACCAGGGCTTAAATGTCAATTTGAAGAAAAAAGATTGATACAGATATCTTTTTTCACTATATTTTATTCATTTGTTTTTCCTACTTATTCTAATCTCTAGACTCATTTGCTGCCTGTATAACATTTAATTTCCAAATATTTTTCATTGTTCTTTGGTACTCTCTGACCCCTGGACAACCTTTCCAGATTATACTATAATGTTTTTCACATGCTTGATTACCTCTTCTGAATTTAAGGCATTTTTATGGCTCCTCTATCTACACTAACCAACCCCAGACCCATTTCTCCCCAGTCATCTTGGTGTGGCCTGCGAACAATTCATCTGGTTTAACATTTCTAGTGCAACCTTCAGTGTTTGAGCAGACAGTCTTAGGGTTGCAGATGAAGTACTTTGAGGTGAAGATGAAGAACATGACAAACTGAGGTTAAGTATAAGGTGGATTTGTTATAAATAGAAAAATAATTCCTAATTCTCCCTATGGCAAATATAGCTTCTGTCTTGCTTACTTCTCCGGAGTTATTGCTGACCATTTCCCCTGTGAATTTCAAACTTTAGGGCAACTGGACTTCTGTTTGTTCCTATTCAGTGCTGTTTTCTCTTTTTTTCTTTTTTCCATGTTCTTTTTAGCTATACATGACTCATTTTGCTGCCAAACCACCCTATATATTAATTATTCCCAGCCCTCCTTTTTCAACTTCACTCTTTATCTTTGTTGCTCAAACTTCAGATTTTAGTTCTGTGTTCCTCTCTGGAACCCTTAGTTAGCTCTGTGCTCTAGAGCATACTGAATGGACTTCTTGTACTGTTCCTAGTCACCATCTGAATTGTTGTATTTCCTGAATTGTTCAGTTGATTAAAGGAAAATATTACTTAAGTCATAGTAATTTTATTTTATTCATCTTATCTAGAACTTCTTTTAAACTTTTGGATATAGAAAGGAAAAACTCATAATGACATAATATTTTGGTGAAAGAATTTTCATGCATTATATACATAAACTCAAGATAAAATCCATTGCTAAGAACTTGGCATTTTTTACTTGTAATATTTTAAAAACTAAGACAGTTAGTAAAGAATAATTACATAATGATTATCATGGCTCAGAACCTTTCTCAAAAGGAAATAAACCATATATAATGCCTCATCAGGGCACAAAGGGTCAGCTGCTCATTCACCACCCAGAAAATAATAACCCCAATATCAGGTTAAAATAATAACTTAAAAAGTCTATGATACTTTTTCTGTCTTACTGATTAAACAATCAGTCTTTCAGAGGCAATAAGTAATTTTTATTTTTTGTAAATATTTTAATATTTTTAGGAATATGCTGACTATATCATTTATAAATTAGATAAAAATAATTTTTAAAATGTCAGGTCTGAAAGTAAAATTGTGCTTCTAAAATAGGAAATGGTTATAGCTACATTACTGATATTTGAATAAAGGTGTTATCAGAATGAAAAGAATGATTAATAGTTTGGTGTAAATTTATGTATTTCTTATTGATACATCTTCATTGTAATTCAAGTATAATGTCTTTAAGAGGAAAAGGTAGTAGTCCTTGATTTTAAGGAGAGTTATAAAATGTACAATGCTTTTAACAACTGTTACAGTGAAATATTTTTTAGTATAAAATTACATTGTCAGACTAATTAAAAAAAAAAAAACTAATTCTCATTGCAGTATCCACTGAGTGTACTATAGTTTCTAGCAGCTTCAAACTTTAAAAACTTATTGTTTTTCTCTGTGGCATGAAGGTAAGTTAAAAAGGGTATGTAGCTCTCGTCTTCCCTGTTGTGGCCCATGTTTTGTAAACTTGTTGTTTATTTAAAGACTAGAAAAATTATAACACTCCAATAAACTTACACTAAAAAAATCATTGAAAGGATAACCCTTAGAAGAAGAATTGTTGGAATAATCACAACCAGAACAAGCTTGGCGGGAGGAGGTTGTCTGCTAAAGATGGCAGATTCCCAACAGTGGCACATTAGTAGCCCTGGTCAAGTCACAAATTTGCTATGAAAACATGAATTCTTAAAGGGAAGATTAACAAATATTTCATAGATTTATAATTTTATATATTATATACCCTGAGAGTAAGTGACATCTTTTTAAAACTATCTTATAGGAATTCATTTCTGTAAGTTGTATATTGTTTCTCTCTCTCTCTCTCTCTCTCACTCTCTCTCTCCATATATATATATATATATATATATATATATATATATATATACATGGACTTTTTTTTACATACACATGGACTTCCATTGTATAACAAACAATTATGGTGGTACTGGGATTGAACCTAGGTCTCACACATGCTAGGCAAGTGCTTTAGCACTGAGCTACATCTCCATCCCTATTTATTTATTTAAATTTTTTTTTTTCAGTGCTGGGGATTGAACCCAGGGCCTTGTGCTTGCGGGGCTGGCACTCTACCAACTGAGCTATATTCCCAGCCTTTATTTATTTAAATTTTGAGATAGGATTTCCCCAAGTTGCTCAGGTTGGCCTTGAATTTGCAATCCTCCTCCTCGGCCTCCTGAGTAGCTGGGATTACAAGTCTGTGCCACCACACCTGGTTATTCTTCATGTCCTTCATGAGTTTATAATCTAGCCAAGGGTAGGAAGTTTTTTCATATTCCTCTATACGACTAATCACAACACTGAGCATGTGCTCTGTCCCAAGAACTGGAATTAATATCCAGAGATATCCAAAACGTGTGAATGTATGTGAGGAATTATAACCTGTAAAGTTGGCAGGATGGTTTAGCCATACTCCCTATGAAAAAAGGAGAAGTTGGAAAGGCCCATCTATAGCAGGTCTCTTCCTTGCGACCCGGTTGCTTTGGTTCCATGAGCTACTTCTTTAGTCTTGAAAAAAGACTCTTATCAACTCTCTCAGGATAGCTAAAAAGAAAGAAAAACAAAACAAAACAAAACAAACAAACAACAACAACAACAGCAACAACAACAACAAACCAACCAAACCTGAAAAAAGCTAATTTGATTCAGAACTCTTAGGAAATTTTGCCATGGGAAATGAGAAAATGAGACTTAATTAACTGAATGCTATTGGGGAGCCTAGAAAACTGTAGTCCAAAGTCTGTAGATAACCAGAAGATGTGGATCTGAGTCACTTCTAAGACAACTGTATGAATTAATTTATCCCTATTCTAGAATAAAACTAATAGAATGTTTTTCATAGAGAATAAATTCAAACTCCCTTTTATGGTTTCAACTGTAAGAGGAGCAGAGTGGGACTGAATTGTTAATTCAGCTCCTTGGGTGGAATAAGAGCTGACTCAGATCTTGGTCATTGTCTTCCTTCTGTGAATTATAATTTCCCCTTCCACATTCTTTTTCAATAATGAAAGCTGATGTTTTTCTAGGATTTTTGAGGTAACAACTAAGAGAAGAAAATGGGGTCACTTTTTATTGATATTCATTATCACCTCCAAAGAAGAGATGACAAGGTTGATTACCTTAGTTTTGAGATGTGGGATATTAGAAGAGAGATGAGGGGTTTAAAGAATATGGAATATTTTCTGAGGATAATCGAATAGGAATTAATAGTGTGACAGTGGAAATATTTATGAAGGTCAATTAAGGCTCAGCTAAGATCAGACTACTATTCATTTTTTTAATAAACTAAAGGCAAGACACTGCTTCATATTCAATAATTTAAGTCATTCAGATCATTTAGCATCTGTTATTTTAGTGTTCTTAGAAAAGTGTGTATTTTCTAACCTGCTATGTGAATATTCAGTAGCTCGTTTATATGAGACCAAACTACTGATTTTTAAAAAGGAATGCATGAGAAATTCAAATACACTTCCATTACATTTTTAGATTCACATTTAATAAATTAAGCTGACAACTAGAAATGACTTTAATTTTTACCCAAATATAACATACTACATTACTGAGACATGTCAAGATTATTGTTTAACATTCTTTAATATGTTTTTTCACATAACATAATGAGCACTGAAAGAAAAAACAATCTTGAAAAGTGATTTCTTTTCTTTTCTTTTTTTTTTTTTTTTCAGTGCTAGTATTGAATCCAGGGCTTTGCTTATGATAGCCAAGTGCTTTGCCCCTGAACTGTGTGTTTTTTTTTTTTTTACTCTTAGAGATAGGGGTCTTGTTAGGTTGCCCAGGTTGGCCTTGAACTTGGCTGTCCTCCTGCTTCTGCCTCCTGAGTAACCAGTCATGAGCTACCATATCCACTGAAAAGTTATTTTCTTGAAGATTAAAAAGAACTTGTCATTGGTGGTCATATAAATAATATAATATTTGAAGTAAGTACCTTTAGAAAATTCTAAGATCTTTTGAATCTGTAATGATTAAAAAAAATCCTATTTAATTATATGAATCTAAATATGTAAATAGACAAAATCAATCCATTGCATAATTTATTGTAAAGTTTTACTATTAGGCAGAGCCATAACTCATAATTATTGAGAGGTCACTTTTTTTTATCTAATAATGCAGCCACCCCCTCCCAATCAAGATGGCACATTAGAGCAAGCAAGAAATTTGTGAATACTTTAGTCCTCAAGCTCATATAGCATCTGCTAACATGTAGAAAGCTTGCCTTTCCCTTAACTGAAATTTCATTTTGATTTCTTCCGCCTCCTCCTTCCCCTTCTATTCTTCCTTAATTTTTCATTTGACAAAGTAGGGAGAAATTTCTAATATTTATATTATAGAATTTAAGTCAATGAGGCATTCATAAAGTGACTCATGGCTGTTCATAAAAATTGCATAATGAAGGGCCTTGTAGATCCATAGATTTAACTTTAGTTTCTTCCAACAATTCTTATCAATGGTACAGATAAAAATTTGCCTTTCCAGATTTGTAATCTCACATAAATCTATATGCCCATGCGATGTTTCATGCAATTAATACTATCATTTTAAAAAACATATTGTCTTGTGGTATTTAGTATAAAAGTATAAAGGACAAAATATCCTTTATTTTTAAAATATCAATAATTTATGTTTTCAATGTTGAAAGTAACGACTTTTAAGGATATTACCATTTTTCTACATTCATTTAATATTTACATTTTGTTTTTGTTATTGCGTGTGATTTTGAGAATTTTAAACTTAGGTTCATTTGTCACCCAACCCAATTTGACAGGTTTGAGGAGATTCCTGAGAAGTCATACTTCCAGTTTTAAAACTGGGATGGTCTCAGACAAATTGGGACCACTGGGTTACCCTAGAACTGGAGTAACTATCCTCAACACAAACCTTCCATTTCATAGGCAAACTAACTCAATGATACAAACTCCTAAGAATTCACAGTAGAAAATTCCAGGTTGACTCCAAGGCTTTTGATCTCTTGTTCACTGCCTCTCAATTTAACATTGTCAGTCTTGAGATTAGAATCTTTGAACCTACCCTTTATAGTCCCTGCCTCTGCCAAGTGCTTGCATATCACTTTATTACATTGACTTGGAATCAGTAAAATATGAATCTTTAAATAAATGGATTAGATGTTAAAGAATTGGTGAATATATAAGTACAACTTCCTTTATGAACTTCCAATATATGTAAGTATTCCATTACATACAATCTGCATATAAATCTTACATGTTCATTTGAAGGTTATAAATCAGATGTAGCCAACATCATGTCTGTCTATGTTCTCTTGGCTTGGAAATTGAGTCTGTGGAAGAAATTTGGGAAAAATCAAAGGATTATATCATAAAATCAAATCTGGAAGATTAGATAACTATGATTTACAGTACTAAGATCACAAAAGGATTAAGGATATAATACCCTGCTTCAAGTGTAATCCAGCTGCTTCCTTAATATTTTCATTATTGGAAAACTCACCAATTTGCTATGCAAAAAAATTCCATTTGGGGATAACAAATTGGGGCACTTCATTCATAAACTGGACTTATTTACCTCCCTAAAGACTCCATCTGTTTGCCCTTGAAGCAAAAAAGATCAAATGTCTTATTCCTTCTCAGTACAAGCTTTTGAATAACTAAAACTAGATTTTTCATTTTATTCTCAATTTTTTTATTGTCCATTCTAATTCATATAATAACACTTCATTTTCGTTCTCAATTCTTACATTCTCTTATTGAAAACATTTGATTTTACGTATAATATTTTAAAATATGGTCCTCATACTCCAGCTCATTTACTCTGATTTTTTTCTGGAAACAATATCTCTTCCAAAACCTCAAGCCAGATAGTTTTGTTTTATAACTATGCACACTGTTGACTTGTTGAGCTTACTGCATAATGAAAAATTTAAGTGTTTGTTTGGGAGGAAAAGATATTTACTTAGAAATGTTCCTTGTCTTTATTTTCCTGTAGTTCTTTAAGGAGCACAACGTTTTCTTCTTCTTTTTGAAAGAATAACTTGGCTTGCTAGACAGGCTCTTCTAGTTCTGTGATGGTGAATCAGAAAGCAGGCAGAGTGCCAGGGCCAGGTGGGCAGCTAGAAGGTTGTAAGGCAGAAGGTGGCGTTTGTGTGAACATAAAGGGGAGCAAGCCATAAGCGTTAGTAAGTGTTAACAGTCCTGTGGGAGTCGAGGGGGGTGATCCAGGCAGTAAAGGTTTGGAACTGAAGCAATGGCTGTAAGCACGTGTGATTGGGGGAGGAAAAACAAGAGGCTATTAAGACATTGCTGGGGAGTATTGTCAACTTTATGGCACCTAATTCTATACTAAAACAGCTAGCTTATATTGGAATTAATATGGACTCTTCTTGTGACTTTGATGTTACTCTGTGACCAAAGGGAGTCAGGGTTTATAAGAATTGAATCTGTATTTAGAAGATGCTCACTTCAGCTGGGTGCAGTGGCACACACCTGTTAATCCCGTGGCTCAGGGGCCTGAGGCAGAAGGCTGGCAAGTTCAAAGCCAGCCTCAGCAAGTTAGCGAGGCCCTGTCTTAAAATACAAAAATAAAAAGAGCTGGGATGTGGTTCAGTAGTTAAGCACCCTGGGTTTAATCCCAGGTACAAAAAAAAAAAAAAAAAAAAAAAAAAAAAAAAGTGAGGTTGTTACCTGCTCAAACTACACTGCCTAACTATAATCATATATCAACTCAGTGTATGAGAATATGAGGCTCTATTAGTGGGGGGACTCTATCTTATGAATGATACCTGAGGTCCTATTCCTGAACCCTAGAGCCAGTCAAGGAGGAAGCTGGAGGAAACTTTAAAGAAATCCTTACACTTTCATCTCAGTTAACCCTCTTGATTCTGTGTGAAGACAGACATTTTCATAGTCTCACTGGTGTAGACTGAAAATTCTAATAAACTTGTGTTTTAAATGATGCATAATGGAGGAGACCATGTTCTGGCAATTATGGCCATTTTAATAAATGATTTATGTCTAGAATAATTTATCTTTGAAGAACATGTTCTCATTCGCCTTTCTTCTTTCTGTGTTTTGAAGCCCCTTGAAGTTGATGAGAATTCACAGCTATGACTTGGAATAAGCATCAAATATGTTATATGTGAAGTATATATAAAATTGGGTTAAAAGCTTGAAATATACCACATGATGTGTAAATTAGCATCATGATGAATATTGTAGTTTTTGTCAAGTGCATGAAGGTATTTCTTTTGAAGGAAGGGAAAATTGGAAGGTTGGATTTCATCTGTACAATCTGTTGGATTTCATCTGTACCTTTCTAAGAAGGAGTTTCATCTCACAGATAGGCTGTGATTGCCAGAGTGCATGAAATGTGTGGGACCTCTCCTTCCATCATTGCATCAGTCACTGACTTTTGGTTGACAGCAGGGTGACTGGGGTGAGTTCCAGCACTGATGAGGGGACAGGTCATCCCGCTACCTTTAGGCTGCACACCCAATTCCCAACTACCCTAACTTTACACAGAACACTATGGCCAGCTCAACCTTCTCTCTCAATTCTTAATTTAGACCTCACATTTGGCAAATATCTTGTAGAATGTAATTGTGTTTGCTGTTTTATTTATTTGTTACACTGGTAGTTTGTACAGCAAAAAAAAGTATCTAGTATAAGTTATTTTTAAATAAAATGAACATTTGAAAACATGAAAAAAATAAGGTGTGGATATGTGTGGGAAGTTGACTTTTTAGATGGAGAGAAGAGAGAAAAGAAAAATGCTCTAAGAGGGACTATATTTATGTGTGGCATTTGTTATTAATTTTTGTTTTTCAGAAGGAGGGGCTCATTCTCAGACTGGGAGAAATGTGAGGGTTTTCTTTTCCTGTTCTAGAGGTTGACTAAATTATAGTGCAAATGAGTAATACTGACAACAGGGATTTTGAGTGAATGAGGTGCTAAAGGCTTCAGTGGTTTTTAAAAGGACTCAAGAAATAGATATTTTATTAAATCATTTTGCTGAAGAAGGAGCACCACATTAAAGAACTTTTGGCATTCATTCATTCACTCATTCACTTATCTATTGAGCCCTTTAGTAAAAGCCAGAAATAATTGAACTTTCTTAAAGAGGAGGAAACCAAGTTACCAAGAAATTAAATATAAACATGCTATATTTAGTAACATATTTTGAGTTTAAAAGTTGTTACCATTATTGTATTCTCAATTGATTCATACATAGTTTTGAGTTAGGTTAAGTGTTATCTCAGTTTTAAGGAAGAAGAAACCAAAGTTCAAAAGGCTAGTGACTTGACAAATGATGTTAGGAAGTAAAGCTGGTATTAAATTTAGGATTTATGATCCTATTTGCTTATTTAATCATTCGTCAATTTTTAATTATGGTCTTACTATGTGTCAAAGCATAGAACATAAAGAGATTAGTAAAATACATTTTCTGCCATCAAGAAGTTAGTAAACAAAGGACTGGTATATAACTAACATCACTTAGTGTGATAAAACACACGACAGAACTACAGGATGAGATGATGACACAGGATGGGTAACAACACCCCGCAGAGACCAGGATTTACTCCCAAGCAGGCAAGTGATCTACACCAAGAATGGAAGGTTCAAGAGGTGTTGCTGCGATTACTTGTGAAGGTGAAATGCAGAATATTGGGTGGTTGGCGGGTCAGTGCCCAGCAGAGGGAATAGCACACACATAGGGCTGGAAGCTGGTGAGGCCAATTTGTGAGGAAGAGAGGGACTTAGGGCAATTCAGTATGACTAGAACGCAAAGTTGGGAATGAGAAGTTTTAAAAGATGTAGCCTGAAGTTATTAGAATCCTGGAATACAGAGGCATTCAACCATGTTAGAAAGGTTTGACCTTGTTCTCTATGTAGTTGGTTAAACAAATATTCTAGGCAGGGGGTGATATAGTCATAATATATTACTGAATTATTTTGTGATATGGTATTGAAAATTGATCATGTAAATGGTCATTGCTGAATAAAATGGACTAGGATATAACTGTAGGAATCAGAAAATTGGAGACATATAAAGGAAAATCCTATCATCAAATGGCCTAATTGTATGGTCGATCTTATATGGAAAGCATAGAAGAATCAAAGATAACAGTTTTCCGGTTAGGGAGAGCCATATCTTTTCTGAATTAGTCCATTTCTCCACTTTCATGTCCCCACCTAATATAAGCTACTTCCACCTATCTCTAGACTTCTGTAGGAGGATCTTCCTGTTTGGTCTCCTCATACCAATTTTTTTTCTCCTCTTCTATCTTCTCACTTTAGCCAGAGTGAACATTTAAAAACACCAATCGATCAGACCAGTTTCTATTCACAACTCTTCAATAGACGCCATTTGCTCTTAAAGAAGTCTCTGCAGATGTGATAGCAATCCTCATCTGTCGCCCTCTCTTTCACTCAATATACTTTAGTTACAAGAACTTCCTTTAGTACCTAAAATATGCTACAGTCTGTTCAACCTCAATCTAGCCCAACCAGTATATGATCTGTCAGGGAAATATTTTGATAGCTCTTGGCCCAGGAGTCTGAGATTCTTTTTAGTTTTTATTGAAATTTGTACAAAATTGACATTATTCAGTTCATGCTATTGTGTGCCATTCTGGGGTTTTACATTCTTAAACACCATTGGCTTCTTGATAAGAAGTGAGACTTTGAGACCTCTGATGGCGTCATGCACTCCAGCAACAAAGAAGGTATTAAATGAGATTAATTTAAGGACACAAATCTCGGTTTTAACTTGCTTAACATCTTTGAGAAGCTTCGAGTTTCTTTATATAATAGGGAAATTGCTAGTCATCAATAGGATAATTGAGCAATGAAATCTTTGAAAAATTAAAATTCAATTTCCATCATCCTCAAAATGGTTTTTGAAGTAATAGCAATAAAATTTATTTTGCGCTCTCTGTGCTTACTAATACACCTTGCTTAGAGGTCCAGAGTTTTAGAATAAGAACCAATCAACCAATTTGTAAAACATTGGATCATACTTAAGAAAAAAGAGAAAAATATATCAGAGTAATTCTTTGTACTTTGACATTAAGCAAGGATATATCTCATCAATCAGCTATTGTCTCATTATAATTAGACTACTGTCTCATACTGATTAGACCTTGTAATTTTAGAAGATATATAATTGAATTATCCATGAAAAAGCATTAATATTGTTAACTTTAAGTGTACATACATATTTGAGGTATTTGGCAATATCATCTGATTGCTTATAGAAATATTATGACAAGTCACACAACTTTATTTCTTCAATAAATGGCCTCAGAAATGCCAGGATTGTCATCTATACACATGGACATGCTACCCACATACACAATCAGCTAATATAATACATAGAAACTGAAATCTGTTTTTTTTTAAATTATTTAGGTTAAAATGTATTACTTAAAAAATATTTTTAAATATACTTTGACTATATTGCCTAATAGATTAGAGTAATATATTTAAACTTCCATTACAAGAATATGCTGTCCACCAAGCTCAGTGAAACATTTTTTTCCTTTTTTTTTGGTACTTGGGATTGAACCCAGGGGTGCTCTACTACCACCAGGTCACATCTCCAGCCCTTTTTATTTTTTATTTTGAGACAAGATCTTACTAAGTTGCTCAGGGATTTGTTAAATTTCTGAGGCTGGCCTCAAACTTGTGAGTATCCTGCCTCAGCCTCCTGAGTCATTGAAATTACATACATGAGTCACTACTTCTGGCCACAGTAAAATTCTTAAGTCATAATTTGTCACATTCTAGAATGATTTAGAGTTAGTTTTAAAAGCTATTCACTGGAATTACATGAAACTGCAAGTTAGAAAAAAACAATATAATAATAACTAAGTACATATCAATAGCACTTCTGAAAAATAGGGAAAACCTTCTGTGTATTTGCTAAACTAACTTCAATTTTTGCTTTCTTAAATATTTCAATTTAGACTAAATTGGCACATTTGGGTAAATTGCTACCTTGAAGTAATAGCCTTAATAATTTAGAAAAGTTTCATTGCATTCCAAAATATTAAATTAACAAAATAAAGGACAAAATAAATACTATTTTGTCTGACAAAAAATAATGTGGTTTAGGGGAAAGGAAAATAATTTTAATTGCATATTTTGCTTTAAAATGATAAATTGAAAGTTATATATTTAGAATAAAAGTCCTCAAAAGTAAGAAAAAAAAATAAAGGAAAGTATCTAACTTGCCAGTATTCCCATGGAAAACTTATTTGATGATCTGAACTAGTAGTAACTGTCCTGAAATGTTTCATTTTGATAGCGGTGTTGAGAATCAGGTTTGAGTCCCATTCCCCTGGAGTTGAACACTCTAGAAACACTCCCCTGGTGTTGAACACCCTAGAAACACCAAGGCAAGAGCAAGAAGTTTAATTTAAAGGATAGAACAGAGAAAGAGAGAGAGAGAGAGAGAGAGAGAGAGAGAGAGAGAGAGAGAGAGAGAGAGAAAGAAAGGGACAGAGACTCTGCAGAAGCAGAGGAGGTGGGTCCAAGTTGGTACCTGAGGGAGTGAGGGGGTTCTACCCCTTTTGTAGATTTCAGATTTCCTTTGTTCTCTTGCCTCCTCCTCCCCTTATCTGACCATAAGGTGGAAAAGGAACCTTCCAGGGGTACAGGCAGGAAGGGAGCAGCCCGGGGGGCATTCATTAACAACTCCTTGCAGGGAGAACAAGTCCCTGGAGGCAGGTAACCTTCGCAACAGGTGAGAGGAGGAGGGGAAGTGTCCTGAAGGTATTAGCATTTTATTTCCATTTCTTTGAACCAGTCCCCATCTTCCCATTCCAACCCAACCATTCATTACTTACGCTGACCTTTTGGCCCCCAGGCTTCAACTTTTCAAGTTTTCTTCTGACCATGAACAGCACTAAATACATACCCATACTCTGATTGTATATTTAAACTGCTAATTTTAGAACCAAAATTTAAAAAAAAAATTTTTTTTTACTTTGGCATTTTCTCCCTGGAATTCATTACTTCTTTTCTCCTCTACTTCCTTTATTTTATGTGGTTTTCTTTGACCTGGTTTCCTCACAGGATCCATTTCCTTGTTTTGCTTTCTTTTGCCTAATTTAAGGTGAGATCATAGTTCTCATGAAGCAAATTGTTAAATTATATTTAGATGAAGGATTTGGACAGAAACTCACAATGAAAAAATCTACCACAAAACAATAGTGAAGAGAAATATACCACATTTTATCCACAAGGAGTGGTGCTTTATTGTTCTGTTTTTGTCATTTTGGTAATCTGTGATGATAAATAGGCCAATTGTCCCAAGATTACCACTACATGGAATGGCCTGCTGCTTAACCTCACCATCTCCCCCTCCTCAATTGTTTTTTTCTCAAAAATTCATGATGAGGTTGGTCTCTGAATTTAAAGGTGTCCCACCTACTCTACCTGACATGGGAGATGATGTTTAGATTCCTATATTCTATTAATTAGAAAAACAAGAAATTTCAGCATGAAACTTTCTGTGTAAAGTACTGTGGATGTGGTAAGGATGGAGTTTTCATGATTTCAGACTCCAAGGATCACACAGTGAAGGTGGTGTTGAGATACACGAAGATGCTCACATGGGATTCCTTCCCTCTGGAATGCCTATCTCCTGGCCTTTGTGGCCACCACACTCCCCTCACCCTGCATATTTTCTTTTTTTAATTCTTTCTTAATCTTCAGGAGCTTCATCAATGTCACAAGAGATATCTTCCCTACTATGTCCTCCTCAATTAGAACTCGGCATTCCTACTGGTTGTATTTTTCATTTTATTTTTTCTTCAGTACTGGAGATTGAACCCAGGACCTCACACAGGCTAGACAAGTATTCTACCATTGAGCTACATTCCCAGCCTCCTGCTGGGTATATTTTGTCCTTATTGTCATACTATGTTTTGCATACTTTATTAGTGCTCTCACCTCATTGTTTTTCTTGCCTTCTGAGTTACTTGAAGATAGAGACAATCTCCTTTAAATACTATGTCTCCAGGTACCTTGGGCATAATTTGTGCTCATAGTGTGTTCATTATGGTGAAAGGAGTTAAAGAGGCAACACTCAAAAGCTATTTCTGAATTATGGCTCATAGCATTATTTGGTGAAAAGGTAATTTTTAGATTATAACTATTTTTCTTAAGACATTTGAAAATCAGAGGGTCATACGCTTTCTCTGTTTTTAGAAGGAAGGTCTAAAGCTAATATAAGTGAAAGAAATAATCTTAACAACAAAATGTGGGAATTAGCAATAGACCTCAATGCAGTATTGCTGCAATACCTTTGGCCTTTAAAACCATTTTTCCAACTGATTTATTCTGGGATACTTCAAATCCACATTCTCATGCACAGCAGTGTTCTTTTTTCAGTGTTTGTACACCGCTAGTTGATCTCTACTGTCTACAGGGCAGAAACACTGAGGTCAGGGATAAATAACAGCTACAGTTCTAATGAGATGCATCCTAATTTAGTCCAGGGGGCCTGCTTCAGGTGCCTTCTCAGTGTTAGTGGTTGTGGGTGTTATGTGTAAATGCTTTATGATAAAAACAAGACTGTGGCATCATTGAATTAATTAGACGAGAGTATAATTAGAAATGAAAGCTTTTCAGTTTCATAACTGCTAATGGTAGAAAATGAAGTACAATAAATATACTCCAAGCTTTGATGAGCATGACTTTTCATTAATTAGCAGATTTTAATGGTCTTCCATAATGTGACAGCTATTCTATTGATCCACCTAATTAAGGATCATGAAAGTAAAAGGGACTCCTCTTCACTTTGATGATTGAAACCCCTTGAATCATCCAAGCTGCTCAAATGGCTGCTCAGAATAATGTTGGCAATGGTTATTCAGTGTGTATGTGTGTGTATGTGTGTGTGTGTGTTACCATATTGCTATGCAAACACACTTACATACTCATATGAGGTATGTCTATTGCAGATTTTTATTTCAGTTTTGTTTGTTTGGCTTCTTGGTAGAGATAAATAGAATGGAATATTGGGAAGATCCAATCATTCCAAACTGTATAAATACCCCATCAAATGCTATGCAGTGTGTATATTTTAATTGTTTGTTACTATTGACCTGAATTTATTGAGTGCTTTTTCCAGCATGAGGTACTAAGAAAAAGATGACATATTGTATTAAAATTTGCAACAGCTGAGTACATGGTATTTCTCAAGCAATTCTATGTCTCATCAAGACTTCACATAATTGCATATGCTCTTCTAGCCTTAATAAAATGGTTTGGATATGAGGAGTCCCCTGAAAAGTTCATGTATTTGGCAGTGCTAAAATGTTCAGAGGCAAAATGATTAGATTTTGAGAGCTATAACCTAATAAGTGGATTAATTCACTTGAAGGATTAATAATTTGAATGAACTAGTGGATAATAAGTGTGGGCAGTTGGGGGTGTGGCTGGAGGAAGTATGTCATTGGGGGCAGGCCTTTGGGGATTATATCTCATCCCTGGCTTTTGCAGCTTCTCTCTCTCTCTCTCTCTCTCTCTCTCTCTCTCTCTCTCTCTCTCTCTCTCTCTCTCTCTCTCTCTCTCTCTCTCCTGGCTGCCATGAGTTGAGCCGCTTTCCTCTGCCACACCTTCTGCCATGATGTTCTGCCTCACCTTGGTCCCAAATCAGTGGAACTTGTCAACCATGGACTGAACCTCTGAAATAGTGAGCCTGAAATAAACTTTTTCTCCTCTAAATTGTTCTTGTTAGGCATTTTGGATGCAGTGATGAAAAGCTGACTAACATAGTGGCACATAGGATAAAAGAACACACCCAGGAAATCACAAGTAAACCACCTGTGAGAGTCAGGATCTTTTTTTTTTTTTTTTCTCACAAAATAATCAGGGTAGAGTGTTAGATAGAAGCAGGGTGAAGCTAGGTAGCCAGGAAGGTTTCGAAACAAAGAAAGATCTCTTCTACATGAAAGTAACTCTGTACCAGCTGCCCACTGAGCTGTGCTGATAAAACATACTTGGGCAGAGAAATCAGGAGTTCTGTATTTTTCTTACTTTGGGAAGGTGAGGCAATGTGTAAAACAATCAAAATATTCAAAGTTGATGGGTAGCCATGAATGCCTGTTTCCACACAGCACAAAATTCTAGATTTCCTTCTTCCTTTCCTTCCCTTCCTGCCTCCTCTCTCTGTTCCTCTAGTCTCCTCTTTCTCTCTCCCTTCCTCCATTCCCTCTTTAGTTCTTACTTTTCTCTTTCTTTCATTCTTTCTTTTTTCTATCTTGTGCTCAATCATGTTAGTGCCTTTGTAAAATCATAGTAAAATTCTGCAATACAGGGAATGGTAATACTGTAAAACAAAACAAATTCAAGCTTTTTAGCAATTAAGACACCAATGGATTGTTTTAAATTTCATAGAGGAAATATTAAACAAAGTCTGATTTCCCTTCCAGTGATTAAAACCTTATTTTTCATGGAATTATTATTATCCTGGTGAAAGTAAATAAATTATTTATTGATATTGTTTCAGCTTTTCTGAGAATTGCATGAACAATTTGAATCTTGTATAACTGCAATTACTGTGTAAAAGATCTGAGAAAGCATTTGCATAACAGTTTTGAAGCAATATAATATTAGTTCAACTCCTACTACATACCCCTGTGAGAGAATTTCCATAAAAAATATTTTTTTTTGTATTTTTTGGTAAATATATGAATGAAATGCCAGGTTGTACTCTATCACTGTGACAAAATACTTGAGAAATATACTTAAAAAGAGGGAAAGTTTATTTTGGCTCACAGTTTCAGGGGTTTCAGTGCATGGTCCCTTGGACCCATTTTTTTGGGCCTGTGGTGTTTGGTATATCATGGTGGGAGTACTTGGCAAAGGAAGTTGCTTATCTCATGGCAGATGGGAAGAAAGAGAGGAAGAGGCTGGGGGATCCTAGTAATCCCCTCAAAGGGATGCCCCAATGACCTAACTTCCTTCCATTAAATCCCACCTCCTGAAGATCTTACCACCTCCTAATAGCACCATAGGCTGGCCACCATCCTTTGAACACATGGATATTTGGGGGACATTTAAGGTCCAAGCAGCAATGACTTTTTAAATACAAATAATTTTCAAAGTCCTAACATTGGTTGAAAGAAAATCAGTTAAAGGAAAATATAAACCCTCCATTTTAAACAGAATATTGCAAATTTATATAGATAATGGAAAATTCGATGTACTTTTCAACATACTAGGTTTTTAAAAATTTTAGATAAACAATGAAAATATAAGAACTTTGTGTTGTTTGTATTTTGTTCACCCTGGGACAGAACTGTGATTAAGCTGGACAATGTTTACAGAAACTACATTTTAGGAATAAAACATTGTGCACCTTTCAGTATGGTACTAGAATGCCATCTGGTCAGTGTTTAGTTTCTTAGGACTATACATAGTGACATTTGGTTTTTAAAGAGTTTTCAATATAAATAATGAGGGAGAAGTCAAGAGCTTTGTAAAAAAATGTTCATTTTGATAAATACTTTCATTTATAAAAATTAGCTTTCCTTCCTTCCTCTAACAATGATCTCTGTGGCTGGAATTGTCAACATCGTGAACATGGCTCTCTTGAATATTTATTTGAAACTATAACCTGAATGAAAACTATGCACCCTAAATTATTACTAACGAGATTTTGTGTTTTGAAACCCTAATTCTATTTCCAAGTCCTCTGCACAGCTGAGCAGGGCACGGTTCTGTGTGGGGCTAGTAGCCATGGCAAGCACAGGCCTGGGTGTCAATCTTTTTATGCTTCTCCTGTGGCCACACACTTCAGACTGATCTCCCTGGGGCTCCACCTTGTCCCATTCTGACTCTGCTTCTCAGTTCTCTCCCTCTGCCATCGCTGGAGGGGTTGTGCAGATGCTTCAGTGTCCTTCTCATTTCTTTGTTCTGTCCTCTACTGCATCGTGGTGAGGAGTCCAGGTCTTGTGGGGTTTGGATAAGGCTTTTGCCCCTCTCTGCACTTCTAAACTTGGACTTCTGACAGTTACCCCTACTCTTACCCCAGGCCTGCATAAGTTAGGATTGTCCTTTCCCTTTTTCATCTTGCCTCTGGGGAGTGAGGAAAAGATACCTGTGCTGACTCTGACTCCGAGCTATTAGCTGGCAGAACAAATCTTTTTGCTTTATTATTATTATTATTTTGCTTTATTATTATTATTAGTATCACTTTGTGGTCCTAGGGGTTGAAGGAAAGCTCATGCTAGGCAAGCACTCTATTGCTAAGCCACACCCCCAGCCTTTTCTTGTTTTCCTTCTTGCTTTTTGGGGAGGGGACTTTATATGCACATAAATTTGGACAGTATTTCTGAGCACTCCTGCCCTTCTCTGGAACACAGTTAATGATCCACATCCCCCATGTTTTTATGGGACCAATAATTAAATATGTGGTTGACTCAGAGGGTTCTTCCTTTGATCTTTAGCCCATTAAAATTGACGATGGGCAGAACTCTAGACTTTAAAGCAATGATAAAGCATAATTCTTCCAGGAGATAAATGTCATTTTTCTGTACTGTGAGAATATGTAGAAGATATACCTGTTCAGGTGATGAAGTCTTGGGAGGGGCCCACTGTCTGTCCCTGTTAGTGGAGGGCCAGGACACCTGAAGCAACAACCCAAGTTGAGGGTCTCACTGATTTATCTTTGATCTTCTTTACTTTTGTGAGGGGTTTCATCTCTACCGGTTAGTGCTTCACACTTACCTAACAGGTCTGTCTAGTTGGATCCATCCCCCTAATACCTGAGTTTTATGTAACAGGTAAGAGTCAGGCTGCTTTGGAGCTATGAATGTATGAAAGGCTAGAATGAAGTCTTCCAAGACTGATCTCCAACAAGCTGGCCTCTTAGAAAATAGGATTGCTTCTTGTGAAGCACCATGGAAATAAGTTACGGCTTCATGCTTATGCTTCTGGCATTGGTCAGTCACTCATCCTGGACAGCAGCTCCTCCTGCATGCCAGGGCAGGGGCCTGTGCTTTCCTGAGCAGGAATCCTGACATGAATCCTGTGGCAAGCTTCCCATACCTTGCAGCTGCAATTCTAAAGCTTGGGTGCCTGATTAAATGAAACCCTAATACTTACCCCCACATCTGCTGAATTGGCAGGGTAGGACTGGAAGCAAGATTCTGTCATGTCATATGACTCTTAAAACCCTTACTGCCACACAGCTGGGGCGGGGGGGTGTCCGACCTCCAGAATCACATATCTATGTCCTGTGAGATGTCTGTGTGCTGCCCCAGAATTTAATGCAGCCAGGTGAACAGGCTTAACTGCTACTGATCCTGAATCCATGAGCTTTCCTCCATCAACACTACTCTGGCAAATCAGATATATGCCTTTTTAGCTGACTCTCTTGTTTGTACAATGATATTCAGATTGCTTTATATCACTGGTGTCTATGATGTTGCTAAGATAAAAGCAAATGTTGCATCATTTCTTGAAAATGAGGCAGTTTACTTAATTAATTCTCCAAGTGAATGAGTGCCTTCCCACTGTGAGATATATGGTGTGCTAGGTTTATCTTATGGTAGTAACAGATCCTGCTTTCAGTCTTGTAGGGGGTATATCACCGATTTCCCAATACTGATAATAAAAGATATATGTGGTAAGGAAAAACCATAAAGGTGTTATGAGAGTTATAGAGGGAAAAGAAATTACTTTTATTGGCAGGTTCTTGCAAGGCTTTTTGATGGCTTTGAGGATAAATGCAATTTAAGTTCTTAAAGACCAACTAAATGGAAGTGGGAAAGCAAAGGGGAATGCAGTAGAAAATGAGTTTTGCTGGGGTGGAATGCTTATGGGAGGCATAGGAGGAAATTGACTTTGTAAGATGAGTTACATCAAGACTGTAAATGGCCTTGGATTCCAGGTTAAATAATTTGAATTTTATTGAAATTAGTCTCCATCTGTCAGTGGTGTGTGAAGGATATTGGCATAGGAAGACGTGTTTGAGGCCAACACAATCCAGGTGAAAGGACTAACTTGTTAAGCCCATTGGTTTGAATAAAGAAAAGTACAAAGAGGATTTTAATCCAAATTAACTGGAGAGAAGTAGAGGCTTGTTTGGCATAATGAGCAAAATATATTATTAGGTTTCAGCAGGACAACATAGTATGGGTCATTGACAGAGTTAATGCTACTAGAAAGATAAATATCCTAAAAAAGAACAGAATTCTTGGTGAGCTGTTCTTACTTTGTGCTTATACCACTTGAATTTGCAGTATTGAATATGTATATAAATAAGTACATCATCAAAGTTTCTTAGATCTTCCCCTTCCAGCCAGCCCTTAAATGTATAGACACTCATTGCAAAATGACATTTTCCTTTGCCATTTTACTTATTATTACTAGTCTAACTACTTCCAATATTTAATATGTTTATGACTAAAGACAAAAACAAAGTCAGGGTAAAAAGTCAATCAAAATTACTATTATTCAGAACAAAAATACCTTTGTATTTTCAGGCAGTCAAGACAAATATTAATATGAGAAATTACAACTCTCATTAGTAGATTACTAGGGAAAAATTTTTAGGGAAAATAATTATTAGGGAAAATAATTTTTTCTGACACAGTGCTAGGAGAAATGTGGTACCCATTATCAAAAAGACATTAAGCAAAAAGGAATAGTCTGTCAATCCTGAGTTTCACAGAATGCAAGATGTTCTTCATGCCATCAATTCACATAATAACCTTTAAAATCAGGAAAGAAAAGCAAATTGTAATTTTTTGAAATTATTTCTGGGGGATATTAAGTATTTAGTTTATATCATATTCTCTGGTGAGATGATTTGGTAACCTAACCCTAACCCTAACCCTAAGGATAGCAATAGCAGCCCTGCTCAGAATGTGAACTGTACTGTATTAGCATTAAACCCAAGGATTTCAGTCCTCAGTCCTGCTGAATTCTTCTCTGGACTCTTCTCTGGAGTCTCACATTTCCACATTTTCAATAGAACCTATAGTAGTGTGTGTGTGTGTGTGTGTGTGTGTGTGTGTGTGTGTGTGTACTTTGTTCTCTAAAATTTAAGTCACTGATGTTGATAAATATTTGAATATCTTGTCCCTTTTTCTCTCTTAAATTTGTATTTTCTTAACTGAGATTTTGACAGAAGCTGTGAACCAACGGATCTGCCAAGAGGTAACAGTTTATAAAATTCAGGTGCACTCTGTTGTTAACTCAGAGAAAATCTACATGCTTTGACTGTCAGGTGTACAGGTGGCAAAGCTGGCTTTGCGTTTGAAGAGCCTGTTTGGTGTGCTTGCCCAGGTGGCACTGTCTTTCCACCCATGACCGGTAGGTAGCCTCTGGGGGTTTCCTACTCTGAGTAACATCCCAGATTTCTCAGCTATGGATGTCATGAAAACAAAAGAAATTTTCTTTAATTTTAATTATTATTAAAAATGAGGGACATCAGCCATATCAAAGCGAAGAAGGTAAAAACAACCTAAACTATTTGAAAGAGAAAAAGAAAAGTTTAAATATCTGGAATGTTTATTTTTATCATAATGAATGATAGCAGTTGATGATAACATGGGCAACCTCATGTGTACATTACCAATATATAACCTAACCCCTTTCCCATAGATAAATTTGTATGCTATTTGTGTACAGTAGGGTTTTCCTCTAATTTTAGCAAACTCTGCCTGGAGAATACTGCCCTATTTTACCAGCCTAACCTGGCAGCATCATTGCATGAAACCAAAGAGAAGCAGCCTGGCCCAGATTCCCTGCTGCCTGCACTGAAACGTGACCCAGAAGAGTCAAGGGCATAGAATTCCCCACTCTGGAAACCACGTTATGGTAGAGGTCAGCTTTAACATGTTCCTGGCTCAGAGAAAGAGGATTTTCACTACCCCTCCTGGATTTTATATGCAGTAAACATTTGGAAGTATTAGAGACTCATACTTTATGCTATAATTGGGAAAAATATCTGGATTTATTTATGTCCACTTTGGGTCAACTTGTTTTTTCATATGTCCAGATATTGCTCAAAATCACTATTTATTGTTTGGATACAAATATCCTAACATTTATCATCAAATTTGGCTTCCATTTTGTGTCTACTGATTTTGAATAATGATACTTCTTTTTTTTGTAAGAGAATATAATTAACCAGTCATAAATCATAATTCAAATTAGGGACTCAGGCAATCTGTGTATATTTTCTGACTTGCATGTAAGATAACTACATTTTGTTTAGCCAGTTTTAACAAAAAGGTAATAATTTGGTTGTTTCAAATAATCACTGAATCTCCAGGGAACAAAAAATGCTTTTAACATGAGTAGTAGCAGGTTTAAAAAACATTATAAAATAATATTTTATTTCATGGGTTAAAGATCTATCAGGCATGTCATCTTTCTTATCTTTTCACATGTTAGCAACAGTAGCATGTAGGACATTTTAAATTTCGTCTTGTATGATGCAATGTTCCTTCTTTTCTGAGAATTAAGGGAGCTTGGTTTGGATTTGATGGGAGGAAAAGGATGGAATTGGTGGCTCAGATTGTGGGGAGAGTGTTGAGCTGATCCTAGGGAGTACCAAAACTCGGAACCACTTAGAATCCTAAATTCTGCCACACTTGTTCTATCTCTTGTCCTTGCTTTGTTCTTTGTGTGTGTGTCCATGAGATGAAGTTATAGTTATTTGCATCCCTAGGTTCACATTTTTACAGATTTGCTATTTGAGAGGCAAAAATATCCTTTCTTCTGTCCAGATTGAAAATTACCAAAGACTGTTCCAATTGTATGATCCTTTGGCCAACTTCTTAACCTTTCGTGTGTCAGGCAAGATGGCCAGGGACATTGATTAGCAAGCTTGTCCCAGTCTGTGGCCCAATGACCTTGCCTTTCTACAAGTGTCCTGGAGTTCCAAGACTGGCACCCTGCCAAGTACATACAATTTGAGAAGCATTATTCAGAAGGAAGTCTGGGATACAAGAAGGGGTCATCCTAAAGTTTACAGAAATTAAACAATAAAAATCAGTAGATGTGTAGGGATAGTGCTAGGCTGTGAAAAGCACTCCATAAATGATGGGCTACTTTCGTTGCTTTGCTGTTATCATTAGTAGCATTGTATCTTCTGTGTCTTTTCTGATATGTATCCAGCGTCCTTTCTGATACAAGGCAAAGTGACTGCCAACACCAAGTATACCTGCCAAGAAGGTGAAGTTAGTCTTCTCCAATTTCTCTTTGTTCTCTGTCTGCCAAGGGTCACACCCTTGAGACTGTCTTCCTTCAAATATCTTAAGGTCCAAAATGACTCTCCTACCATGGTAACTGATAAATCCACTAACATTTAAATGTGATGATGCTACTAACCTTGATAAGATTATTTTCCATTGATAAATCTCAATGTTTGTCAGATGGTCTGTGTCTAAACTGGAAAGGTCACTGATGGGTGTTATGATTCTTTATGTGTTTTGCCCACAACAGCAGGCACCCTGCCTCCTCCCTACCACACTGCCAGTTCCTCACCTGGCTTGGGCCTGCCTCAGTTCTCCTTGCCCCATACCCTTACAGGATCAGTGACTTAACTCATTTCTGAAAGTTAATTGCACAGTTATGGCAAAGATACATTTTCAAGAGCTCCGCAGAGGCACTTGAAAGATCAAGAAGTTCTATAGAAACAAAGTATATGGAGTCTGAACTACCTATATATTAAGTGGTTAAGAGAAAAAAAAGCGATGCCCCATACTTCATAGTAGAGGAACGAGAGCAAAAGCAAGTCCTACCTCTCTCTTTAGAGGGAGGCATACTCTGCACTGGCAATATTGTGTGTCAGAAAATACAAAGCCTTCACAGCTGTGGAGTAACCTTCAAGCAGATTATAATTTGGGGAGAAAAACAAAATATTACATAGACGAAGTAAGAGAACAATTCTCTAGCCTTTGAAGCCGAAAGGAAAGAACTCTAAGGAGGCAGGAGAATATAGCCAGGGAAGTCTTCAAGAAGTATGTTGATTGTGAACCAGTGGTAAAAGCTAGGAAAATTGTCGTAGCCAATAGAAATCTAAAGCAGGCTACTTGCCATTTTTTGGGTATTGGTAATCCAACAAATGAACATTTAATTTCTATCCTAAATGGAATTCTTGCCTCTGAAACTTATCAGAGGTATCTTCCTTCATATCATGCACTTTTCAATGTTTCTACACTGATTTTTAAAATTTCCCTGTACTAATAATGTGTTAAATTTCAGTGAACTGAGTCCCACTGATCTCCAGCAAGGAGATATCTATTAAGACCTGGGGAAATCAGCTGAGATAGTAATTCAAATGCCCTATCTCATAATATACTCTCGTAGACTCTTAGAGTAATATCTTCTGAAATAAGTAAAACCTGCTTGTAGGTCAAAAGCTATTCTAAACTGTTACTTTGAATTGAAGATTAGATCGTTGCAGGACTTTGAACCTATAGGTTTCTAGAACTGGCTTTGGATAGAAATACAAACTGCAAGAGGATCAGTAAGATAACTTTCTCTGATATCAACATGAGCCTTTTTGCATACTTAAAAAAAAATAAAGTCACCTCTGTGCCAGGTCTGGAGAGGACCAGCCAAACCCCATTCCCATAAACTTTTCCATGTCTGATGTCCCTGTCCTTGTCCTCTGTCTATTATAATGGATACAGCCACCCACTCCTCATTTGCTTTCCTGTCTTTGAGTCATGCTCTTTTTGTTTTGTATAATTTGTATTAATTTCCAACTCTGCCTAAGCAAATACCATCTGAAACTCATTGAAGGATATAACATTCAAATATCTTTCATTATCTCAGGAGTCTTCATATTTTTGAGAAAATTTAAATTAGCTCCTTTGTGGGTTTTGTGACAATAGATATGATAGGAGGAATACGAATAGTGAGAAGCGAAGGCATCCTCATTTCCCTCCACATGGTAATGATCACCAGGCTCAGAACCTTTGATATTTATGTAGAACTCCACTTTTCAAACCACTTTCATATATTCATATATGTTCCTATTTGATCCCCATTCCTATTTGATGTCTTACTCTTTTTTTCCTTTCTTTGTTAGGAAAGGAGAAGGGAAAAATAGTAGCACACAGTTTGAATAATATAAAAATGCTTTATAGTTTGAGAGAAATTCTCCCAGACATGAGGACAGTGGGTTTATTTCACAAGACTCTGCCACAGTCCAGCCTCAAAGACTTCAATAACTTACACCAAGAAAATGATATGACTCAGTTGCTCCATAGTTATCAGAGGTGGATGTGAAGAATATAGTTTACTGTGCCTTTCAGAAGGTCTTCAACAAAATGTGTTTATGTTTATTTCCCATGTGCAAAATTTCCTGAATAGAATCATGTTTATAGATAATGTATCCTAGTTCATGTGCTCAAATACAGCACAATAATCCTTGAGTTGATATACTTTAGATGCAGGGGTTCAAGAATTTAACATATGGCTTTATTTTTTTCCCTAATACTCTTTGAAAAGAGAGAGTCATGATCATGGTGATGATTTTTATGGGTAATCTGGAAATGGAACAGGATCAATAAACCAATTTTACTGATCAGAAAATTAATTGGTAATTTGCTTTTGATTGTTATTAACTTTAAGTGGAAGAAGAACTACAAAAATTTCTGAGAAATGATTTGTATGCTTTTATTAATCTTTAGAATGAAAGTGAGATTAGGAAGACATGCGATCTTCAAAGGTAAAGAGTATGGTGCAGTGAAACAAGGATTGGACGTAGAAAAAGGAAAAGAGGTTTGTTACTGAGGCAAGTCATTAAAACTACATTTTACTTTCCTCGTGTATGAAGTAAGGGAATTTAAAAGCTAAATTTACTTAGCTCCCATTTCTTACTGCTAAACCACAAGTACCTGGAAGACCAATCTTACATGGGAATAAGGAGAAAGGCTTCTGTGGCAGTAAATATGGACACAATTAAAGAGAGATGTTACAGGCAGATGAAGCAATGGGCAAAAATTTTCAGGAAGAGTTTTCAGGAGGCATAAATTGAAGGTTCTCTGGGTAAAATCCTGCCTTAATCTGCCATGTTACATCTCACAGGAAAGCTAAATGAAAATAGATTTTTATATTTCTATATTACACTAATCCCAACATGATGTCTTTGTTCAAGATTAATATTATCATTAAGAAATGACAAGCACCTACTTTGAAATAAAAAGCTTTAAAAACATAGGAAGTTACTTTTAGAAAGAAACATATACATTAACTACATATAATGGTATATAATTAGTAATTGGGAAAGAGAGAGAGAAAGCATCATCAAAATGAACCAGATTGTACTAGATGAAGTCATGATTTTTAGTTATTTTATTTTAAATAAATAACCTCAGGTACTTAAAAAACTTAGGGCATAAAGTATAGAAGTTTATGAAATATTCATAACATGCTAATCTGTAGCAAAACAATTTTTAAAATGTGATGAGTGTTTTTTAAAAATATTTCACCTTGTTAAGAATATGAAATGAAAAATGTCTTCATATTTTTTCAAACAGATCTGACTGGGGTTTTATTATAAAGCAATGTTGCAGGTAGATATGGTCCAATACTGGAGCTAGTTTTCTTGAACTTAGGGGTACTCTTTCATGTGCAGGGTGATGGTGCCATTTTTATCAACATTTATAAAACTTAAATGTGAAAAATGTCTATGAAGTTCAACCATACACTTTCAGATATTTTGATAGCATTACTTTGCTTAAGTAAATGAGTGTGTACATAGGGGTTTGCTGTTTTTCAAATATATGTATTTTCATATATTTTGAATATTACTTAATTGTTTAAAAATTAAGGGATTGTATAGAAGCTTGAAGTCAATATGTGCAGTTAAAAAATGGCTAATGTTAAAATCATTCCTTGAAGGTTAGTGACTATATGAAATAAATCCCTAATACTAGTTTAAAAAATGTCGGGGGAGAAGACTATGTTGGATAAAAGGATGACCTAAAGAAAGTCAGAATTTTATAATAGTAGGAAGTGACTTTTATGTTTTGTTTCATGTTATATGATTCTTTTATAATGTATTTCTGTATTATATAAACAACAAAAGGATTATGGTATCTTTAATACATTTGTTTTCTCAGCTCTCAGATATATATATATATATATATATATATATATGTAAATTAAATTAATTGTACCAAGAAGTAATATTTTTATTTTTTAAATTTAAGAACATCAGTGAAATTTAACACACACACACATGTACATACATAAATATATACATATGTATATATATTTTAATTAAAAGATTTTAAAAGTTATATTTTGGTGTCACAAATAAAGCATTTCAGAATAATTGATCAATTTTAAGGCCTTGCTACATTTCAAAGATTCTTCAGTCTTAGAGTTATTTTAATCTTAAAGAAAATACTTCTTTGTTCCGGTCTCTGAATGATTGGATTGATTCATAACCTGCTTCTGTAATTTAAGTCAATGTTTATTGACAACTTCATGTTGCTTTAGTATGCTTAATTTTGAACTACACATGTGTACTGTCCAGATGATGCATGTAGGATCAAGTACAATGTGTGTCATTTGGTGTGGTTAAAATGTTAGGTACATTAATAATTATTTTGAGATTAGCCATATTTTAACTGAAGAGTTTAATCATGAAACATTTAAAATTTTCATAAGAAATCATATTTTGAATTACCCATTTTGCAATGGGTAATATGATAGAATCTGGAATGTTCCTATCACTCACCTTTTTTTGAAATAATTATGAGTCACATTTATGTGTTAAAACTAGGTGAATTTTGCAGTATAAGATTCCTTACTCTTGAGCTTCAGATGAATATTTTCATATATGTCAATCACTGTTGCTTAATGAATGGTAATGATGAACCTAAAAGGTCAAGATAATACTTGGACACTAATGGATGGCACTCATGGATGACGATTTGGGAACCTAGCAGAGCAAGAAAAGACTAATCCACACCTCCTTCCTTTCCAGAGGCTCTGTTGGAGTAGAGTAGGGATGGTGGGGAAAGGTGACTAGTGTTCAAACCACACTTGGTTGCTCAGCAATCCAGGTGCAGATTAGAGAGAAACATGACTCCCATCTACATGACCTGAAGTGCTTGACTGAAGCCCATTTGAGCAACTATTTAGGGATCTGGATATGTACCTCTCCAAAGATCTTGGGGCCTCTGCTCCTTAGAAAAATCAAACTATGGTGTGCAAAGATTATAATCTTGCTTAGCCAAAATGTCCTTCCCTATGTTAAAGGAAAAAGGACAGTGTTTTTTTTCTGGAAATGCAATAGAATTCCATATCAAGCTTTCCTATATTAAGCCCATTTTTAATATGTATATCATCACACCTGGCAACTTCGATGTCACAAAAACACTCTAAATATCATGTTTTCCATTGAACTCACCTTGTTCTTCTCTAAACTAGTTTGTTACTGTGATTTTCTCTTCTGGAATGACCCAGTCATTTGTCCAAGCCATTATCTTTAACTAGGGTGAGTACTACCCTTAAATTTTATTTCTTTCTCTCTGTATGTGTGCTATCAGGTACAAGTTCTATTGAACTTTATTCTAGAGCTCTCTTAAATCTGAGCAGCCCAGGGAACTGCTGCACTTCACACTACCAACTTTCTTCACCTGAACCAATGACACCATCTCTTCTTCCTCATTTCCCTGCTTGTGGTCTTGCTCCTGTGATGTAATCTCTTTACCACAGATCTTTTCCAAATAAATATTTGATTAGGTGACTCCTTGACTTATATTCCCCAACTCTTTCATTCCTCAATGAAAACTAAACTCCTTAATATATCCTAGAAGGCCTTCCCCATTGTTTTCTCCTACTGATTCCTTATTCCTTATACCCCCTTTATCTGGATTAGTCTGGCTCAACATATAAGGCTTATGTCATTTGTCAGTGTTTCTGTGAGATATTTGCTTACCCTTTAAACTGGATTTGGGACTTTGTTGAATATTCCAGCAATGTCATTTTCTCTTTTATTGTAACACCCCCACCCCCACCCCCAGATTTTCTAACTCTCATGGATCATTGAGTGAAGGAACTGTGCTTCTTCCGTGTTCATCAATGTACTGTGGGTGCCTGGCACAAGGAAGATGCTCGATAAATATTTTCAGGGTGCATGTAGGAATAATTTACTTTTCCAGTCACTTCTGTTGTCTGTCTTCCCTCAATGTAAGCTGTATGACTTTTTTATACTGAATTTATTCAGTTTCCTAACATAATGTCTTCTCTTGGGTCTGGTCCTTCAGGTTCTGCCAAGAAGCCTTGAATTGCCTATCTGCTCCCATAATATACTTTCCTATTCTAGCACTTTTCAGATCGTATAGCAAGTTCTAATGCACAAGTCTACCTTCTACAGCATGTTCTACATGTACATGGCAACTGTATCTTTCCTTGTTACATCTGCATCATCGTCTGTTATGTTTCTAGTATAGTTTTTCAATGAATGAAATAGTGAGGAAATAAACTAATAGATATGGAAAATGTCTATGAGATAAAAAATATAATAAAGGAGATATCTATAAGGTGTTAGGAAATGATGAAAAAAAGATTCTGAAAAGAAAATGTTCTCAAACATTAGCATGATTGGGTAAGATTTCTTTTTAGTTTCTTTAATGAACATTATTAATATTATAATATTTAAAGATATTTTGGAAACCTTGAAGAAAAGCACAACATAAATATGACTAGTGAATGAAATAATATCTTTCCAATATGTTGATAACTTTATCAATAATACATCTTTAAGTCATCTTTATGAACCTTGTTAAAAGAACATCCTGGGGTTATCAGAAAAAAAAATGATAGGAAGTCATATTGTATATTCATATACTCCAATTTTATTTTCTCTTTCTGTGATGTGCATGAGTTTGAGAGGATTACATTTATTCTTCACTTGTGTGAACAGGCAAAGTTAGACAACAAGCAATCTCTTTGTGAAACAGAAAGATATAAACATAGTAAATTGCACAAGCAGAACTGACTTTCCTTCAGGCCGATTCATATACTTAATGAAGGACACGTGCAAACTCAGCCAGGAGCTCAACAAGTCTGTACAGTTCATCCTATGTGAACCCAACTTAAAATATCTATGACTCCAGCAGTTATTTGCCTGTGGGCTCATGTAGGGAACATTCTAGAAATAAGAGTCATCTCCTCACTTACAATCCACGAAAATGGTGGTATCTTGAGCAGTTTTCCTTTATCCCTTCATAGGTATTCCAGGACCCAGAAGTCAGAGTAACTTTATCTGCTTAAGAATAAATATGACATCAATGAGACAGAAAGATCCAGATACAGGTTTTATAGAATGCTGTGACAGTATGCTTGCTTCCCAAACTGCTTTAATATTTCAGATGATATGGTTATAAACATGTCAACTAGAAAGTGAGTTCATATCCATTTTAAAACAGATTTAAATGCAGTTTTTGGTATCTTGCTCACTTGGGCTTTTATCATGTAGTACCAGTTATTGGCCAGGATCCAAATCCATCTCTCTGCCCTTTATCAGGTACTAGATGAGTTGGTTAAGCACAAAACAAATGCAAAATATTCCTCTTTTTAAAAAGTTAGTATCCAGAATGATGCAGGAAAAGCCAGTTATTTACAAACACTATGTGTTTTTGTCCCCCCCAAAACTATTCTTAACCACTTTCATTCTAAAATGAATTACTTCTCTGATAATAGAATGAAGAAGTTTAAGTGACCTTAGAAAGGAATGTGGCTTTTTAAAAAGGTACATTCCTTCATTCATGATTCATGTAGCTCTTAGAATCTTGGTCATAATAGGAAAAAAAAGAAAAAAAGAAAACTGAATATTTTTTCTTTTCTTTTTTTGTAGTGGGAATTGAACCCAGAGGAGGTCTACAACTATTACATCCCCCGTCCTTTCTATTTTTTGCTTTTAGACAAGGTCTCACTAAGTTACCCAGGCTGGCCTCAAACCTGTCATCCTCCTGCCTCAACCTCCCTAGTCTCTGGGATTACAGGCATGTACCACTGGACTGGGCTCTGAATTTTTGATTAGGAAAAAAAAGTCATATTTTAGTGCAGGACTTGACCTTGGGCAAGTTGCTTAATGAAGATTCTGTTGTGTTTAACTGTAAGATTGGATGACAACTGTCTTCCCTATCTTAAAGGATGGATGGCAAGATGAGTGAATTAGTAGGTGAAAGTGTTTGGCAAGTAGTTAGGCCCTATATGTAAGGAATACAAATAACAGCTTGTTTTGATTGCTTCATCTGGATTTGTTTGCTTTGTCAGGTTGATCTGGCTCAAGCAATAATTAACATAGCCCTTAAATAGAGACTTAGACTTGGAATAAAGATGATTAAACATGTTAGTAAAGGTGTATTCTAGGACTTTGGTGTTCAGAAATAGCTGCCCTCTGGGTAGTTCCAAGACATTTATGCCCTTATCTTGGACATTCCCCCCAAATGAATTATCTTAAGATTCGAACTAATCACTATCTTTTGGGGGCATAGATTGAGAGGAATACTTAACTATTTGTTCTAGAATTCTATGTGTGTCTATATCTAGATGTGAAACAACCTTATAAAACTAACTTGCATCTTTAGGGGTTTTTACACGTGTATATCTATATATCTCTGTGTATCTTGAGCCTAAAACCTCATACATACATGTGCCAGATGTTACACTCATTTCACCATAAGGAAATCTAGATACAGGGTAGAAAAATCACTGCTCTAAGATCACAAATTAGCTGTTTATTATTTTTGTAATAGAGGATGTTGGGGTAAAATGGAGGGAGGATTAGAATTCAAACTCCTAAATTAAAATAATCCTCCTGATTCCAAACTATATTAAGTTCTAGACTTTTGCTATATATTTTTATATATGTATATATATATGTGTGCACATATATCTTTTTAAATTTTTACTGTAGCAATACTCCCTTATCTACTTCTTTCCTTATCTAACACCTACTTAACCAGCAGCACCAAAATATTTCTCAGAGTAATATTCCCACATGTGGTTAGGGGCCCCTCCTACAGGCACTTACCCTCCTAACAAAGCATTGATTATATACCATTGTTTGTTGGTTTTCTGCTTCTCCCACTGGTCTGTGAAGGTCTTGATCATTCACAGAACAAAAGGTGAGAGTGTGCAAATAGAAGAAGTTTCCATGTTACCGGAAACAATGTGGATCTAGTTGATTCTAAAGACCTATGCATAATTTCTGAAAAATGGCAGAAACACCTAGTTGACTCTTCTTGGTGCTAAGATTCTGCATCATTTTCCCAACATCTGGTGATATTTATCCTCAAATTTCTACCTAATCCTTGTTCTCTCCAGTAATTGCATTAGCAGAGGCAGGAGGAGTTGTTAATGAGTTTTAGCTTGGTTATTTGCATTTTACCTGTACCTTGGCTCTTTAGATTGGCTCTCCAGTTATGATTCAGATCCCCCAGCGACCTTGGTTGTTTTTTCTGTTTTCTTGAAGCTCAACCCCCAATTTTGATATCATACCTAAATTCTCACTAATATATCCCTGTGCCAGCATCTGGGTCTTGCTATGCCAATCTCCTTCTACTTGCACACCCTCTCTGATAAAATTTTTTTCTATGTTCTAACCTATTTTCAGCATTCTAAAATTTTATACCCTAATTTGTAGAATAATTTTCCTCCTCACTCAAGCTTGGTGTTTATGGACTTTGTGTATTAAGGAAAGATTTCCTAATAATGATTGTTTCCCTTTTAAAATCAAATCTATACATGGGTCCTGTCACCAACTTTTTGGTTGTCTTAATGTGTTTGCTAATTTGAATGGAACTTTTAGAATCTCCCTGGTCTATTCCACATACTAACTTCTTGCCTGAACTGTGTTTGGTCATTGAAAAAATTATACTAATTTTTGAAACCAGAGCTCAAGTTTCATCTTAACTGGAGTGTTTCACAATTTACCCACCGACTCTTAATTATATCCTTTGTCCTCATGAACTTAATGGTTCCACTCAGATCCTTAGCTTGTTTCTGGTAAATTCAGTCAACTTTTCTAATCTGTCCCTACCTGCACCTGAAGCATGACACATTTGTATACAGCAGTTCATCCATTTACAGAACATGCAGAAAATCAATACTCTATGTAGGGAAATGAGAGAGAAAAATACAAAAATGTAGAGAAACTTTCTCCCACAGAGTCTCTTTTACTTATAGCAAATATGAGATCACCTAATTAATTTTACCAAACATCAAATATCAATGTAATTAGCAAAATTCTTAATAATATTAGTTGGTTGAATAATCTAGGTTAGTGGTACGTGAATTTGTCTCTTTCAATTACTGAGAAAAATTGTAGTATTACAGTATTATCAGAGAAGAATTTAACAATTTGGCTTTCTAGACTTAAAGAAATAATATTGTTGATATGGCATTAAAACAAAATTAATCTCTAAAAATGATTTAGTATTCAAATATATTCTAAACCTAGATAGTGAGGCCAATGAGTTAACATATATCTTTAAGAATCAAAAAGATACATTTTTATATGTGTTAATATTCCTTTTGAGTAACCTAGAGAAACAAAATATATTTAATTCTGGTTACCTTTCTGTTTCTAGTTTTAAGAATTTATTTAATTCAATAAATATTTAATTTTTTTTTTCTTTTACTTGTGACTGAAATGTTTTCTGGGGAGTTTAGAATTCTGACACAAAAATTGGAGGTTCATTCTGCACAATCACCATAATTTAATTTTCCCTCCCAAAGACAGAGTAATGATTTTCTCCTAGGATAATCTGTGAGTTGATGAAGAAAAACACCACTGTGATTTTTTTGGGTAATCCAGTTTAATGACATAACTATGGAAAGAGTTTTCCTTATGTATCATGCACTTCAAATGGACTTTGTGGTCATCCTCTTTCACAAGAATATTTTCCCTTGCCAAGAGAAATGGAATGGAAGTAAACATAATATTATGTAAAATGATGGGTCTGTCTGCCCTCTGGATTAGTGGCCAAAGCAAGTTGGTATTTATGGACTTTTCTTGTTAATGAGTGGATGAAATCTGAAGCCACATAAGTAAGATAATGTAGAAATTCTAAGTCTGTTTACTCCAGGTGTGGTTCTTTAGTTTGGTGTTTACATGCTATTCCAAGACAAGCGGCCTTGGGAAAGTTAAAAACCCTAAGTAGTAAATTCTAAAAGGAAGCAATTGTAAAAGTCTCCCTCAGAAAAATTTTATGTTTCTTTAAGATTTCCACTTATTTATCAACTACAGTATTTTAAGAATTATTTTGAATTTAAGAACTCTTAACATAAAAATGTTTATCTTTTTAGTTGAAATATTTTCTTGTTTTTTATCTTCTTTTAAGGCACATATGTTTAAAATATTAACCTGGTTTAATCAGTTAATTATGTCTTCGTGCGATTTCTTTTCTTTCTTACAAAATTATCATTTGTTCCCATTTATGATAAGCATTCTATAAGTTTCTATAATCCTCACCTCTTAGTTTTTTTATTAAACCTTTTAATCTAGTTGGGTATGTTTCTAAATTTTCTTTACAAATTTCTATTTAATTACTCCGTGTTTCTATTTCATTATTTTAAAAATAATACTTTTTAACCTCCTTATTTGGCAACCATAAAGGATCTGTTTAGGGTAGTTCCCGTTAATCTTATCTCAAGCTATCCCAGGCGACTCCTGTTCTCTGTGTGCTCATCTACATGTTTTATCAAGAATGTGGCTGTAACACGTTGACTAGACATGAGGTCCCTGGGAAAAAAAATCAAACTAGAGATGCCAATGTTCATGTACTTTCTAAACAGCACAACTTCATAATTGTGCACAGACTACAAAGAGATTCTGTCTTGTCTTTAAACTGTTCAGCAGCCGGACAAACTTGTTTTTATGTAACAGGATTAACAGTAGGACTACAAGTACAAACTCAGTTCATTGGCCCAAACAAGTTAGGGTTGCAAAGGTGTAAAGACATGAGAATGAGCTGCTGGTGATGCTCAGAACCAGCAGTTCACTGACAGGTGACATTACTAGCATTGTTAAAATCACCAAATCTCAAGACTCCAAACTTCTTTTGTTAATACATAGTAGATAAGGCTTTATAAAGAATATCATTGGTGAGAAACTTTTTTTTTTAAACTAAGCCAATATAGGTTTGCTTTATTTCATGTAATTCAGACTCTCCTGCCTTTCCTCCATCAAGAGTATAGGTTACTTTTGAAAATTATATGCACTGAATGACTTTCAGTTAGCACTTTCTAAAGGTCTTATTTAATTACACAATAAAGATTTATACTTTAATAATGATGCATTATATGATTTCAGAGTTGGATAGAAAATGGAATGATGTATAGGTAATAGCTTTTAATGTTATACAGAACCTTATGTGTTATCAAGTGAGGGTGTTGGTGTGATTTGATCTGGGGGTATGATTGACAGTAAAAATCAATTTTCATTTCACTTCAAAAAATCCACTCATCAGGGTAGTCAAACATTTGTTATTAGTATGAGATAGCTTCTTAATAAATAAAATGGCCCATAGGATTGTATGAGATATCAAAGGAAAAAAGATTGTGCAATATGATTTATTCTTGCCATTTCTGCTGCCTCTACACAGCCTTATTTCTTTCACATTCTATGGAATATGAAGGAATTTGAAATAGATGATAAAAAGTGTCAGATGCTGCTATCCAAAAGTGCTGCCACCACATATGCATGGATAATGCCTGACACAGCCTTAGACTATATTTCTGAAAAAATAATTTAGAGTCCCCCAGTTCTGCCCAAAGCAGTCCTAAGAGCACCAGGAGAGTTGTCATCCTCTCCAGCTCCACCATCCAGGGCTTATTTAGAAGAGATTTAACAGAAAATAATTGACAAGAAATTATCTTATTTCATTCACTTGACATTTGTATTCATAGAGTAAAATAATATTATTAAATATTTATATTTTTAACCTAGAAAGGTTGGTGTAGGAAATCTGTTTAAATAAATATATTATCTGTCTGGGCATGGTGGTGCACACCTGTAATCCCAGCGCTTTGAGAGGCTGAGGCAGGAGGATTGAGAGTTCAAGCCAGCCTCAACAACTGAGCGAGGCCCTAAGAAACTCAGTGAGATTCTGTATCTAAATAAAATACAAAATAGGGCTGGGAATGTTGCTCAGTGGTTGGGTGCGCCTGAGTTCAATCCCCAGTACCCCCCCAAATATTTATATATAATCTATTATATACATACATAATCTGAATATGTCAAATGAATGTCAAATTTATTTACTTGTTAACATGCATTAAGACCTCCCTTGTGCTCTGAACTAAGCCTTAAGGGTTCCAATAAAAATAAAAATAAAATATTCTCTGTCATCAGAAGCTTACAAGCTACTATGGCTTTGCCAAATATAATTCTACATTAAGGAATTTCCACTCTAAAGAATTTAGTCTGTCATTTTAAAGAACAGTATTTTCTCCTCTTTTGTTTCTCTCCCCTAACAATTTCATTTCTCCTGGCAATTAGTCCAGACAATATGCCTGAGAAAGATGACTGAATAAGAAAGAGAGTAGAGTAAACAGAGAAAACTTCATTTTAAAGACACAAGTGTGTGAATCAATAGAGAAATTTTGCCTGAGAAGATCTAAAAGATAAAAGGTAAAAATTAGAATTCAAAGCTGTCCTGGTTTTCAGATTCTTTGAACGAGAGCCTAGGAAATGAAAATAAATTTATGATTGGCAAGGTAGCAAATAAGCACAGCTCCTTCCTTTCTTCCTCCCCACCCCCTTTCTTTCTTTTGTACATTAGAATCCCAAGTAAAATAAGAATGTGTTAAGTAACAATTTAGATGATCTGAGTTATCCTGTTGGTATGTGGGAATAACCATACATGCACAAATGTGGCATTCTCTGAATATTATGAGGGATGTTCCTGTTTCGAAGACATACTTGTTACCACTATTACTAAAATTTGACTGTTAGCTTCAAATCACAGTGGTCAGCTGCAGCTTTAGTAACAGCTTGAATAGAGGTGAGCTACATGAAACATTCTACTTGGCCACAATTCACCCATCAGACTCCTTGTTTTTTCAGTATTGTCTCTTGATAAAAACAGGGTGGTAATGACAGGTAACATGTGAACTTTCTCACTTAATATAACTCTTCTCTTTTTTAGGGTGATGAAAATTTAATATAAGTGTTATTATTTTAATACTTGTTCAAGTAACGTGGACAAAATTATTATGTAGAATTTTACCTATGATATATAGAAGTTCTACTTTCTATCAGATATACCCTGGTGCAAAAGGAAAAATATTTGGAAAAAAAATGAGATCCTTATCACTAGACACATTCAGCATGTTTTCTCTGTCTGCCACTTGCCTTCAGAAGTCTGATTTATCATTGAGGATTCACAGAATTCTGGAAAAACTGACTTCGGTCTTAGTTTTAAGAGTGCAGCATGTGATCAAAGATAAGTCAAACAGGTGATTCACTCTCTGAGTCATAGAAATTGGCTTTTGAGTATGACCTAGGCAGCATATCATAGTAAGCCTGGGACTTGGCCTGGGCTATGAGGACAGAGTTCCTCCTGGAGGTGAGAAAAGCAGCTTGTAGCCCTGGGGGCTGGGCTCTTTTGTAACCAGGAGGGAGATCACCTTAGAAGGATTTGACACAATAAGAGAAAGAAAGTGGGACCTGGAGAGAAGGTGGGGGACCACCTGGTCTTATTTTTTTTCACTGAATTAAGACTTCTTTGAGATCTAAACTACATCTAAAACTTGAATTATATCAACAAATAAATTAATCCAAGTTGAGTTTCTGTTACTTGCAACTAAAAAGCACTCTTAACAGATACATTCAAATGTATACTAGGTCACACCGTGGAAGAGATGAGAAAAGTTTCAGATCACAGACTGGTAGTTGAATGGAATGGTCTTTAAAAATGCTTTCAACCCTAGAATTTTAATATGATATGAATCTAGGTTTCTGTACTCTATCACCTCTACATGAGTTTAACAATGTTAACCAGGTCCTCGAGTCATCTAAATGTTATAAACAATGTATATTTTAGTAAATAAATTTTGACTCTATACAGTTCTCACCTTTCTGATTATTTTTTTCTTTTGTGGTATTATGGACTGAACCCAGGGCCTTGTGCATGCTAGGCAAGCGTTCCACCACTGGGTTATATCCCCTTACTTTGGTAATTGCAAAATGGTTTCACCCTATTGTTCCCCTTCATCCAAAATGGCCCTGCATTGATTCTCATTAGGACACTATTAGTGAGCATGAAGTATTTGGAGTAAAAGAGAGAGATTTGATAGAAACCTGAGACAAGGTTTTGCTTTAGATATGTTGCACCTTAGTATCTATTTAGGAAGAAGAATAGGAGTATCATTTTCAATCTCATTAAGTACTAAATATCTCCTTAAGTACTAAGCAGGAAAACTTTTAGGCTCTGGAATAAAATTTGGGGTTGAAGTTTATTGTAATCCAGCCATCTTGGAACAGTAAAATGCAGGAAGTCTGGAGGCATCATAGAATAGATAAAAATACAGAATAAAGTGATACAAGACAACTTTCAGTCTTGATTGAAATCACATCTGCGTGTGTTGGTAGCCAGGATGGACTACTTTCTTTCTGAACACGGAGCCAGCAAGAGAATAGAGAGAGAATGAGGGAGGGAGGAGGAGGTGCATTTGGGGTCTGTTGCCACCCGCAGGCTCTTAGACCATCCCTGGCACTGAAGAGGGAGCCACCAGTTCCAGGAGGGGTCATCACCTGAGTTTGTCTGGACCCTTTCCAGAGCCCAGAGACTTGTCTCTTAAAGAACTTCTGTTGTTCTCTTCCTGGAAGAAGTGCTTCATGCTTCACATTTCTGGCAAACATGCTTCCATTCCCTTAGAGCGTTTGCTTCAGTGGATGGTGATATCACCCCCACCCCATTAATTGTATGTTTGTTTTTAATCTTCAAGACCAGAGGGAATCTTCTAAAGGGATATCCCATATTTATATGAATTTCAGAAGGCTTTTTAGTACTGCTTAAAAGATTTGAAACCTTTAGAAATTCAATGTGTTGTCTAGTTTTGTGCTTGACCAGTATGAGTTATGAGCAGTAAGGGATGGATGTGGGGAGGTAAATTCCTAAGATTCATACTGCTGCAGGTGTCAGGCCTGGATTCTCAGAAGTCAGGTCTGGATTCTCAGAAGTAGCATTATATAGTTCTAAAGAGTGCAAATTATTCTATGCTGACAACTGTAAAAGTCATTTTAGTAGTTTTTCAATTCTTTTTTGAGTACTTTATTTGCATTCTCTAAATGGTTTAAAATATTAATAGGATTTGTTGTTGTTATGTGGTTTTATACATACATTGAGAGAACAGAATGGGACCAGATTTTAAGTTAAAATTCAGTCCATAGCAAAGACTCAGTTAACGTCTGTATGAAATACACTGGAAGATTTACTTGGAGGAAATTGCTTATGTCAGCAGCTGTCACAAAGCATGTGGTCTGCTTCGGAATCCGGAGCAGCTGATATACTAAAATACTACTACTTTTTTTCCTGGGGAAATAGGAATATCAGGGGAATTTGTCTTCTTTGAAGTGCTTCCGTTTTTTTATTTCTAATTTCAGATGTCAACAGCCTGTTGGGGATATCTAAATGAGGCAGAGAATGCTCCACTGAGCCCTTAATATCTGGGGTATTCCCCAGTAGCAGGAATGTTTTCAGCAGAGCTGGGTGGGAACTTTCATTCCTTCTGCCAGATGCTATGAAGTCCATGAAGAAAATGTGCTCTGGGCCTCTGTGAGGGTGAAGACGTTTTCCTACAGAGTGATCTGTGAGAGGCTTCCTGAAAGGAACATGAGCTCCTCACCATCACCTGGTGCCTTCCTTACACCATTTCCCTATGCTACACCTGTCAAGACATGCCCAGCTCCTCTTAGGTCTACATATGTGCTCTCCTTCTCTCCCATCACTCAAGACTTGGGAACTCCAGGAGGAAGGCTCTCCTGATGAATAATAGCGACCTGAGTTAGAGATGTTTTCCCATGGATGCAGAAGCCCAGACTCCTAAATGTACTTGTTATTTTGTTTTCACATGAGAGATTTAATTTAATTTTTATGTCTCTTTAAATTGTTGACCACAAATACTTCATATCAATGAATATCCTGTGTATTTTCTGAATTTAAATGAACATAGTAGAATAGGATAAACTCTTAGATAGAAATTAGAGGATTAGAAATCAGAAATTAGAGGATATTCTGGCTGCCACCTCCTCTTTCTCCTCTTCCTCTTTTTCCTCCTCCTCCTCCTCTTCTTCCTCTTCCTCCTCCTCCTTCTCTATTTATTTCACAGTGTTAGGGATCAAACTGTGGGTTTTACACATGCTAGGAGAGCACTCTACTGCTAAGCTAAGTTTCCAGCCCCTAACCTGACTTCTGAAGCATCTTAGATCCTAACCTCAGAGCAGAGGATATCCAGCCATGGGCTGTGTTTTGGTAGATTAAGAAAAATCTGATAGTGTAGTTTTTAAGAATATAGATTCATTAATGCAGTGGACTAGAATTTTAGTAACTTTAGTCATGTTCCTAGTTTCTCCAACTTCTATCGTAATCTGGAAGATGGTGTCAATTTTGATGCTTTCTTCAGAGAATTGTTGTGTGGTCAAGCTAGAATAATATGTATGATTGCTTACCATAATGCTTATTACTATTAACAAAATTACCCATGGACCCTCAGGTCAGTGAAAAATCCTATTCAAACCACATAATACTCATCAGTAAGAAAGTAAAATGTCATCAGGCTGCCGGGAAGATAAAGAGTGATGACACAATCAAGAGTCACTTTTTTTAGGAAGACAATTTTGGAAAAGTAAAGGTAGATTAGACTCACACATGTGCATCCCTGTGATGTCTATGGTTACTATGAATCAATGAAATATTGAGAAAATGGTATTTTTAAAGAATGGTATTTTTATTTTTCTCATATTTGCTACCACTAATTCCAACAAAAAGAATACCATGAAAAAATTAGTAAGAAATGTACATGGGGTAAGAAGATCAGGGACAAGAAAGAAGGGTTAAAAAAATAGCAAGTATTCATTATTATCAGGGAGTTCATGTGAGAACAAAAACAAAGATTGCATTATGAATGTATTTGTTCATTCATACAATGCTACTGAATAGTTTCTATAAGAGATATTCATAGATACTGGAAGGAAAATTGGAAGTAGAAAACTCTTCCAAAGGGTAAAGTTTTGAAAATTGAGGGGTAAGAGAAAAAGAGGGGAAGCATAGAAATATGTCTTCTAAACTTTATTATTTTAGAGAAAATAAAGAGATACACTTTCCTTCAACAAATGTTTTTGATTATCATGTGCTAACACTATGTGAGGGAAATGAGACCGGTACAAGAATGATCAATGGTGTCTGCATTACTGTTCTTAGAGTCACTAGACCAAAAAACCAACAGAAATAAAACAGAAAATTGATGCAATCTGCCTAAACTTGAGAAGTATGTAGCGGGAGGGCCAGTGGTATGCACAGCTGATCCCTAGACCAGAGTGTGTGGTCGCTGATCCAGCAGCACTAGCTGGAGGAATAAAAGCAAGGAGGAAGAGAGTAATTCTGCCGCCCACAGTTTTTCAGTGAAGTCTCCTTATGAAAGAACAGCCAAGTTCATTTCTTTCCCAGGACAGAATTTCAGGCAACTTGAGCTGAGATAGTTTAGCTCTGGTCAGAATACATTTCCTTTTTGCTAAAAAGAGCTGCTCTGATTCTGAAGCTTATGTTTTGTGCAGATGTTCCCTATCCCAGTTTTTTAGCCCTTGACCATTTAAGCAATATTTGCAAAGATGATCAGGTTGAGGTCAAACAAAATTTAAATATTCAATGACACACTTTGGTTATCTCCACTCGAATTCACGGTCTTCCATGGGTTGAGGGAGCCCTCACCATTGCCCATATGTGAAGGTGGTACAGAGGTCTCCCAACATTTCTGATCATCATTATTCTCTGTCCACGCCCCCTCAAAGAGTAGACTGACAGGTTTCACTCCATATTGAGATTGCATCACATCTAAGTGATCTTGTTACTGGAAAAAGGAAGTACAAAAACTCTATTCTTGTTTAACTGATGTGCTTATGAGTTTGCCAGAAGTTGCCGAGGGGCAAAGGAAATCTGGTATATCTTCTGGGAAAGTTAATTTTATTCACTTGTAAGTAATTTAGAAAGTTAATGATTACATGTGTACATGTCTTCCTTGCTTCATAACTTCATTCCTGGAAACAATGTAACAAAGAAAAAAGTCATTAAATGACAAAAGTGCTACTAAAAATTTCATGGGAAAAAAATTATGCTGTATGCCATACTAATCTGAAATACCCAGAAAGTTTTCATGGATAGAAGAAAAATGAGACAATGGAGTACTTTTGAATGTATTAGTTATGAATAATAATTTGAAAGCAAATAAAGTAGATTTTGTCCAGTAAATCTGATGCTAGTAGCTGGAAATCATTCTTTCTATTCCACATCAATGAGTTTCAAACCTTTATAGGACTCATGGTTATTTCACACACAAATTTGATTTAAAAATCAAGTTATTGAACAGAAAAATATCTCTAGGGCAAAATAAAACCTAAAAAGATGAATGCTCCAAAACAAGAAATAGCACTTGCACATTCAAGCTTGTGTGCTGCAATTTTGTTTGGTATATGTACTCAAAGACAAACTCTTTGTTTCATTCAAAAAATGGGACATAGTTCATATTTCTTCCAAGTGATAGCCTCTGAGTTGAATCCACACTGACAAGTAAATTGAGTAAGTTTGCCTCAAGCAAGATTCTAGGCATAGCGATCTTGCAGTGCATTTATTTAGTGTGTTTTGGGCAAAAAGTCAATATATAAGGGAAAAATAAAGAAAGTCATTATATGAAACAGTATATAGTTTCTTAAGGGTCATTGTGATAAAAAGTTGAAAACTGAACAGTTGCAAGAGGCAAGTCTGTGTATCTGTGCGCACACTTAGGTAGATATAAACTGGCACAGAATATAGAAGATAAAATTTACATTCACTTGAAAGCTTTAAAATAACAGATTTCAAGTTTTATAACTGTTTACTGCCAGAGGGACCACCTGATGTCCTGTGGTACATTTAATCTCCTCTAAAGAACTTTAGAGAGCTCTCCTGTGACAGAAAGCTATGAAAAGCTGGATGCAGCCCATCGCTTTCTCCTGCCACCCTAGAGCTGTGCCTTCAAGTTTCACGTTTTGTCTAACCTTCCTGACATTTCCTATGGTTAGAATGAAGGGGATGTGTGTGTGTGGGGGGGGTGGGAGGGGAACGGATAGTGAGAAGACTGAAGCCAAGAGCTGGATCCTGTCTTTTATTTTGAGAATTTCACCCAATTGAAACCTAAGAACATACTTAAATAGAAAGCAAAATAGAATCAGGTAATAGTCAACAACAAAACCCTTTCCTATTTTACCAGTGGTGAAAATGAAGTGCTTTTTCAAGAAACAAATTTTTTTTTGCCGTTCTCAAAGAATTGACAAAAAAAAAAAAAAATTTTTGAATGTAAGGAAAGTGGGAAAAGTGAAAAGTGATTTACCTTACCCCGTTCATTCTAGGGCATTTCCTTAGGACCACCAGTTTCTTTTAAGCTACTTATTAAAAGCCAGTGCTTTTCTAATAGAAAAGAAGCTTCTGGCTTTCAAATGTCATATAGCATGCCTTGCAGGATAATAGGGAATTAGACACTGTTAGCAGAAAACAAAAGAGTCACCGTTAAGGGACAGTAAAGCAGAAGCAATTCCTGGAGTAAGCATTTTATACATTTTTACTTCAGAGAAAAGGGCAAGGAACCTATTAATATAATTCTGACACGTTGATAATCTTTTCGCTTACCAGCTAAAATAAAGGTTTGCAGAATCACAAGTCTTAGTCATTCATTTTTAAAAAGAAAACTTGTATTTGTTACATACATGGTAATGAAGAAACTATGGAAATAAATTCATTTCCTTGTTGCTCACCACATTCGGTCCCACAGAAATACAATAGGATGAGGAACTTAGTTTAATTAAATGGCTATGAACTCCATTTACATGGCTGGAATGTGACTTTAAAACAGTTGTACATTTTGACATTAAGATTCTCTCAAGTTGTTCATTTTGACATCATGCATTGGTCAAGCTGAAAATCAAGATCAAGATCAAAAAACTAGGTGAAAATTATTATACATTATTGTCACACTGAGATGTCCTATGTTCCAATTAGTTTTATTTTCATTGGTTACTAGGTAAAAAGACTGGAGCATTCAACCTAACAATAGCACTATTTTAATTTTAGTTATACATGGACTCTTTAGGAGCTATGATTTCAAAATGTTCTGCAATTCTCTGAGTATGTTTTTTATTTGAGATTTCTGAAATAACTGTCTGAATACCAAACATAGGGTATTTTAGCTTTTCATATCACAGTGTTGCAAAGGATAATGTTTATAAAATTCCTAAGTGAATGGGGGTGAAATGCAGAACAAATTTTTCAACCCTGGTTTTGGATATAAGTAATAAAGAAAAGGAAAAGTACTTAAAGGAGAAGTAGAGAAAACCTCCCCATAATAGACCAAGGAAAGAAGATTTGCTTATCATTGTCCCACACAGATAACTTTGGTTCGTGACCTGCCTGAGGTAGTTAATGTCACTATCACTCCAGGTAGGCTGGTGGCAGGCTTGTTGAAGAGGAGCTTGTTCCAGAGTTTTCCCTCAGAGAAATCAGATTAAAGAAAAACACACCACTTAATAATCATGAACCTGATGAACATGCCAGCCTGAGTTTCTAATGCATCAGCTTAGCTTGTTCTCTTTATTTATTAATTCGTTCGTGCAACAGATAATAACGGCTACTAGTGTTGATGGTGGATGATGCACTTTCCATATTAGAGAGGAGGAAGGTCTGAGGTAGCCAGATTACTTAGAAAGCTATTTCTGTTTTATGTTTGGCTTTATAGATATTGGTATAATGAATGAAATATTGTGCATTATAAGGCAGAAATGAGTTCCGTTCTGGATTCACTGATTTTAAGGACAGGAAAAGCATTCAGGTGGAAATGTTTGGAATAAAAGCTCAGAAGAGAGAGTAGGAATGGAAAGAGAGTAAAGTTTTCTGTTATGAATCATATATATGTGTGTATGGTTTTTAAGTTTATTGAGTTATATATGAGTAAAATTTAATAAACTGTATATCTTTAACATTGATTAAGCTTTTACTCTGTTACAGGCCTATGATAAGCACTTGACATGAATTCTCTCAGCCTTTACAAGAGTTCTATGTGTTAGCTACTAATCTCACCATTCTTTTATAAATGGGATCTCCTGGTTAGTAAAAGGATTTCAAATCAGGCTGGACTTTCTGATTTCAATGTCTGTGAATCCCAGTTGCTATATGGTTCCTTATCTTTGCCTCCCCTGTGCCTATGTCAACATCCATGTCCCCTTAGTAGATGACTGACTACATACTAATACAGTGCAACAGGACAACTTGAAAGTGCAAATGGTGTGTCTTATAAAAGAAAAAAGTGGAGAGCCAAAAGTTGTAACAAGTTAATTGCTGAAAAACCCTGAAATTGGAATGCTTAAGAAGTTAAAAAAGACTAAGTATATTTAAGATGAAATTATTTCTGGGGAAATATGAAAGAGGGAGAAAGAAAGGTCACACATTTTAGGGAGGTTTCTCTTTCTGGCCTAAATTTTATGAATTTGTAACAGATAGGGTAATTCAATAGGTTTGCAATTCACGTTTCCACAGGATAATTGTTCTCATTTGAGGAAAATTAAGGCATTTGCAGAAAATTTTTGTATAAAAATTGCAATTTCTAGTCATAGCCAATGTCATTTAACATGTACTCTGTACGGGGTCCCATAGGACATTCCATTGAAAGCTTAAAGAACATACAAATCTGTTTTGTTATCGAAGCATTTTACTGGGTAGTTTGGGAGTCAGAAAGCAAACATCAGTGATCCTCTAAGACCTTCCAGGGTCTTAAATCCTGCTGTCTCAATTTCCTCTCCCCTTGGCTTACCCTCCCTACCCACGCTGATGTCTTGCAGACACCATGCATATGTGTCTCAAGCTATGCTTTGCATTTGCTCTCCCATTTTCTGAGTTATTCCTCTCAAGATATCACCACTGCTCACTCCCTTTCTTCCCTCAGGATTCTGCTCAAATATTGGAAAGTAATAAGGGCTCCATTGACTCCCTAATATAAAGGATCTCTATTGACCTGTTCCTTTTGCTCTACTATACTTTTTTGGTATGGTACTTATCAACAGCTCGTACATGCTCATACAACTTACACATGTGATGCATTTATTTATGACTTACCAGTTGTTTCTAACCACTAGACTAAGGGTTCATTGAGGGGAAAAAGAGTCTCCACTTTGTTCATGGGTATCCTTGGTGTTGGGGCAGGCCCCAAATGGCTATAGTTGGGTTCTCTCACTAAGGCTTCCTGTGGACTATGTCATGTTTTGAATATGTAGCCAAGGTCATGAATCAGCTATGCTACGGCTAGTGTGTACTCAGGGTCACAACCACTCTGATTCAGTGTATATGTGCAAGGTCACAAACATTTACTTGTGAGCATGCACCCACACATGTAACCTGTGGGCAGTGTGCCTTCTTAGTCTGACCTGTGTATAAAAAAGGCCTAGGGAAATAACTTGGGGAGTTAAATGGAATTGAGTGGGGCTAAATGACTGGGGGCTCAAGCTGGAGTTGGGGGCTGGCTAGGGGCTGTTGCCACCTCTGAATGAAGGATGACTAATATCGCAACCACACCTTGCATCTTTTTCCACCTCCTGGGATTCCAATTCTGTTTCCTGGGCCTGAGCCCATACCCAACACTCCACAATTAGAACAGTGCCAGGCATGTGGAAGGGATTCCATAAACATTTGCTAAATAAATGCAACAATGAACTAATAAATGAGGATATACATTCACATACATACACATTGCACAAGAACCAAAATGTTGACCCAGGTAAGAGTCATTAGAGAAGTTTATGCTAGAGAAGGAAATGCTTATCCCCATTCCTGAATTGTACTGGGTGGAAACTGCTTAAGGAATAGTACTCTTTCTTTGTTTAAGCAGAGTACCTGATATATTGCATGTATTTGGTATATATTTGTGGGAATGTTACACTTCTAAGAAGAAATGTGTCTTTAGTAGGACTTTGACAGTGAGGCTGAATGGCAAGTAGAAGAGGTGGCATTGCCCTTGCAAATAAGATGAAGATAGAGATAAAGATCCTATGAAATAGTGTCAGGATATGCTGGGAAAAATAGGAGCTGAAGGTTAAAAAGAGACATTCGGGAATTAGGTAGCATAGTTGATGTGCTAATATTCCCAGAGTATTTGATATTTGTGATTCTTGTTAATTGACACCCCCAAAATTTATTAGGCATTTATTATTGGCCAGGAATTCCTCTAAGTGCTGAGGATATAGCAGTAACCAAACATAATAAATCCCTGCCCCCATACACCTGATATGCTAGTTGGCATGTCTAGAGAAAGTAAAATATATGGCACAGCATGTCTATGGAATGTAAGAACTGTACAGAAACTACAGCAGGAAAGAAGGTAGGGGTTGTAAGTGTGGAGGGCAGGAGAATTGCAATTTCAAATAGAGTGGCCAGGGCACCTCTCACTGAGATGGTGAGAAAGCCTGAGGGAGGTGTGGATGTTTGCCTTGCTAACATCTAGGGGGACAGAGTGGAGGAAGAAGGAAACTGCTGCCCATGATCCAGGATGAGTGAGGAGTCCAATTTGGCAGCAGGTAGGAAAGTGGAGCAGAGGAGGCAATAAGGGCAGTAAGGGATGAGAGAGGATCTAGTAGTACCTGTGGGGCTTTAGAAAGAACTTGGGATCACTTTGAAAGAAGGAAAGCAGATGGATAATTTGAAACAGAGATAGTATATGATGTGTCTTGTGTTTTAAATGGATCCTTGTGATTGCTCTGCTGATTACGAAGCTGGGAATCATCTGAAGTGGAGATGGGTTTATTGCCTCTGGTCAAAGGCATAAAATAATTTACCACTTCACTTCTTAAAAATATTCTCTGAATTCCCCAAAGGGGACTTTTCTGATTTCAGGGCAATGTCCCTTATTTCTACTTAAGTATATCTTCTAAAATCTCAGCATTCTCTCAACTTCTTTGCAGCCCTGGGAGATGCATCTGCAGGAGGCCTCCTGATTAGATCAAGGATAAGTGGTTAGTATCTCTTCCATTGACTCTGTGTTCTCAAGTGCAGACATCATTGATCTTACTAGATCAAACTCATTTTTCTGTACCTTTCTCTATATTTTCTTTTTAATAAAGGTTAAGGTAAAATGTATTTGGAAGAGAAATATTTCATAATTTCCTGTATGTTCCTTTGGATTCAATGACAGTTTTAATTATTACTTTAGATCTAGCTCCCTTTATATCAAGAAAATATGTCATAAATTTTTCAAAATTGTATTTCACTGCTGTGCATTAAAACAAAGTAAACTCTAGAAAATTCTAAGCGAGACTTTGAACCTATCCTGGCAATTCTGAAAATTATGAGATAGATACCCTTTCTTTTATATTGACATTTCTCTCATAAATCCTTTAGAGTTCTGATCTAAATTTAGCCCATATATTGCAAGTAATTTATGATGAGATAGTTACTTTAGAATTCAGGTTGTGGGTTTCCCTGCTTAAAATGTATTTAAGCATGTGGAATTGAAATGGGTATGACATTTATAAGCTGATGTATCTGTTCATCACTTTTTAATAAGGTTAGTGGTTTTCAGAGCACATTGCCATGCCTTTTAGGAGAGACCATGTACTGGTTCAATGTTCATAGATCATTTTTAAAAATCGCAGAATGTTCTACTGAAGACAGAATGAATCCAGCACACCTGGAAATGAGTCATAATTTTCTTTGATCTCTTTTTTCATATTTATTATAGAAATATGAAAAAATTAAGGCTTCTAACTCAAGTAGCTTAATACAAAAAATGACTAAAAAAATGAGTAAATTTGCAATTTGTTTTGTCAGCTCCTTAGTTCAGGTCATGTCCAATTATCATATAATACATGATTGTTTAATGTGAATTAGTAAAATTGGAGTCAGGCAACCACTCTGTATATTCTTGAAATTATTAGTGAAGGTTTTGTAATTGTAATAACCCTAAATATATATATTTTTTATACCAAGGATTTAAACCAGGGGCACTTTACCACCCAACCACATCCCCAGTACTTTTTATTCTTCAGTTTTGAAACAGTGTCTTGCTAAATTGCTGAGACTGTCCTCGAACTTGAGATCCTCCTGCCTCAGTCTCCTGAATTGCTGGGATTATAGGCGTGGGCCAATACTCTCAGCAACCCTAAAGAAATTGAAGGGTTTAAATGAAGTAATTCAGGGATGACTTTCATTGTAATCTATTTCAAACAAAATCTAAGATTCCCTAGATATTTGATCTGGTGCTGTGAGGTTTCTTTCTATGATGGTTCCTTTTGCTGAAACTGTAGTTATGATACATTTCTTTGTTGTCAGGTCTTTTTAGCATTACCACCTTCTCTCCCCCTTCAAATAAACAGACTTCATAACTTTGTAAGGCTGCAAATTAGATGGAAGATCTTCTCTTTGCTATTTCCGTAATTAAATAAAGGAAAAGGAAAATGCTCAGATTTTCACACACACACAAATGCACACACAATAGGCAAAACCAAATTGATTCTGTTTATTCAAAATGCTATTATTCCCATTGCCCATTGTTTAGGACTCCTTTGAATATTTAAAAATTAAAATTCAGTTAAGATCCTGCCACTCTGAGCAGGGGCTTGGGATTAAAAAAAATTCTAGAATGATAAACAGAACTGCCTTAAATATGGCTTGGTATAAAAATGGCATCAAGATGTGGAGAAAATGCTGAAATTTCAGAGACAGATGTTTTTTTGATGGGATTTTCTATGAAAGCTATGAGGAAATTGTTCATCTTACTCCCAGGGAAATAGGATGTCGGTTCTATTTCTGGCACTCTCCTCTAATACTGCAGAGATGGGAAATAGATTGAAACTTTTTTTTCTGATCTGATTTGACTATTTCTGTCAATTACAATTCCACAGCTACTCTGCTTACCTGCCAGCCATTCCTGGATATCCTGTCCAGTCTTGATGTAATAACTTCCAAATGCATGTCTCGGAAAATATTTGTGCATATGTATATTAAATACTGATCTTTTAAAAATCCTTTGTTAAAGAAATAAAAAAAATCTAGTAGAGATTGTCTTTTCATAAAGAGGTCATGGATTTAAAATCTTTGATACTGCGAAAATTCACTGACATTTTCTTAGTGTTTTGAGAAAATGGGCATTTAACCCCACACAGATCATTGAGAAAATGAACCAGACTCCAAACCTTAGCTATAAAAGTCAGAGAGAACATGAAATGTTGTCTGGGATTTTATTGCAGTGACTCACTGCTGCATAACAATCACCTTTGTGTAAAAACAGGCATTCAGGTAGTCAAAGAATCCTCTTATTTTGGAGATTCAAAAGTCTTTGTTTTTTCATTAGAATAAACCCTGTTTAAGAGGTATAACCATGAAGCATGCAGACACTGCATTGTTAGGGTAGCACATAATGTCTATTATTCTATAAAATTTCAATTAATATTTGTTTTTTGATTGATACAAGAATGAATAAAAATACCATTTCTTGATTTCCTCTTTTTTTTTTTTTTTGGCAGTACAAGATGGTTGTTTGGAAATTAAATATTCCTTAAAACAATTCAGTGGTTCTTCATTCATTTATCAAGTACTTATTGCCTATGATGTACTAATGGTGGGTCCTCAGGGAAAATCAATGAATTTGATGGACATCATCCCTGTTCTTATGGTGTTTATAATCTAATGAGTCTTACTATCAGGATAAAAGATATAGATTACAGATGTGTAGTTTGAAGTTGTCTTACCCTAGTGTCCATAATTAAATTCCTGTTGGATAGATGTCTTGTAGTTGACTAGTGCCTTGCTGAGCATGTTATTAGTTCTGAAGTATAGTTACACATTAGTAGTATATAAAGAACTTGTAAATACAGATTTACAGGCCCTAAACCAGACCAATTATATCAGAATCTCTAGAGATGGGGGTCTAGAAATCTGAATTTGTAGGAAACTGCACAAGTTTAATTGATTAAACTGAATTGACATTCAGAAATCACTATTCAGGTATAGAAAGAAATCTGCAATTGCTATTACTGAAGTTTTATGTTTGTGCTAATGCAAATGTAAATATTAATGGATTGTCTTTCAATGTCAGATCATTTTATATAAAGAGTTGATCAATCCAGATAGCCTAAGTCGTTGTCCCTACCTTACACCTTATAATATCACCTCTCCCTGAGGACCTTGCCATCCTCATGTGGGTGTTACATTCCCCAGCCTTCAGTTATTGGGTGCCATCCTTTAGACCGTGAATCTCTGCACACTTTCTTGTTCTCACTTTTTCCTGTAGTCAAAACAAACTCAGAGTACACTTTCCCTGTGGAAACTTGCTGGACTTATTTCACTAGCTCTAATAGCTTTTGTTTTAGCCAAAAGTTGATGCCTCCTCTACCCACCTTGGCTCTACTTTAATACTTTCCTGTGCAATAAGGCCCTTATTCATGTACATACTAAGAAAGATTCAATTGTTTTTTTATTATCCATGCAGAAGAATTTTAGAAACAAGATAACATGTTCAAAGTTCCCCAGGATTCTCAATTCTGATGGTCTCATTGCTTTCATCTTCTGTTATTAAATTCTCAAAGGGTCATTTACTGTGGGCCTGACTACTTTAATAACTATGTTTTAGTCTGTTTTCTGTTGCTATTACTGAGTACTGCAGACTGAGTAATTTATAAAGAATGGAAGTTTATTTAGCTCCATTCTTCATTCAGGAACTGGTTAATTTAGAACTGGCTCTGGAGGCTGAAAGTCCAAAAGCATGGCATCAGCATCTAGCAGAGGTCTTGCTGCATTATGACATGGCAGAAGGTATTGCATGATGAGACAAAATAAACTTGCTAGAGAGCTTGCTTTTATAAGACAGTCATTCCTGTGATGACTACTTCATTAATTAATCCATGAACAGATTGATCCATTCAAGACAGCAGAGCCTCATAGACTACAACCCCAAATCATTAGCATATGAATTTACAGATTAAGTTTCTAACACATGAAATTTTAAACCATAGTATTATCTTACTAGATTCTGTCAACAAACAGAGCCAAGGGTCAGGGCTGTGAGAGAACTCACCCAGACTTTACCAAATGCCAGCACTGATATTCAGGAACTGGTAATTTTAGAACTCATGACCTCAGGGAAGCTGCAAGCTTTTCTAAGTAGTAGCTAGTAACCTTGATGGTGGATCTGAAGAGAGGATAACAGATATTGAGTCAACATGCCTTCCAGGAGGACCCAGCTAGTGGTGCTTCCCGTCATTCTTTCTGTGATCAGAAATATACCTCATTACCTCAGAACTTCAGAGTGCATGTTGCTTACTGTATACAGTTCAGGGAATTAAAGACTGTCAATAAAGAGACTGATGCAGAATCTGTCCATACAACTTCTCCTGAATAGGGCAAATCTGACTTTGTGTACATTTTCATGTTATATAGAGGTATAGTGCAATAAGCAACTTCTGTATCAAGAAAGATACAGAAGTCCCATTATTTTTGTTTTTGAAGAGTGAAAAGAGACTTAGAATTTCTGTTTTATTTAGTCAAGAATGATCAGTTATTAACTTAAACAAAACACATCTTATTTCTTTAGCTACTGATACTGTCCTATTGCGACTGCATGAAAGATCACAAGTTAGGCTGCTTATAATTCCTCCAAACCACATGAGATAATAATGATAAATTCTTATTGATTATTGTTTTATACTATAGGTTGTGGCAATTTGCTATTCACCAAAAATATAATTAATCTTTCTTTCTCCTTTGCTATTTCTTCTGCAATTTTTAAATGTATTTATTGCTAAGGAAGCCAGATTTCTTATCTTTTAGCATCTCTTACAATCTAGATATCCATAATTGTATCTCCAATGTTGTTTAGCATATTTTCTGCTGAATGGTCATTCTAAAAACTAAAATGCATGTGAATTTATATCATTAATAATAACTACATAAATTTCAATAATAAAAAAACTAGTTTAAATCATTGACTGTTTAATTGTTGCATGATAAAAAAATCAAATTAAGGTATTATTTTGTTAGTTTTGTACTGATATATACTGAAACTTCATAATTAATAATTATTAATTTTGAAATTAATACTTAGTAATGAAAAATGGTAGCATACCAGTAGTATTCATGAACTATTTTAAGAAAGTTTCTAGGCACTATCTTAAAAACAATTTTTTTTTAGTTGTAGATGGACACAATACCTTTATTTTATTTATTTTTGTGGTGCTGAGGATCAAATTCAGTGCCTCATGCATGCCAGGAAAGTGCTCTACCACTGAGACACAATCCCAGTCCTGTAGGCACTATCTTAAGACAGGCTAGGCAATAGGAGTTAGTGAAAATCCACCAATTTTAGTCTTGAAAAGCACCATTTAGTGTTTTATAAAGAATGGTATATAATTTGGTCTCCATCAACCAAGGAACATTTTATTAATCTCTTCTTTTTTTGAATTAATTTTAAACTTTAATCTGAAAAATATCTTGATATTTATCCCACTCCTAAAATTAGAGTTAATTATTTGGCTGTTTTTTGTGCATGGACTGTGAGTTCTGTTTCTCTTTTACATTTTATCAAAATTGTTCTGATCTATTTTCAAAGAGAAGAAGTTCTTTAAAAAATCTAAGCAAGAAGCAAAGGAACAGCAAGTTTAAATTAATGACTGGAATTAAGGAGGGTGAGAGATTTTTTTTTCTTTTATTTAGCTTATTAGCATAATTTGAAATCAACCTGAACAATTGCATTTTTTTTTCAGCAGTTTTAAATTCTGCAATATTTCCAGCATCCTTATGAAGCCTGACAATTGCCAGGCAATTAGTTTTTGATCTTTTGGCTTGAATTGCCATTGTTTTCATTAATACTTGAGCTAAGCAAAAACAGCCTGTATGAAGTTCCTCCTCTAAAACTCCCTTTTATAAACATTTTAAATCTCATTTATAGGATAGACTATCAGCACATCAAATTGCAAGTTTATTAACACATTGGAATGCTCGCATTGGACAAGCAGCACAGAAAATTGCAGCCATATTTCTAGAGCAAAGCTTTAGATGACACAAATGCTTGCCTTTTATTTAATTGAACTGAATATTAAGCTGATTTAGAAGGCTGCCTATTTTTTATTATTTGAGGAGCCTACATTCTTACATCCTTAATGATCTCATTTCCATTCCATGATGGGGGAGAGCAAAGTGCTTATTTGGAGAGTAACAAGCAGAGGGACTAGGGTGGAAACTACCAGATCTCCTGTGACCTACTATGTTTCTCTTGTGTATCTGAGAGAAACCAATTGCAGCTTGGTGTAGCTAACCTCTTCTCACCTCCCCAGAGGTCTCTAATAAATCCGAATGACTGGTTAAAAACAGTGCTGCATCTTTTTTTCTCACAAAGTGGTCATTTAAATTGTAACTCTTATAAGTCATCCCTGAAAGAGAAACTAATTTCTAAGACTTTCATGAAGTCTGTAATTTCAAAATCATTGCTGAACTCTGACTCAGGTAAATTCCCTTCTTTCTTCCTATCTTTTAAAAAAATTAATTATTTGCCTTTTCATTTGTTTACTGTGATTACTGGTTGTATATCTCCTTGTTTTAAACATCTACCATGTGTCAAATGCCACACTGGGTGCATTAAGTCTAATTTCCACAGCTAGACCTTTTAAGCTTTATCATCTATTTTGCTAATGAGAAAACTGAAGCCTATAGCCCAAATACCGGGAAAAAAAAGTGGTTGTCTCAGATTCAAATTCAGATCCTCCTGGATATTTTCTACTCTTCCATGTCACTGTAGCCAAATTCTGCTTCTCTTCTAGAACAGGCTATTGTTTTAAGGGAAAACTACTTGCACTACCAATTAATAGTTGTTAAAACCCAAACCTTTAGGCTAAACAACCTACCCTCTTTGTAATACAATTGCATTTGAACATGAAATAATATTTATTCATGAATAAATGTATATTTGTATTTATTCATGTGGTCTTCCCACTAGCTAGGCTGTGAGCTCTTTAACATAAAGACTACATTTTTTATCTTGGTATCTGTAGTGTCTGATATGCAATAATTATTCAATAAATGGAATGCCCTTCCTTGGACTAGGAATTTTATTTGCTATTCTTTCTATCAACTCCTGGTCTTCCTCTGTTGAATTTTAGATAAAAGCTGAGTTAACAGATACAATTATTTATTAGAAACAAGACATAAACCAAAAAACTGGGTATTCAACATTCAAAAGAAAAAACTAATACATTTATAAATTTCATGTTCTATTGTACTTATCTCTGCTGAAATGTGGGTTTCAAATATTACCCTAAGTTTATATTCAGAACTCTCAGCATAAAACTTCAAAAAGGACAAAGGTAGGATTCCCACTGACAACATAATTGATAGATGATTAACTGTGTCTTGGTAAGGAAGAAAGCCTTATATACACAGTAAGGTGTGATTTAGCATGAATATTTGTAGAAGGTTACATTTCAACAATCAAAGTCAATCACATGTGTCAAGAAGGGGAGAATCCACACTTGGCAAAAGTTCATATGCAAAATATCCTGGAAGTTTAAATTATCTCTATGTTTGTCTTAAATCCAAAGGTACAGAAGAGAAATATTCATTGAAAAAAAAAATGGAGTGTGCAGATCACCATAAATAAAAAGATCTGGTTTTGCCATTTGTTGGTTTTGTCATTTTGGGCTTTTTGTTCATTTCTATTCTAAACTGAACATGATAAATATTAGTTCTTGTTTTATAATAATATAGAATATTTGACTTCTTCCTGCATAATATTGCATGTTGGGCAATGTGAGACATGTTACACAATTTTGACAGCCATTTAAGGAAGGATATTGTACATTCATTGAAATGTAATGTGATTGTGGAAAAGTCTGGAAATTGAGCAATACAAGGAATAAATGCAATGCCTAGCTTGTAGACTAGGAGACTATTTCGAAATATAGAAGCATAGTATGTAGAAAAGGCTAGATTTATACAGTGTGTATATAATAAATACAGGGATACTTATATGGAGGAAATTATAAGAAGCAAGTGTTCAGTTCACTAATAGGAATGAAAGTTTAACAACTATAAGACTTAGAAAAATGATTAGGGAAATATGAAGTGTAATATAACTAGAAGTTCTCAAATAACCATTAATGTGTTGAGGATTCTCAAATTTAACATACATGTGGACCTCTTGGGGATCTTGTTAAAATGCAGATTCTGTGTCAGTAGGTCAGCTAGAGGGACTAAAATGCTGCATTTCTAACAAGTTCCTAGGGGATGTCAAGCCTAGTGGTCCTCCTACCATACTTCGAGTAGCAGCTGCAGAAGGAATTTTTTGCCTTAGGGACAGAGAGAGACAAGGTGATCACTAATGTACTTTTATTGAATGATTCTGTCAATTTGTGAAGTGGGGTATTTCTCTTTGAGGGCTTTTGTTTGCTTTGATTTTTAACCTTTTATCATGAAAAAGAACATAGAAAACAAATGTGAAGAAAACAAAAGTGAAGCTTGTGAGTTATTTTAAAGAGACCATCCTCACAACTACCACTCAGAGCATCGCCAGCCATTCCAGCATGTCCCTGTGTCCTATCCTGATGACAGCTCTCCTCTGAAGAGTAACCACTATCCTGCGGTTTATAACCTTCTCCTGTTTCTCCATGTGTTTATTACCCAAATGTGAATTTATAGAATTCATGCTGCAGTATTATGGTTTGGATGCGAGGTGTCCTGCGCCAAGCTGACGTGTGAGACAATGCAAGGTTTGGAGGAGATATAATTGGACTGCAGCCCTAACCTAATCAGTGAATTAATCCCTGATGTGATTAACTGAGCGGTAACTGGAGGCAGGTGGGGTTGGCTGGAGGAAGTGGTTCATTGGGGGCGTGGCTATGGGGTATATATTTGGTATTTGGCAAGCGGAGTCTCTGCTTTCTGATCATCTTGTGAGCTGCTTCCCTCTGCCACGGTCTCCTGCCATGATGTTCTGCCTCACCTTGAGTCCCAACAAATGGAGCCAACCTTCTATGAACTGGGACCTCTGAAATTGTGAGCCCTCAAATAAACTTTTCCTCCCCTATAATTGCTCTGGTTAGATATTTTAGTCACAGCAGCAAAAAGCTGACAGTGTTGGCAATTATAACTTGATCTATCTTTAAGTCTCTTTTATTGATTTACTATAATTTTTTTCTCTTATAATTTACATGTTGAGGAACCTGGGTCATTTTACTTGTGGTTTCCTGTAGTCTGGCTTTTGTTGTTGGCACATTTGTGATATAATTCAGCAGGTTCCTCTCTCCTCTGCTTTTCCTGGAAATTGGCGGCCTTATTCAGAAGTTTGATCAGATTCAACTTTGATCCTTTTATTGGTGGCGATGTGTTCTTTTCTCTGTAGTTCCATAGTGCCGGTTTCTCATTCGTTTTTGAGGTAGCGGCCATCAATTTTCAATGTCTGGATCCATTTATTACTTGGGGAGGACAAAATAGTAATAGTCTCATGGCCACCATTTCTCCTTCAATTCTTGACTTGGTATTATAACGAGGTGCATCTTCTCATCCACTATGATGGTGCCCTTTTATACAGGAAAAGCAGAATACATTTTAAATCTTTTCTTCTTATTTGCCCTTTTTAAGATTACAATTTGAGGTAGTGTCCTAACCCTTAGAAAGGAACCAGTTAATATAGTTTAAAAGTAGATTATTATGAATTTAATTAATTCATTTTATTTATTTAATTATTAATATTCAATCTATTGCAATTCTTATTTTTATTAAAATTTAAATTGTTCTATTTTTAGTCAATGGAAATCTGTTCAGATTGGCTCCTGGTCTTTTGATGTAGACCTAGTAGTCGTGGAACTCTTACTAGGTGTATTGTCTATCAAAATGTTTCAGGTCCATTCAGAATTTTCCTGACCCAGACCTAGAAGCAGCCATTACTCCAAGAAACTTCAATTTCTTTTAATGGGAAATAATGTTTTATGATAACCAGTTGGATTCATTGCTACTAAGTTTTGGTGTAGTTTCTAGAATGTCTTAGATAAAACCAGCACATTATATATTTAGGAATAAAGTATGTTATGCACAATCCTGATATTTTCAGTTTAAATTAAGTACCATGAGATATTCTTTAAACTCTTCTTTTACCTCTGTATGTTCTTCCTTCAGCTCTGAGAATCCTAGTTCTTAAAACACAAAAACAAAATAGAGTATTCTTACAATTGCTCATTTAAGGTCCCATGTTATACAAATAACTTAATACCAATGCTGCTATTACTACCACTACCTTTTTTCCCTCTCTAATTCATATTTTAATTGAATGGAAACCATTTATTTTTAAGTTATACATTATAATGTTTTGATATATATGTACACTGTGGGAAAGTTAAGTCAAGCTATTTATTATGTATAATATCTGACATACCAAATTTTTGTGATAAGAATACTTAAAACCTACTTTCTTAGCAATTTTCAAGCATATAATATGGTGTTACCAACTGTAGTCACCATGATAATCAGTATGTCTTCTGAGCTTATTCCTCTCCTTTAAATGAAATACTTGGTGTTACTTTGATCAACACCTCTAGCTGCCCCCTCCCAACACCTCCTAACTTCTGGTTAATTATTTCTCATTCTGGGGTCTGATCTTGCAAGAAAGCTCTAGCAGCTATTTGGAGGCCCAAGAAATTAGGTTACTTCAGCCCCTTCTGAACATTGCACTGTGGGTAGCTTGTACTTCATCTACTATGAGTGGATAGAATTCTATTTCATCTCATTGCTTTCTAGTTAGGTTGAACTCTCTCTAGTGGAAAACTACTAGCTAATTGGAGTACTTAAGTTCTAAAATGGGACAGATTCTCCATTGTTTCCCCATTGCTTTCTCCTGCATGGAGATTGATAACCTGTGAATATTATTGCTGTATTATTACTGTCAAGGGCTCTTCTCTATCTGCTATTTTTAAAAAAAACTTCACAGTATTGAAATATAATTTACATACAGTGAAATACATTGATTCCTAGAGCAAATATTTATGAGTTTTGACAGCCAAAGTAGTTGTTTGTAGTGGAAGGGTGCTATAATATGAGTTATTTATCAGCCCTCAAACTTGCTGTTGCCCTTTGATTTTCATGTACTATACCTCTGGTCCTGTATATCTACTAATTTATTTTCTATTCCTATAATTTTATTATTCTAAAATTTCTTATAAATTACATTATACCAATTGTTTTCTTGTGTTTCTTTTAGTATAAAGATTTTCAGATGAATTTACATTGTTGCACTTATGAGAAATTTCTTTATATTATTAAGTAATTTTCCTTTATATAGATATGCTATAGTTTATCTATTTACCTGTGAACATTTTGAAGGTGCCCAGTTTTTGTCTTGTATATCTTCATGTGAAGTCTGTGATCATTCTTTATTCCTTTCTACATGTGCCTTACCATGCATTTACCATTCTCTTTTGATCATTTGTTTTCAGTAGTTTTGTTATGATGTGCCTTGATGTTTTGGCCATTTTTCTTTTTTATATATGGTTTTCCTATTTGAGGTTCATTGATCTTCTAGAATATGAGAGTTTAGAGTTTTCATCAAATTTGGATGTATTTTAGCCATTTAGAATATTTTTATCTACAACTGCTTCTGCTTTCCTCTTTCATGGAACTCCAACTTTTAAATAGGTGGGATTATTTGATAGTCTCATAGGACACTGAGTCTTAAATAATTTATTTTTCAGTCTTGTTTTTCTTTTGGGGACTTAGTTTGGATAGCTTCTATTGTTTTTTCTTTTGTTATCTGAAATTTTCTTCATCAATATGTATTCCTTTTAAGCATATGCAATAAATTTATTTAGATATTTTCTTTTCATCTCTAGAATTTTCATTTTGTTTTATTTAAATCCTTTATTTCTCTTTCCATTATATTCATGTTTTTATTTAAATTCTTGAGTGTATTTGACCTTTGCAAATTACATCATCTCTGTTATTTCTGTTTCTCTGATAATCTAGATTTTTTTGTATTTTTGCCATTCATTTCTTGAATGTTTGTTTCTTGAATTGGATATTGTGGATGGTCCATTGTTAACAGTCTTAAATTTTATTTTTTCTTTAAAATATGCTGAAGGAAATCGATGAGCTGATCAGTTTAATCTTTATGGGCTTGTAGTTTAGCCTTCTTAGGGTAGATCTATAGTAGCATTTTCTTTAAGACTGTCTGTCTACATTAAGGCATAACCAAAGGAAAGGTCTTTCCTGCATGTCCTGGGAACTAAGTGAGGTCTTTCCTCCATGACTGGGTCAGTCAGTCTCAATTTAGAATTGGAATTGTTCTGGAAATTGTTTAGAGTAGTTATCTGTCTTACTCAGAGGTTTCATTGTATGCATATATGACTTAGAATTTAACAAAGACTCAGGAGATCACTATACATGATTGAAGAGCTCTTGCTCCATGAATCTCTTACCTTTCTGTTATCCTATCCCAATCACTCCAATATGCATCCCTTAACCCAGAAAGACCATTGTGTTTCCTGTATCATGGCCTAGACTCTGCTTCCAAGGGTAATTAATAGGCTTACTTTGTTCTCTTCTTTTATTTCAGCGACCACAGTTCTATGCTGACCATCACCCAATATCTAGTATTTTATGTATGTTGTCCAGTTTTCTAGTTGTTTGTAGTGGAAGGGTGCTATAATATGAGTGAGAGTGGAATTTTATTCATTGCTAAATTTTGTTATTTGTAGTACTAGTTTGTATAGGGGATTTATTATCTATTTATTCTGTATTATGCTTCCACCATTATTGTTATCTTTTAAGATATCTACACAAAATGTAACATTTTAAAAAGTATGACCTTGTTGTTAATGGATATAGCAACATATTTTTCCCTTAAATTTGTTCAGAAAAGAATAAAATGTGCTTTATTCAGATATTTTGAACAAATTCTTTGTCCATAAACAAACAAGATTTTCTCTTTAATTTCAGTCCTATTCAATAATATTAATCTATCAAAACTAATGTTTTCAGAGATGGTAGAATAATTACATTCCTACCTCATTCTTCTCCATAAAATGACAATGGAAAATTGCAATGCAATGATATTAATAGAGGAAAATTGCATCTTCCATGAATGTAGAAGATATCCATTACCTAAACTACCAAATACTTGTCACATCACTCTTGATTTTAACCTAATCAAAAGAAGTAGGCCTGGATGGACATAGGCTCCCAAGGATCACAAAGTAATCTGGGTTCTCTGGAAGTAATTGTTAGACATGGGTTCCCACCAACATTGTTTGTTCCCACAAACAATGCCTTACTTTGAACTAAGATTTTTAGATAATGACATTTCACACTCCTCTGGACTGTGTTTGCTTGGGGGGAAAAAACAGTGATGGGTGGAGTGTTTTGTAGATGTGCAAAAGAGAACATCCAGATATATGAGTCTGAAGACTTAAATAGGAAATTTAGTCTTATATGAAAGAAATAAAAAGTCCTGCATCAAAGAGTAATTTGAGTCTTCCAAATGTTTAATAAATCAGCTTACTAATTTCTACATATTAAAAATCAGTGTGATATTACATATAGTACATGAGAAAAATTTTAAGCTCACATAAAACTTTAAGCTCACATTAAAGAAGAAAGAATGAAGAAAATTAAGCATTAAAAGTAAGATAGACAAAATAAATTAAATGGAAGAAAAGAAAATATAAAGGTAGAAATTATCAATAACAAAAGATGAAAATGTCAATTTTTGAAGAAGAGGCAACCTAATTAAAAAAGGAGAAAGCACAGCTTTACAAAGTAAAAAATGAGAATAGGGAAAATATTTCCATGTAGTCTCCTTGCTTTGCACTGTATTAACTGAAGTGCATCCATATTGGCACCAGATTCTTGATTCACACGGTTCCTACATCTATGAGTTTCCATGAACATTGTACTGTGAAAAATGAGGACTAACTATAGTTACAAAATATGTTTATCAAATTGTTGAGATGACATGACTCAACTTTAGATAAATTAATTCTTTAAACCTATATGAAATAAATTCACAAAATTATAAATTACTGAAACTTACTAGATAACGCAGATGACAAATGAAATAGTCATATTAGAAGTTTTGAGACTCAGATGACTTCTTAGTTGAATTTTGTGAAATGTTTTTAGATAGAAATCTCTGGTGCTTTTAAGATGTTTCAAAACAGAGAATGAAAAACAAGTACTTTCTTTAGAAATAGGCAATATAACATTGATATAAAAATCTGACAAACATAATACAGTAAGGAAATTAGAGACCAGGCTCACTTAAAAATGTTTTTAAGAAGTCTAAATAAAATGTTAGTGTCTAAAATAATAACATTAAACCCATAAAGTATTATGACCAAGTAAAATTCATATTAAGATAGATAGTTCAACATGAATAAATCTAATTTACTACTTAATAAACCAATGGGAGAAGAATAACATTCATCTCCCAATATGCTAAAAGGAAAATGATAAAATTTGTATTTCTTCTTAAAAAAAGAAGAAATAGATTATTTCAAACCAGAAATCAGGGTAATCCTCAATGATGAAGTACTGGATAACATTACTATTAAAGTCTAGTCAGGACGAACCCAACTACTATGTATAACTAATAAAAAAGAAAAAAATCTAGAGGAATAAATGCCATTTACTGTAATTTCTATTTAATACCATTCCATAGATTCTAACCAATACAATTAGACTGAGAAAGGCAAAGTAATATTGGAAAAGGAAGTGGCAAATTTATTATCATTTGCAATTCACTTGATATTTACCTAGAAAGCCTAAAATAATTACTTTTGAATGATATGAATGAAGATTTCAATAAAATCCTGGTTACGAAGTTGATATGAAAATCAGTAGCTTAAGAACAATGTATTATGTACTTGAAAATTACTAAGAGAATAGATTTTAAGTGTTCTCATAAAATAGTGTTATATGAGGTAATGCATGTTATTAGCTTGACTTAGCCATTCCACAATGTATATGGGTATTGAAACATCATGTTGTATACCATAAATATATACAATTCTTACCAACTAAAGAAAAAATTTTGAAAATCAGTTAACAAGTAAAATGGTACATTAGAAAAAGTAAGATGATACATAATTTCAGAAAAGAAAAGGTAAAATATATTGGAGTAAATTTAAGCAGAAATACAAAGGACCTAGTAAAGACCATTTTAAACCTACTTAGAGACTCACAAGAGTTGACCTAATGAATAGAAATCTGTGGGGGTCCTCTCTGCCACTACTCACATGGAGAAGAAAAGGGTTAACTACCAGAGGAGGTTGTTGTTACCCAAAAAACTTATCTACTCAATGAACATACAAGAACCAATACTCTTTTTATGAGAGAGGGCATGACAGGTCAGACCATACCAGCTCTGGTCTCTTACAACAGAAATGGAGTCACCCAACTCTCCTTTATTTGTAATATACAGGTTAAAGGGGGCAAGGACTGGGAGGAGCTTCTTCTGTGATGGACAGGATAAGGTAGAGTTAGGGGAGCCATCCTCTTAAGAGGAAAATTCCAGAAGGAGACAGGGAACCACTCCCATGTAGCACCACATACTTCCCAGCAGTGCCTAGAAGCCAGGCCTCTGCCTCACATGGCTCAACCTAGTCTGACTCTGCTAAATAAGGATGACTTCCCTCAGAAATCCATTGTTCTTGTATTGAAAGACTTCCTGTAAATGTGTGGAATCTCTCCAAATTAATTCATAAATTCAAGTGCTCACAACAGAAAGATGGCATTTTTATAAGAATTTGACAAATTGCTTTTAAAGTTCATTTGGAAAAGTTTTAGTGCTTAAAATGATTTTCCATGTTTTTCAGGGATAGATAGAAAAATGGAACAAAATATCATAATGGGAAACTGAATCAATTTCATGTGAGATAAAAATCAGGCTTCAAAAACTAATCAGTATGTGATATTGGGACAAACTAGTTCATTGGGGAATGAGGGTTATATTCCTTCCTCACTCTTCAAGTTAGGAAGCCCATAATAAACCAAGGTGATAACAAATTTTGGTGAATAAATTTTACTTAGATCACACACACTTTAAAAGGTCTAGCAAAAAACATCTGCTTTACTTCAAATAACTGCATATTTTTCAATTTATAACTACATCATAATTTATTTAAGTACAACATGATGGGTAAGCATTAAGTTGTTTCCACATTACAAGCTGGAAAAATGAACAGGCTTTCATAGCTGAATAAGCAATGTCTGTAGGAGAAGCTAAAGTGCAAAAGAGTGTGATGTGCTTCTACTTTTAGGAAATGAGATAATCACATCTATTTCCTGGAATATTTAACTTAAACTTAAAAATGTTAATGGACAGTTTTATTTTGTTTGTGCCTTGCATAGAAATTGGGTTTGTGAAATAGAAGAGAGTTATCATTTTATCATGCATTAAATTGTTCAACATGAATTGTTAAGTAAGAAATGAGGAGAACCAACTACGGAACGTAGTCTTATTAAAAGAAAAGAAAAGCAAAAGGCTCTTCATGCATATATAATCTGAACTCACCAAGGATCAGAACAAAAGAAGAAAGAAATTATATAAATAAAAAGAAAAGGGAAATAAAATAATGCTACTGGGAAGACATCAAAGATATCTGGATTTATTTCTGATGATTTTTCTAAATTAGCTAAAATTAGATTCAGATTCAGGATGTATGCCATTAACATTTCATAACATTATTTAAACTAATAAAAATACACGTATGGTTCTTGCTCAAATTTTGTTTTGAAGCTCCATTCTATCTTTCCTTCCTGTTAAAGTGTCTACAACTCTTTCATGGTAAAGGGTGACTTTAGTTTCTGAAAAGTATCTGATAAACACATGTGATTAAAACAAAAACCCAGTCAGAAAAATCTAAGCAAGTCAAATGTCTGATTTGTACTGCATATTCCAGATGTACTTTAAAACAAATTGCTGAAAATATTATGAGATTAGCAATCCTGTCATCAGCATAGCAAGGAGTCTGGGTTTTGGTCTATATAAAATTCACTTTTCAGATAATATGGTTTTTTTAAAGTTGACATCAGAAGATTAAGTTATTCCACTTTTGAATCTGTCTAAATGAGGTATTTCTAACTAATTAAGGTAAAGAGACATTTAATCAATGTTCTTTATTTTTAAATGCTATTTATATCAAGATTATCCAAACTAAAATAAAAGATGTAAGGAATTATGACAAATAGAAAGAAGGATTTTTTATTAAAAAATAGATGTTATTCCCTAGATGGAATTTGATATTGTGGCATGCTAATAAAATATTACCAATAAAGTGTAAGTCTAGTTAATTGGGTCTTCTTTGGAATGTTGCCAGACTCAAGTATCTTTCAAATGGCTTTTCTGAATGAGGCCTACCTGAACCATTAATTTCTAAAACCGTGTTCTCCCACCTACCTCTTTATCTGGATTCTTTTCATTCTCTACAATGTTTTAGTCAACTTTTGCATTATTGTAACCAAAAGATCTGATAAGAACAATATAGAGGAGGAAAAGTTTATTTTGGCTCATGGTTTCACAGGTCCAGCCCATGGTTGGTCTACTTCATAGCTATGTGCCCAAGTTGAGGCAAAACATTATGGCAGAAGGGTATGGCAATGGAAAGCAAATCTGGACGTGGCCACCAGAAAGCAGAGAGGACTCTGCTGACCAGAGACAAAATATAATTCCCCCAAAACATGTCCCCAGAGACCTACTTCCTTCCATCATACCCTACCTGCCTGCCTACAAGTACCACCCAGTTAATCCAGACCAGTGGATTAATCCACTGATAATGTTACACTTTGTATAACTGAATTATTTCACTTCTAATAATTCTTGCATTGTCTCACCCTTGAGCTTTTGGACACTTCATATTTAAACTGTAAACATGTTCCTTCTTTGTAGTACTATTACCTAAAAGTTCATATATATTTATTTATGGTATTGATTGTGTTTTCTTCCCTGCCACAACCTAAGATCCAAAAGGACAGAGCTTTGCTTCATTCTCTGTTGCATGACTAGTGTATGGAATAATGTAGGCACATAACAAGCATTCAATAAATCTCTGTGAATTAGTGAAAGTATACAGAAGAATTTCTTGGCCATAAAAGCAACACATTGCAATGAATTATTAGGCAAGGTTGAAGTTTCATCTTTCAAGGATTCAAAAGCATTCTTAATAGACTGAGTGGAGAAATAGATTAATTAAAAATTTAGCATCTATAAAATATATATGAAGTACCTCAGTACTGAAACACATTAATTCAAGTGTGAGTGAATTAATTATTAAAATCATAATAAATTTTAACATTGATATTTAAGTTATTAAAAGGAAAAACTCACCCAATTTGCTTTCCAAAAACAGCATGTTTGTGTTCTCTCCAGAAATCTTCTGCAATGACAGTAGAATCTTGGGTAGATATTGCTTCAAATACTTTTCACATCTTTGCTTCTAATATTTTTCCTTTTGCTTCTATTTTTTTTTAGTATCGTTGTTGCTTTGTTTTTGATAATTTTTTTATTAACTCCTTTTAACCATATTAGTTATACATAATATTAGAGTTCATTTTAACATAATTATACAAGCATGGAATATAATTTGCTCTAATTCAGTTCCCAGTACTTCCCCTTTCCCTTCCTTTCTCCCTTCCCCTCCTCCCTTCCCTTTACTGATTTTTCTGCTGTTTATATATATATATATATGTATATATATATATATATATTTTTTTTTAAATTGGTGCTTTGTGGATATGCATGAAGGTGGGATTCACTGTGTTGGATTTCAGAGGAGGGAGGAGGATGGGAAGGGAAGAATGGTAGAACGAATCTGACCTAAATTTCCTATGTACATATGTGAATATATCACTTCTATTCTTTTAGTTACCCTTGTCTCAGGACCACACATGGAACCTCATCAACACTTGGAAAATTATGACTTTTTTAAAAAAAAATTTATTTATTTTTGTAGACTGTGTTTTGATTCATTGTACACAAATGGGGTACATCATTTCGTTTGTATGGTTATACACAATGTAGATTCATACCATTTGTGTAATCATACATGTACATAGGGTAAGGATGTTTGTCTCATTCCACCATCTTTCATACCCCCCTCCCTCTCATTTCCTTCTACATAATCTAAAGTTCCTCCATTTTTCTCTTACTCCCCATCCACCCACCCACCCCCATTATATATCATCATCCACTTATCAGGGAAGACATTTGGCCTTTGGTTTTTTTGGGATTGGCTTATTTTGCTTAGCATGATATTCTCTAATTACATTCATTTATTTGCAAATGTCATAATATTATTCTCTTTATGACTGAATAATATTCCAATGTGTATATATACCACAGTTTCTTTATCCATTGATCTGTTGAAGGTCATCTAGAGTAAAAAGAGAGCCCACAGAGTGGGAGAAAATCTTTTCCACATGCACTTCAGGTAGAGCACTAATCTCCAAAATTTATAAAGAACTTACAAAACTTTACACCAAAAATACAAAGAACTCAATCAATAAATGGGTCAAGGAACTGGACAGACACTTTACAGAAGAAGACATACAGGTGATTAATAAATATATGAAAAAGTGTTCAACATCTCAAGTAATTAGAGAAATGCAAATTAAAACAAATCTAAGATTCCATCTTACTCCAATTAGAATGACTATTATCAAGAACACAAACAATAATAGATGTTGGCATGGATGTGGGGAAAAAGGCACACTTTTATGTTGCTGGTGAAGTTGCAAATTGGTGCAGCCACTCTGGAAAGCAGTGTGAAGAATCCTCAGAAAACTTGGAATGGACCCACTTTTTGACCCAGTTATCCCACTCCTCAGTTTATACCCAAAGGACTTAAAATTAGCATACTACAGTAACGTAGCCGCATCAATGTTTATAGCAGCTCAGTTCACAATAGCTAGATTGTGGAATAAACCATTACTTTTTATAGAATCAATTTCAACATCTAGCTTTCTGAATTGAACTTCCAGTCTTTCTGCCACACTCAGTTATTTATCCAGTTGTGCACATTTAATCTAATAGATTGAACCTAAGTATTGAGGCCCATGGCCACAGAACAGATTTTTCTGTCTCTATATATCAGAAACTTCTAGGGGAAGGATCCTGGGTTGAACCCAGAGCCTTCCACGTGCTAGACAGGCATTCTACCACTCAGGTACAATTCCAGCCCTTTTTAAAAAATCTTAGTTTTGAAGCAGGGTCTACATAAGTTACCCAAGCTGGCAATTTTTTTTCTTTTTCTTTTTGTACTGGGGTTGAACTCAGGAGTACTTAACCACTGAGCCACATCTCCAGTCTTTTTTTTATATTTTATTTTGAGATAGGGTCTCACCAAGTTGCTTAGAGCCTCTCTAAGTTGCTGAGGCTGCCTTTGAACTTGTTATCCTCCTGCCTCAGCCTCCTGAGTGGCGGGAATTACAGGGGTGTGTTATTGTGTTTAGCCTATCAACAACTTTTGGTAGTAACTTCCAAGCTTAACAAGATTGGATTTCAAAACCTATTACTTCACTCTCTTTCACAGTGTTAATATTAGCACTAATTTCCATACTACATTAATATTAAACTTAATAACAAATTTAATATGTTAACACTTGCTACATGTCCAACATCATTCTAATCTTTGTGCATTAGTGTCTAGTTTAATCCCTACAACTTCATAAAGTAGGTTTCATGTTAACCTTCATTATACATATGAAAAAAAACTGAAGGGATATATGGTTGAAAGACTTTGGAAAGTAGAAAACTAAAATGGTCTGGGATAACATTACTTTTGAGAGTGAAACTAACCTTCAGATTTATTTCTTTGAAGTAGTTTTCCTGATAAAGAACATATACCGATAGATAATTAGTAGAAAGTATGGTCTTTGATAATGCACTTGTCTTGCTCCCAGAAGAAAAGCAAAAGCAGATCAGGTGCCTCTCTGGAAACTATGGACCACCTCTTACAACTAACTTTTTCTTTAGAGCTCACATTAATATTGTCCTAAATCTACTTCAGCATTTTTGTACTACTCAGAAAAATAGTGCATATTTATCCCTGAGAAAATAATAATTCTGTAGCAATTATTATTTGTTCACAAGTGGCAATTCTGCTCTTCATTTCAATGACAATAATTTGACCAAGGGAATGTTCCATTATTTAAAAATACCTACTCTCCAACTGATAATGTCTTCCTTTGGGCAGAATCTTTTCAAAGAGAGGCAAAGTATGACTGAAATTTTACAGTCACTAGAAAAAGGCATAATTTTTACTCTTTATCAAGTAATTGCAGGTTCAAAACTTTGCCTCACTTTTATGGAGAATTCCTGCCACAAATTGAGTATTCCATCTATTCACATTATCACAGTTGAAACCAGAATTTTGGTTTTATTTCAAACATTGATTTTTTTATTCACAATCTCTTCTGTTTTAGGGGAGACTTTTGAACAAACTATCTGTGGTGGCTTGTACTGTGTCAACATGGTTGAATTGGCACTGTTTCTCCCAAACCTCTTCCTCCCATGGTCTTACATTAGAATAGACCCAAAGAGAAAGTTATATGAGATTTAAAAGGTGGGAGGGAAGCAGCAACCATTACTCTCTGAAGGAGAGTGTAGTGGGATATGGTCAGAAATACAGCTGTGATGGCAGGTTCCAGCTTGTCCTTGGTCCCTTCTATTCATCATCCTGATTGCTGGCCATGCTCAATTGCAGTGGCTTCAGTCCCTCAAACAGACTCCAAACTGCTGACCAGAGAAGATATAGCTACACAAGACAACAATTTGCACAGACTCCTCTATCAGCAACGTCTCTGTGTCCCTTGTCAACAGCTGGATATGCCCTTCTCACCAGGTTTTTCTTGCAAGCCCAAACTTGTCCGCCTGTACCAGACCTGTGAGTTGGTAGCTCTTGTAATAATTCTGTTTATGAGTAGATAAGATCTCTGAGCACTAGCATAGAAGGATTACCTAGGAATATTATTAGTATCTGTTTTTAATTAGTTAGATGTGGTGTACATTTATCTAGAAATGGAGCAACCACTAATAAGCATGGCTGAGAACAAAATTTTTAATTATAAGTAATTTTAACTTATCTAAATTTAAATGTCAAAACTGAAGTACAGTATATTTCTGTTGAAGCAAGTTTATTGTTGTTATAAAACTATATTTAACTTTAACTGCCTAGTTGCATAAGATGTTTCTGCCTTATTGTAGCATCTTGGGTGTTTACGTCTGTTCATTGCTTGTGGATTGCTTATATCTATGCACCAAAGCAAAACTGTAGTGTTCTTATTTGACCTTTTATCCAGTGATGCTATAAAATATACAATTAAACTGAATATTATTATTGTCATTATAATTACATCTTTTTCTAGTTAAAAAATAAGTATGGGACCAGGGATGTTGCTCAGTGAGGAGCACTTGCCTAGGATCTGTAAGGTCCTGTTTGATCACCTACACAATAAAAGATAAATAAAAAGTTTGGTCACATTTCTAAATAAAGGCTTTACCACAGATGCAGTATTGAGTGAAGATGGTAATACCAGAATAGTAAAGATAAAAGGAGATTTTAGGAAATCAGATTACACTTTCATTAAGAATGGCAATTGCATTTTATTATGGCATAACGAAATAAAAAGGTCATTTTTTGTTTAATTTTTCAAAGAAGATAAGTGGAAAATATAGAGAGATATGTTCAACAAGTTCATAGTGAATTTTATCAGTGATTTCCTTTTGACAAAAAGAATCACTGAACTTAGTTGAAATAAAAATTTAAAAGGAATTTGCTAAAATCAGAGTTAAATGTCTAACAAAAGTTTACAATAATTTTAATAGGAACTGGGCTTGTAAATAAGTTGGATTTTTGCATAAAATATTCTTAGAGACATGGTTTTAAATGATTATTAATTTCACTTATTTTTACCTTTTGAAAATGTGGCTTCCAATTAAATATTGCACATGTGGCTTGTATTATATTTCTGTTGAATATGTTGATCTACATGAAGGCTTGAGTTAAAGTCTCATTCCAAAAAAACTTAGAAGCCCCAAAATATTTCATTCAGTATTCTAGATCTTTCAATTTCTTGGGGATATTTATAAGATATATTTTAGTTTTTACTATGTAGTTCATAAGTATCTGATATTTTTACTGTTAAAAGTACTGGCTACTTGTGCTTATATACATTAGTAAATATTCATGTATTAAACAAATGGGGAGGAAAAAACACAACTATATATTTAGAACCTTGATAAAGTCATTGATTATATGACCATAACTTTTCTTTCATAGCACAAAATCTCATTTGAAGAAAGTGAAAACATAGGTGAATATATGAAAAAGACACTATTATTAAGCACAGCTATTACAAAGTCATGTATTTAAGAAATTAAGAAACATAATATCTTGCCAATGAATGCCAATTCTCACAGTTCTATAGGAGTTACTATGTGGTAGACTAAGTGATGGGAAGTCTCAGCACACATCTATTAAGGTAGCAATAGGAGGTAGTTCTTCATAGTCATGTTGCTTATAGTTCATCATTTTTGTATAGTTAGAATAATATTTGGTAATATTGTTGCATTTGAACTATCAATTTAGAATTTAATTATCTTGTCTGCTTAGGAATGAATCTAAAACTCTCTTGTTGTGAGGTTTCACTTATGTCATTTCTAACCATATTGCATTGTTTTGGAATGTTTTTTCTTCCCCAAATAACAAGGAGGTAGTCTTCTTGCAAAATGTGTGTGCTCTACCAATCTAAGGATTGGGTTTCTAGGCCTGACAGCAACTTAATTTAAGGACTAAACGCACACTTTATGTTTAGCCCATTTGGCAATTTAAAGCATTTTAATTCTTCCAGAGATTGACCTGCTGTTTTCATCAACAGTCAGCACATGGCCTTAATACTCCTGGATATTGATTCCAGTCCAAGATTCGTATCACCTGAGTTGACATTTACTATCTTTTCAAGATAATCCCTTGAAGAGGGAATAAAAGAAAAAATAAGAAAGGCCAAACTTGCTTTGTTTATCTTTGAAACAAATTGAAAAAATTTATCAATTTGTAAGAGCTTTAGGTTTAAAAAAGAAACGCAAGATCCGAGAGATTGGAAGGGGACTCCACAGACAAAGACCAATCAAATAGTTTTGATTCTTGTATGTGGTTCAGGATATTTCAATTCTATTTGTATCATTTATGTGGAGAGCTGTAGTTGGTCATGGGTCATACTAAAATGTATTCCACATCAACATTATTATTTTTTTTTGACATTTCTCTCGTTTTATAGTCGTAACCATGTAAAGTAGGGAAAGAACTTTGGGAGGAGGATAGTATTGAGAAAATACATTGTTACTTAGCTAAATGTCAAGCTGTGAAGCACAGGGCATGATGGCAGACTAAGGTGCTTGATTAACTCTCTAGCAAGACAACCATTACTTAAAGTCTCTGGAAATTGAGGGTCATAGAGTGAAGGGAGAAAATCCACTGAATCTCAGTAAGAACAATGAAAATCTGTGACATCTGAGCCACAGCCTGTTTCCTTAACTTGCATCCCAACTCCAAGCTATGGGACTCTATCCCAGGAGCTCTTCCCTGGGCATTTGCAGGCAATAGGACCTCTGGCCTTCTGGTCTGGGGCTATGGTTTCCATTTCTCACCTTAATTCCAGTCCCACGTTGCAGAAACTCTCTTCTAGGCCAATATGGCTGAGAGAAATGGATTTCTCTTTTCCCACCCATTTCCTACATTCAAAGTGCAACACCAGATGTGACAGGCTGAAAACACCGGGACCCCAGTTGCCTTTGTCCCACCTTTGTTCCTAGGGAGAAAGTTCCATACAAGGAAGGGCAAGCCAAGGTGATAAGGGGCAGCAATCCTGATCTTCCCCTTGTCACAACTCAGAACAGACTGTCACTCTTGGAGAAACAGATCTCTATTCCTGTCCTCCCTCCTTGGGGAGGAGGTATAAAAGTTCCACCCAGGCCAGAAGAAGAGGCAGAGCATGAAGACAAGGAGCTCAGGAGCTCTGATGGAAGAAACTGGTTTTGTTTAGAACAGAGCATGCAAAATTCTGTGCTAAGATTTTTTTTTTCAATAGTGGTCTTAGAACAATTTAAAAAGGTTGGTACCTCTATCAAACCAGCAGAATAACCAAGCAAGCAGAAGTTTTGTAGAAGGAGCTAGAGAGAGATAGCTAGAAGAATCTTCCTAGGCTCTACACATGAACTGGACTGTACAGGAGCAATCAGAGCAGGAGGAGGAAAGACTTGAAGCATCTCCCCAAACTCTACCCTGTTCATCATCAGAGTAGAGCCCTCATTGCTTTAAGGGACTTAAACGTAGATCAAATGATAACATACTTTGACCTGGGGCAGCTATTTGTAAAAATATAAATATAAAAATCACACTCACCCTTGACAGTCTGGAAGGCTACATGTGCCCAAAGCTACTTCTTGAGGTAGTTCAGAGGGAATTTTCACGCTTCTAGTCCTCAGATGAACAGAGGGCAACAAAACGCCTGAACTCTGATATAGCTGGAATGACTTTTCTACTGTCAGTCAAAATAGGTTTTAAGACAAAACTTTTAGTATAGACATAAAAGGCTATTTTGCAAGGACACATGAGTCAGTCCACATGATAATTATAAATGTGTATGAAATTAATATCAGAGACTCAAAACATGTGAAGCAAATGTTAGAGTGAAATATACACATAATAATAGTGAGATAGAACAGCTTGGATAATGGATAGAACTACTAGGCAGAAAATCAACTAGTAAAAAGAAGAACTGAAAATCACCAAAAACAAACTAATGTTAGCAGACATCCTTGGAACTCCTTAACAAGAAAACCACATTCTTCTCAAGGGTATGTGAAGCATTCTTCTGTGTTGCTCGTATGCTAGGCATTAAGCAAATCTCAGTACATTTTAAAAGGGTTTAAATCATTCAAAATATACTATTTGACCAAAATTAAATGTAATTAGAAATCAATAAGAGAAGAAAAACTTGAAAGTTTACAAAAAGTAGGAAATTTAAAAACACATTCCTAAATAACTTATAGGACAATGAAGAAATTCAAGGGAGATTAGGAAATATCTTAAGTAAAAACAAAGGACAATATGTCAAAATTTATTGAATTGGATAACATAATGCTTCAGGGGAATTTTATAGCTCTAAATACTTTAATTTATGGCTTGGAAGATTTAATATTGTTAAGGTGGCATTACTCTTTAAATTAGTCTAGAGATTACACAATCATCATGAAAATTCTAACTGACTTTTCTTATAGGGGGGAAAAAAAAGAATGTGTTTAACACCTTTCTTGTGCACAGCTTTCTTGCCCTTACCCCTTCCACCATGAGATTATACAGCAAGAGGGTCTTTACCAGATAGAGGCCCTTTGATCTTAGACTTCCTATTCTCCAGAATTATAAATTATCCAATATATGGCTTTCTGCTACAGCCATCATTTAAATGAAGTAATACAGTATGTGGAGCCCGCATGACTTAGTCACCTTTTAAGGGTCCCACCTCAATGCTTTTGCACTGGAGATTGACTTTCCAAAGCATGCTTTATTGAGGCCACATCCAAGCCACAGTATATGAAATGTCCACATTATGCAACTTTATAGGCAAGAGTGAGATTAGTCATAGCCTAGGGCTGGGGTGAGGGTGGGCAAGTGTAGGGTGACTACTAAAAGTCAGTTTTATTTTTTAGGGGGAAAGAAAATGATATTTTGTGGTGATAGTTGTATAATCATTTGACTGTACTAGAAATCATTGGATTTTACACTTTAAATGAGTAAATTGAATGGTATAGTAATCACATCTCAATTAACATTCATAAAAAAAGCTTTGGTTCATGAAGACAATGGACCAAATTCATTTCTCTTTTCCATTTGATTCATTATTTCCATTTCCCCTTTATACTCTGTTAAAAGGAAAAATCAGATAAATTTAACAAAATTTAGTTGAACAAAGAATGGTTCTCTAGTTGGGCAGAACAGGTTGTAAGAACTCTGGCTCGCAACATGGTCAGCTAGCATTTATGGACAGAAATTAAAAGTGAGTGATGAGGACAGTTCATTGGTTACAGCTCATTTTGTCTGATTTGAATCAGTTGAACACCTGCAACCAACTGAAACTCAGCTAGCCTAATGTGCTGAGAGTGAGTTATTTGTTACAAGAGTAAACTCCTAAATTAGGGTTTTAGCATGATTAAATACTAAGGATGCAGTTTATTGTGTAAATACTAAAGTGGGAGGTATCCTGAGGCCAATTTTGTTTAATTTAACTGTACCCAGATCCTTATTTAACACACAAAAGCAGTACTTTCTATTACTATTATTTATAAGTGTCATGAGTGAGCTATGCCACTGACATAGATTTGATACATTTGTGTCTTTCCACAACATCATTTTTATTGGTCTTAATTCACTGAATACTCATGATTCACTTGGTAGCCAAGAGCAAGGCAATCATGAGTTCTTCTATTTCATTCCAATCTGAATCATTAATATCTATAAAACTCATTTCATATATCACATTTCACACAATGATATATAGGTTACAGAATGGCTAAGAAAGGGTTAAGGCAGAAACAGGGTTTGAAGAGGCCACATTGAGAGCAAAGGAGAGCAGATACAAATGATAAGAGTCACTGCAGGTGGTTAGATAAGATTATGGACCAGATGAAGAATTTATTTAGGGTGCAGAGCTGTTCAGAGCATGGAACTTGCTCTAGACAAGGGTCTGGACTGGAGGCAGTTTTGAAGTGTGCCACATCAGTCAGGGAGATTGAACTGAGCTGAAGCCCCTGAGACAGAGTTGGGAGTGTTTTGCCTGTTGACCTGCGATGGGTTCACCAGATGGTCTGATGAGATGACAGGGTCAGTGTCTGCCTCCTTACCATGTCTGTATGAGTTGCCCTTCCTTTTAAGTGTTTCTCGTGAGGGGTTTGAATCATCTGGTGGACTTGTGTATCTGATAAGGTCATGGACTTGGTTTCTCTGATATGTGTTTGATATACCCATGCATCCATGTGCTTCTGATTTATTTCGGTAAATTTGTTTTATTAGACTGTTTCATTCATTGATTTGTTTGTTCCTTATGATTGTGCTATGTGGGGGTTAAGTTTTTCAATTAGTTCTGTATGTCTACCACTGGGGTTTATCAATTTGTCCAGACAAAATAACAAGACTTTCTGACTTAGCACTTGCATTCAAAGTGGAGTAGCTCATGGGCAACTGTTGCTGTATAAAATGGAGTAACTCAGGGTTAGGCAGACTCTTTATTATAATAATGGGTAAAATTGAATTATTTTTAGGATAGAAACTATTTCATTATCAATGTATATTTTAAAAAGTCAAGTTCTATATACATGGTGGTCATAAAATTGATATTCATGATAACTCGTATTTTCCATTTTTTTGGTTAGTTACATGCCAGATTCGATAACATTATTCCTCTCAGAAAACTACCATAAAGTGTGCTGTTTATTTCTTTTTCAGAAGTAGATTCTTGGGTTGGGTATGCAACTCAGTGGTAGAGCACTTGCTAGTATGTGTGAGACCCTGGGTTTGATCTGTAACACCAACAAAACAAAATAAACATTAAAAAAACTAAGCAGACTCTACTGCAGTATTTTACACTTATGTGTCACTTTGCATTTAGATTGTTTTTCTTTTAATCATTTCTTATCTCCCTTAACAGTCCTTATCAGGACCACTGTTTATGAAATGCCCATTAGCATTCCCCTTGCTTGTGAGCTCAAAGGTGGAGTCTATTCAGAAGAAGAAATGAAGTTTTACAGATGTTTGTTGAGCATGCCAAGGTCACAAAACATCTCATGGAAGGGCTGGGATCAGCACTCCCAGTTGTCTCATTTCAACTGTGCTGTAACTGCCTCACCTACATCATTTTCTTGTAGAAAATATTAGGAGAAAGTCTTGCCATATCTCAGGTCTCCGAAGTGTTTGTAAGGATCTGCATATTATCACAAATTCTGAAGGGTACAGCTTTACAGGCAAAGTCATGCCATCCCCTCGGCTTACATTTTAACTACTTTGCCATCTGGAGCACTAGTTCTCTTTATTTAATTCCGTGCCGTTCTGCTAATCCTCCCCTCTTTTATGTCTCTGCTCCGTGGTGGCCTTCACTATTTGTAAATTGAGCAAAACAAACATTATTTTTACTTTTTTTCAAGAGGATGTTAACTATCTAAACTTACGTTTAACACTGAATTTTCCAAAGTAATTTAATGATAAGTCAGCTCTGAACCGGCCATCTTTAGAACATTTCCCATTGCTATAAATCATGGCTATTGGAAAACTGACATCATTCTTCTCTTAGAGGCTGAGAAGGGCAGGTGTGGAATTTCCTGAGCACTGATGATATTTTTCTCATCTTTATTTCCAAGATGATTGGAAGAAAAGAACTGAATTGAAATTGCTTCACACTAACCAAATTGTTTCATTAATCCTTTTGAAAAGTCACACGCATTTCCATACTTCACTCTGAAGACATGTAGAAATGACCACATCTTGATAGTATCCCCCTTATACTGTTAATACTCTCTCCTTGTCTCTCTTGCCAACATATATACAACGCAGGAAGCCTTTTTTAATACTCAGATTTGCTTAGGTTTTTAAAAATCTTTCTATTAGTAGATTTTTAAAAATTCCTTCTTTGCTTTTTGTTAACAACTGCACAGACATTAGATTTTGAAGGACAAATGGAAACTTTTCTTGTTCACCCACATTAGACCAACCATATTTAGGTTACCAACATTCTGAATTGCCAATGTACCTGTAGATTATATTAAGGTTGTTCTTTGGAGAGATTTCTCTGAAGACCTTGAACTATGTAAATTAACCCATTTCTCAATAACACCTGAGTGAGGGTTTCTCTCTCTCTGTGTGCTTCTGTATATTTTGTGGTAATAAATTGAGACCATAAGACTGTGCTGGCCCTATAAGAGAAACTACAGCATTCTGAAATTCTGTATATTCGTGAGGATATTTTCTTGGAGGAGATAAATTAAAAGGTACCTGGATCCAGAAATTAAAAGCTATCTGCTTACATGACACAAAAAGTAACCCATAAATCATTAATAAGTCACTACTTGATATATACCTGACTGGAAAGAGTCAAGATGAATCCATGTATCTTTAACTTTCTCTTTTTTATTGGTATATATTTATTTGCAGAATAGTGAGCTTCATTGTGGCCTATTGTACATGCATATAATATACTTTGATCAGTTTCATCCCTAATACCACCCCCAATCTTTAACTTTCTATCCTTGAAATACCAAACTTTTACCACAAATAAAATAATCAGGTAAAACTTTTTAAAAATATTTTTTCACAAACTTTATCACAACATGGAATTATTTGTTCACTCTCATTCCTTGCCCCCAGTAGAATACTAACTTCATGAGAAAGGAGTTATAGGAGGAACTATAATTAAATTATCCTCATTTATATTTTATTTGTGAATGAAAGAAAATAACAAGAGAGATATATTTAATTTTGTAAATATTTTGATACTTGTAAATTGTATTGCTATTATTTCTACACAAAAAGATTAAGCCAGTTTCTATATGGACAGTAAGAATATATTGAAGTGGATTAAAATGTTTGCCAGGTATAGAGAAGAACTCAAGGAAGGATAACTTAAGACTGCCCTGGACCTAATCAGTTAGTTCATTCATTCCTGCATGCAAATAGATATGTGTACATTCATTCTTTCAGCATATTAATAATAAGACAAAGTGTCTCATTTTATAGTGCTTGACATGGGAGTATAAGAATAGACAATCCACTTGCCTTCAATGTTATAATCAAGTAATGAACATAAGATGCAAACCAATTATCAGAATGTGCTAAGTGAAATGACAGAATTAGTCTAAAATATACAAGTAGCACAGAAGAGGAGGAAGAGGAAAAAATCTCTTTTAAGTCATAATGGTTATGCTGAGTTTGAAAATGAATATGATATACATTCTAGGTGTTCCACAGAATTTGGGGAGAAAAGTTATTCCAGGAAGAAGGGACAGCATGTGAAAAAGCACAGAGCATGATATATTTAGGGATCTATTTTGTCTTTGCTATTGTAGAACCAAACGTTATTGACATGGTGGAGGATGTATAGTTCGATAAATCTCACAGGACACTATATTTCAACTCTTCTCATTTCATCAGAGTTTGAACTTTATACAAAGTAAGGAATCAGTAAAATCTTGTCTCTAGGTGGGAGACATGATCACTCTTATAACTTGGTAGCAATTTTGACATCTTTGGGGAAAAGGGTGAGACCAGAGGTGGTGAAAACTATTTCAGCAGTCTGATTAGAAGAAAATGAGACCTTGGATATTGGACATTTCATATGTAAGAATAATTTTTAGAAAAATCATTCAAAATTTGGATTTGGGAGATAAATGAGATAAGCCTAAGGTGGTCCTTGATTTCTTAGCTTCCTCTCTCCCTCCTGTTCTCCCTCCCTCCCTTCTCCTCTCCTTCCTTCCTTCCTTCCTTCCTTCCTCTCTTTCTCTTTATTCTTTCCTTCCCCCCCGCCCCCCCCGTTTTGCAATTGCGACAAATTTTTAAGTCCAAAATATGGTATTGTTAAATACTGGCACAGTCTTATGTGGCAAATCTCTGGAACTTACTCATCTTGTGTAACTGAAACTTTATTTTTGTTCAGCAGCAACTTTCAACTTCTCTCTCCTCCCAGCTCCTGACAGCCCTCTATGAATGTGACTATTTTAAATGTCTCATGTAAGTCCTGCTGTGACTAGCTTATTTCACAGCATAACATCCTCCAGGTTCATTCATGTTATCACATATGGCAGAATTTCTTCTTTTATATGGCTGAATAATGTCCCATTGCATGTCTATATCACATGTAAGAAAATCTATTCATGCATCAATTGACATTTAAGTTGTTTTCATATCTTGGCTATTGTGAATAACGCAGTGAACGGGGGTAGTGAAACTGTCCCTTTGACACTGATTTCAATTCTTCTGGAAATACATACGGAAGTGTGATTGCTGAACCTTAAGAGTAGTGTTTTTAAGGAAATGTCACACTGTTTTCCATGGTGGCTGAACCATTTTACAGTTCCACCAACAGTGTACAAGGGTGCCAGCTTTTCCACAGACTTGGCAACACTTGTTATGCTTTTTTTTAAATTTAATAATGACCATTCTAATCAGATGATATTTCATTGTGGTTTTGACTTGCATTTTTCTGATAATGTTACTGAGCACCTTTTCATATACTTGTTGGCCATGCATATATCTTCTTTACAGAACTGTGTATTCATTTCCTTCACCCAACTTTTTAATCAGGTTATTTTTATTGTATTTTATTTTTGCTGTTGAGTTGTAGCAGTTCCTTGTGTGTTTTGGATATAATCCCTTTACCAAGTATATAATTTGCAAATACTTCCTCCTTCCATAGGTTGTCTTTTCACCATGTTGATTGGTTCAATCTTTGATGTCAGAAGTCTTTTAGTTTCATACTTTCCCACTTCTCTAGTTTTATTTTTATTTCTTGAACTTTTGGTGTCACATCTAAAAACATATTGCTAAGGCCAATGTCAAACTCTCTATGATTTCTTTTGGGAGTTTGTTAGGTTTGAGTTTTACTCTCTTTAATTTGTTTTGAATTGATATTTACATATGGTATATAAAAAAGGATCCAATCTCATGCTTTTGTAAATGGATATTCAGTTTTCCAACACTATTTATTGAAACACCTCTCCTTTCCTCATTGTGTATACTTAACACCCTTTTCAAGGATTAGTTGACTGTATGCATAGGTTTATTTCTCGAATTTCTATTCAATAACAATTGAATAACATTCTCTGTTTTTATGCCAGTACCATATGATTTTGATTACTGTAGATTTTTAATATATTTTTTAAAATGAGGAAGTTCGATGCCTTTAGTTTAGTTTTTCTTGCTCAAAATCACTGTGGCTAGATGGAATTTTTTGTGTCTTCATATGAATTTTAGAATTGATTGTGAAGCAAGCCATTGAGATTTTAATAGGGATGGCATAGAATCTGTAGATTTCTATAGGTAGTATAGTTATTTTAACAAAATGTAATCTAATTCTGAACACAAGATATTTTTTCTTTTATTTGTGTCTTCTTTAATTTCTTTGATCAATATTTTATAGTTTTCAATGTATAAGTCATTCACTTCCCTAGTTAGGTTTATTTCTTAGTATTTTATTCTTTCAGATTCTACTATAAATTAGATTATTTTCTAACTTCCTTTTCATAAAGTTCATTTTAATGTATAGAAATGCAACTGAATATATTGATTTTTATACCATAAATTTACTGAATTCATTTTTTAATTCAAAGTTTTTCCTTCAAAACTTTGTTTTGGAGTCTTGAGTGTTTTTGCATGTAAGATCATATCATCTGCAGAGATCCTTTAATTTCTTTCTTTCATATTTGGATGCCATTGATTTCTTTTTCTTGCCTAACTACTCTGGCTAGGACTTCAAGGACCATATGAATGGATGTGGCAAGAGTGAGCATCCTTACCTTTTTCATGATTTTGTAGAAAAACTTTCAGTATTTTTTAACATTGAATATAATGTTAGCTGTGGCTTTACGGTCTTTACCATGTTAAGGTAAATTTCTTCTATACCTAGTTTGTGGGAATTTTATCATAAAACCTGTCGAATCTTATCAAATGTTTTCTCATACTTATTGATATGATAACATGACTTTTATACTTCATGTTGTTAAGGTGGTATATTATGATTATTGATTTGTGCATGCTCAAACATCTTTTCATACCAGGGATAAATCCCATTTGTTCATGGTATGTGATCCTTCTAATGTATTTACTGTTGAAGTTAATTTTCTAGCATTTTGTGGAAGATTTTTGCATCTATGCTCATTAGGAGTATTGGCCTGTAGTTTTCTTTTCCTATATCTTCATCTGGCTTTGATTTCAGGGTAACACTTGCTTCATCAAAGAAGTATAGAAGTATTTCCTATTCTTCAGGTTTTTTTGTAAGAGTTTAAGAAGGATTGTTGTTAGTCTTAAAGCAGCAAATTCACCAGTGATGCCGTCTAATCCTGGGCTTTTCTTCATTGAGGGTTTGTGATTAGTGATTTCATCTTCTCATTATTGGTCTGCTCAGATTTTTTGTTTCTTTATGATTTATTCTTGGTAGGTTGTATATTTCCAGGAATTTATCCATTTTTCTAGGGTATCCAGTTCGTTGGCAGTGATTGTTCATAGTAGATTTTATTTTTGTAGCATCAGTTACAATGCCTCCCCCCACCCCATCTGGTTTTATTTACTTGAGTCTTCTCTACTTTTTTCTTAGTTAATCTGGTTAAAGATTGTCAGTTTTGTTTCTTTTAAAAGAACAAACTCTCAGGGATTTTTAAAGGTGTTTTTCTATTTTCTTTGTGAATCCTTATCTTATTTTGGAGCCTTGGGTATGTGATGTTGACACTAACAACAGTGCAATCAGAGAGGAAAGAGCAGGCAAGAAGTTTTGTGTTATGGTTAAGATGATGAGTATAAATTGCATGTGGTCAGTCTAGGTCACCCACAGTATGTCAAGGAGAAGTTCTCTTATAAAGTATAATTGGAACCCATGCATACTTAAGAAGCATTTCTGATTTAGAGGTATAGATTTTGGTGTTTTTATATTCTAGTTATTGAATTCACAAAGGTTGCTATTCAATGACATTTCATCAGTTCTACTTATAGTCTTTTTAGAATTTTTCTAGACATCCAAATGAAGTCTCATTCCATCTGCAAAATGGAAGAATCATGTAAACTAAGGGACTCAGTATGATGATTTTTATTAGGAGGTATGGTCTTATAATGAATATTTTAATCCATGCAATCTTATATATTTATTTTAGGTGTCATGGATGTTAGTCTTAAAAGAGCCATTTCAAGACCACAGTTTATCCATGTACAGGAAAAAAAACAAAACAAAACAAACAAACAAACAAAAACCCCAGTTTATAGCTTTTCCTCATTTTTTTTTTTCTTTCTTTTAAGTACTACAAATTTGCTGGGAACATAGTTTTCTGAATTTAACTCGAGGATCCCATTGCAAATGGGATAAACATTAAAGAACCAATGGAGATAGAAGAATCACCTTTTCTGCTCCTGCTTTCACATTGGCTTCTGTACAAACATGACCCCTGCAATGATTAATTTGAATTGTTAACTTGATTGGATTAAGAAATGCCAATGATTAAGAGATTTCTGGCTGTATCCATGAGGGCATTTCTAGAAATGATTGGAATGTGGGAACGTGAACTGAAGCACTGAAGTGGAGCCCCTCCCTAAGCATGGGCAGTACCACCCAAAAGGATGGAATAAAAGCTGGAAGAACAAGGAAGCAAATGCAGAGGCAAGCTTGGCTCTTCTTGAACTGGTTCTTGATTGCTGCTTTGATCATCTGAGCATATTGAACTCTCGCTTCTTCACTCTTTCAAAGTGAACTCTGCCAATGATTCTCCAGGTAGTTTCCAGGAGCCCTGGTCTTGGAATAGGGTAGCACTGTTGATCTTTCATGTTCTGGGGACTTCTGCCTCTAGGACTGTGCAGCTGCTGGTTATTTCTTCCAGCTCTGTAGCTGCAGATGGCCGTTGTCGACTATCCAGCTTCTGGTCGTGTAAGCCGATCTAATAAATCCCTTTTTATAATCATACTTCCTGCTGATTCTATTCCTCTAGAGAACCCAGACTAATACAACCCATATACACTAGATGAGTATTTCAAGGGAGAAAAAATTGATCTTGATCAATTTAAATACTTCCTTAAATTCCCTTCCCTTACATTTCCATAGACCTGGGCTTAGAGCTTTAACAATGCCCCCAACCACTTTGAAGTTCTCTGGGCTATCAGGAAATTCTAATAAAACAATCAAACAATGGAGAGATTTATTATAATTACACTCAAAGTATATAATCCTAATCACTTCACTTGCCATCATAGCATATGGATTATATTTCACTATTAAGTAATTTAAACCCTCAGCTACTGTTGAACAATTATCCAGAAATAGTGAGGCCTACATTGCCATCTCTGCCTTCCATTTCATCAGACCATTAGAATAGGGCCTGTGATTCCCTTTAGCGTGATCCTATTACACTGGTGCCAAGATTAGCTCATTCATTCCTCAAACTTTCACTATTTTCAACTTTCCCTAGATTTCTTTCCTTATCTTTTAAATAACACAGGTAAATTTTCTTTTGCTTTTAATTTATTTGCTTGTGTCCCTCATCTTCATCCTAGTAACAGATTAGGATTGTAGATTATGTGATGGTATCTCAGAAACTTGTCTCTTATCAGACTATAAAATAACACTTACTTCTGTTTTCTGGCCACGAATAGAACTCTCTCAATATTTCCTCTGTGGTGTTAGGTATCATCTACACTAGTCACTAGTTCTATATAGTATTTTGTAGTGTTACAAAATGTGATCTGCTGACCAGCAGCATTGTCATCATGAGGGAGATTGTTAAAAAAACAGAAGCTCAGAAATCATTCAAAGACCACTGAACTAGAATATGTATTTTAATAAAATCCTTAGATTCTTTGTATGCACATAAAAGTTGAGGAACTGTGCTATGGTACATGAACACAACTTTGCTAGTAGCTTTTACTCTTGTTCTATTATGTTTTCTGCTCTTATGGTTCTGAGAAAGATTTTCCTTCTCTTACCTAACTTTTAGTAATTGAATTATGTTGGGGGGTGTTATGGTTGAATTGTCAGATCTGGAATGGTTTCCCTCCAACTAGGAGGCTTGATCTGTATTTCCAAACACTTTGCTTTCTTCTTCATTGCTTTATACTATTGTTTAGCTTTGAATTTTGAGCAAACAATTCTTTCCAACCATCTGCCAAGTGGTCAGGAAGCTTGACTACATAGCTTCTTTCTTCTCAACTTACCCAAATGTTTGATGGAGCATTTGATAGTTGTCATCAAGAGAGATTTTGAATGTTTTCAAATATTATGCATTTAAAGTGTTTTCCTCAATATCTGCTGTTTTCTGCTTATTAAGTTCATCACTCTTATAAATTTCAGGAGCATGTGCACACATTATATACTCTTTTAGGTTTCCTTGGCTTAATTGTTTCTCTTAGAGTCTCAGGTAAAACCCTCTCCCATTACCTGAAATTACCTTGCATGACCAACTCCTTACTGGACAGAGTGGTTTTGTTCTGAGACCATTGATGTCTTGAGTATATGGATTATTCCATGACAGGTACTGATGTCCAGAAGTCACTTTTGCTGTTACTGGATAGTTCAACCACAACATTATTTAGCATGCATGATCTGTCTTCCTAGTATATCTGGATAAACTTGAAACATTTTCTCTTGAAAAGCTGATTTGAGTTTTTGATCCCAATGATCACATCAAGTTCTTGAATTTCTTAGGCAACTTCTTTTTAAGCTCTATATGTCAACAGATATTCTTATGTAAAATAAAGATAAAATATTTACCTTATTAGGTACTTAACATTAGTGTTCTTTATTTGCTTATCTTATGACGATTGTTGTGCTGGGGTTTTTCCACATAGCCTATCTTCTTCAAGATAGATAGTACTTTCCCCATTTTACAGAAAGGAAACTGAGGCTCAATAATGGTCAAAATTAAATTGTCAGTGTCACATAGCTAGTGAATATCAAAGCTGGACTCAAGACACAGGGTTTTCTGGCTTATACTTTGAGCTGTTTCTATTTATCACACTACCATGCACTTTGTTGGAAGATCAGCTTCATGATTCTGATAAGGTTTCTTTTGTGATAGTGGCAACACCATCCTGCACTTGAACCAGTTAATTGGCTGGAATTCATCCGATGAGATGAATAGACTTGGTGATTCCCATCTAATCATAAACTTCTTTCCTTCTGAAGCAAAAGTGGACAGAATGACACAATTATTGACTAATCCAAGTATGAGATATACTTTTTGCTCTTCAGTTATTACTTATCCAGGTTTTATGAGGTCGAGACCACACTTGAGATAAACTTGGTAGTCAGGGTGCTAGTACCCATCTATTAGTAATGGCAAAAAAGAAACCTACACCCAAGGCAGAGAGAAAAATTCACTGTTTAGTATTTCTGATCCCAGGAGAAATTGGCTGAGCAGAGGTTAGATCTACTGAGAAATCTCATTTTACATGTGTTGGGTTTTAATTCAAATGATTCTGTGTCAGATCCAGCTTAGGGGAGAAATGACTCAGAATTATGTGGGAGAGCTGTAAAGTAGCTTCTGATTTCTGGCACCTGTTGTGGGAACAGCATTAATCTTCATATACTGGGTGCAATATTAAACTTTGCCAAGGCAACGTTATACCAACGACACTGCAACATCCCAGGGGAAAGGACAGAGAACTCATTAAATATATAAAGATGCAATTCACACCCAGATATTATCTACTGTGACTTTTAGGCCTAACAAATTCATTATCTTCAGGAGTGGTTAGAGTATCATTTTTCTGAATAGTTTGCCAAACTATCAGGAAAAACCTGATTAGAGGAAAACTGATAGGGTTTAATGAAATAGCCAGTAAAGGAGTATCTATAATTACCAAACTCCTATAAACCTGCGTGGTTTTATCTTGTAGCCCGATGAAGCATTCCTTATCCGTCAATTGATAGATATTTACTGAGATTTTACTTTATGACCATATTGTTTGAGGTGAAAATGGAGACACAAAGGAAATAGCAGGAATGGAATATGCATTCAAAATCCCTTTCTGAAGGTTTATGAAGAAATATTTTAAAGACCAAATATGTTTTAAGTCAGAGTCTCAAACACTCAAAGATTATTGAGGACCCCCAAGAGATTTTTTAAAATGCAATTAATATCTATCAATACTTACAATGTTAAAAATTAAAACAACTATTTAAGAATATTTATTCATCATTTTACACTGGCAACAAATCCCCATTATATGTTAAAAATAGTATATTTTATGAAAAATAAGAAAGTTTTCTGTAACAATTAATGAAAAGAGTGGGTTTGATTAACATTTTTACAAATCTCATCAATGTTTGTTTTAAAATAGACAGCTGGATTCTCATATCTGCTTCAGCACTTAATCTATTGCAATACCACGTCATGTAACCTCAGTAATAGTTCATTGTACACTCATGAGAAATAAGTATACAATGGAAAATAACATTGTATTATTATCATTATGAAATGGTTTTAACCTTATTGAGCCCCTGCAAGGGTTTTAGGGACCCTCAGAAATCTCTAGACCACACTTTAAAACCTTAAGTGAGTGGACATGGTAATTTAGAATTATCAATTTAAGATTGAAAAATCATGCATTTGATGGCATAGTATGTATGTTGAACTCTATCCTTATTATTGAGACTTGTTTTAAAAAACTGTATTAAAATGTTAACCTAATATTAGCAAAATGAATGCCAGTTTGAAGAAGATTTAAGTACATTGCATGTTCCTTATACGGGAAGGTCTTTATAAAGATGTATATGCTTTTTATTACTTATTTTGTTAAATTTTTAGATGCTATCAGCCAAAGCTAGTTATATGCATTCTAATTTTTATGTTTTCCTGAAAAATACTGTTTCAACTTTAGAAAATAGCCGTTCTCCTTATACAGTTCATTTATTATTTCATTTTATTGAGTGTATCTATTTTAAAGTTAGCTATCTGAAAAAGTTACTGTTTAGTTCAGTAACAATAGCCATCTGAAACAATCACATTCAGGAGTCATATACCACTTTAGCAGAGAATGAACCAAATAGATAGACTGACTTATGTTGCTGTAAGACAAACCGACTAAATGTCATAGTAGTCTGAAAGAGTTATCAAAAAGAAATTAAGAAATATGTTTTCATCTCACCATATGAAAGTCCTATTATGCTTTACTAGTGTTATCAATAAGTAAAGATTACATTTGTTTCTTCTATACCAGAGATCTAATCTCATAAAGTAATTTTAATTGTGAATAATTTTATGGATTTTTAGAAGAATCAAATATCCTTATACATTGAAGCACTTTATATTTTTTTCATTTGAAAGCTAAGAATAAAATGACAGGTTTTAGATCATCTTTTCCCAGTTTTCCTCCATTTGTTGCTTATAATTTTCATAATTTAAAATGATAAAAGGAAAAAAATTATGACCATGGCATTGGAAGAAACAAAAACTGTGGATATTCAAGGAATGCAAAGACCTCACACATGACTGTTCCTCAATATTTTGTTTCTCCCTTTCTCAGTTAAATACACGCTCACATTTTGGGGAGGAATGTTTTTAACTCTAAAAACAGAGTTTGAAATGCCTGGATAAAAGGCTGCCTATTTTGTGGATGGTCCTTCTGCACAAAGAACTGTGTGTTGCTAATTGTAACACAATAGGCCTCCAGGTAATAGAAAACTCATGAATAGAAGGACAGAATAGTAAGAGAATGGGAAGACAATCTGCATTTCATGTCAAGTACAAAGGCAGCCCTGTTCAGCTGCTGCATTTAGACCCCAGAGTCACATCTGGTGGTACACTGCTGGCTTCATGTATATACGTGGGTCAGACATTTATCTTATCCTGGATTTGAAATATTTGTTAAAAGCCAAGAACACATTCGAGAAATAACTAGCTCTGAAAGGATGTCCCTTTCTTCCTCTTCTTTAAATTGCAATTCCTGGAACAATTGAGAAATCCATTTCCTGTGCCGCCACACCACAGAGTGGAGAACAAGTATTACTGAGAATGAGAGCTTGCTGAGGTTCTTGTAGCCCAGCTCCAAGAAACCTGAGCTCCATTTCTTCTTCAGAATATAAACAATTCAAACTCCAGCCACAGATCAATGTTTCCAATTGCATGGGACTGCTCAATTTGTACCTTGAAAGAAGAAAGATAAAAAGTGCCTATTTCATGTTCAATACAATAAATTTGTTGGCACAGTAAATCTTAAATGGTAATTTAAAAATATTTTCTTTTTTAGTAGCGAGAAAATGATTGTATTTGAATCATTGTTTTCTGTGAAGGCACTGATTAATGGAGCATTGATCAGTTGAATCACTCACTCATCTTTTATGGAATTTCCATTTTTAAGGAATTTTGTAAATTCACCCAGACTCAAATATATTAGAGGCGATTGGTTTTCTCTCTAAGACATCATATGTTTACATATAAAATAGATATTAAAGAACATGATTTGAAGGTCTGGAACTATAGAAACGAGTCAGTAATAGCTGCACAGATCACCTAGCTTAGTTTACATGGATGTTTCTCTGTGCTTTTTGTGACCGTTTTCACCGAGATCTGTATAACTGCCATCCTGGGTCACCTTCTCGCCTTCCCTTTGTGTGGGAGGTTGGCCTCCTCCAGCACGCAGAGGTCATGTCAGGTCTCCAGACTGTGGAATGCTGTGGATAATTGGGAAAGCAGTCGCATCAATCTGCCACTGATAGAGTTGAAGAGAATAGAGAAACTGCTTTTGAAGTCTTCTCTTTTGTGGGTCTGAGTCACCCACAGCTGTAGGTTCTAGTCTGTTTGTTTTGAGATTTAGAGGAGGAATAGGAACACCAAATGTGATACCATGTTTATTTTCTTTTCCAATTTGATAGAGTCCTATAGAGCAAAGACAAATCTCATCATGGTGTTTTTAGCTTCAAGGCAAATGCTGAGAAATTAGTTGGCAGGTAAAGAAACACACCTTCTGTGTGAAATTACACAAGAAAAACAAACTATCACTATTTGCCGTAGACACAATTCTATATATAGAAGATCCAAAAATATTCCACCAAAAAACTTCAAGAATGAAGAAATGAATTCAGTAAAGTAGCAGGGTATAAAATCAACACCCATAAATCAAATGCATTTCTATACATCAGTGATGAACCCACTGAAAGAGAAATTAGAAAAACTACCCCATTCACAATAGCCTCAAAAAAATATTTGGGAATCAGTGTAATAAAAGAGGTGAAAGATCTCTACAATGAAAACTGCAGAACATTAAAGAAAGAAATTGAAGAAGACCTTAGAAGATGGAAAGATTTCCGGTGCTTTTGTTTAGGCAGAATTAATATTGTTACAATGGCCATACTACCAAAAGCATTATACATATTTAATGCAATTCCTATTAAAATCCCAATAACATTCTTCACAGAAATAGAAAAAGCAATCATGATATTTATCTGGAAAAATAAGAGACCTAAAATAGCCAAATCAATCCTTAGCAAGAAGTGTGAAGCAGGAGGCATCACAATACCAGACCTTAATCTACACTATAGAGCAATAGTAACAAAAACATCATGATACTGGCACCAAAACAGACATGTAGACCAGTGAGTGGTACAGAATAAAGACATAGAGAAAAACCCACATAAATACAGTTCTCATACTAGAACAAAGTCGCCAAAAACATCTGCTGGAGAAAAAGATCACCTCTTCCACAAATGGTGCTGGGGAAAATGGAAATCCATTTGTAACAAAATAAAATTAAACCCCTGTCTCTCATCCTGTACAAAACTCAACTCAAAGTGGATCAAAGGGGACTGGGATTGTAGTTCAGTATGTGTGAGGCACTGGGTATGTGTGAGGCACTGGGTTCAATCCTCAGAACAACATAAAAATAAATAAATAAAATGCATTATGTCCATTTACAACTAAAAACATATTTTTTAAAAAGGAAATATAATCAGAAATTAAAAAAAAAAAGACTTAGTCACTAGAACAGAGACCCTGAACCTAATAGAAGACAAAGTAGGTCAATATCTTCACCATGTTGGCTTAGGAACTGACTTCCTTAACAATAATCCTCAAGCACAAGAAGTAAAATCGAAAATCAATAAATGCGATGGAATCAAACTAAAAAACTTCTTCTCAGCAAAAGAAACAATCAATAATGTGAAGAGAGACCCTACAGAATGGGAGAAAATCTTTACCACATATACCTCATATGGAGCATTAATCTCCAGGATATATAAAGAACTAGAAAAACTTAACAACAAACAACAACAACAACATCAACAACAAAAACAAATCCAATCAATAAATGGGCAAAGGCACTGAACAGGTACTTCACCGAAGAAGAAGAAATACAATTGATCAATAAATGTATGAAAAATGTTCAACATCTCTAGCAATTAGAGAAATGCAAATCAAAACTATTCTAAGATTTTGTTTCACTCCAGTCTGGATGGTAATTATCAAGAATACAAGCAACAATAGGTGTTGGCGAGGATGTGGGGAAAAAGGTACACTCATACATTGCTGGTAGGAATGCAAATTGGTGCAAACACTCTGGAAAGCAGTACGGAGATTCCTCAGAAAACTTGGAATGGAAACACCATTTTACCCACGTAACCCACTCCTCAGTTTACACCCAAAGGACTTAAAATCAGCATACTACAGTAACACAGCCACATCAATGTTAATAGCAGCTCAATTCACAATAGTTAAACTATGAAACCAACCTAGATGTCCTACAACAGATGAATGGATAAAGAAAATGTGGAATATATACATGAAGAAATATAACTCAGCCCTAAAGAAGAATGAAATTATGGAATTTGCAGGTAAATGGATGGATCTGGAGAATATCCTGCTAAGTGAAATAGCCAATTCTAAAAAAACCAAAGGCGGAATGTTTTCTCTAATTTGCGACTAATTCACAATGGGGGTGGGTAGAGAAGATTAGAGGTACTTTGGATTAGGCAGAGAGGAGTGAAGGGAGGGGAGGGGTATGAGTGTAGGAAGAGTAGTAGAATGAATTGGACGTTATTACCCCATATGCATATATGATTACACAACTGGTGTAACTCTACACCATGTACAATCAGAAGAATGAGAAGTTACACTCTATGTATGATGTGTCAAAATGCATTCCACTGTCATGGATAGCCAATTAAAAAAAAATAATTATACAAGGTAATATTTGTCCCCCAAAAAGAAACTGATGTCCCCTTCTTGCTCCACCTTCCCCACCATTGGGGAATTAATTTACTAGAAATAAACTTTTTTTTTGCTTTAAAATGATTTTTAAAATTCATTTTTATTGTAAACAAATGGGATACATCTTGTTTCTCTGTTTGTACATGAAGTAGAGGCATACCATTTTTGTAATCATACATTTACCTAGAGTAATAGTTTTTGATTGTTTCTGTTATTTTATTTTCTCTCCCCCACCCTTCTTATCCCTCTATACAGTCCCTCCTTCCTCCATTCTTGCCCCCCTCCCACCCCCCATTATGTGTCCTCATCCACTTATCAGGGAGATCATTCATCCTTTAGTTTTTTGAGATTGGCTTATCTCACTTAGCATGATATTCTCCACTTTCATCCATTTGCCTGCAAATGCCATAATTTTATTATTTTTTATGAGTAATATTCTTGTATATATATATATACCACAGTTTCTTTATCCATTCATCCATTGAAGGGCATCTAGGTTGGTTCCACAATCTGGCTATTGTGAATTGAGCAGCTATGAACATTGATGTGGCTGTATCTCTGTAGTATGCTGATTTTAAGTCCTTTGGGTATAGGCCAAGGAGTGGGATAGCTGGGTCAAATGGTGGTTCCATTCCAAGTTTTCTAAGGAATCTCCACACTGCTTTCCAGAGCAGCTGCACTAATTTGCAACCCCACCAGCAATGTATGAGTGTACCTTTTTCTCCACATCCTTGCCAACACCTATTGTTGCTAGTATTCTTGATAATCGTCATTCTAATTGGGGTGAGATGGTATTTTAGGGTAGTTTTGATTTGCATTTCTCTTATTACTAAAATGTTGAACATTTTTTCATATATCTGTTGATTGCTTGTAGATCTTCTTCTGTGAAGTGTCTGTTCATTTCCTTAGCCCATTTGTTGATTGGGTTATTTGTATTCTTGGTGTAGAGTTTTTTGAGTTCTTTATAGATTCTGGAGATTAGCGCTCTATCTGAAGTATGAGTGGCAAAGATTTTCTCCCACTCTGTAGGTTCTCTCTTCCAATTGCTGATAGTTTCCTTTGCTGAGAGAAAGCTATCTAGTTTGAATCTATCCCAGTTATTGATTCTTGCTTTTATTTCTTGTGCTATGGGAGTCCTGATAAGGAAGTCTGATCCTAAGTCGACATGTTGAATATTTGAACCTACTTTTTCTTCTATAAGATGCAGGGTCTTTGGTCTGATTTCAAGGTCCTTGATCCATTTTGAGTTGATTTTTGTGCAGGGTGAGAGATAGGTATTTAGTTTCATTCTGTTGCATATGGATTTCCAGTTTTCCCAGCACCATTTGTTGAAAAGGCTATCTTTTCTCCATTGCATATTTTTGGCCCCTTTGTCTAGTATGAGTAAATTGTATTTATTTGGGTCTGTGTCCATGTCCTCTATTCTGTCCCAGTGATCTACCTGTCTATTTTGGTGCCAATACCATGCCATTTTTGTTACTATTGCTTTGTAGTATAGTTGAAGTTCTGGTATTGCGATACTCCCTGCTTCACTCTTCCTGCTAAGGATTGCTTTAGCTATTCTGGGTTTCGTTTTCTTTCAAATGAATTTCATGATTGCTTACTCTATTTCTGTAAGGTACATCATTGGGATTTTAATTGGAATTGCATTGAATCTGTATAGCACTTTCGGTAGTATGGCCATTTTGACAATATTAGTTCTGCCTATGCAAGAACATGGGAGATCTTTCCACCTTCTAAGGTTTTCTTTAATTTTTTTTCTTTAGTGTTCTGTAGTTCTCGTTGTAGAGATCTTTCACCTCTTTTGGTAGATTGATTCCCAAGTATTTTATTTTTTTCGAAGCAATTGTGAATGGAGTAATTTTCCTAACTTCTCTTTCTGAAGATTCATCACTTATGTACAAAAATGCATTGGATTTATGAGCATTGATCTTATATTCTGCTACTTTACTGAATTCACTTATGAGTTCTAAAAGTTTTCTGGTGGAATTTCCTGGTTCCTCTAAATTTATAATCATGTCATCAACAAATAGGGATGGTTTCAGTTCTTCTTTTTCTGTTCATATCCCTTTAATTTCCTTGGTATGTCTAATTGCTCTGGCTAGAGTTTCAAGGACAATGTTGAATAGAAGTGGTGAAAGAGGGCATCCCTGCCTTGTTCCAGTTTTTTAGGGGGAATGCTTTCAGTTTTTCACCATTTAGAATGATATTGACTATGGGTTTAGCATAGATGGCCTTTAAAATGTTAAGGAATGTTCTCACTATCCCTATTTTTTCTATTGTTTTGAGCATGAAGGGGTGCTGTATTTTATCAAATGCTTTTTCTGCATCTATCGAAATAATCATGTGATTCTTGACTTTAAGTCTGTTGATATGGTGAATTACATTTATTGATTTCCGGTTGTTGAACCAACCTTGCATCCCTGAAATAAAATCCACTTGATCGTGGTGCCCTATCTTTTAAATATATTTTTGTATGAGATTTGCTAAGATTTTGTTGAGAATTTTTGCATCAATGTTCATTGAGGATATTGGTCTGAAATTTTCTTTCCTCAATGTGTCTTTGTCTGGTTTAGGTATCAAGGTGATATTGGCTTCATAGAATGAGTTTGGGAGGGTTCCCTCTTCTATTTCATGAAATACCTTGAGAAGTATTGGAATGAGCTCTTCTTTAAAGGTTTCGTAGAACTCAGCTGAGAACACATCTGGTCCCAGACTTTTCTTTGTTGGTAGGCTTTTGATGACTTCTATTTCATTACTTGAAATTGATCTATTTAAATTGTATATGTCCTCCTGGTTCAGTTTAGGTTATTTATATGTCTCTAGAAACCTGTTGATGTCTTCGAGATTTTCTATTTTGTTGGAGTATAGATTTTCAAAATAGCTTCTAATTATGTTTTTTTATTTCACTCGTGTCTGTTATGATATTTCCTTGTTCATTCCGAAATTTAGTAATTTGGGTTTTCTCTCTCCTAATCTTTGTTAGTGTGGCTAAGGGTTTATCAATTTTGTTTATTTTTTCAAAGAACCAACTATTTATTTTGTCAATTTTTCCGAGTGTTTCTTCTGTTTCAATTTTTTTGATTTCAGCTCCAATTTTAACTATTTCCTGTCTTCTACTACTTTTGGTGTTGCTCTGTTCTTTTTCTAGGGCTTTGAACTGTAGTGTTAGGTCATTTATTTGTTGATTTTTTCTTCTTTTATTGAATGCAGTCCATGAAATAAATTTTCCTCTAAGTACTGCTTTCATAGTGTCCCAGAGATTTTGGTATGATGTTTCTTTGTTCTCATTTACGTCTAAGAATTTTTAAATTTCCTTCCTGATGTCTTCTGTTATCCATTCATCATACAATATCATATTATTTAATCTCCAAGTGTTGGAGTAGTTTCTGGTTTTTACTGTCATTTATTTCTAATTTTAATCCATTATGATCTGATAGAATACAAGGTAGTTTCTCTATCTTCTTGTACTTGCTAACATTAGCTTTGTGGCATAAAATATGGTCTATTTTAGAGAAGGATCCATGTGCTGCTGAGAAGAAAGTGTATCTGCTCTTTGGATGGTATATTCTATAACTGTCTGTGAAGTTTAAATTATTGATTGTGTTATTGAGATTTATGGTTTCTTTGTTCAATTTTTGTTTGGAGGATCTGTCCAGTGGTGAGAGAGGTGTGTTAAAATCACCTAGTATTATTGTGCTGTGGTCTATTCGATTTCTGGAATTGAGAAGAATTTGTTTGACGCATATTGATGAGCCACTGTTTGGGGCATAGATATTTATGATTGTTATGTCTTGCTGATTTATGCTTTCCTTAAGCAGTATGAAATGTCCTTCTTTATCCCTTCTGACTACCTTTGGCTTGAAGTCCACATTATCTGATATGAGGATGGATACTCTGACTTTTTTGTTGTGTCCAGGTGCCTTGTGTGTTTTTTCCCATCCTTTCACCTGTAGTCTGTGGGTATCTCTTTCTATGAGATGAGTCCCTTGCAGGCAGCAAACTGTTGGATCTTTCTTTTTAATCCAATCTGCCAGTCTATGTCTTTTGATTGATGAGTTCTGGCCATTAGCATTCAGAGTTATTATTGAGATATGATTTGTATTCCCGGTCGTTTGACTCATTTTTTTTTTTTTTTTTTTGACACAACCTGGTTTCTCCTTTATTTGGCTGTTCCTTTAGGATAGTTTCTCCCTTTGCTGATTTACATCATTTTCTTCATCTCTTCCCCATGGAATATTTTGCCGAGAATGTTCTGTAATGCTCACTTCCTTTTTGTAAATTCTTTTAGCTTTTGTTTATCATGGAAGGATTTTATTTCATTGTCAAATCTGAAGGTAAGTTTTGCTGGGTATAAGATTCTTGGTTGGCATTCCTTTTCTTTCAGGGCTTGAAAAATGTAGTTCCAGGCCCTTCTAGCTTGTAGGGTCTGGACTGAAAAATCTGCTGATATCCGTATTGGTTTCCCCCTGAATGCAATTTTATTCTTTTCTCTCACAGTCTTTAAAATTCTGTCTTTATTTTGTATGTTAGGTATTTTCATTATAATGTGCCTTGGTGTGGGTCTGTTGTAGTTTTGTGTATTTGGAGTCCTATAAGCCTCTTGTACTTCATTTCCATTTCACTCCAGATTTGGGAAATTTTCTGATATTATTTCATGACTAGATTGTTCATTCCTTTGGTTTGTTTCTCTAAGCCTTCCTCAATCCCAATAATTCTTAAATTTGACCTGTTCATGATATCCCATAATTCTTGTAGATTCTGTTCATGATTTCTTACCCTCTTCTCTGTTTGGTTAACACTGTTTTCAAGATTAAATATTTTGTCCTCAGTATCTGAGGTTCTGTCTTCCAGGTGTTCTATTCTATTGGTTATGCTTTCTATGGAGTTTTTAATTCAGTTTATTGTTTCCTTCATTTCAAGGATTTCTGTTTTTTTTTTTTTTCAATATCTAGCTCTTTATTGAAATGATCTTTTGCTTCCTGTATTTGCTCTTTTAAGTGTCGATTGGTGCGATCATTCAATGCCTGCATTTGCTCTTTCATCTCCTTATTTGCTTCTCTGATCATTTTAATTATGTACATTCTGAACTCCCTTTCTGACATTTCTTCTGACATGCTGTCATTGGATTTTATTGCTGTACCATCTAAGTTTGTTTGGCACATTTTCTTCCCTTGTTTTCTCATATTGCTCAGGTTTCTACCCCTCTAGTAGTGGAACTCTGGGATATTGCAGATTTCCTCTATTGACTAATATTGTCTCTGTAGATTCCCAGTAACTCACCTCTTAGCCTTCAGTAGCCTGAAGTCTTGTAGGAACTTGATAATGTGTTGTTCCACTAGGAAGCTGCCCCTGTAGGAGTAGTGGCCTTCAGGTGGGGTATATTTCCTGTCAGTGGGTAGAGGCACCTCTACTTGTTGATTGATGGTCAGCCAGAGGGGGACTAGACTGCAGACTGGGGCATGGCTGATCTGGGCCTGTGTCTCTGGTTCTACTGCCCTGGTGGGAAAGTCATGCCCAGTGGGGAAGACTCACCCAGTGGGGAAGTTTTGCTAGAAATCTCTCCTCCAAGAAGTTCCTTTTGGTCCAGAACTACTACCTGGACTGGGAAACCTTCCTCTGCAATGTTCCCAGGGGTCCTGACCTACCACCTGGGCTGGGGACCCTGTCCCTGTGATGGATTCCCTTGCTGAGCGGCCCTCCTCTGTTATGTTCCCTGGGGACCAGAGCTACTGCCTGGGCCTCGGATCCTCACTTTGCGATGAAGCCTCTCACCGTGCGGCCCTCTTCTGCAATGCTCCCTGCTGACTGGGTACTGGGCTCCAGCAGGGAGTCTCACTGGGCCACTCTACTCCATGAAGTTCCCTGCGTTTCAGGACTACTGCCCCATCCAGGAAGCCCGGCCAGTGGGAGAGACTCACCCGGTGACTCTGAGTTGGTCCTGAGTCTCTCAATACCTCCTCTTCTTGGCTCCTGGGTCTTGTCAAAGGTCCTCTAACCTCCTGTAGGTGTCTCAGGAAGGGAGCTGCTCTTCCAATGATGATGGCCACGCCCTCAGGAGTAATTCAGAATGCCTGCACCAGCCCATAAGGAAGCCTCTGGCTAACTCCATGATGGCGACAGACCTCTGCGTGGTGGTCATGCGGTGTCGCTCAGTGATGGCGTCTGTCTTTGGCCTGGTGGTTGGGCGGGTTGGCTGCCTGCCGCCTAGCTCCGCAAGGCAGGTGTGTTGGGTGCCCGCCTGCTAACTGTGCGATGCTGGCGGCCTGACTCACCTGCCAGCTTGCTCTATGACTGTGACCTACCATGATGAAATCAATGTTCTTACCTGCTCTCTTGTTCTT